>NC_074666.1:49346104-49978604 GCF_029448725.1 Salvelinus fontinalis
TGCCTTTAGGCGGAGACTCACCTGGCAATAATTCTATTGCACAGTCATAGGGACGATGCGGAGGAAGAGAAGCAGCACGGGACTTACTGAACACCTCCTTCAGGTCGAGGTATTCAACGGGCACGTTAGACAAATCCACTGCCTCCTCTAGAAACACAGAATCAGACACAGATGAACAAGCAGACACTAAACAGGACTCAAGACACTTGTTACTCCACATGGATATAGAGTTATGACCCCAGTCAACTCTGGGGTTGTGTTGGGTGAGCCAAGGGTGGCCGAGAACTAATGGTGCAAGGGGTGAGTCCATGAGTAGAAATGATAGTGTCTCAGTGTGATTGCCAGAAGTGATGAGTGTGATAGGTTCAGTGGTGTGAGATATGTTGGGGAGTTCTTGACCATTGAGAGCGTTGACGGATATCTTGTGCGTGAGTGAGGTGATAGGAATCTGGAGCTTGTGAGCGAGCTTGAAGTCCATGAAATTACCCTCTGCTCCTGAGTCCAGTAAAGCTTGGGTGTCGTGCGTGTGGGTGGCCCATCTTAGTCTTACCGGGAGGAGAGTAGATGATGAGGTCTTCTCTGTGGTGACACCACCCGATAGTAGCCTCATACTTACTACCGGGCCTGATCTTTTACCGGGCAGGAGTGGATAAAGTGGCCCGCTCTACCACAGTAGAGACAGAGTCCTTGTGATCTCCGCCTCTCCCTCTCCTCCCGGGAGAGGCGAGCTCTCCCCAGCTGCATGGGTTCGTGAGCGGAGGCTGAACTGACCGTGTTCCCGCCACTGGTATGCCAGCCCTCCGTGTCGTTATACGGTCTGTTAGGGCATGCTCGGTGGCCAATACGACTCAGACGAGCATCGACCCTCAAGGCTAGTTCCACTAGTCCATTTAAACTCCTGGGAAGGTCCAGAACATAGATCTCCTTCTGGATCCGGTCCCCCAGCCCATGCAGGAACATGTCCCACTGCGCCTCCTCGTTCCACTGACACTCTGCGGCCAGAGTGCGGAATTGGATGGAGTATTCCGATACTGAACGGTCTCCTTGGCGAAGGTCAGCGAGTAGTCTGGCCGCCTCCCTACCCGCCACGGCCCGATCGAAGACCCTTCTCATCTCCTCGGAGAGTGTCTGGAAAGAGGTGCAGCATGGGTCCTGGTTCGCCCACACCGCCGTTCCCCAAAGAGCTGCTTTGCCTGATAGCAGTGTGAGTACGAATGCTACCTTAGACTGTTCACGGTTGAAGGTCCGTGGCTGCAACGAGAAATGCATTGAACATCTCGTAAGAAAAGCTCTACAATAGTCCGGATCACCTGAATAACCCTCTGGTGTCGGTAGTCGTGGCTCTAGCTGAGAATCCAGCTCTGGCGGGGCGTGTGGAACTGCCGGTGTAGGTGGCGCAGCGAGACCCTTCAGATGTTGTAATTGTTGGGTCAGCTGGGATACCTGCGTCGCCATGGCTTGTACTGCCCGACCTGTGCTGGAGATGTTCTCCTCTTGTTGGTCCATTCTCGTGATACTGCGGGAAATGAATTCGGTCAGACTCGTTGAACTCGCTGCATCCATGATATGGTCAGATCGTTCTGTCACAATACAGAGGCGGATGCAAGATGCAAGCAACGATGGTTTAATGAAAATAGTTTACAGTATCCACAGGACAGACAGAATATACTCAGACAGAATCCAACCCAGGGCCTAGGGCACATCCTCTGATGATAGCGTGCTGAGAAATCCAAGGGAGTGAGTCCGGCTGGGTAGGAAGGAGCACAGCAGATAATCCCCACAAGGGCTGCGAGAGAATGAGCACTGACACACGACACAACCTCAGGGAAGAAACAACGATCTGACAACAAGAAACACAGGTTACAGAACATATAAAGGGGAAGATAATTAATTCCAGCTGGCGCAGACAATCAGGCCAAGATTGGGAACCACGCCCACACAAACACAGGAGAGAGAGAGAGAGAGAGCGAGAGAGAGAGAGAGAGAGAGAGAGAGAGAGAGAGAGAGAGAGAGAGAGAGAGAGAGAGAGAGAGAAAAGAGAGAGTGAGGCAGTGGATTCATGAACCGTGACAGTACCTGCCTGCGCTAAAGTTATTTTGTTAGCTTACGAACGTGAGAGTTGTAGCTAGTACAGCTGAGCAGTTTATAAATAATTTAGCTAGTCTCGTTCGTTTACATGATATTATTCTCTCTTGAAATCAGAGATCCTCTAGTTTCCCAGCCGTAGCCTGCCTAGGTTATACAGGTAGGCTGCAATGGATTTAGAATATGTAGCCTATTTGACTGATATACCGTAGTTTACAGCCTAATACATTTTAAACAACATCTTTAGTCTACTTAACATAGGGAAGATCATAACAATTCCTCTAACTCCGTTTATAGAAACGATCCACGCAATTGATCAGCTTATTTTACCAGCACTGCTCCGCTGTGAAAAACATACTTGCTTTTTCATTTCATACGCTACGTTGCCATAGCAGACACTCACAGCGGAGTTGTGCATTCTAAATCCAGCAGGCACAGGCTGGATTTGGGCTTAAGGCTAAATGGATGTGGATGTGGATATGTCATCGAGAGCAACAATACCCAGATTTAGCAATTTAGAGATAGTTTGTGGGCAGCAGTGTCACATACTTATGAAACAGTGAGGAAGGGTGCTAATTAGATATACTTAGAAAGCTGGATAGTGTTTACAAATTGGCGGCTGACAGGTACAGGACCCTGCTGGACATGCTGCAGGAACCTGCTAGCAGCTCATAGATTAGTTAGGCAGTTCAGATAGGTTGAGGAGCAGATAGAGACCAAACAGTTGGCCCATACTGTATCCTCCCTCTAGCAGGTGTCCATAAGACCTTGGACATAAGGGAGAGGCATGCAATATCAAAACCAAGGACACGTGGTTAACTCCTTATCGTGTACATTCAGGGTTTCGACAGCCTTTTTTGTTGCCTGTTTTGCATGTTATTTTGGCAATAATACGTGTCACATATCAGTTTGCAAACAATGTAAAATAATAGTAATAATTCAGTTAATACAAACATGGTCTCTTCTTCTCTTTCTTAGTAAGGCAGCTCCAAAATGCAGGTGTTTCAGCTTCCTCAGTGCTTTCTGTGGTGGTGTGGCAGCCAACGGAAAATACGGAGTGTAGGGGTTGGTAATGTTAGTTGCGCCGTGATTGGCTCAGTGTTCTGTCACTCTTGGGGACACTAGGTCACCGCAAAATGTACGGGGAGAGCTCGAAAATTCAAGCGCCTTGGATGCTGTCATGAAGCCACAGATAAAAGGACATAAAATCACGTTATATCTACCGTAGCTTTGATTGGACTGATCATGTCAACATCATACTTTCAAAATCTTAGCTAGCAAGCTAACAGTCATCATCATGAATCAAGTCAACAATCTAATGGCAAATCCTTTTCAATCCTTGTCATATGAAGAGAAATTATGAAGAGAAATTATAGATAAAATGTATCGGTGCTCATCGGCCATTGGAAATAAACATTACACAACAAACTGGAAATTGCAAATTCAACAATGAGTGATTTGGAAGGAATCAGTGTCTAACTGCAAGCGTCGCAAAGCAATCACTAGCCTGCTATTCAGTGGAGTGGGTGTGTGGTCCCAAGTCTGGGTTTAAGGGTATCTTTTCCAAGCTTAAAAGGATAAACATTCAACGTTGGCCATGCTGTCAATCCAGCATGATTTATGCTGTGTTCAAACCAACTAGAAACTCAGAACTGGGAAATCTCAGACTTCCGTGAGTTCAAGACAACTGGGAACTTGGGAAAAAAATAAGCTCAGACTAGGAAAATACTCTTTGAACGGTCATCCAACTCGAAAATTAGGCTGAATGAATTGTTTCGCTGCGAGACAAGGCTCGCTGATAGCCAGGTATAGCAGTGGTAAGGATTCGCTCCATGGTGCTGAAATGAAAGCTCTCTTGTTGGGACAGATTTGTGTAGGTGTAACAGGGTTGGTTATGTTTCCACTTGCCTCTAAAGAAATGTGTATTTCATATTCAAGCATTCTTATTGGTTAGTTCAATTCCGATGACAATAAGGCGTGTTGTTATTGGCCCCGCTTGCAGATAGGGGGAGATCGCAAACGTCAGGTCTCTCCAGTATGAAAATGTGATGCAAGGGGTAAGTCACGATCTGAATACTGTATTCTATTTTTATATTTTACAATGTGTACAGTACAAGTTTGCTGTACATTCCTGATTCATACATGTGTGGGTATAAGCACCTGTTAGGGATTGAGGGGCTTTCGGGGATGTAATTTCGGTATATGATTGCTGTATATAAGTGTGTTAGCTAGCATGCACTGATGTAATGGTCACATAAGCTCACTGGTAACACTGCTAATTTTACCATCGACAGCCATCAACATCATTAAGCCCTGCACCACTAACGTGCTGTTTCCTATTTAACTACAAGTATTTACACATGTTATATTTTGTATTGTATTTTGTTTATGCCCAGTATGAAAATGTGATGCAAGGGACTTTACCATCGACAGCCATCAACATCATTAAGACCTGCACAACTAATGTACTGTTTCCTATTTAACTACAGATCATAAATAATGCTCAGCTGAGACCACGGGCTGGGATGATTTCTTTGAACACAACGCAAGGAGAGTACGATTAGCATCTGTTACATAGGCCCTAACAGTTTGTGGGCACCGTTATAGTGCAATTAATGCATTGTTTAATGTTGTGTAGTGGCTTTGCTGGCTTGCGTCTAAAACATGTTTGGGGAGTGTGCCCCACCAAGATTTACATGCTAAAATCGCCACTGCTTACTGTAACACTTAAAAGGCTGCAAAAAAATGACTGAGGTAAAAACTTTGCTAAAACACCAGTCAATTAAGACAAAATTAGCTGACCAATCAGAACACTCAAATAATTACACACATGACTGCAATGGTTGAATGGGTGGAAAAGTACTAGGAACTGGTTGGTTTGGTAAATGACTGATGAAAGAAACATACACAAAACAACTTGCTCTTTAGTGAATACTTGAATAAATGTGCAACAAATAAATATTGTACCATGAAGTGGCTCCTTAATGTTTTTGACAGCGGTCCTGGCATACAAAGACCAACGCGGAAATATTTTGACATGAACACTCAATCGACATAGAACACACTTTTTGCTCTGTCATAGTTCACTGAAGCGCTGTGCCTTTGACATTTTGCTTTTCTTTCACTCGTACTGTCCCTAACTTTGTTCCACTATGCCATTCACTAGAAGTAAATGTTACACCCACTATCTGTCTATGTAGAATGTACCTGTCACGCCCTGGCCTTAGTATTCTTTGTTTTCTTTATTATTTTAGTTAGGTCAGGGTGTGACATGGGTAATTTATGTGGGTTTTGTAGTTGTCTAGGGTGGTTGTAAGGTTTAGGGGGTTTATTTAGAGTAGTTGGGTTTATGTTTAGTATAGTTGTCTAGCTGTGTCTATGGTTGAGTGTAGGTGTTTAGGAAAGTCTATGGTTGCCTGAATTGGGTCTCAATTAGAGACAGCTGGTTATTGTTGTCTCTGATTGGGAGCCATATTTAAGGTAACCATAGGCTTTAGCTGTTTGTGGGGAATTGTCTATGTCTAAACGTTAGTAGCTTGTGTGTGCACTTTCGGTTTGTAGCTTCACGGTCGTTTGTTGTTTTGTTAGTTTGTAAGTGTTTTGTTTCGTTTTTCCTTCTTTAAATAATAAAAGAAGATGTTCTTTTCACGCGCTGCGCCTTGGTCCTCACTCAGTCCCTTTGACTATCGTGACAGTACCGCCCCTCTGTCTGTGGCCTTTATTGGGTGTGTGGGAGAAGGGGAACCTGATAGCTTTGTGTGAATGGCATTTCTCACATAGGGAAGGACAGCAAATGCTATGAGGGGACTTCCTCATTGTTAAAAGTCAATGGCACCCTATTCCCTACATAGTGCATGGCTTTTGACCAGGGCCCATAGACAAGGACAGACAAACAAAACCTTATCAGTGTTTTGTTAATTGTCATGTTTTGTGTTTTTTTTTGTGGAAAGCAGAAAGAAAAGATGCTGCCTTTTCAAAAGCTAATGGGGATCCAAATAAACAAACAAAATAATAATAATAATAATAATAATAACAATAAGGAATACAATAAAAACTATATAGGGAAAAGGGTGACATTTGGGATGCAGAGAAGGGTATTCTACCTAAGCTGAATGAACTAACTTGCTAACAATTGCTACCCCTTTGGCAGAGATCTCCCACCTCCCGCTCAAAACAATAATGGGACACTTGAGATAGTTGAGGAAGTTGCTACAATATAATCCTTCTGACACAAGACAGACAGTGAATAACACAAACACACACCACCAGAGACGTAGGAAATCATTCAAGATCATCTGTTTCTCCAAAATTCAAGGTTAAATTCTGTCAAAGACCCGCTGACATACTATGGCATTTTATCAAATTATGACACAAGGCAAAATAAAGATATGACCATACAATGTCGCTGAAAAACAAGTGACAATAGAGCTATGATGGCAGAATCTAAACAAAATACATGGAAAATGTCCATTCACATTTATCAAACACTGCTGACTGTCTGACCTCTTACAACCTCAGAATTTAAGACAGTGAGGAGCTGAGTCTGTCTCTGGGAGGTAACATGAGAAACCAAGAGGTCAAAGGTGACCTTCAGACAGAGTTATTTATGCCCTCTGCTGTTTCCCTTCCCAGGCAGACTCGCTTTGGCCCTTTTTTTTGCCGTTCTTCAGCAAATGCTTTCCAGAGGTCAGTCCATCCCCCCCCCCCACTCCATCTTCCTTTCCTCCTCCTTCTCATCCTTCCCTTACTTTTCCTCCAACTCCTCCCTCTCCTTGACTTTATCTCCCTTCCTCCTCTTCCTCTCCCCATCTCTCTTTCCTCCTCTCCCCTCCTGCTACTGACCCCTTACCCTCCTCCTCTCCCTATCCTCCTCATTTCCCTGTCCTCCTTCTCTCTCCCTCCCCCTCTCTGTTCACTGTGGGAGTGCAGTATAGCACAGCCTCATTCCGGTAAAACAGCATGCTCTCTCTCTGACCAATCCAGGGCAGTCTGTGTTCAGCGGGGCAAAACTTATTCAGTTAGAAAAATATTATATTGAACAAACATGCTTCTCTGACATGTAGTATAACGAATCATGGCAGCTTATTTCTAACATTTATAACTGCGGCATTCCACAACGTTTGCGTACTGAAAGTAGACTAAAAGAGTTTGCTACAGAGAGCCTCAATGTTGGACCAACGTGGGTTTGAGGCCTTTAAACATTATAGGCATTGACACACTGTCTGATAATGGTTAGCCGTTGATAGATCGCGTTATAAAACGGGCGCTACAATAGCTGCCAATGCTGATGAGGTATAAAACGTTTAACTTTATCTTAAGTGTTGATGGCTTTGGCTGCTCTGTCCGGCAATGTGTCTCATTTACTTGGAATCACCATGAATCAGGACGTGTTATAACAATAATATTTCAATTGGAGCAGTAAAGTGATTAAAAAAAACAGAAAAAGGCTTTTAAAATGCCCTGTAGATATGTTTACCTCACCAGCCCAGTACATATCGGTCACAGATGTTGGCATACACTTCACATGTTGACAAGAACTTTGGTGGTGTTCCTTCTTTTAATGATATATCGGAGAAGATGGGAGTTGTTACCTAGCAGCATGCTCACAGAAATACACAAATATTCAAATACACACACGCACGCACGCACGCACACACACACACACACACACACACACACACACACACACACACACACACACACACACACACACACACACACACACACACACACACACACACACACACACACACACACACACACACACACACACACACACACACACACACACACACACACTAAACCAAATAAATAATATTTACACAACTACTACAAAGCTATGAGTTACAGCTGGAAATTCCTTCGAAGAGGGAACATAAATTAATCTGCTGACCCCAGCGAAATTTTAATCTACATAAACCAAGGGCCTGCCTGTGTTCTATCACACACACACACACACACACACACAAACAAGGTCTGGGATTCATTTCCATTTAAAATCATTCCTATCCCTGTTATACCATGTAAATAAAGGGAGTGGGGGAGAGAGAGTGGGAGAGGGAGAAAGAAAGAAAGAGAAAAAGAGAGAGGGCCAGATGAGGGTTTAGTGTGTCTCTTTCACCCGGGTGAGTCAGCGAAGCGAGGAAGGCCGTGTCACACACTGGGACTTGGCACATTCATCACAGCTTGAGGAGTGACCGCGGGGGGCAAGAGGGGGAACGGTAAGTCAGCTTGCCCTTCAATAGAGCCACACTTCCTAAGGGCCACTTCCAACCATGTCTGGGCTGCCGGCTGGATCTCAGCCCCAGGAGGACATGCTCAACCCTCAACCCAGGATATCACTTCCAAAGCAGGGGAGAGGCAGACCAAAAGCGGGCCAGGTCAGTGCATACGGGGATACCCAGAGGCCTAGTCACTGCCAAAGAAGCCGCTCCTCTAAGCCTGGACAAACATCGATCTGAGGGTACAAAAACGGTGACACTCGCAAATCTACCAGGGAGAGAGCCACAGCAGATGAATACAGGGTGGGATATCACATCAGGGGCTGTATACATCAAGAGACTCAGAGTAGGAGTACTGATCTAGGATCAGGTCCACCCTGTCCATGTGATCTTATTAGTTGTGATTTAAAAGGAAAATCTGACCCTAAATCAGCATTCCAACTCTGAGACACTTGATACATACGGCCCCAGAAGCCTAGTCAACTCCCTCCACAGACACCACAGTGAAAGTGTTAAAGCCCTGGGATAAGGTTAACCAGAAGTCTTACCACAAACCAGATTCTAGATGACCCGTATACACTGAAGTTATACAACTGAGGTACAATGCATTTGGCACAATGGTTGTGATACAATGGAGTGTTTCTGGACAAAAGCAATGACACAAACATTGTGGAGAGACACATGACAATGGTTGTGTAAACTTGTTTGTGCACACAAACTATCGTATCACAACCATTGTATCAAATGCATTGTACATCAGATGTACAACCTGAATGTGTATGCGAGGCCATTGATGAGCAAACTAGAGCAGGGTAATCTGAACTCACTCACCCTCATGAATACACAGCTGGTGGATTTTTGGACTATGTGAATTCTTATTCTAGAGCTGCCAGTGGATGTCTTAGAAGGACAAGGTTGATGTAATCACTGTGTGCTAGGAATATGGGACAAATACTAAACTATTGACTACATTAGTACACACAGGTAAAATTTCCCAATAGTTTTGGTCCCCTAAAATAAAGCGGTTCACCCGATATGGAGTCTGCAC
This sequence comes from Salvelinus fontinalis, assembly GCF_029448725.1. Taxonomy (NCBI): domain Eukaryota; kingdom Metazoa; phylum Chordata; class Actinopteri; order Salmoniformes; family Salmonidae; genus Salvelinus; species Salvelinus fontinalis. The sequence continues at coordinate 49,355,459 of NC_074666.1, forward strand.
TTAAACCTCATAGTCATGGTATAACTTCAAATCCAAAGTGCTGGAGTACAGAACCAAAAGTAATAATAATGTGTCACTGTCCAAATACTTTTGGAGCTTATTGTATCTTGTAGTGAACCTAATTTAATTATCTGAACCTAAAGAAAAATTATCTAGTCGTGGCCAAAAGTTTTGAGAATGACACAAATATTAATTTTCACAAAGTCTGCTGAGTCTACAAAGGCAATTTGCATATACTCCAGAATGTTATGAAGAGTGATCAGATGAATTGCAATTATTTGCAAAGTCCCTCTTTGCCATGCAAATGAACTGAATCCCCCAAAAACATTTCCACTGCATTTCAGCCCTGCCACAAAAGGACCAGCTGACATCATGTCAGTGATTCTCTTGTTAACACGGGTGTGAGTGTTGACGAGGACAAGGCTGGAGATCACTCTGTCATGCTGAATGAGTTCGAATAACAGACTGGAAGCTTCAAAAGGAGGGTGGTGCTTGGAATCATTGTTCTTCCTCTGTTAAACATGGTTACCTGCAAGAAAACACGTGCCGTCATCATTGCTTTGCACAAAAAGGGCTTCACATGCAAGGATATTGCTGCCAGTAAGATTGCACTTAAATCAACCATTTATCGGATCATCAAGAACTTCAAGGAGAGTGATTCAATTGTTGTGAAGAAGGCTTCAGGGCACCCAAGAAAGTCCAGCAAGCACCAGGACTGTCTCCTAAAGTTGATTCAGCTGCGGGATCGGGGCACCACCAGTACAGAGCTTGCTCAGGAATGGCGGCAGGCAGGTGTGAGTCCATCTGCACGCACATTGAGGCGAAGACTTTTGGAGGATGGCCTGGTGTCAAGAAGGGCAGCAAAGAAGCCACTTCTCTCCAGGAAAAACATCAGGGACAGACTGATATTCTGCAAAAGGTACAGGGATTGAACTGCTGAGGACTGGGGTAAAGTCATTTGCTCTGATGAATCCCCTTTCCGATTGTTTGGGGCATCCGGAAAAAAGCTTGTCCGGAGAAGACAAGGTGAGCGCTACCATCAGTCCTGTGTCATGCCAACAGTAAAGCATCTTGAGACCATTCATGTGTGCGGTTGCTTCTCAGCCAAGGGAGTGGGCTCACTCACAATTTTGCCTAAGAACATAGCCATGAATAACGAATGGTACCAACACATCCTCCGAGAGCAACTTCTCCCAACCATCAAGGAACAGTTTGGTGACGAACAATGCCTTTTCCAGCATGATGGAGCACCTTGCCATAAGGCAAAAGTGATAAGTGGCTCAAGGAACAAAACATAGATATTTTGGGTCCATGGCCAGGAAACTCCCCTGACCTTAATCCCATTGAGAACTTGTGGTCAATCCTCAAGAGGCGGGTGGACAAACAAAATCCACATATTCTGACAAACTCCAAGCATTGATTATGCAAGAATGGGCTGCCATCAGTCAGGATGTGGCTCAGAAGTTAATTGACAGCATGCCAGGGCGGATTGCAGGTCTTGAAAAAGATGGGTCAACACTGCAAATATTGACTCTTCGTATCAACTTCATGTAATTGTCAATAAAAGCCTTTGACACTTATGAAATGCTTATAATTATACTTCAGTATTCCATAGTAACATCTGACAAAAATATTGAAAGACACTGAAGCAGCAAACTTTGTGGAAATTAACATTTGTGTCATTCTCAAAACTTTTGGCCACGACTGTATGTGTGAGGGAAATAAATGCACACTACTGAGCCAAGCCAAACCGAACAAGCCACACTGTATTGCGCTGGCCTGGTTACACATCCACCAGAGTTGCTGGAATCGTACTGGAAGTGAAATGAAAATATCTGAGCCAGTACAGTACAGTTTGAGGTCAGCACGGTTAGGTAAAATAGTATTTCTATATTGAGGCACACCTTTAGGGTGCCAAGAATGCTTGCTTGCCCCAATGCTGAGGTAGGTAGCGGAGTTGAGTGGTTGTGTTAAAGTTGTGGTCGCACTAGTCGATATGTGGTGGCAAGGTCTTATAATACACAGAGGTTTGGGAGCCTGAACCACAAGCATGGCAGTGAAAGTGCTCTGAGTTCCTCTTTAATGAAGTTATATTCAGCAGTTGAGACTGCTGAATATAACATTGTATTCAATGGAAAAATTGAATTCAATGGAATAAATTGGAACAGGGTTCAGATACAGTGGATACTAATTGACATTCATCATGACCAAACAAATAGTTCATTCAGCTTTTGCTATGACATGCCACAAGGGGCTTCCCGTGTGACCTCACTTCCTTATCTCTCTTAAGACTTGTTCACACTGCAGGCCTTAATGCTCAAATAAGTTTTGTTTTTCAAATCCGTTTTGGAATACTGACTGTCCAAACAGCAAGTTACATGTGACCAAATCTAATGTGTGTGTTCAGACAGCAGTCATTTGCTGACATGGCTACGCTAATTGTCATAGTATTGACAGGTGTGTGCACAGTGGTGTAGGCTGATTGGTGGTGGTGCCTGGTTCCTGCCATGGATGTTTCTCAGTTGCTTTGAATGTTCAAAAGCATAGTGTAATAAACACTTTTAAAGCCTCAAAAAAGGATGATCCAACTTTCAAAACAAGTCATTTTTGGCTAGCCACAGCAATCAACTAGCTATCTAGGTAGCTGTTTAACTTGAACACATTCACTCATTTGTTTATAAACAATTAACAAGCTAGTTAGCTAACACATGTTCTTGTCAAACTGTCAACAGAGTAGCTAGCAAGCAACAATATGCCAAATATCAGTCTAAAACTCAATTGAGGGCAAATAAATCCTACAAAGATGGCTAGAAATATCAGATTTCATGTGCTTTTAGCTCTTCAGACTGCAGCAAAATAACATTCTAATCAGATATGCAAAAAATTGGATTTGAGTTACTTCAAACTGCCAATGTGAACAAGGCTTAATAGTACTATTGTTGTCAGCGAGAGAGTGCAGTTCCCCATTAGCTGTAATGGGTAAACATAGTTGAAAAATATTATGTGCAGCAAACAATACATGACGGCCAGTGTATGCTCATTGATGCGGTAAAGAGACCAATGGAACTCGATTAAAACAATGGAAATTCCATTGAAATGCGTGGGGGAAAGATCCCAAATCTCCTCATTATCCCTCAGCAAAATTGTTTAAATGTGTTTAAATGTGCATTTCACACTATGTTGATGTAAAAATCTGAATATAATGCTTGTATGGATGTAAACCCCAATACATGTTCATGTCATCATCACCAATCAACTGCATTACAGTTCAAAATTACTGATTACGACCACCGATTTGTCTATGCTACCAACTTACGAATGGGAGTTAGCATTTAGCGGTCACTTCTTCTAAACCTGTAAAGGGACTACTTTTAAATGTTATGCAGCAAAAACAGCCAAATATATCCAAATTGTATTTTAGCAACCACATTGCGGGCCTGTTACAACACATCAATCATGACAGATTTGACAAATATCCACTTTGTAGTTAAACCTGGATGAACTGCTCTTTCTGTAAGACAGATTCAAAATCACCAGTTTATTTTATTCCTAAATAAAAAGACAATGATGATTATGTCTGTGGTTCCCCAGTCTTACAAAACACACTTGTTTTATTAGTGTGTCCCCGACCTGGACTTGAACCAGGGACCCTCTGCGCACATCTACAACTGCTTCCCACGAAGCATCGTTACCCATTGCTCCATTAAAGCTGTGACCCTTGCAGAGCAAGCGGAACAACTACTTCAAAGGTCTCAGAGCGAGTGAGGTCACCGATTGAAACGCGATTAGCGCGCATCCCGCTAACTAGCTAGCCATTTCACATCGGTTACATGTACTTACATACTTAGTTTTCCAAAGGCTTTGAGGCATGATTAGCATGCTGCTAAGATTCAAGTGGATTTTGAGGTATCATTTTTTATTTACAAAACAGGCGCTTGTCACATGTTCAGCCAGAACCACTTGAACCAGTTTTTGACTACTGATGTCATTTGTTAGCACACAATGCTGACCTCTCCTCAACAAAGTCAATGAGGGGAGAGCTAGTTGCAGGCCTACGTCATCCTGCCTTGGGTATACTCCCTGTGGAATACGCTTCAGTGATATCCGGATATGGAAAGTCCCCAGATTTACATGGGAAGATTTGCAGAAGCCCGGTGAGAGTGCAAAATCACCCTATGAGCCAGTTGTACACTGATGCTCTGTGGGCTAGTACGCACAATGGCAAGCCTCTAACCCCAATTGCTGCTTACAGAGCACTTAGCTCAACTATCTGGTGTAAACACGCACAAAACCTATATAGCTTGCCATTATACAATCCACACTATTATGGCACTATCATAAGGGTGCTGGTAATCACCGAAACTTCCAAACGTACACATGCCTTAGGCTAGAAACTGTATGGCGTACATCTAGCCTCCACCACTGCCCACAAAGTTCTCAGTTGATGCTTTATTTGTACCCCTATGATATGATGCAGCATCTACTATGGCAAACAGTGACATTTAACATTTTTAATTCAGCCAAAATAAAATGTTTCGCTTAAACATGGGTGATTTCCTCATGTTGAAAGGTTGTTTCATTAATACGGACTGCAGGTCCCCGGGTTATGTACAAAACGAAATTCATCAAGGGAATGCAAAATTGTGTGTGGTAAAGGTAAATGAGAGAACAGAAAAACAGTTCCGTTTTTGTATAAAAGTTTATCGAGTTAAAATTCTAAACGTTACACGAAAAGAGAACACAAAACAGAAACACCATTGAAGGAACATGGGTGAAATGTTTTTATTTTCTTCCAACAATGTTCTTACCAACAGTATCAACTACAAAGTGCTAATTCCTCAAGGCTTACTACAAGCACTTTATCATTTACATTTGTGTTATTTAGCATGCACGTGCCCACTATAAACAAATTGTATGTGTACAATTATGTCATGTATTAAAATGTACCTTGAAAAACAACAAAAGGCTTTGCAAATCAAAAATGGTGTTCAACAAATACTGCTATGCAAGCACGATGAATCAGCATAATTACAGCAAGGTCAGTCCAATCTCCTCTACTTATTTTGTTGAGTTAAGTAGATGAAGTTCTTAAAAGGTGGTCATGTTTCAGGCTAGGTCCTATTTCCAGTTTTCAATATTGCCTTGCTATAAGTGTTAAATAAAATATTAAATAAATGACCAGAAGAGCCACATCAACTTTTTAAGCTCCTGAACACAGCATTGCTTTACTAAAATGCCAATTCAGTGAATACAAAATGTCCACTTTGAAATTATCGAAAACCATTGTCCTTTTTCCCCTGGATGCAATTCCTGTTCAACTTCACCTGTACACAAGGCAGCCGTTCAGCTTAGCTAGGGTTAACTTAGGTCTCCCTTTGACTCTTTAAAAAAATGTATATATTTTTTCCTTTCCAGGCCTTTAAGTTCTTCACAAAGCCTTATCGGACATCATCCAGGCATATTTATGAAGTTGCTGCCCAATTAAATAAAAAATAAAAAAACAGAAAAGTCCTTACGCAGTTATCACACATTTGTGTCCGCTTGCTGTCTAGTCCTTAGAGTTCCAGCTGCATCAGGAGGTAACCACGATGACACAGTCATGATCATTTCCAAATCTTCCCTGTCACACCAAGATCATCCCCTTCACACCAAAGCCACAACGTCATTCCCGTCACAAGTGATGGTGTCACTGGGACTGGTCGGGGCAGCCCTCCTCCATGGGGCTGACAACGGTGGCCTCGTCGTTGCTGCTGTCCACCTCCTGCTCCATGACGCTCTCCTCGTCCAGCCGCTGGCTGGTGTAGTCTGTGATCTCCAGGAAGCCGCTGGGCTCCATCACCACGTTGGATTGACTGGAGTCTGGCATGATGGAGTATTGAGGGATCACCTGGGGAGTGGAGTAACGCATGTTTAGCTTTTATTGTTGATAGATTTTTAAAGCTGAGATGATGAGTGGTGTTCTATGAAAAGCTATGTTACAGAAATGATTATCATATGGCTCGCAGCAATTTACCTCAATGACGTCCATGTTCTCTTTGCTCTTGGCTGCTAGGCCCTGGATGTGGCTAAACTGGTCATGCAGGGGCTTGGAGTGGGATGAGTGATGAAGGGAGGCCCCTGAGCTGCTTATGACCGGGCCTGAGCCCCCAAACGCCCCTGAGCTTCCCCCTGCCCCCAAGCCCAGGGCCTTTATGTAGGGGCTGCAGTCACTGGACGAGTCCACCACCATGGGCTCGGCGCTGGGGTCGATCTCCGCCTCCATCATGGAGATCTTAAGGATGTCCGAGACAGAGGGCTTCTCGCCACCGGACGAGCTTGAGCTGCTGGGCTCGGCAGGGACCAGCTTGGCAGTGGCCTCACCGCTGCTGGATACAGGAGGGGACTGGTGGCTGCTGCTACTGCCGAAGGTGATCTTGGTGACGCTGGCACCCTGGGTGATGATTGGCGCCTTTTTTGGGAGAGAGAGGCAAAAAAAGATGTGGTTGGAACCATAGAAATATAATTACTAAAACAAATATTGACATTCAAGTCAACATTTTGTAATGAGTGGACATGCAGCCATATTGAATGTACCCATGAGTGTTAGTCAAATTGCCATGGTCTGAAAGGGCTTTTCCCATTCTAGTAATTATATTTCTATGGTTGAAACTAGAGTAGGGCATGGGAAAACTCTAAAACCCAGGTGCTCCTTTTGAAAGAAAAACAATGGGAATTTCTTTTCAGGTGGTCATAAGTGGAGGGCTTTGAAGGTTTTGTCAGGCTCCCTGCCCTGCTGTACAAATAACGATGATGTGATTGGAAGGGAATTGAGCATTGAGGCAACGGTGCTCAGAACTCCGTCTTATCTTTTTTTATCTTAAAGGCATATCAAGGGACAGGTGCTGTGAATAAGCACAGGATTAACACGTCTTATTTCTGTATGGAATGGGAACTATGTACATCTGTGTATTGCAAATGCTTTTAAATGCGCAGGACAAAATCCATCTTGGGGGCAAGTAAAGTTTAAATGAAGTATTCTAAAGCATTATGGCACAATGCATCTGAGTATTGATGATTCACTGTGTCAACCGGATCTGTCCCGGACAAATAAAATGTCAAAATAAATCAAATAGGCACATGACCCTGGATGTGCATCAAAGAGGTAGGGCACTCACCTGGCTTGTGGCAGGAGTCTTGTCTGCACCCACCGGGTGGTGGGCCTGTAATGGCGGCGGCTGGGACAGCTGTGTGTGGATGGGCCTGTGGTGGGAGGTGGGCGCCTGCTGCAACTTGGGGAGCTGGGGGGTGAGTGAGGGAGGCTTGGTGGGGGTGCCCAGGCTTGCCAGTTGGGGGGATCCCGAGGCAGAGGAGGGCCTCTCCTTCAGGCTCTGCCCTGGAGCGTGAGGCTTGGGCTGGTACTGCTCTTGGAGCTGGGGTGGCTTCTTCGCCACGGTGGCGGTGGAAGGCAGGCTCATCTGGGGCTTGCTGTGTAGCTGTGGGGGTGGGGTTTGGGTGGTGTGGGGTATGTGTCTGCCCTGCTCCAACTGGGGCGCCAGGTGTGACTGGCTTTGGTGGTGGGGGTGTGTGTGGGGCTGGGGGGCGGGGTGTGTGTGGGGCTGGGGGGCGGGGGGCTGGGCTGCAGCGGGTTGGATGGAGCGGTAGAACAGGCCCGTCTGGGGGTCCAGGGTGTCCCCCTCCAGTTCGCCCTCCTCCATCCCAGTTTCCTCCGCCTGCTTACTGTGGATCAGCTGGTCCGCCGAAGCCTGGAATAACAATGTACTATCATTGAGACTAGTGTCACAAGTCAAATAAACTAATGCCTACCAGAACATGTAATACTGGTAGATGGATGCATATTGATACACTGGAACACTTACCCAGTGAACAGTGGGATCATATGACAGAGATAATGAGTATAACATCCACTATCTATAAACTGTATAATTTGGGAAAAAATGTATTTGATAAAAAAAACATAGGTGAAGAAGAATACAAAGACTGACACGGTCATGCATTCTAGGTAGGCATTTCTCTCACCAGTTGGACAATGCGTGTGACAGTGACTGTAGAGGAGGTAGGGATGGAATTAACCACCACGGGGGTGGGACTGGTGTTTTGCGAGGGCGCCCCCTGCTGCTGGCTAGCGGACATGACCACGTCCCCCAAGCCTCCAGAGGATGGTCCGGCCCTGCTGGCTTTACCGGCACAAAGTTAAGACAGTCATACACATAGAATAAAACTAATCGACATGAACTGCATCACTTCGAGCCATTCCTTAGTGAGCATGGGGAAGTACCGAACAGCCTTTTTTCCCCCACTTAGCTCATTTTAGCCGGGTTAGGGCGGAGGCAACAATTGTGTGTAAACACCTGAAGAATAAATGAGCAGAAAAGTGCATTATTTTACATCCATGGTGTAATACCATTATTAAGTGGTGACTAAGTATGATATACTTCAATGTATTAAACAACACATTATGAAAAGGCAGTGAACATCCATTTAGGGCCGAAACACTTCTGGTTTTCATCCTCTCCTAATAAGGGACTAATTCAGACCTGGGACACCTAGTGAGTGCAATTCACTACTAGGTATAAACAAAAGACAAAAGTGTTTCGGCACTCCAGGACCGGAATTGAACAGCCCTGCTCGATATAGTGCACTACTGTATAGGGATTAGGGTGCCATTTGGGAAATACTGAGTGGGCAGGTCACGTACCGGCAGTGATATATTTAATGGGTGGTTCAGTCTCTACAGTGGACATCTCGGGGGAGCCTAGGGCCTGCTGCTTCTTCTCCTGGGCCATCTGAAGGGGAACAGCCATCTGGCTCAGGTCTATGGTTTGCTGCCTGGGCTTGGCCTCACCTTTCTCCTTCACTGTGTGGGCAACAGAGATTGATAGTGACAATTATCTCATAACCTACTCCATTTATATTGGAGGGAAGTGGGGCGACAAAGTACTGTCGCTTATATGTGAATTAGAGTTCGGAGCAGTCTGCAAACTCAGTTGTCGGGAGCTCGGACTTTCGTCCCAAGTTCAAGTTTAATTGTCACATGCACAAGTACAGTGAAATGCTTAAATTGCATACTCTATCCAACAGTGCAGTAATCAATAACAAAATAGTATAACTAACACACACCCCCTCCCCCCATTCGGGAAGTATTCAGACCCCTTGATTTTCCCAATTTTTCTTACGCTACAGCCTTATTCTAAAATGTATTAATTGTCCCCCCCCCCCTCAATCTACACACAATACCCCACAATGACAAAGCAAAAACATTTTAGCAAAAAATAAAATAAAAAATATCACATTTACATATGTATTCAGACCCTTTACTCAGTACTTTGTTGAAGCAGCTTTGGTAGCAATTAGAGCCTCAAGTCTTCTTGGGTATGACGCTACAAGCTTTGCATACCTGTAATTGGGGAGTTGCTCCCATTCGTCTCTGCAGATCATCTCAAGCTCTGTCAGGTTGGATGGGGAGCGTCACTACACAGCTATGTTCAGGTCTCTCCAGAGATGTCTGATCGGGTTCAAGTCCGGGCTCTGGCTGGGCCACTCAAGGACATACAGAGACTTGTCCTGAAGCCACTCCTGCATGGTCTTGGCTGTGTGCTTAGGGACGTTGTCCCGTTAGAAGGTGAACCTTCGCCTCAGTGAGGTCCTGGAGCAGGTTTTCATCAAGGATATCTCGGGACTTTGCTTCTTTCATCTTTCCCTTGATCCTGAGTAGTCTCTCAGTCCCTGTCGCTGAAAAACATCCCCACAGCATGCTGCTGCCATCACGGTTCACTGTAGGGATGGTGCCAGGTTTCCGCCAGAAGTGATAGTTGGTATTTAAGCCAAAGAGTTCAATCTTGGTTTCATCAGACCAGAGAATTTTTCTCCCTTTGGCTGGACGGCCAGCTCTAGGAAGAGTCATGACGGTTCCATACTTCTTCTATCTAAGAATGATGGAATCCACTGTGTTCTCTGGGACCTTCAATGCTGCAGAAATGTTTTGGTACCCTTCCCCAGATCTGTGCTTCGACACAATCCTGTCACAGAGCTCTACGGACAATTCCTTCGACATCGTGGCTTGGTTTCTGGTATGACATGCACTGTCAACTGTGGGACTTTATATAGACAGGTGTGTGCCTTTTCAAATCACGTAATTTTTATTTTATTTACCACAAGTGGACTCCAATCAAGTTGTAGAAACATCAAGGATGATCAATGGTAACATGCACCTGAGATCAATTTCGAGTCTCATGGCAAAGGGTCTAAATACCGACAGTTGAAGTCGGAAGTTTACATTCACTTAGGTTGGAGTCATTAAAACTATAGCTATAGTTTTGGCAAGTCGGTTAGGACATCTACTTCGTGCATGACAAGTGATTTTTCCAACAATTGTTTACAGACAGATTATTTAACTTATAATTCACTGTATCACAATTCCAGTGGGTCAGAAGTTTACATGCACTAAGTTGTCTGTGCCTTTAAACAGCTTGGAAAATTCCAGAAAATTATGTCATGGCTTTAGAAGCTTCTGATAGGCTAATTGGCATCATTTGAGTCAATTGGAGGTGTACCTGTGGATGTATTTCAAGGCCTACCTTCAAACTCCGTGCCTCTTTGCTTGACATCATGGGAAAATCAAAAGAAATCAGCCAAGACCACAGAAAAAAATTGTAGACCTCCAAAAGTCTGGTTCATCCTTGGGAGCAATTTCCAAACACCTGAAGGTACCACGTCCATCTGTACAAACAATAGTACGCAAGTATAAACACCATGGGACCACGCAGCCATCATACCGCTGAGGAAGGAGACACGTTCTGTCTCCTAGAGATGAACGTACTTGTGTGAAAAGTGCAAATCAATCCCAGAACAGCAAAGGACCTTGTGAAGATGCTGGAGGAAACAGGTACAAAATAATCTATATCTACAGTAAAACGAGTCCTATATCGACATAACCTGAAAGGACGCTCAGCAAGGAAGAAGCCACTGCTCCAAAACCGCCATAAAGCCAGACTACGGTTTGCAACTGCACATGGGGACAAAGATCGTACTTTTTGTATAAATGTCCTCTGGTCTGATGAAACAAAAATAGAACTGTTTGTCCATAATCACCATCCTTATGTTTGGAGGAAAAAGGGGAAGATTTGGAAGCCGAAGAACACCATCCCAACCGTGAAGCACAGGGGTGGCAACATCATGTTGTGGGGTTGCTTTGCTGCAGCAGGGATTGATGCACTTCACAAAATAAATGGGGTCATGAGGCAGGAAAATTATGCAGATATATTGAAGCAACATCTCAAGATATCAGTCAGGAAGTTAAAGCTTGGTCGCAAATGGGTCTTCCAAATGGACAATGACCCCAAGCATACTTCCAAAGTTGTGGCAAAATGGCTTAAGGACAACAAAGTCAACGTATTGGAGTGGCCATCACTAAGCCCTGACCTCAATCCCATAGAAAACTTGTGGGCAGAACTGAAAAAGCATGTGCGAGCAATGAGGCCTGCAAACCCGACTCAGTTACACCAGCTCTGTCAGGAGGAATAGGAAGGCTAAGGCTACCCAAAATGTTTGAACCAAGTTAAAGTATTTCTTGACTTTCCCAAATGTTTTTGTGTTACAACCTGAATTTAAAATGGATTGAATTTAGATTTTTTTGTCACTGGCCTACACACATTATTTTTTACTAATTTTCACAAATTAATAAAACATGAAATGCTGAAATGTCTAGAGTCTAGGTATTCAATCCCTTTGTTATGGCAAGGATAAATAAGTTCAGGAGTAAAAAATGTGCTTAACAGGTAACAATAATAGTGTGTAACATGACTGGTTTAATGAATACAGTACAGTCGTGGCCAAACATTTTGAGAATGACACAAATATTAATTTTCACAAAGTCTGCTGCCTCAGTTTGTATGACGGCAATTTGCATATACTCCAGAATGTTATGAAGAGTGATCAGATGAATTGCAAAGTCCCTCTGCCATGCAAATGAACTGAATCCCCCCAAAACATTTCCAGTGTATTTCAGCCCTGCCACAAAAGCACCAGCTGACATCATGTCAGTGATTCTCTCGTTAACACAGGTGTGAGTGTTGAGGAGGACAATGCTGGAGATCACCCTGTCATGCTGATTGAGTTTGAATAACTGACTGGAAGCTTCAAAAGGAGGGTGGTGCTTGGAATGGGGAGTTTAACTTCTTTGGGCTGCAAGCCCGAAGCCGGGCACAATATGACAACAGCCACTTCAAGTGCTGGGCGCGAAATTCAAAATATATTTTTTTGAAATATTTAACTTTCACACATTAACAAGTCCAATACAGCATATGAAAGGTACACATCTTGTGAATCCAGCCAACATGTCCGATTTTTTTAATGTTTTACAGCGAAAACAGCACGTATATTTATGTTAGCTCACCACCAAATACAAAAAAGGACAGACATTTTTCACAGCACAGGTAGCATGCACAAAACCAACCTAACTAACCAAGAACCAACCAAACTAACCAAGAAACAACTTCATCACATGACAGTCTTATAACATGTTATTCAATAAATCTATGTTTTGTTCGAAAAATGTGCATATTTGAGCTATAAATCAGTTTTACATTGCAGCTACCATGAGAAATGGCACCGAAGCAGCCAGAGTAATTACAGACACCAACGTCAAATACCTAAATACTCATCATAAAACATTTCTGAAAAATACATGGTGTACAGCAAATGAAAGACAGGCATCTTGTGATTCCAGCCAATATTTCCAATTTCTTAAGTGTTTTACAGCGAAAACACAATATAGCGTTATATTAGCTTACCACAATAGCCAGAAACACAAGCCATTTCCCAGTAGCAAAAGTTAGCGATCGTAACAAACCAGCAAAAGATATATAATTTTTGACTAACCTTAACAAGCTTCATCAGATGACAGTCCTATAACATCAGGTTATACATACACTTATGTTTTGTTCGAAAATGTGCATATTTAGAGCTGAAATCAGTAGTTATACATTGTGCTAACGTAGCATCTTTTTCCCACAACGTCCGGACATTTTTCTGACACTTTTTCTGACACACATATTCTGACCAAATAACTATTCATAAACATAACTAAAAAATACATGTTGCGTAGGAAATGACAGATACACTAGTTCTTAATGCAATCGCCGTGTTAGAATTCTAAAAATAACTTCATTACGATATGCAGTTTACGTTATGGCGAGAGCGTGCCCAAAACCTGGCCGCAAACTACTAGTTCACATGTACGACAGATATATGAAATAACATCATAAAATGGGTCCTACTTTTGATGATCTTTCATCAGAATGTTGTACAAGGGGTCCTTTGTCGGGAACAATCGTTGTTTGGATTTAGAATGTCCTCTTCTCCAGTCAATTAGCACGGAAAGCTAGCAAAGTGGCGCTAAGCTCTCCTTCGTGAACAAACGCAGACAACGCAACACGCCTAACGTCACGAAAAAATTTCAATAATCTAATAAAACTATATTGAAAAAACATACTTTACGATGATATTGTCACATGTATCAAATAAAATCAAAGCCGGAGATATTAGTCGTCTATAACGACAGCTGTACAGAAGGCAAAACCAGGTCCCTTCACGCGCTCTCCAGAAAACTGGTGACACGTCATACAAAGAGCATTTATTCGAGCCCAGATCAAGTTATACATTAAATTTCTTCTCTCACTGCCTGTCGACATCTAGTGGAAGACGTATAAAGTGCATGTATTCTAATAAATATCAAGGACCTTTATAGGCAGGCCCTAGAAGAGAGCATCGATTTCAGATTTTCCACTTCCTGTCAGGAAGTTTGCTGCAAAATGAGTTCTGTTTTACTCACAGATATAATTCAAACGGTTTTAGAAACTAGAGAGTGTTTTCTATCCAATAGTAATAATTATATGCATATTGTACGAGCAAGAATTGAGTACGAGGCCGTTTGAAATGGGCACCTTTTATCCGGCTACTCAATACTGCCCCTGCAGCCCAAACAGGTTAACAGGACAAAAAAGGAATGGAGGTAAACACAGGCAAAATCCTAGACAAATGCCTGGTTCAGTCTGCTTTCCACCAGACACTGGGAGATTAATTCCCCTTTCAGCAGGACAATAACCTAAAACACAAGGCCAAATCTACATTGGAGGTGCTTACCAAGAAAACAGTAAATACTCCTTAGCAGCCAAGTTACAGTTTTGACTTAAATTTTCTTGAAAATCTATGGCAAGAAATTAAAATGGCTGTCTAGTAATGATCAACAACTAAGTTGATGGAGCTTGAATTTTGAAAATAAAAAAATGGGCAAATGTTACACAATCCAGGTGTGGAAAGCGAACGTTTTTTTTTTTTTACATGTTTACCAATGATTCTGTATCTCTCCCTTTGAAAGGATTCCTGAGGCAGGTGCCTTAGGAGAGCAGTTATTGAGACTGTACTATACAGTATAAAGGTACCCGGATCCGGCTGTTAAGGGAGCTTTTTTACCCTATGTTTTACCACACATGCCAACACCCACACACAGGCCACCTGTTATGAATATTTGTTAGTGGTGTTAATACCGTTTGATTAATTGTGGGGTCTTTTTATTTGCTTTTAGTGGGTTAAAAGGGCACAGGAATTACATTTTTGTAGGTATCTAATTGTCCGAGTTTTGGTTGCACACGTGTAAATTCTCTTGATAAGAAATGTCCTAAAAACTCAATGTAAACCTGGTACACGAAATGTTTGAAATGTCTTTAAATAATGAGTCTAGGCCTCCCGGGTGGCGCAGTGGTCTAGGGCACTGCATCGCAGTGCTAACTGCGCCACCACAGTCTCTGGGTTCGCGCCCAGGCTCTGTCGCAGCCGGCCGCGACCGGGAGGTCCGTGGGGCGACGCACAATTGGCATAGCGTCGTCCGGGGTAGGGAGGGTTTGGTCGGTAGGGATATCCTTGTCTCATCGCGCTCCAGCGACTCCTGTGGCGGGCCGGGCGCAGTGCGCGCCAACCAAGGGGGGCCAGGTACACGGTGTTTCCTCCTACACATTGGTGCGGCTGGCTTCCGGGTTGGAGGCGCGCTGTGTTAAGAAGCAGTACGGCTGGTTGGGTTGTGCTTCGGAGGACGCATGGCTTTCGACCTTTGTCTCTCCCGTGCCCGTACGGGAGTTGTAGCGATGAGACAAGGTAGTAATTACTAGCGATTGGATACCACAAAAATTGGGGAGAAAATGGGATAAAAAAAAAAAAATAATAATAATAATAAAAAAAAATGAGTCAAGTACAGCGAAAGAAAAGGGAAAAAAACTCACTTAATGGGTTTGAATGACCTCTGACTTCTGTTCTAACTTCCTGGTGCGGCCTGATCACCCTCACTAGAAAAGCTAGAGACATTGGGTGACATTTAAATGTAATATGTAAACACTGAAAATTAGGAAGAAGTTTATAATTTATCAATAGTCCTGTGTGTGATTCAGACCACGAGAAGGAGAGAGAGTGCTGCCCCTGAATGAGGGAACCCTGTCTCTAGTCTTATTTTACTTTGAATAGCGGGTAGTTAGAACGCAAGAATGCTTATTTTTGCGAGACTGACCTTGAAAAAGGTCATGTCTCGTTTTGTTTTCAATTTTCTCAATACAAAAAACATATGGCTGAGACGCAAAGAAAATTCAAGGAGAGGGGGTACAAAAATGGTCAGATTAATACTGCCATTGAGAAAATTCTAAACAAAACGAGACAGACCTTGAAAAAGGTCATGTCTTGCAAAAATAAGCATTCTTGCGTTCTAACTACTCGCTATTCAAAGTGCTCTGAACAAATTAAGGGAATCGTTCAAACATTGGCACGTTCTAAGATCTGATGATAATATCAGTAATGTGTTTTCGGACCTTCCCTTGGTCGTATACTCGCGGGGCAGAAACCTCAGAGATCAAATGGTAAACTCTGATATACCACCCCAAGATATCACTGCACAACGTGTATTTGCACCCCTACTGGATGGAAACTACAAGTGTAATGGCTGTGCTCAATGCAATGACACTTATAAAAGTAGATTCTTCAAACACCCCCAAACAGGGAAACAGATCCCAATAAAAGGTGTTATCACGTGCTCCACTAAGGCAGTTATCTTATAACTTGTCCTTGTGGTAAAAATTGTGGGTAAAACAAAGAGCAAATTAAAAGTACGAATCTCGGGCATCATTAGGTGCAAAAACTCGACACAGTTGCAGCCCACTTTTTGGAAGAAAACCACTCGATTTTGTCTCTACGTTATATTGGCATCGAAAATGTCACCCTCCCTCGGAGAGGGGGTGACCGACAATTTATTCTTAAAACGAGAGGCTGCCTGGATCTTTAATTGAAAGACCGTTGCTCCCTTCAGTCTCAACGTAGACTTTGATCTGAAGCCATTCTTGTGATTTTGCCATTGTAAATGTTTGTAGACTTATGTAGCCAAATTGTATCTATGATCATACGCTATCCATTTATGTTTTTTGCATGCTATTTTAATATATGAGAATTAACCAATGATTTCAGGCCACACGCAGCCATGATTACAGACACATGTGTGTCTTTTGACACTATATAAATGAGTCATCCCGCAGTGTTTGTCATTATACCCTGATGAAGACAGCTTGTCTGTCGAAACGTTGGACATAAATATTTTTGCATCTGAGCTTCTAGTGTGCGGCTCTCCTTTATTTTTGTAAGCGTTCCACTCCGCCAGCCAGCACCTCTCCTAAAGAGGTGTTAGTTTCGTTCGCCTCTAGAAGTATTCATTTGTCATACAGTGAACAATTTGTCTGGATTTCCTGAATCAGAAATACCCTAAACTAAACCGTTGTTCTGGTCTGTCCGCTCTCGAGGTTATGGTATCTAGATGCATGGAAGGGATAATTTGACCAAGAACAGTGTGAGCCTAACCCCCTCTAACTGGCTGAAGTAATGGCAACAATGGCGTTCACTATGGTCCTTCAGCACTTCTACCGGAAACCTGATTCCGAGCCAGCAACATGTGCACAGTATCCAGGCGAAGCACTCTCAGGAGTACGACCAAAGATCACGTGGAGTGAGCATGGAGAGAGATCCCGTCCTATCTTCTCTCATGCGGCTGTTGTACTGGTCGGAAAATGGACAAGACATAATGGACTGTAAAATATGGTGGCAGCTCAGGTGAGAGATTTGTCTTCTTGTGGAAATCAGATTATTCCCCAGATATTAGAATCAGGATATTATCAAGGTCCATCCACTCGGACGAACTGAAACACTATCTGAAGAAGAAAATGAAGAAACGCCAGAAGAATGAGTGCAGGGAGGGAGAGGGGTGGTCAACCGTGCCTGTAATTGATTTAGGCTTGTCCAAAATTGTTTATTTGGGGGTATCAGGTTGATTGTAGAGGTCTGCACACCACAAAATGTTTGTAATTTAGACAAAAAAATGCATTGAGATCCCGATCTGTCATTAACATGCCACTCGCAACAAAAGCTCCAGCTGAAATGTCATTGCCAGAATCCATACATTAAATTATGTAATAAAGCATATGTATAACTGTATGAAGCGAATGTCTTAAGTTAAAACATTCTATTGCAATGGTTTTATAAATTGGATTGTACAACCCAGAATGAACAGTTTGAAAGGATAAAGTGTCTTGTTTTATGTGTTGATTTCACTTAATGTATTTTGATGGAACCTCCTTTGATAGTTTATGTAATAACCAAATTAACAAAATATAAATAGTTATCATAAGTTATGAGAGGAGGGAAATGATGTTGTCTGAAGAGATTGAATGAGACAAGACGTACAATTCAATCATTGGTTCCTGTATGGGCTGGGAAGAGATATGAGGGGGACACTGTCATAACCCCCAGAATATGTTTTATACGTTATGATAGGAGACAGCGACAGTAACATACATGAACCAAACGTTAATGATGAATATATTATGAATAAGTTCAAATCATGCAAATATAACTTGTCTGTGTAAGCAGTATATAAGAGAACTAACTGGTCTGCCCCGGCGGAGCTCCTGACAGACGTGTACTACTATGATGCATTAAGTTTGTTGGAACCTCTCCAGCTTTCTGATAATAAAGAATGATACATTTAATATTGGACTTCAGGTGTCCCTGTGTTGAATTTCCACGACAAGACTTACCTAGAAAAACTCGCAGATGTAATCCTGCCAAAGGTGATTCTCGACATGTATTGACTCAGGGGGTTGAATACTTATCTAACCAAGATAGTGTTATATTTGGAACCAATGTATTACAAATGTTAAAAATGTTCTTCCACTTTGATATGAGTATTTTGTGTAGAGTTGTAAAAATATATATACACACTGCTCAAAAAAATAAAGGGAACACTTAAACAACACAATGTAACTCCAAGTCAATCACACTTCTGTGAAATCAAACTGTCCACTTAGGAAGCAACACTGATTGACAATAAATTTCACATGCTGTTGTGCAAATGGAATAGACAACAGGTGGAAATTATAGGCAATTAGCAAGACACCCCCAATAAAGAAGTGGTTCTGCAGGTGGTGACCACAGACCACTTCTCAGTTCCTATGCTTCCTGGCTGATGTTTTGGTCACTTTTGAATGCTGGCGGTGCTCTCACTCTAGTGGTAGCATGAGACGGAGTCTACAACCCACACAAGTGGCTCAGGTAGTGCAGCTCATCCAGGATGGCACATCAATGCGAGCTGTGGCAAGAAGGTTTGCTGTGTCTGTCAGCGTAGTGTCCAGAGCATGGAGGCGCTACCAGGAGACAGGCCAGTACATGAGGAGACGTGGAGGAGGCCAACAACCCAGCAGCAGGACCGCTACCTCCACCTTTGTGCAAGGAGGAGAAGGAGGAGCACTGCCAGAGCCCTGCAAAATGACCTCCAGCAGGCCACAAATGTGCATGTGTCTGCTCAAACGGTCAGAAACAGACTCCTTGAGGGTGGTATGAGGGCCCGACGTCCACAGGTGGGGGTTGTGCTTACAGCCCAACACCGTGCAGGACGTTTGGCATTTGCCAGAGAACACCAAGATTGGCAAATTCGCCACCGGCGCCCTGTGCTCTTCACAGATGAAAGCAGGTTCACACTGAGCACATGTGACAGACGTGACAGAGTCTGGAGACGCCGTGGAGAACGTTCTGCTGCCTGCAACATCCTCCAGCATGACTGGTTTGGCGGTGGGTCAGTCATGGTGTGGGGTGGCATTTCTTTGGGGGGCCACACAGCCCTCCATGTGCTCGCCAGAGGTAGCCTGACTGCCATTAGGTACCGAGATGAGATCCTCAGACCCCTTGTGAGACCATATGCTGGTACGGTTGGCCCTGGGTTCCTCCTAATGCAAGACAATGCTAGACCTCATGTGGCTGAAGTGTCAGCAGTTCCTGCAAGAGGAAGGCATTGATGCTATGGACTGGCCCGCCCGTTCCCCAGACCTGAATCCAATTGAGCACATATGGGACATCATGTCTCGCTCCATCCACCAACGCCACGTTGCACCACAGACTGTCCAGGAGTTGGCAGATGCTTTAGTCCAGGCCTGGGAGGAGATGCCTCAGGAAACCATCCGCCACCTCATCAGGAGCATGCCCAGGCGTTGTAGGAAGTTCATACAGGCACGTGGAGGCCACACACACACTACTGAGCCTCATTTTTACTTGTTTTAAGGACATTACATCAAAGTTGGATCAGCCTGTAGTGTGGTTTTCCACTTTAATTTTGAGTGTGACTCCAAATCCAGAACTCCATGGGTTGATAAATTTGATTTCCATTGATCATTTTTGTGTGATTTTGTTGTCAGCACATTCAACTATGTAAAGAAAAAAGTATTTAATAAGAATATTTCATTCATTCAGATCTAGGATGTGTTATTATAGTGTTCCCTTTATTTTTTTGAGCAGTGTATATACAAATAAAGGAAGATAAGGTTAGGCCTATCCCCAGTGAGATAGAGATATGCCAGCGACATGCTATGACACCGACATGCATTTTCAATCAGAATATTTTGTATAAAAATAAGTATTATATTGTTTGATTATAGGAGTAACTCTGGTAGGCTGAAACATTCTTCGTCACCTCAAGTTCGACTGTGGTAGTCAATTGGAGTGCTGGTGCGCACTGCCTTCAAATCACAGGTTTGCAGTAGCTAAAGCTTAATAGCCATACCAAACCTTCACAAATGTTTCTGAACTTTATTAGGGTAATATCAAAAGTAAGTCAATCCATTGTTTATAACGAATATAGGAGCAGGCTATAATATTGCGCAAACACAGCATGACAGATGGAACTTAATTTGGCCAAAGAAAATGTCTCAACAGAATGAAATATTTTAAACCTTCAAAAGTTCTGAACAGGATACAGTATATGGCAGCAATTACCAAAATTAGGCAAGTGCCTACCCTACCCAACAAATGACTGAAATTGGCTGATGTTATTTATTTTACAACAAACCCTTATAACCCATCTTAAACTAAATACGGAGCACACGATTAAAAATACAATACATCTAATTTAATTTAGCCAATGAAAATGTCTCAACAAACAATTCTCAGACTGGATATTTTGCACTGCTTTGGTAAGACTCTTAGCTCTGTCTAAATTGTTATTTTGCTCTGTGTTAATTATAACGTAATTATTGAAATAGGCTATAGCAAATAGGAATATAAGCAATTTACTCAGAATGTCAACCATGCACTCCCCTGCTGTGCGCTACCTGTTCCAATTCTGATCGGAGTAATTGTTTGATAGTGATTTGGGGGTGATTCTTTTTTAATCTATATTCTGGATCTCCTTCAATTATTTGTTTTACTTGCCCCGGACAAGAGGACAAGTCATAATTTTGATCTCTGTAGTGTGAGAGAGAGAGAAGAGTTAGTGGCAGGGCCAATTCCAATTCAATAAATTCAGTTTCTGAATTGAAATGGAATTGACCCCAACCCTGGTAAGTGGCGTGATAGTTGCCATGATGACGACGGTCAGTCACCTGTGGTCTGCTGCAGTTCCAGCAGGGCCTTGATGGTCGAGGTGGCCGACTGGGACACGTCACCCGTAGACACGTCCTGGTAGATGATGGCTGGGCTGGACTCCACCGACACCTCGTGCTGCTCAGCCCAATCCTGACCCCTGGAGGAGATGATGTGCACTACGGACTGGGAGTCTGATGATCGAAGATGACAACCATTACAATTCATGTTTTATATCAAATTGGGTTCATTCCTTTTAGATTCCAGTCGATTTAGGCATGGCATTCAAGTAGAAGGAAATAACTGAAACAATTATATTATGTGAGTGGACCTTTTACCATTTGAAACTTGAAAGTGAAGGGAAATGTTGAACTTAGCTGAATACTAGTGAGAATAGATACAGTTTCATACTACGGCTGAAGTAGTAACGGCTGTGTGAGACCACAATGCAAGAGCTATACACAGCAGTTTTAACTTGACCATGACTTATGTTCCCGTAATTAGCCTGCAGACTATATTACGGATTTCTTGCTCTGTGATGTGGAGTGACGCAACGTACCGTGACCGCCCTCGGCAGGCGGGGACCTGCCCTCAGCGATGGCACCCGACTCATCCTTGAGTGCCCTCTCCTGTGCGTAAGCAGGACCCGCATCGGCCACCCGGGACACCTGCTGCAGGGTCTCGCTCACCAGCTGCCTGGTCTGCTCGCTCACAACCGCTGTTTGGAAGATGGGCTTGGGCTTGATCAGCACCTGGAGAGGCATAAAAGGTTAATAAATATTATTCAATATTACACACGTTGAATAGTCTCAGTGAATGGCACCAGGGAAAGTGTTTTTTTATTTGACTTTTTCCGTAATGTAAAGAAGAGATGAGACCATTGTCAAGTGTCCTGGCTGGTGTTCCTTTTTTTACATCATACAGTTAATTAATGTGCCTATATAAAGTAGTCGGGACTTAATATCTTAAAGCTACAGCATTGATTTGTTGAATTATAGCTCCACCGACTTGATGTATTGGTAATTCAAGACAGAGATTTAAATATATCCAAGACAAAGGAGCTTTGAGTGCAAACTCCACACTTTTTGACACTACTTGTTGGGTGGCTGAAATTCTACGGGGTGAAGTTTCCCCTGGGTACAAACAGATATAAGATCAGTTTCCCCTCCCCCAGTCCTAACCATTAGTCGGGGGAAAGACAAAACCGACCCAAGACCCAGCGTCAAGGGGCAACTTCCCCCTACACCGGCTGAGACGTCGCTGGTCTGGTACTGACCTGGGTCTTGCCCTGCTGGCCGTACACTATCTTGGTGGGGATGATCTTGGTGGTGGTGGTGGGCTGCACCCCGGAACCCATGCCTTTGGGCTGTGTCACAATCATCTTGGTGATGGGTCTGGAGGCTGTGATGATGGCTGGCTTGGACCCCGGAACACCCTGTAGGGTCTTCTCCCCCTAAGGCACAGAAGAATTCACATTAGGATTAGGGCTGTCAAACGATTAAAATAATGAATCGCGATTCAATTCTGCTCAAATTCGGTGCCAAATAAAGATTTTTCCATTTAAAAAAAAAAAGTTATAGGCATGTAAGGGACTGAAACACAAAACATTGTGTGTCAGAATGTTTTTAATGGCATAGTCACCATAAACAACTTAAGCAATACAAAAGTCCTGTAACTTAATAGGGCGCCCAGTAGGCCTATTAATGCTCCCTCAAATTCACACACACACACACACACACACACACACACACTAAAGCTTCAGCCATTCCAAATGATTGTTCTCCAAATTACTTATTGGAGGGTTGGCTCTAAGAAAAAAAACCTGTCTCTATGGACACAAAGAGCAAAAACCTGTCCCAAGAAAGTCATGAATTCCACAGAACATAAACCAGTGACTATACATTTCAGACGTCCTCCTCCCTCCTTATTTTGAGCCAGGTACAAAGACAAAACAAGCCTGTTGACATGACGATAACGCTGCTCTCTTCTTTTCTGTACGATATGTCCAGAGAGTGAAAACAACAAGGCACTGATGTGGCAGGCGTTGCCAGGTACCTGGGTGAAATGCAGGCCAGCCTGGTGTGTGCACCTGCATACTATGACCACCACTGTAGTGGACATTCCTCCGTGTTGATGCTGGGCTCTGCTTTGTAACACCGCATTTACTTCTCAATGGACTCCTCTTCATCAGGCTCAGAAGAACTCAAGAAAAGGGCAGCATTATTATTTGGTGGCTCTGACTCTGTTGCTTTATCAGGTTGCTGTGCAGGCCTCTCTTCCTCCAGAAAGTTGCAGACCAAAAGCCAATGGCTCACCCCTGTCAGGCTGGGACGGCACTTCAGGTCCTTAAACCTTGGGTCGAGTGCTGTGGCGATCTTCATCCATGTGAGGTTGGTGTTTTCCTTGCGTTTCTCCAGGTCTGTTGTGAATGTCAGCATGAATCTTACCACTTAGGCAGGGTCATCATCAGAGCACTCCATCACCCGAAGGAGATGGCACAAAGCAGGCAACACCACTGAGCAGGAAATTTAGTTCAGTCAAATGCCTGAAATGGAAGATCATTCAAAATCACTTCGGTCAATTGTGTGACTAATACAGACACACCACTCTCTCTCTCGCACACACAATTTACACACTAGCTCTCTCACACATACACACACAAAATATTATTATTATCTCACTAACAGTGAGATAAAGATAACCGGCAGGGCTCCAGTAGCGGCTCCAGCTTCTGCAGTTTGTCCAGTTCAGCTGTGGTTGGCATGGTGATGTTCGTTTTCTGGTCGGCCAGAGCATCTCTCAGTGGTTGTTGGTTTCTGTGGACACGCTTTACCATTTGCAAAGTGGAATTCCATCTTGTTGCGTCATCTTGTGCAAGTGACGACTCCTTTTGTCCATTTGCAACTTGCTGTTGTCCTAGTTCTGCAACGTTTGGTGGGTTGTGTTTGAATTGCCCAAAAAATAATTCCGCATTTGGCTAGGGCATTGTCGATCCAGCTGTTCTGTAGGGACACTGATGGGCCTTCGGAGACTGTGCATGGATGCAGGGCAGGTGTTCAAAAGGAAGATGTCTCGCAGCTGCAATCATGTTCCATGCACTGTGTGTGCAAAGTGTGGTAACTTTGTTTTCAATGTTCCCATTGATTTGCTACATCCATGAAATACTTGGCGTACGTTTCAGCATTGTGCCTCTTCTGTTTTCATTATGGCCAGAGGGTGTGAATGCAGTGTCCATTTTTCACCGATGTGGTGCGCAGTAACCCCAAGGTAGTTGTGGTTACTCACCAAAGTAGGTGGCAGGTAGCCTAGTGGTTAGAGTGTTGAACATGTAACCGAAAGGCTGCAGGATCGAATCCCCGAGCTGACAAGGTAAAAACCTGTTGTTTTGCCCCTGAACAAGGCACTGTTCCTAGGCCGCCATTGAAAAAATAATAAGAATTTGTTCTTAACTGACTTGCCTAGTTAAATAAAAAATAAAAATAAAAATACATTTAAAAAGTCCATTGGTCTCAAGTGAGAACAACAGTCGCTGCATGTTTCAACTCCTTTCATAGCCCTCTCGTTTTCATACAGCTCGTGAATTCTTGTGGCTCGAGGGTAACTCATATGTTGAGTCATTCGATGAGATCCGAATGATATCCCTCAAGCCTTCGTCCTCCACAATGTCGACTGGCCTGCAAGCTGTAGCTAGCCACTTGGCTATTGCTTATGTGCTGCTCGTCGACTTGTCCACAGGCCTCCTGTGTGCATACTCTTCTAGCTTAGCCTGCCAAAGATGTCCTACATTGCTACTAGTCACGTTACTTGTATTTCTGGCGTCTGTTTCGGTTGTAAATTATAACAAAGACTCGATGTACTTCGGTGCTAAAACAAATTCAGCCTTGCAGTAGATACAAATTAATTTGGTTTTTATCCAGAGAGCCATCTGGGAGGGTTTTAAAATAGAATTTGCCATTTAAAAGCCCCTTACTAGCATTATCCATCATTCAGTCATACAAGTAGCTAGCTAGTAAACTAGTTGTCAAACTAGCGCATCGGCTGCCGGGGCTTGAATTTGAAATAAGGATGGTTCAGGGGGTCAAACAAAGAAAAATGCGTTAATGGCGTCAACAAAATGAACAACGTTAAAATTGTAACGCATTAAAGCTAGCATTAACTTTGACAGCCATAATTAGCATACGTACCAAATGGCACCCTTTTCCCAATATAGTGGACTACTTTTGACCAGAGCCATTATGGGCCTTGGTCAAAAGTAGTGCACTATAACAGGAATAGGGTGACTTTTCTGACGCTACCATAGTCATTTGCCTTTCTTGCACCAACACTTTCACTGGTCTTTTCTTAATAGCACTGACTTACTATGACTGTGATATGTGGTTGTCTTAATCTAAGTTGCTACTAATAATAGTGTCTGCTAAATGACTAAAATTAAAAACCTTCACATATAATATGAAGCTTAAAGCAATAGACTGATCAGACGGAAAGGCTAAACTGGAACTACCTGTAAACCTAAAATAAGTTGTCGGGTAAATACATTTGAAAGATTCTGAAATAAATCATTGCAATCTAGATAAAATGTAACATCACAAAATGGCTTCATTAATAATAAAAAAATATGTTGAACTGACCCCTGCGTTCAATAATGTGGTGACCACATTCTTGCCAGGCAGACCCTGGATGGTCGTTCCTTTGCCAGTAGTCTTCTGCACCACGATAACATTGGGCTTGGATGTCATGGGAATGGTGGTGATCTTAGTTGTTGTACCTGCAATGGTGGGGTAAAGAAGATCTAAAAGGTTTGCCAAAACACAACCTTTTAAGTCACTATAATTTGAACATTTAGTTGCAGAATTGTCCGTCAGAATTGGTAACACTTAGGGTTGCAAAACACCCGATAATTTATCAATATTATCGGAATTTAAATTTGTTTTTGGTAACTAACAGATAATATTGGTAATCTATGTAAATGTAAACTTTTTAAAATATCTATTAATATATTTTTCTATATCTGTGTCCATGAGTTTCTTCCAACTATTGACTTATTTCACTAGTTAAACCAGTTAGGGCCCAAATGATTTACAACAAAGATATTATGTACTAAAATAACACACACAGAAATCTTTGTATTAAACAACAATGGTAATGGGTTATACATAAGATAATGTTTCACAGCTTTGTGATTCTATTTTTCATATAAAAAAAATATTTTACATGTTATGACCATTAACCAAAATCCTTGAAAGCTTCCACAATTCTGTAAACGGTACTGGTTATATTTCTTCTCTTTGCAACTCTAGTAACACTACTAAGGTAATTGCCAATCTTTTAAAACATTATTTTCCTTTAAAACAATAAGGAAAAATTCAAAATGTAGATGGTCTACATCTCGCATCATGCGAAGAAAGATATATATTTTTAAATGTATGCTACTGCTGCTCTCGTTTTTCACGAGAGTAATCTGTGTAGCTTGTTGCGGTTGTCGTCCAATCACAAGTCATCAAACCGGCACTAGGCAACAGTCAGAGCTAGAGCCTCAGTGTGGCAAGTTATTAGGAGATATCTAGGCTAATCAATGGAAGATGAAAATAAAATGACAGAACCAAAAGTTAAATGGGAAGGACGGGCTACAACACCAAGACGCAACAGGTAGGCTGCTACTTAAAGGGGAATATTGGCACCTTTCGAAAATGTGTCCATGTTCCTAAACCCCTCTGACTCATTGTTTGACTGTCTGTTAAAGTGCACACCCCTCTCACTCAGGGAGAGAGAGCTAGAGCTACGTCACAGGGTTATACTGCGCCCCACTCACTGCAGCGCTAGATAGAATTTTGTGGAATAACGCAAAAAACATTATGTCATAGCGAAAATACTAAAAACTTGTGAAGTCCAATCGATTGTGAGATATAGCATATACATTTTGTGATACATTTGGGTTGTGGGTTCTGAGAACTCTGCCAAGCAAGGAAGAAAGGAGGCAACCTAATCCCACCTTCCACTTTTACCTTGCAACCCCATTGGACATCATTTCACCTGCCAATAAACATTGTCCATCTTGTCTCTGACTGTAGGCTACATCCCTCGTTGCATGGTGTGATCAGATCATTACGGCAAAATATGTCTTCTAAAATTAGAGGGAAAGACCAGTGAGTGTGCAACATAATGTCCACTTCATAGGATGACACATACTGGATAAAGGCTAATTTATGTGACAAATATTTCATTAGATTGCAACTTTCCTACAGTAGCCAGATAACAGTAAACATATCCTTGTAAAATCAGATATAATAGATAGATGCATCAGTACCTAGGCTATCAAAATGTAATTTATGCTCAATGTCCAATTTTTCATTGGGGTATATCAAATATGGTATTATTACATGTATTATTAGCCTACATTTACATTCTCAAAAATAGGTAGAAAAATTACAATTAATTTACAAGATGACGCAGAGGATTTCGTTTGCAAGACAGGGCTAAATTGCCTTTCGAGCGAGCAAGATGTGATAATGTAGGCTAATTTTATAAAATGGCAAAAGTATAAATACCCTTGCATCAAATAACCTAATTGTGTATTGATTACAGTGGTTCCTCCTTTAAAAGTTGCGTCATAAACACCTTGTGGGTTGCTGCAGCATTCTGTGGCACGTTATCTAATTGTCAGACATTTTTTCTGTTAATGCAAGTTAGTGCTAGTTTGACCACCAGAGGGCATCTTTGAGAAGCATTTGATAGTCTTTCATATTGGCATAACCAGAGAATTGAAAACCTTTTTTGTAATAACAAAGTATATGAGATTGATAGACATTTGGCTTATTTAATTTGATTAATATTATGGTGTTTCTATTCCAAAAAACAAAACAAAAAAAACCCTCAGGGTTTCCGTTAGGATGAAACGGAAAAGATAGCGCTTTACGGTCGGGAGTAGGCCACTGCATGAGGACTGGATGATTCGAAATTGTTTGCCTTTATTAGACAACTTTGTTCCAATATTTCTATAAATCAGTGACATTTATTCCCATAGTAATTCATTATGGATCCAAAACTAAATCAACATATGCATTTTGAAAAAGAGTGCTTTTATCATTTTTTGATTAACGAAAGCATAAAGATGCTGATGAAGAAATACAGTACTGTACACTATGCTTTTACATTTGGATAAAGCATTTTGAAGATATAATCCACCTGCATTTGTTGATTAGACTACTGTGCAGCCAACAATACATACTGTAGTAAACATGTGCCTAATTCCTTACATAAGGGAGAGCATGCCATGTCTGTACTGCAGAATGCGGGAGACCGGGGTTCAAATCCCAGACGGGGAGGAAGGAGTAGGCTGTCCTTGTAAATAAGAATTTGTTCTTAACTAATTCCATATGTGTTATTTCATAGTTGTGATGTCTTCACTATTATTCTACAAAGTAGAAAATAGTCAAAATAAAGAAAAATCCTGTAATGAGTAGATGTGTCCAAACCTTTGACTGGTACTTGCTTAATACATTTGATTAATATTATGTTTTTTCTATTCCAAGAAAAACGAAAATCCCTCAGGGTTTCAATTAGGATGGAACGGAAAATATGGCACTGCACAACGTGACGGTCGGCAGCACAGTGCTGGGCTATTTAGCTAAAGAATCCCTGCGGGGCACAAGGGAGACCAGGACCTCCCAACGGGGAGGAAGGAGTAAGCTGTCCTTGTAACTAAGACTTCATTCTTAACCGACTTGCCTACTAATTACTTAAAAATCATACAATGTGATTTTCTGGATTTTTGTTTTAGATTCCATCTCTCACAGTTGAAGTGTACCTATGATAAAAAATTACAGACCTCTACATGCTTTCTAAGTAGGAAAACCTGCAAAATCGGCAGTGTATCAAATACTTGTTCTCCCCACTGTTTATATACATACATACATACATACATACATACATACATACATACATACGTGACTTGTTTCAGGAAACTAGGCGTATGTCGCACGTCACTACTTCACAGGAGAGGCATTTGAACATACACATAAAAAAATAAAAAAGCATTTTGGGGCAGAAATGTGTTCTGGAACAAGTGAACTTTCATGTGCATTAATAACAAACTTGTATTCCATCAGTAAAATAAATAACGAGCTTAAATTACGAGACAGGAACCTTCCCGCTAGGAATGGCTGGCTGAGATAATGGATGGGCTGGACATGAGATGAGTTTGGATTGGTCTGCCATGTAGCGTGCTTCTATCTATAATGTGAGCTGCTCAGTATCTGTTGATATTCTCTTCTATCACACCATTTTTGAAAGATATAACGTTAGCCATCGGGAACTACAAAAGTTCAACTACTTTTCTCAACAACACTGATGCCCTGAATTTTTAGCAGGCGCTAATCGACAGATTAGTTAGAAAACGTGACGGGCTACTTTCTGCACACGCCAGTCAGTGTGAACCGGAGAGACTTGACAACACTGGCCAAACAAGCTACAAACAAAACTGAGTTAAAATGGTTTAAGTCTGCCGTGAAGCATTCATCCATGTATACGGGTAAGAGCCTAGCTATATTTTCAGATATTATACGTTTCTAATTTGATCAGAAAGTTGTTTTCATTACAAGTTAAAGCTCACTGCATAAGACCAAATCGAGGCGGTGAGTCACAAACTCAGCAAAAAAAAGAAACGTCCTCTCACTGTCAACTGGAGGTGGAGGGTCCGTCATGGTCTGGGGCGGTGTGTCACAGCATCATCGGACTGAGCTTGTTGTCATTGCTGGCAATCTCAACGCTGTGCGTTACAGGGAAGACATCCTCATACCGAATGTTGTACCCTTCCTGCAGGCTCATCCTGACATGACCCTCCAGCATGACAATGCCACCAGCCATACTGCTCGTTCTGTGCGTGATTTCCTGCAAGACAGGAATGTCAGTGTTCTGCCGTGGCCAGCGAAGAGCCCGGATCTCAATCACATTGAGAACGTCTTGAGGCTGTTGGATCGGAGGGTGAGGGCTAGGGCCATTCCCCCTAGAAATATCCCGGGAACTTGCAGGTGCCTTGGTGGAAGAGTGGGGTAACATCTCACAGCAAGAACTGGCAAATCTGGTGCAGTCCATTAAGAGAAGCACTGCAGTACTTAACGCAGCTGGTGGCCACACCAGACTGTTACTTTTGATTTTGACCTCCCCTTTGTTCAGGGACACATTATTACATTTCTGTTAGTCACATGTCTGTAGAACTTGTTCAGCTTATGTCTCAGTTGTTGAATCTTTTTGTGTTAAATATTTGTATGAACATATGTCAAGTTTGCTGAAATAAACACAGTTTACAGTGAGAGAATGTTTCTTTTTGGGCTGAGTTGATATGCACTGAGCTTGTATGATAATTTAAGCACACAAAAATTACTAGAGGGAGTCCAACCAGCAATTGATTTGATTATGCCAGGCTGGGCTCAGACTTGCTGCTCTGTGTACATTTTTTAAAAATAATTTCTTTAAAAAAGAGAGAGTCACTTGCTATGTGACTCACACCCGTTCTCTTTCGCCTCCCTGGTGCAGCGAACACCACAGAACATCCGTGTTTATCACGCTGTAGGTGTGGCTGAAGCTGCAACATAATTAGAGCCATTTCTGACTGAAAAGTTCTGTTGCCGAAATCCCTCATTTGTTTATTCCCTATTCCTTTAACCCTTTCTTTACGTGACTCATGTACGCATCGCATGCACGTGACCAAAGACGTATTCGCATGGGACTAATATTACTAAAGAACGTTGGTTATGTAATTATTACTCTAGAATGTTCGTTATTCCAGAGGACAATTCTGACAGGATCAAGTATTTTTTTAACAAACTGACCCCTGTAAGTCAAATTGTTTTGTTTTTTTCAATAAATTGTCAGTTATGACAGAAGAGTGAAGTTATGACGTGAAGATGTACATTTTAGTAATTTAGCAGACGCGAGTCCATACATTTTCATACTTTTTCCCCAGTACTGATCCCCCGTGATAATTAAACCCACAATCCTGGGGCTGCTAGCGCCATGCTCTACCAACTGAGCCACACGGGATACAGTATATCAACATGTCCAGGTGATAGGGTCACACTGATAACTCCAGCATGGTTCCCAAGTTTCTAAACCATCTTTGGTATAGTGACACCATAATATTTGAATTGATGAAGTGTGATCATAATCATTAGGATATTTTAGCAATCCACAGTATGTACTAAAATGCCCCCAAGCCTTCAGATTAAAGCTAAAAAGTGCTATTGCACTTGAGGTGCATTATAAGGCTATGGATGAGAAAGTTAAACGTAACATTTCCAAATGTTTATGTCAGTTGTATGCTGCTTTACGATCTATTAACAGAAAGGGTTGCATGAAATATTTTACACTAATAAATTTGGCAATATTCAATCCATTCGCACAACACAAACAAAAGCATTCACTGTGTTGATTGGCCTACATGTAGCCTATTCCTATATAGCTTATGCGCAGCACTAAGTTAAATTTATCAAATCAGTTATTATTTTCTTCCGCAAACCACGAGCAACACCGGTCAAACTCAGACATTTCTCTTAAAACACAGGGATGTCGATTCGCACTGGACTATTATTATCAGAGGACATTGGAGTTCGCCAAAAAAAGTAGGTTATTCTGGCTGGAATTGTACTCTCCTGCCATGTAGAAATTACTGACATGGCAGATTCGGATAGGACTAACATTACAGATGTGGTGTTTTGTGCTCGTGCACATAATTACATTACCCAAGTAAAATGAATCCAGTCTGAAGAGGGCACAATATGTCCTGACCTATAGCATCATATCACATCAATAAATTGGTTATAACAAACTCTGAACACTGTATCACGTGACAGCAAAATGGATGCAGAGGACGTGACAAAAACTATAAAATGGGGAATATTTACTGGTTAATCAAGAGGTGAAGGGAAAGTAAATAAATTTGCCAAGTTGTGGAAAATACTGGAGATAAAGAAAAAGATGACAAGGAGCAAGCACTGCGTGCATATTATGTGTGCCAAACAGGTGCTGCGTAGATTATTAGTTTTTCTGACCGTTTGGAACAATGCAAACACTAAATAAATAACACAAGAGGGGCTGTTTTAATGACAAAAAGTGTAAACTAGGGTAGGGGGCAGCACTCGGAATTTTGGATGAAAAGCGTTCCCAAATTAAACTGCCTGCTACTCAGGCCCAGAAGCTAGGATATGCATACAATTAGTACATTTGGATAGAAAACACTCTAAAGTTTCCAAAACTATTAAAATAATGTCTGTGAGTATAACAGAACTGCCATGACAGGCAAAAACCTGAGGAAAATCCAACCAGGGAGTACTATTATTTTGAAAGGCTGTTTTTCCATTGAAAGCCTATCCACCATACAAAGACTTAGGACCCAGTTCACGAGCTCTATGGCTTCTTCTACATGTGGCCAGTCTTTAGGCATTGTTTCAGGCTTTTAGTCAGAAAAACGAGGGAAATACAGTACTTTCAATCAGTGGCCAGTGGAAATTTCCAGACATCAGCCATGCGCCTGATTGGGAACGCACCTTTCTTGTTTCTCCTTTCCTATTGACGAAGCATTTGTCCGGTTGAAATATTATTTATGACAAAAACAATCGGAGGATTGATTTTAAACATCGTTTGGCATGTTTCTACTAACTTCTATTGTACTTTTTAAAAACTTTCAGTCTGGACTTAGTGCACACGCCTAGTGCATTCAGATTACTGGACAAAACGCGAACAAAAAGGAGGTTTTTGGTCATAAAGAAGGACATTATCGAACATTTATTGTCTAACTTGGAGACCTGGGAGTGTCACCAGATGAAGATCATCAAAGGTAAGCGATTCATTTTAATGTTATTTCTGACTTTTGTGAGCCCTCTGCTTTGCTAGAAAATGGCTGTATGGGTTTCTGTGGCTAGGTGCTGACCTAACAATCTCAAAGTGTGCTTTCGCCGTAAAGCCTTTTTGAAATCTGACACAGCGGTTGCATTAAGGAGTTTAAGGATTAAGGAGTTGCATTAAGTTTCTTTATTCGTATGTTTAACACTGCTATCGTTTATCAATGTTTATGATGAGTATTTCTGTAATTTGATGTGGCTCTCTGCACTTTCACCGGATGTTTGTTTGAGACAACGCATTTCTGAACATAACGCGCCAATGTAAACTGAAATCTTTGGATATAAATATGAACTTTATCGAACAAAACATACATGTATTGTGTAACATGAAGTCCTATGAGTGCCATCTGATGAAGATCATCAAAGGTTAGTGATTAATTTAATGACTATTTATGACTTTTGTGAGCCCTCTCCTTGGCTGGAAAATGGCTGTATGGTTTTCTGTGACTAGGTGCTGACCTAACATAATCGCATGGTGTGCTTTCGCAGTAAAGCCTTTTTGAAATCGGACACTGTGGTTGGATTGACAAGAAGTTTATCTTTAAAATGGTGTATAATACTTGTATGTTTGAGGAATTGGAATTATGGGATTTCTGTTTTGAATTTGGCGCCCTGCAATTTCACTGGCTGTTGTCGAGGTGGGACGCTGCCGTCCCACTTGTACCAGAGAGGTTAAAGCATTGAAAAGATTAAACACAGACGAATTTCTGAAACTTCATACTTGAAATGTCATTGCGTGAGGCTTGGTTCTCACAAAATTAGTAGACTATTAACTAATTAACTTTTCCTCTGCAGAGGTAACTCTGGGTCTTCCTTTCCTGTGGCGGTCCTCATGAGAGCCAGTTTCAACATAGCGCTTGATGGTTTTTACGACTGCACTTGAAGAAACTTTCAAAGTTCTTCCAATTTTCCGGATTGACTGACCTTCATGTCTTAAAGTAATGATGGATTGTCGTTTCTCTTTGCTTATTTGAGCTGTTCTTGGCATAATATGGACATGGTCTTTTACCGAATAGGGCTGTCTTCTGTATACCACTCCTACCTTGTCACAACACAACTGATTGGCTCAAATGCATTGAGGAAATAAATTCCACAAATGTACTTTTAACAGGCACACCTGTTAATTGAAATGCATTACAGGTGACTCCCTCATGAAGCTGGTTGAGAGAATGCCAAGAGTGTGCAAAGCTGTCATCAAGGCAAGGCAAACAATTTTTTGGTTACTACATGATTCCATAAAAACCCTGGAATGAGTAGGTATGTCCAAACTTTTGACTGGTACTGTATATTTTTCACTGCTCAATTAAAGAAATCTCGGTCAACTGATGGACTGTGCTATCTCAACGGCCTCCACAAATGATCAGTCCACTCAGACAAGCGTGAATCAGACAGGTGTCTTGTGCACCATGATATTAAATGTTTTGCTACTGCTCGACTAAAGAAATCTCAGTCGACCAACAGCCTATCGACATGGGGTCAGCCCTTATCGCTCTGACAGAACATTTATATAAGTTCTATCTAGTGCTGCAGTATAACCCTGTGACATAGCTCTCGCTCTACCTCGCTCTCCCCTCTGACTCGGTGTTGGACTTTGGAACAAACACATTTTCAAAATGTGCCTCTATTCCCCTTTAATAATCTGCATGCCGTTTTTATTTATTGTAGGAAGGTGAGAAAGTGCACAGTTACGTAGTCTTAATTAGCCTAGCTAGTGCTAGCTAGCTAACTTTCTCGGTTTGATGCAGTCAAGACAGACACTATGTAATCAGATGAGATGATAACTAACTAGCAATAAGTTAGTCTACCAGCACGAGTCGGCTTAGTTGCCCCTCCCTGCACCCCTCGTTACACACCACATGGTGTGAGTAACTCTGCTGCTTCTCTCCCTCGTGCATTACAGCTCCGGTTAATAAAGGAGCAAGAAATATATATTCTCCCCCTAAAGTTACAGCTTTGTTGGGTTAAGTATTTGTTTATTTTATTTTTTCCCCCTATGATGTTGATCGGGACCCGTTTTATGGTCGTTTTGTGATAACTGCACTGTGAATAGAATTTGATATGTTTTTCAGTTAGGATTTTTTCTTCAAGTTAAAGATGACAATTTTGTTTAAATGTTTAAACGTTCACACCCCTAAACTGTATAAAAATAATAATACCAGTCTCACCAGACACTATGTTGCTGCTGATGATCTTGCCGCCCAGTGTGGCTAGAGACTTCGGGACCACCGTGATGATACTGCCACTGGTGGTCTTGACATAGGTGGCACCACTGGCCGACGTCGCCATCCTGGCTCCAATAGTGGAGCTCATGGCAGGCCTTGAGTAAGTGGCCTGGGTCCCTGAACAAAAACAATGTTTTTCCTCAATTTAAAAAAGGGCCTTGCTTAGCACAGTTCTTTCACCACTCAATATCTATAGATAGAATATAAAAGCACACAGAACAACACTTAACCAATTAACTTTTTGAGTATTATATTAATGCTTGGACGAGAGTTGTGTCTGTTTAGGGAGTTTTCTATGAGAAATGTGACCTGTGGGCTGGGACACCAGCTTGGTGGTCATGATGGCCCCGTTGCTACTGACGACCATGATGGGGGAGGAGCTGCTGCTGGGCATGCCTGCAGTGGAGGGCTTGGGCAGGATCTTACTGGGCTGCATCTGCTGGGTGATGATTTTCACACCTATAGGAACAATTAGACAAAAAAGTAATTACATAGGTCACATATTGGTCCTCCCCACAGATTTTCAGTACACTTGAAGTTCAGGTGAGAAGGTCCAGAAAATGAAACATTGCACACTCATTAAAA
Source organism: Salvelinus fontinalis (assembly GCF_029448725.1). Taxonomy (NCBI): domain Eukaryota; kingdom Metazoa; phylum Chordata; class Actinopteri; order Salmoniformes; family Salmonidae; genus Salvelinus; species Salvelinus fontinalis. The sequence continues at coordinate 49,391,088 of NC_074666.1, forward strand.
AGACAATGGGAAACTCAGTGTAGAGTACTAACGCCAGTGGGTTTGGGGTTTACGCCCTGTACTCACCTGACTCCTGCTTGATCTGGATGATGGGCTTGGAGCTGGGGGGAGTGTTGGAGGCCTGGCCCATGGCGCCAGCCCCCATGGGTGAGCCCTGCTGCAGCTGCTTGGGGGACTGCGGGTGCTGCTTGGGGAACTGGGACAGAATCTGGGTGGGAGAGCCCACCATGGTCTTAGGAGAAGGGAGCCTGGCAGAGGCCACCTTCACGCCTGCCGATGAGCCACCTGGCACAGGGAAAGGAAAGAAAATAGTGTCCCAATCAGAGATGCACAATTCCAGTTTAAAATTTGTATTGAATAGATAGATGGACACAAAAGTATGTGGACACCTCAAATTTGTGGAATCAGCTATTTCAGCCACACACCGTTGCTGACAGGTGTATAAAATCGAGCACAGTCATGAAATCTCCATAGACAAACATTGGCAGTAGAATACCTTTACTGAAGAGCTCAGCAACTTTCAACTATCACTTGGCAAAGTCATAGGATGCCACCTTTTCAACAATTCAGTTTGTTACATTTCTGCCGTGCTAGAGCTGCCCCGGTCAACTGTAAGTGCAGTTATTGTGTAGTAAGTGGAAATGTCAAGGAGCAACAACGGCTCAGCTGCGAAGTGGTAGGCCACACAAGCTCACAGAACGGGACCGCCGAGTGCTGAAGCACGTCGAAATCGTCTGTCCTTGGTTGCAACACTCACTACTGAGTTCCAAACCTCCTCTGGAAGCAAAGTTAGCACAATAACTGTTCGTCAGGAGCTTCATGAAATTGGTTTCCGTGGCCGAGCAGCCGCACACAAGCCTAACATCACCATGAATTACGCTTCACCATCTGGCAGTCAGACAGACAAATCTGGGTTTGGCTGATGCCAGGAGAACGGCATCTTCCCCAATGCTTAGTGCCAACTGTAAAGGTTGGTGGAAGAGGAATAATGGTCTGGGGCTGTTTATCATGGTTTAGGCCCCTTAGTTCCAGTGGAAGGAAATCTTTTTTTTATTTTTTATTTTATTAATTTTTATCCCATTTTCTCCCCAATTTTTGTGGTATCCAATCGCTAGTAATTACTACCTTGTCTCATCGCTACAACTCCCGTACGGGCTCGGGAGAGACGAAGGTCGAAAGCCATGCGTCCTCCGAAGCACAACCCAACCAGCCGTACTGCTTCTTAACACAGCGCGCCTCCAACCCGGAAGCCAGCCGCACCAATGTGTCGGAGGAAACAACGTGTACCTGGCCCCCTTGGTTGGCGCGCACTGCGCCCGGCCCGCCACAGGAGTCGCTGGAGCGCGATGAGACAAGGATATCCCTACCGGCCAAACCCTCCCTACCCCGGACGACGCTATGCCAATTGTGCGTCGCCCCACGGACCTCCCGGTCGCGGCCGGCTGCGACAGAGCCTGGGCGCGAACCCAGAAACTCTGGTGGCGCAGTTAGCACTGCGATGCAGTGCCCTAGACCACTGCGCCACCCGGGAGGCAGTGGAAGGAAATCTTAACGCTACAGCATACAATGACATTCTAGACAACTCTTTGATTCAACTTTGTGGCAAGTTTGGGGAAGGCTCTCTCCTGTTTCAGCATGACAATGCCCCTGTGCACAAAGCGAGGTCCATACAGAAACTGTTTGTTGAGATCAGTGTGGAAGAACTTGATTGGCCTGCACAGAGCTCTGACCTCAAACCCATCAAAAACCTTTCTGATGAATTGGAACACTGACTGCGAGCCAAGCTTAACTGCCCAACATCAGTGCCCGACCTCACTAATGCTTGTGGCTGAATGGAAGCAAGTCCAAGCAGCCACATTCCAACATCTAGTGGAAAGCCTTCCCAGAAGAGTGGAGGCTGTTACGGCAGCAAAGTGGGGACCAATTCCATATTAATGCCCATGATTTTGGAATTAGATGTTCAACGAGCACCAGTCCAAAGTTTGGACACACCTACTCATTCCAGGGTTTTTCATTATTTTTTTAAATGTTCTATATTGTAGAATAATAGTAAAGACATCCAAGCTATGAAATAACACACATGGAATCATGTAGTAACCAAAAGTGTAAAATCGAAATATATTTTATATTTGAGATTCTTCAAAGTAGCCACCCTTTGCCTTGAGAGCAGCTTTGCACGCACTTGGCATTGTCTCAACCAGCTTCATGAAGTAGTCACCTGGAATGCATTTAAATTAACCGGTGTGCCTTGATAAAAGTTCATTTGGGAATTACTTTCCTTCTTAAAATGTGTTTGAGCATATCAGATGTTTTATGACAAGGTAGAGGTGGCATACAGAAGATTACCACAAGGTTAAAGACCAAGAACATATTATGGCAACAGCTCAAATATGCAAAAGGAAACGACAATCCATCATTACTTTAAGACATGAAGATCAGTCAATTGAGAACTTTGAACGTTTCTTTAAGTGGAGTCGCAAAAACCATCAAGCACTATGATGAAACTGGCGCTCATGAGGACCGCCAAAGGAAAGCAAGACCCAGTTACGTCTGATGCAGAGGCTATGTTCATTAGAGTTACCAGCCTCAGAAATGGACGAGTCAGGCATTCATGGTCAAATTGCTGCAAATAAACCACTACTAAAGGACACCAACAAGAAGAAGATAATTGCTTGGTCCAGGAAACATGAGCAATGGACATTATACCGGTAGACATCTGTCCTTTGCTCTGATGAGGCCAAATGTGAGATTTTTGGTTCCAACCACCGTGTCTTTGTGAGATACAGAGTAGGTGAACGGATGATCTCTGCATGTATGGTTCCCACCGTGAAGCACGGAGGTGGTGTTATGGTGCTTTGCTGGTGACACTGTCAGTGATTTATTTAGAATTCAAGGCACACTTATCCAGCATGGCTACCACAGCATTCTGTAGTGATATGCCATCCCATCTGGGTTGGGCTTAGTGGGACTACAATTAGATTTTCATCAGTACAATGACCCAACACACCTCGAGGCTGTGTAAGGGCTATTTGACCAAGAAGGAGTGATGGAGTGCTGCATCAGATGACCTGGCCTCCACAATCACCCAGCCTCAACCCAATCGAGATGGTTTGGGATGAGCTTCAACGCAGAGTGAAGAAAAAGCAGCCAACAAGTGCTCAGCATACGTGGGAACTCCTTCAAGACTGTTATTTCATAGTTTTGATGTCTTCACTATTGCTCTACAATGTAGAAAATAGTCAAAAAGAACAAGACAAACCCTGTCCCTAATTTGGCGAAGGCTGGTAATATATCCTGAGTAAAACTCTTCAATTCAACTGACATCTGTTGTACACTGCTGGAAGGAACACATTTAACATATTGTCTATTGGAATATCGCCCCGTAGCACTCACTTCTGTCATCACGAAGTGCTTTGTGAGGCTAGTTATGGATCATATCACCTCTACCTTACCTGACACTAGAACCACTTCAATTTGCTTACTTCATTGACTACAGCTCAGCATTCAACACCATAGTACCATCCAAGCTCATCATTAAGCTCAGGGCCCTGGGTCTGAACCCTGCCCTGTGCAACTGGATCCTGGACTTCCTGACATGCCACCGCCAGGTGGTGAAGGTAGGAAACAACACCTCCACTTCGCTGATCCTCAATACTGGGGCCCACCGAGGGTGGGTGCTCAGCCCCCTCTTGTACTTCCTGTTCACCCATGACTGCATGGCCACGCAGGCCTCCAACTCAATCTTCAAGCAAGTTTGCAGACGACACAACAATAGTAGGGCTGATTACCAACAATGACGAGACAGCCTACATGGAGGAGGTGAGGGCCCTGGGAGAGAGGTGCCAGGAATATAACCTCTCACTCAACATCAACAAAAGAGCTGATCGTGGACTTCAGGAAACTACAGAAGGAGCACGCCCCTATCCACATCGACAGGACCACAGTGGAGAAGGTGGAAACCTTTTAAGTTCCTCGGCGTACACATCACTGACGATCTGAAATGGTCCAGCCATTTTTGGACATTCTTTGACCATTTAACTTGCCATTTACAAAAACAAAATGTGTTAGTGGGTAGGTGTGTTTATAGGACCGCTCTTTTTAAATAATTATATATGTTTGAGAAGTCCCATTTATGTATTGAAATCATGTATGTGACTTGTAAAATTTGATATTGCGGGACACTCAAACCTACTCTGCGCTATGGTCGACATGAGCACAGACGGGCTGGAGGAGACCACGGTGGTCACAGCGATCGTGTTGGGGGCCAAGGAGGGACTTGAGCTGGCCGGGATGAACACCGTCTGTTTCTGGCTGGCCGAGGTCAGCATGGAGGTGGAAACCAGCTTTGACATGGCCGCCGCGTAGTTGTGGGAATGAGACTTGGACAGGATGTTGGGAACGAAGTTGGAGCTTGGAGAGGTCGTCACAATGATTACCTGACAAATCATATATTATATAGTAAGTTATACAGCCACGTACAATCAAGTTCATATACTGAACAAAAATAGTAGCGCATCATATAAAGTGTTGGCTGAAATAAAAGATGGGATTGTCTGGGGGGTGAGGGGTGCTGAGGAGTATTTCTATCTGTAATAAAGCCCTTTTGTGGGGCCTCAGCTCAGTCAATTGAAATACATAGGGCCTAATGAATTCATTTCAATTGACTGATTTCCTTATATGAACGGTAACTCAGTAAAATCGTTGAAATTGTTGCTTTATATTTTTGTTCAGTGTATTTACAAAATCACTTGCACATCAAGTTTGCAGACATTATGCAATAATTACGATCATACAAACATATTCAACCATTCCTATAGTATTTCTCACACCTCGCTATATTGACTATAGAACAAGAGGCTTTCTTACGAATTACGGACAGTTCTCTCCTGCTCACCTTCTGCGTGGTGGTGTTGGTGGTCTGGGTGGTGGGCTTGGTGAAGGTGATCTTGACGGGGGACATGTGCGGTGGCAGCGAGTTGGCGATGCTCTGCATGATGTTGCTCATCTTGGGGCTGCCGCTTACTGGCACGGTGATGGTCTTGGACAAGGGAGGGGAAACCTTGGCCAGCTCCTTCAGCACCACGGGGGAGGAGCTCGAGGAGTTGGTCCGCCTCCGCTTGCGTGGCTTCTCGTCCTCGTCAGAGCAGCTAACGCCTGGGAGTGAGAGTTTGACAGAGGGAGAGAAAAACTAAACATACAGACAGAGATAAATGGAATTTGAGACTAAATTCATTGATACATTAAGAGGTTATGAATTTTTCTGATTTGCAGGTTCTGTTTAAGGAGTGTTACACCGGAGATCCCTTAACCAATGCAACTCTTAAACAGTTATTAAACAGTTAAAGGAATAAACAAACACGGAATCTCTGTTCTGACACTCACTTTTCACATAGACAGTGCTCCCGCTGGGCAGCACCACCACGTTGGAGGCAGGGCTGGCCGGACGGGGGGATTTCACCGTGGCTGTCGCACTGCCGCTGGGCGCCGTGGCACTGGTGGGGGTGGACGTGGTGGTTGTGTAGGAGTAGCAAACAACCACTGCAAACAAATAACAACCATACTTCATATAAAAATACACTATAAAGGAGAGATTGATTGATTGATCATTTATAGTATTCCTCCCTCTTCCGTTGATCCTGCAGGTATATTTTTTCCATCTCCAAAATCCCTCCAGTTATGATTAGGAGTAAAGTAATCTGATCCTAAACCTGTGGTTACGGGCAATTTCCACCTTGAGCTGTCGGTGATCTTACCTTCTTTATTTCCTGTTTCCGCAGGCAGCAAGAGAGAAGCATTCTGATTGGCTGTGGCGCTGGCCACTGCGTTGGCAGTCACGGTGAACGCCGTCTGGGGGACCAGTCTGGGCATCAAGGGGACCAGCCGACGTCCCTCGATTGACCACTCTGAGGAGCTGTTGGGACCCGACATGCTGTGACAAAAGAGAATTGTCATGGTAAATTGATGGACTGATGAGTGTACTAGTATTTGGTAGTAAGTCATAATGTGTATGTAGTTTTAGTATTGATCATCTTGGGGGGGTAACATGACTTACTGATAGGCAATGGTGGTAAGGCGCTCATCGTTGACGGCCCTACGGACCTCGGCGCGATGACGCTCTGTTGAAATGCTGTGGGAGACAACCATACAATTAGCTAAGTAAGAATGAGCAATTAAGTCACAGGCAAAGTTTGTTTCTAAGTAAGAATGAGCAATTAAGTCACAGGCAAAGTTTGTTTTTACAAAGGGACCCATATTTCCTAGGTTCATCTAGCAATGGGGAAAAAATACAGTGACTTTGCAGGTTTACCTGAGGACTTTAGTGAGTTCTCCGAGGAGGTCCTTCTTGTCCTTGGTGAGGTCGCCTTGGGCTCGCAAAGCACTGATTACTCCGGCGTACGCCTCTAGCTCTGTTGAAGCAACACAGGGTATCATTAAAAACAACTTTGTTTTCCCTCTGAAACATCAGTAACATTTTGGGTTTTGGGACAACATTTTGGGACAAGTCACTTAATGCATGAGGCAAGCCAGAGAGGCCGGAGAAGTTGAAAGGGTCTTACCAAGTTTACGGAGGATTCTCTTACACTCATCCCTGCCCAGGTCAAGGAGGGTGGGCCACACCACAGGCATGGTCCTGGTCAGACGCGGTCTTACCTGCTGAATCATCAACTACATTTAGAGTGAGCAGAAGAGGAGAGGACATGGCACATATGTCATCTTCTAGATCAGTGTTTCCCAACCCTCGTCCTCAAGTATCCCAAACAGTACACATTTTTGTTGTAGCCCTGGAAAAACCCATCTCATTCAGGGCTTGACGATTAGTTGACAAGTTGAATCAGGTGTGCTTGTCCAGGGTTACAATACAAATGTGTTCCAGATTATCCATACAATACAAATCCTTCATTTGAAATATGAATGAGTTTCTTCAATTCTGGATGTTACTATAAACATGCACGGCCAGCGGCTTCCAAATCAGGATTGATACTAGCTTCGGACTGCAACTAGCATCTTGAAAGGATATTGGACACAGAATGTCCCGTCAAGATCCTAGTTGCTGTCCGAAGCTAGATTGAAACAAGCCAACTAACCTGAGGTCTGTTATGAGTATGCTTATTCCCTGAGTTGGAACCTGCTGACCATGCTTTCAGTAAGAGGCTTAACTAAGCCAAAAATTAGGGTTAGCTATAATGTTACCATCTAGACATCAATGACATAGCTAGTTGGCTACCTCTTTCAGTAGCCCAGGGGCAATTACACAGTAACAGAATGATGCTGAGCTTCTGATTTTCCCCTTTAAAATGTATGCCAAACAAAAACCAATGATTGCAAAGTTAAACAAACCATACAACTCTATGCACAATGACTACCTTTAACAAACTTTGCATTTGCACTGTTATTCAAGTAAATGTGTTTTGTAAAATGTTCAATGGAAATTGTTAAAAGTCGTCTTTGTGCATAGATTTATGGTTTAACTTTGCCTACGAGTCTAGCTTACGGGTGCCTAGCTTCGGACCACAAATAGGATCGACAGAACATTGGGTTTAGGATCTCTTAGCTTAGTAAACTCAACTCCTTCCAACAGAGTTTAGTTGCGATGAGTGTCAGTGGAGTGTACCACTGACTACATCGAGTCTACCAGTCGATGTCCATTATTTCATGCTTTCCTTGTACCTATGATTTGCCCTGTGTAACTGCAAGCTTTACTTTGGGTGCTAAAATCCGTAGTTTTTGATAAAAGTACCATTTTAAGTGACCTCTGCCAAGGGAGCCATTGTTTGTTAATGAAGGAGAAGCCGGTCATTGCTTTGTTTTGTCAGGGGACGCAAAGAATGGAAGTGAGAAATATAAGGTTGTACATAGGCTGCTGTTTGGCTGCAATAAGGAGATACACTTTTTTTTCTAGTAATGCATTGTTATTGATTATTGCATTGTTGGGTTTTGAGTTTGCAAGAAAGGCATTTCACTGTACTTGTGCATGTGACATTAACTTGAAACTTACTTGGCAACGCTTTTGTCGTATCTTCGAGTCTTTAGAAAATTTTACCATAAATGTCGGTGTCCAGTTGCAGGTGGCTCTAAAAAAAATGAAACAATAATAATATAGAAAGATATTAAATCCACCTTTTGCACTGACAGGAGTTCCCTCGTCATTTTGGCTGCCAGACATCTCGCATTTCTCAACATCTTTGCAGAAACTAGTCGTTTCTATGAGACGCGGCCACATGCAGTGCAACCAAAACAAAGACATACACACATGCATGAGGCATTCCTCACTAGGATTTAAAATCTTTCTGCATTTCTCTGTTTTTTTTACAACCACATGCAACTGGTCAGACATGTATAAAATACACTTTTCTTCCAAATCAAGAACGAAAGAAATATCGCCAAGAATAGATTAGTTGAAACATTCCTTGCTAAACTTTACACTAGCGAAGCTGTAATTGCAATGTGGAGACTCACATATCCCGTTACGACTGTAGCTATCTACCTAGTCTAGATCCAAGTTGCGGTCCGAAGCTAAAGGGTGCCATATATAACTTACCAACTTAAACATTACAGTAAATATACACTGTGTACAAAATATTAGTAACACCTGCTCTTTCCATGACAGTTTTCACCTGGTCAGTCTATAATCCCTTACTGATGTCACTTATTAAATCCACTTCAATCAGTGCAGAAGACGGAAAAGTTACAGGTTAACGGATTTTTAAGCCTTGAGACATGGATTGTGTATGTTTGTCATTCAAAGGGTGAATGGGCAAGACAAAATATTTTAGTGCCTTTGAACGGGGTATGGTTGTAGACGCCATGCGCACTGGTTCGAGTGTGCTGCTGGGTTTCACACTCAACTATCTCTCGGGTGTATCAAGAATGGTCCACCACCCAAAGGACATCCAGCCAACTTGTCACAACTGTGGGAAACATTACAGTAAATACGGGCCAGCATCCCTGTGGAACACTTTCGAAACCTTGTATAGTCCATTCACTGAATGATTGAAGGTGTTCTGAGGACAGGGGGGGGGGGGGGGGGGGGGGGTGTAAATCAGTGTATAGTCGTATAATATCTTGTTAAACTGTGTTTGCATATCTGTAGTTATCAAGGATTTAAAATTGTACAAGCATCCCTCAGAGAAATTTAGCAAGTAAGCTAGCTAGATTCGTTACCGAAGTTATTCAGCTTGCTCGGAGTGAACTTCCCGTCTTCCAACTTACCATGTAGTGTTGAGACAAGTACAACGTCGTTATGACAGTCCTGAATTACAGGATCAAACGATTCGCTACATATTAATCCAAAATCAGTTGCACCCGCCAAAACATGACAGATATGTTTTTCTTTACTGAGGATCCACCTCAGTTCAATAGACCTTCCATACCGCCATGATTGAACGACGCCAAAACACTTGGGCCTGAAATAATGCTGTCTAAACATAAGCCTGGATTGGATTGATACGTAACTTGGAAATTATCACCATTGTTTCGAACAAATATGGATCCAGTTAGGAATCGCTATCACCAATATTTTCTTTTACATACATAATAATTTAAAGACCTCTAAAAAATAAACTCATACAGTTATGCACAGACATCAATCCAAATAGGCGCTTTTTCTACCCCTAGTTTTAGGACCATTTACGTCACTGTTGACGTTCTTCGTACCACCATCTTTGGGTATAATTGCCGCGTTCAAAACAACTGGGAACTGAGAAATCGCTGACTTCAATGCGTTCAAACAACTGGAAACTAAAAGAAAAACGAGCTCCGACTGGGGAAAGAAATCGATTTGAACGGTCATCCAACTCGGAATTCCAACTCTGGAACTCGAGCCACTTTCTATTGATGGGTTCAAGACAACTGGGAACTCGGGGAAAGAAACTAGGTCAAATCATGACGTCAGTGATCTATCTTAAGGTCGGAAAAACCGCGCTCTAGAAAAAGGCCTGAATTCCCTACTTGGAATTCCGAGCTCGTTTTGGTCCAAGGTTTGGTCCAACTGAAGTCGGAAACCGAGTTCCAAAGCTCGAAGTTTCTTTGAACTCGGCATAGAACTCCGACTTTCCTATGGAACGCCCTTTGGTCTTTGCGTGTCAAAAATATACGTCAAATAAAATTAAAAGCTTATTTAATTAACATGTCAAATAGTGTTATTTGACGTGTATCTTTTTATGGAACGCCGTTTGGGTCTTTGCGTGTCAAAAAATATACACGTCAAATAACACAGTTTAATAGAATGTAGAATGTTGTGTTGGGTAGCTAGATTTAGCTTGGTACCTAGCTAGCACAAATACAACCAGCCTGAAAACAATGACCAGTAGAAACTGCAGTCATTTTCATTATTCTTAACAATGATTTAGGAATCATTGTGAGTAAGTATTAGCTAGGTAACCACTTGTTCGCCTATTGAAATGGAACTTTAGTTCTTGAAAATAACCAGGTAGGCTAGTTGAGAACAAGTTCTCATTTGCAACTGCGACCTGGCCAAGATAAAGCAATGCAGTTCGACACATACAACAACACAGAGTTACACATGGAATAAACAAACATACAATCAATAATACAGTAGAAAAATCTATAAACAGCATGTGCAAATGAGGTAGGATAAGAGAGGTAAGGCAATAAATAGGCCATGGTGGTGAAGTAATTACAATATAGCAATTAAACACTGGAATGGTAGGGTGTGCAGAAGATGAATGTGCAAGTAGAGATACTGGGGTGCAAAGGAGCAAGATAAATAAATAAATACAGTATGGGGATGAGGTAGTTTGGATGGACTATTTACAGATGAGCTATGTACAGGTGCAGTGATCTGTGAGCTGCTCTGACAGCTGGTGCTTAAAGCTAGTGAGGGAGGTAAGAGTCTCCAGCTTCAGAGGTTTTTGCAGTTCGTTCCAGTCATTGGCAGCAGAGAACTGGAAGGAGAGGCAGCCAAAGGAAGAATTGGCTTTGGGGGTGACCAGTGAGATATACCTGCTGGAGCGCGTGCTACGGGTGGGTGTTGCTATGGTGACCAGTGAGCAGAGATAAGGCGGGGCTTTACCTAGCAGAGACTTAATCAAATAAAAACAGTTAAATTAGGGTTATTTTAGATGATGACACCTAGCTATATTGTTAGCTAGCTAACTATAACTACTGAAACATATTATGCCGTTTTCTAAACTGGTACCTGGCTACCTTCAGACTAGTGTTGTGTTTGTGAGATTTTTGTAGGCCAAACGGCTATGTCTCATGTTCTGACAAACACTGCTCTAGCTCTGCCACCTTTAAACACAGATGCAGAAGGGCAACATCAGCAGATGCGGTGGATTGAGACAAACCCCATGCTAAAAACAAATATCTCTATCTTAAACTGACGGATTTTCATAGGTATTTTTTTATTATGCTAATTCGATTTCCACGCAGGCGAAGACATCGACTCTAGGGACTTTAAAAAAAAAAAAGGTAAAATATACTGAAATTGCTAAATATATTTCCAATAGATGGCAGCATAAGACCACAAACCATAAGACCATTTTCAGAAGATTATCTTTAAGTTAGTTATAGGCTTCAAACAGCAATATCAATTTTTCAATCAATTTTATTTTATATAGCCCTTCGTACATCAGCTAATATCTCGAAGTGCTGTACAGAAACCCAGCCTAAAACCCCAAACAGCTAGTAATGCAGGTGTAGAAGCACGGTGGCTAGGAAAAACTCCCTAGAAAGGCCAAAACCTAGGAAGAAACCTAGAGAGGAACCAGGCTATGAGGGGTGGCCAGTCCTCTTCTGGCTGTGCCGGGTGGAGATTATAACAGAACTATGCCAAGATGTTCAAAAATGTTCATAAGTGACAAGCATGGTCAAATAATAATCATGAATAATTTTCAGTTGGCTTTTCATAGCTAATCATTAAGAGTTGAAAAACAACAGGTCTGGGACAGGTGGCGGTTCCATAACCGCAGGCAGAACAGCTGAAACTGGAATAGCAGCAAGGCCAGGGGGACTGGGGACAGCAAGGAGTCACCACGGGCGGCAGTCCCGACGCATGGTCCTAGGGCCCAGGTCCTCCGAGAGAAAGAAAGAGAGAAGGAGAAAATTAGAGAGCCAAGATTTTCAAAATGTTCATAAATGACAAGCATGGTCAAATAATAATCAGGAATAAATCTCAGTTGGCTTTTCATAGCCGATCATTAAGAGTTGAAAACAGCAGGTCTGGGACAGGTAGGGGTTCCATAACCGCAGGCAGAACAGTTGAAACTGGAATAGCAGCAAGGCCAGGCGGACTGGGGACAGCAAGGTGTCAGCATGCCCGGTAGTCCTGACGTATGGTCCTAGGGCTCAGGTTCTCAGAGAGAAAGAGAGAACGAGAGAATTAGAGAGAGCATACTTAAATTCACACAGGACACTGGATAAGACAGGAGAAGTACTCCAGGTATAACCAACTGACCCTAGCCCCCCGACACATAAACTACTGCAGCATAAATACTGGAGGCTGAGACAGGAGCGGTCAGGAGACACTGTGGCCCCATCCGAAGAAACCCCCGGACAGGGCCAAACAGGAAGGATATAACCCCACCCACTTTGCCAAAGCACAGCCCCGCACCACTAGAGGGATATCCTCAACCACCAACTTACAATCCTGAGACAAGGCCGAGTATAGCCCACAAAGGTCTCCACCACAGCACAAACCAAGGGGGGGCGCCAACCCAGACAGGAAGATCACGTCAGTAACTCAACCCACTCAAGTGACGCACCCCTCCTAGGGACGGCATGAAAGAGCACCAGCAAGCCAGTGACTCAGCCCCTGTAACAGGGTTAGAGGCAGAGAATCCCAGTGGAGAGAGGGGAACCGGCCTGGCAGAGACAGCAAGGGCGGTTCGTTGCTCCAGAGCCTTTCTGTTCACCTTCACACTCCTGGGCCAGACTACACTCAATCATATGACCTATTGAAGAGATAAGTCTTCAGTAAAGACTTAAAGGTTGAGACCGAGTCTGCGTCTCTCACATGGGTAGGCAGACTGTTCCATAAAAATGGAGATCTATAGGAGAAAGCCCTGCCTCCCGCTGTTTGCTTAGAAATTCTAGGGACAATTAGGAGGCCTGCGTCTTGTGACCGTAGCGTACGTATTGGTATGTACGGCAGGACCAACTCGGAAAGATAGGTAGGAGCAAGCCCATGTAACGCTTTATAGGTTAACAGTAAAACCTTGAAATCAGCCCTTGCCTTAACAGGAAGCCAGTGTAGGGAAGCTAGCTCTGGAGTAATATGATCAAATTTCTTGGTTCTAGTCAGGATTCTAGCAGCTGTATTTAGCACTAACTGAAGTTTATTTAGTGCTTTATCCGGGTAGCCGGAAAGTAGAGCATTGCAGTAGTCTAACCTAGAAGTAACAAATGCATGGATTAATTTTTCTGCATCATTTTTGGACAGAACATTTCAGATTTTTGCAATGTTACGTAGATGGAAAAAAGCTGTCCTTGAAACAGTCTTGATATGTTCGTCAAAAGAGAGATCAGGGTCAAGAGTAACGCCGAGGTCCTTCACAGTTTTATTTGAGACGACTTTACAACCATCAAGATGAATTGTCAGATTTAACAGATATGATTGACATAAACAATATGATTGACATAAAATAGCATGCATCTATATATCTACCTTATTAGGCCTGTGTTGCTTTTGAGAGTGCAAAAAAACGACTATAGCCGCTATTGAGAACCCCGTCCAAATTATTACTGTTCAGATGTGCTAACCTCACACTACACTAAATGTGTGTATTTTTGTTTAACCAGACGCAATATCTCATATGCCAGTGTCAATGAACAACCTCGGAGTAGAAAAGTCTCAAGAGAGTGCATCTTCCATAGCCCGCCAAGAGATTACATCATGCAACCCTCTCTGCTAGCAAATTATACTGAATGAAAATATAAACGCAACATGCAACAATTTCAACGATTTTACTGAGTTACAGTCAATTGAAATAAATGCATTAGGCCCTAATCTATGGATTTCACATGACTGGGAATACAGATATGCATCACAGATACCGCCTCATGCAACACAACACATCTCCTTCGTGTAGAGTTGATCAGACTTTTGATTGTGGCCTGCGGAATGTTGTCCCACTGCTCTTCAATGGTTGTGAGAAGTTGCTGGATATTGGTGGGAACTGGAACACGCTGTCGTACATGTCGATCCAGAGCATCCCAAACGTGCTCAATGGGTGACATGTCTGGTGAGTATGCAGGCCATGGAAGAACTGGGACATTTTCAGCTTCTAGGAATTGTGTACAGACCCTTGCGACATGGGGCTGTGCATTATCATGCTCAAACATGAGTCGAAGGCTGCGGATGAATGGCACAACAATCTCGTCACGGTATCTCTGTGCATTCAAATTGCCATCGATAAAATGCAATTGTGTTCATTGTTCATAGCTCATGCTGGCCCATACTATAACCCCACCATCACCACGGGGCACTGAAACCACTCGTCCACACAACGCCAAACACGTGGTCTACGGTTGTGAGGCCGGTTTGACATACTGCCAAATTCTCTAAAACAACGGAGGTGGCTTATGGTAGAGAAATGAACATTCCCTTCTCTGGCAACAGCTCTGGTGGCCATTCCTGCAGTCAGCATACCAATTGCACACTCCCTCAAAACTTGAGACATCTGTGGTATTGTGTTGTGCTCACTAATAGAAACGTATTTGTGCACAAAATTTGAGAGAAATACGCTTGGTCCCATGACGCTTTACATGTTGCGTTTATATTTTTGTTCAGTGTACCTCAACAAGCCCTTCACTTGTGTGAGAAGGCAGAGCGGCTAACCGTGCCCTCTTGAAAGTGCCAGTAATTTAAGTCACCTGCACATTAGTGTAAAGATAATCATTTGTACCGTAGTTAACTTGCTCACTTGACTCGTGATACTTACTTCACGAGTTTGAATCTTGCATGCAGCAAGTTTTCTTTTACATTTTTTAAGCCTTTTACATGACATTTCAGGCAATGGCATACCATTTCAAGGTAATTGATATCTCGTGAAATATGTAAATTAGATAGATTAGCACTCTATTGTCAGTAGCAAGAGTCTGAAATCTGCTTTCCACTAGATAGCACATTCACAAAGTAAATCTCAAGGAAACATCAGAAACTGTCATTTGTGGTCGTGCTCCCACCTTATGGTTTATTTGAGAATTGCAGTACCTATTTTGATTAATTAGATAGTTATCTACTGCCACACCATGGGGGATGTAGAACTGTTCAATGCCCTGGCCCTTCTCTCCGTGCATCCATTGCACCTCCAGGTCTATAGAGAAACCATATAGAGGTTATACAACATGGATCACACCATGGCTATAGCCAGTGGCGATTTTAGCATGTAAATCTTGGTGGGCCCCCCCAAAAATAAAAAATACCGGGGGATGTATGCCACCACCGGGCCCCGTGGTGACATCTTGAAGCGAGTGGGGACAACAGACTGGGATAAGGAGAGATTGAATATGTCTCTAAACACTCCAGCAAGCTGGTTTACATATGCTCCGAGGACATGGCTAGGGGTGCCTTCTGGCCCGGCAGCCTTGCATGGGTTAACGAGCTTAGATGTGAATGTAAATGCATGAAAGATAATGAAAGGAGATACATACTGAATTGATGGTACCATATAATACCACCATAAGTAGAAAAGGTGTCCCCATTGTTGTCACTATCAAACACAAATTATTTTGTCTTTTCATGGGGAACCTTGAAGGTTAATAATCAAATATCTCAGGCCCTTCCACTCAACCTGGCTTTCTGCATTTATCTTCATAAAATCATATTTTAAACCTAACCCTAACCATACTGTTAACCTTATGTCCAACCTTAAATTAAGACCAAATATATATATATTTTTTTTCATTCATGTTTACATAGCCAATTTTGCCATTGTGGCTGTGGTAACTAGGAACAACCACACCTCCTATTTTGATCACATGACGATGTTTGCGGCTCATTTTGAGTTCACGTGGATACATTTGGGTTCCATCATATCTTGCCTAGTAATGTTAGTTAGTCTTTTCGGGCTGTCCGACTTTTACTTTACCTCCTGCAAAATGTCCAAACTACAGTTGTTGAATGTGTTTCTTACCAAGCGACTAACCGCGGCTGCTGTGGAGATATATGTGGAAGTGGAAAAAACCATAACAGATTACGAGAACGAAATTTCCAGTTCGAAGGAGGAGATCAAGCGTTTACGGCGGCTGCTGGATTTGGTTTTCAATCCAGAGATAAAATTACATCGAGCAGGTTTGTAGCAACTACTGTGCAGAGTCACGATTTGAAACGTGTAACATGGAATTAGAATACTATCAGTAATTTAATAGGATCTATGTTTTAGGCCACGGCCAACCGTTTCTTCTATGGTGGGCAAGGCTTCACTGAGTTTCCCAAACAATAGATGCAGTTCTAAACCTTTCTGAGCTATCCAGAGATTTGCAGATCACTGATTACCTACTTTATGGAAGGGAGGGATTTGGTGAGCACAAGACGTTGCGAATACGTCTTTTCAACCAAAAATACGTATTTAACGTCTTTTGCTCACATGGAAGGAAAATTATTCGTAGTAGGTCATCTCCTACCTGGGGTTTGTGAATACTCTCAAAGTCGTAACTAACATGGGTCAACGCATGTGCATCGAATGGTTTATGCTGGATGACTGACATGGTGTGATGTTTTGAAGCCACATCGCCTCCATCTTGGAACTCCCCCATATTGTAAAAATAATATTTTGGAAGCAATATAAATGCATTTATTCATACCTGCATTTGTTTTTGCCACGTTTATTCTATTACAAACACCTTAAAGGAGAATTTCACTATTTAGGACCCTAATCTGTATATATTATGTAAATGCAATGTTGTAGAACAAGGGTCTCCAACCCTGTAACTGGAGACCTTACACTCCAGTTGGAACTAGCCTGGTTCAGCTTATCAACCAGCTAATTATTAGAATCAGGTGTACTATATTAGGTTTGTAGTGAACCTACAAGATGCTAGCACTCCAGGAACAGGTTTGGAAAGCCCGGTTATAGAAGGTCCCAAAATGAAGAAATTTACTTAATTAGTTTCATTCTGCAGGTCTTTAATGTTGTACACATTAAATTGTGTCAAACCTTACTTGATCTGCAAGGTTATAATCCATTTTGTTCAACTCAAATGATATTTTCCAGCGTGTAAATTTGATCAGAAGCATACTAGCCAGGTCCACAACGTGTCAACTGTAAACTAGGGCTGGGCAAGAAGGCCTAAAACTCATCTTGATTTCTTTCAGATTTATGGCCGATTCATGATATCAAAAAGCTTTGTACAAATAAAGGTCAATACACTGCATTTCAAACAGTCAGGAATAATCAAATGAATTCAGGGAATGGGAAATTATACCTGGGCTAAATAGAAGCCTTTGACAACCATATGACCCACTAATAATTTCATTATTTTATCAAAGTAGTTTAACCTGCTTTTTTGCAATAATCACTAATCTGGCTTTCAAGTCTGTGTATGAAAATGCCCCTTTTTTGTTACAAATGTTACCAGAACCATGCACATTCACTAATAATGACAGACTTCTTGTAGCAGGCATTATAGAAACTGAACACGGGTCTCATACACAATCTCTTAAGTACAAGGCCACGTGGTAGTGAATAGCCAGCGAATCTTTACATATCAAGTCTAGCCATCTTGGATCTATTTGTTTGCTAACAAGGTAGAACAGTTGAACTGTTATGAACAGACCCTCCTGTCCATCTCCAACTCTTTGAACAGCAGCCTGTTCACTTTGTTTAGATGTGGATAAGAACATGCTTATTTCTCAGAATGGGAACGAGTTGCCAATTCCTTATATAAATGCATATTTTTATGATCATTGCACATTTATAAAACAGACAGCTAGCACATAAGTCTGTGGCTAAAATACTGCTAGCGGTATCACAATTCAGAGCACGACAAACTGAGCATACATTTTCTACATGTTCATTGATACTCTAGTTTTTGTTGGGTCTGCTCTGTCCTACATTTTGTGAGTTGGGACATAAAAAGGGTAAGTTCTTATCTATTACATTAAAAGAATGTCTCTTAAGCGTTTCAGTGTCAAATTGACTGATTCTGTTGAATCAAACCTCAAATAGTGAGTTAAACTGCTTCTTGTCAGAAGTGAATCTTTCATCTTTGTTGTGAGTGGCAGGGGGAGGGTCTTGATGTCTGTGCGAGTGGGAAAGTGCACACAGCATAGGAGGAGCGAAGGAGACTACACTAAAAAGAGACGGAACGCACATTTAAAACGAATAAAAAAATTGGGTTACATGCATTTAGATCAATACACAAAAAACATACATTCAAATTAATTTGATATATCGCCCAGCCCTACTGTAATTACAGAGCTTCTAATCTACCAATCAAGCTAATCATTTTTTATTTCAAACTACTACGCTACCAACTTGTCTGACTACGAATACAAGGAGGCGAGGCTTATTTATTTGAATCGGAATACACAGACGAGGATCTTTAACAGATCGGGGATGAGGGAGAGAGACGGAGCAGAGGGGCTCAGGCAGATATTCAACTAGCAGCTGAGGCTCGACTCACCATCTGGGAACTGGTGGTGTGCCTGCAATGCTAAGTGAAGCTCACTGAAGACGAGTGTCTTTGCTGTGCGGATTGGGACCTGCTTATGCCAGCCTTGGAAAATCTAGAATTGTCCGGTGACGAGATAAGGTTGTCCCGCGAGCCCACCACACTGTGTAATCATTGACAATTACTTTTCCAACCCGTATAAACCCAGCAGTTGTAGAAATGTTTTTCCGTGTACTGAAAATGAACTGGAAGAAGAGACCTTGGCCATAGGGACCTAATGGCCAGCTGTCAATAAAGTAAGTACAGGTAGTTTGTGTGTGATAAATAGACTTCACAGTATTATAGGCTATTTGTCATGAGTCACCCATATGGTCATCAGTAGATCAACCTAGTGTTATTCTGCTTCCGCACAGCGAGCTGATGTTTTTTTTTTTAAACATTTTTTTTTTAGGCAATATAGACTTGTGGCTTACAGAGTGGTCTTGGAATGGGAATTGAAAAGCGAACGACTTGGATGTGGTTAGAGACGAGTGTTACCCAGTTGTGTTGTCACCATCCGCGACAAGTACCCCTCACCCACCGGTGTCTACACTGGATTCAAGGAGGGAGATTAGTGCTTTCAGTATCCTTTTGAACAGCCATCCACCGTTGGCTCAATACCTTTTCCTCCCCTTTCTATTCTCCTTTTTGCATTAATATTTATTTTGTTTATACTGCAAATGTATAGAAGATCAAATAGTCCTTACAATACATGTAACATAGCCTTGAAAAATCCCCACTTGAGGTTTCTTGTGACAAAAAAAAGACAATGCCAAATCAGTCATTTATACATATAAGTGAAAGCATTATTGATAACTGTTTTGATAAGCAGTATTATTTCTGTTAACTATATATAAAAAAAATATTTATTATTGCACTTGCCCAGGTGGTAAGGGTAACGCATGGTAGATCCCTGAGGTGGAACGCGTCGTGCGTGGGTTTGCCTGCTGTGGACTGGAGAGCAGCAATCTCAGTTCTGTGATATCTACAGATTCTGATGCAGTTGTTCCAGGTTGGCTTTTGCTAGGTGAGTAGTTGATTTTGGTAAACTGGATATCTCAGCAGCCATGGGCAATCCACTCATTTCTGTGCTGCCACTGACATGAGCCTGCATATCATGGATAAATAGAACTGGATCCACCCTAGCCAGGATCCCACACTATGTATTAGCCTACCCAATAATAGAACCATGTCATTACTCAATACAGTGGCTTTGTGTCTACCTCCAGCTCATGTTCAATGTAGGGGTGTTTTCACATTTGAAATTCGGTTCCAGGGAGCATTGGTGACATTTTATACAGAAAATGTTGTGCTTTCACAAGACCTATACATAACTGTTTCAGGATGTGATGTGAGACGCACATTCTACATGTTGTAAGCTAGCTAGATAGTTTACATCAGACAAAAAGTTCCACGTGACTCACCTGGGTATGATATTGCGTTTCACTCATGCTTTATAGTCCTAACTATAGGTAGACCTAGCCAATCAAACAAAAGCTACAGGATCTGAATCATATGTGAAAACTGCCTAAGTAATCTAACATTGGCAAATTGTGTTTTGCAGAATGATATAACAATATTTGCGAAGCACAACATGAAAATAGCTAGATGTTTACTTTATATAAAAACACACACTTGTGAGGCTGGCTAGGTATCAAGCAAACCTTTAGCTAACATAAACAAAATAAAAACAGATTCAGTGTCCCCCCCTTTCATCAGTAATGCTAGCTAACTTTATTGCATATCTCATCTCAATTTCTGCTGGTCCTAGTCAGGCGCAGCGACATCCTTCAATGGTTGGTAAAGCTGTTTTCTTAATGTGTTTTTACCAATCATTTTTCTTGTTGGTGGTTTACAGAAGTCGTCATCAGAGAAGGGCTCGCTACAAACAAGTAGGGCCAACGCATAAAGTCTGTGGATGGGAGTGTTTATGCGTCTTTGCATAACAACTAGCCAAAGCCTCAGTAATTCTGGGTCTGCCAAAGGAAGTCTGTGAAAAGTTATTGGACTAGCTATGTTTTGTCATTGCAAAATGGTTTTAAGTCTCTTGAGTTGATTGATACTAGTCATTTGCCAACATTTCTAAAAAACAGTTTTTGCTTTGTCATTATGGGGTATTGTGTGTAGATTGATTGTGGGGGGAGACTATTTACTCAATTTTAGAATAATGCTGTAATGTAACAATGTGGAAAAAGTCAAGGGGTCTAAATTCTTAGCGAATGCACTGTATATCTAGCTACAGAAATAAGACCGATCCTGCTTGTGTTGCCTGTTTGAGTGTTTGTTTAATTGGCTACTGATTCCGTGAGCACCAAGCCTCAAGCAACCACAACATCTGATTAAAAAAATGTGTCTGTTTTTAATCTTTGCTGTGGTGTAATAAAGGTTTAACACTTTTTTGTTTGTTAGGACAGCCTCTGGTATTACTCATCATTTATTTGGTGTTTACAGTGTTCCAAATTGTCAGAAAATAATAATAAGTAGGTAGCTACAGTTGAAGTTGGAAGTTCACATACACTTAGGTTGGAGTCATTAAACTCGTTTTTGAACCACTCCACACATTTCTTGTTAACAAACTATAGTTTTGGCAAGTCGGTTAGGACATCTACTTTGTGCATGACACAAGTAATTTTTCCAATCCAATTCCAATTGTTTACAGACAGATTATTTCACTTATAATTCACTGTATCACAATTTCAGTGGGTCAGAAGTTTACTAAGTTGACTGTGCCTTTAAACAGAAAATTCCGGAAAATTATGTCATGGCTTTAGAAGCTTCTGATAGGCTATTTGACATCATTTGAGTCATTTGGAGGTGTACCTGTGGATGTATTTCAAGGCCTACCTTCAAACTCAGTGCCTCTGCTTGACATCATGGGAAAATCAAAAGAAATCAGTCAAGACCTCAAAATAAATTGTAGGCCTCCACAAGTCTGTTTCATCCTTGAGAGCAATTTCCAAATGCCTGAAGGTACCACTTTCATCTGTACAAAAGATAGTACGCAAGTATAAACACCATGGGACCGCGCAGCCGTCATACCGCTCAGGAAGGAGACGCGTTCTGTCTCCTAGAGATGAACGTACTTTGGTGCGAAAAGTGCAAATCAATCCCATAACAGCAACAAACCTTGTGAAGATGCTGGAGGAAAGGGGTACAAAAGTATCTATATCCACAGTAAAACGAGTCCTATATCGACATAACCGGAAAGGCTGCTCAGCAAGGAAGAAGCCACTTCTCCAAACCCACCATAAAAATGCCAGACTACGGTTTGCAACTGCATATGGGGACAAAGATCGTACTTTTTGGAGAAATGTTCTCTGGTCTGATGAAACAAAAATACAACTGTTTGGCCATAATGACCATTGTTATGTTTGGAGGAAAAAGGGGGAGATTTGCAAGCCGAAGAACACCATCCCAACTGTGAAGCATGGGGGTGGCAGCATCATGTTTTGGGTGTGCTTTGCTGCAGGAGGGACTGGTGCACTTCCCAAAATAGATGGGGTCATGAGGCAGGACAATTATGTGGATATATTGAAGCAACATCTCAAGACATCAGTCAGGAAGTTAAAGCTTGGTCGCAAATGGGTCTTCCAAATGGACAATGACCCCAAGCATACATCCAAAGTTGTGGCAAAATGGCAACAAAATCAAGGTATTGGAGTGGCCATCACAAGGCCCTGACCTCAATCCTATAGAAAATGTGTGGGTAGAACTGAAAATGCGTGTGTGAGCAAGGAGGCCTACAAACCTGACTCCGTTACACCAGCTCTGTCAGGAGGAATGGGTCAAAATTCACCCAACTTATTGTAGGAAGCTTGTGGAAGGCTACCTGAAACGTTTGAACCAAGTTAAAGAATTTAAAGGCAATGCTACCAAATACTAATTGTGTGTATGTAAACTTCTGACCTCTGGGAATGTGATGAAAGAAGTATAAGCTGAAATAAATAATTCTCTTATTCTGACATTACACATTGTTCAAATAAAGTGGTGATCTTAACTGACCTAAAGTTGCCTACAGTTTGGCTAACTGTAGGCAACATAGCTAGCTATGGGTGCCTGCATCCGGGAACATAAAAAAAATGACATTACTTTTTCGTTTACTTTCAGCATCCAAACGTTAAACAATGTTAGCTAGCCATCATTCAGCCGCCATCTAGGCTGGTGACAGCTGGCCTGTGGCCCTGCCCAGAAAGACCATAAGGCCTATATTGTGGGTTTTGAGGTAGACTTGATCCCCAACAGATTTTCTAAGCTATTTTCACGTTCCTTCCTAGCGACGAAATGAAACATTAGTTCACAATGTTCATTCAAATATTAGTGTTATTTAACATCGTAAATCATAGGAATTTGACGTTTTTAGTGTAGCATGATAGCAGGTCAGGCGTCTGATTCTTTCAGATTCTTTGGGAGAAACCGATAAAAAGGCATCCGGTTAGACTGCTCCAAACTCAAATGCACATAAGCGACAGTACTTCACTGCCAAGCGTTTATCCAATATACACTGAGTTTACAAAACATTAAGACCACCTGCTCTTTCCATGACATAGTGCATTCGGAAAGTATTCAGACCCCTTGACTTTATCCACATTTTGTTACGTTACAGCCTTATTTGAAATTGGATTAAATACTTAACTATTCAGACCCTTTACTCAGTACTTTGTTGAAGCACCTTTGGCAGCAATTACAATTATAATTATGATGCTACAAGCTTGGCACACCTGTCTTTGGGGAGTTTCTCCCATTCTTCTCTGCAGATGCTCTCAAGCTCTGTCAGGTTAGATGGAGAGTGTCGCTGCACAGCTATTTTCAGGTCTTTCCAGAGATGTTAGATCAGGTTCAAGTCCGTGCTCTGGCTGGGCCACTCAAGGACATACAGAGACTTGTCCCGAAGCCATTCCTGCATTGTGTTGGCATGGCTGTGCGCGTAGGTTCATTGTCTTGTTGGAAGGTGAACCTTCGCCCCAGTTTGAAGATCTCTGTACTTTGCTCCATTCATCTTTCCCTCGATCCTGACTAGTCTCCCAGTCCCTGCTGCTGAAAAACAACCCCACAGCATGATGCTGCCACCACCAGGCTTTACCATAGGGATGTTGCCTGGTTTCCTCCAGATGTAATGCTTGTCATTCAGCCCAAAGCATTCTATCTTGGTTTCATCAGACTAGAGAATCTTGTTTCTCATGGTCTGAGTCCTTTATGTGCCCTTTTGCCTACTCCAGTGGGCTTTTGTGCCGTTTACTGAGGAGTGGCTTCCGTCTGGCCACTCTACCATAAAGTCCTGATTGGTAGAGTGCTGCAGAGATGGTTGTTCTTCTGGAAGGTTCCCCCATCTCCACAGAGGAGCTCTGAGTGACCATTGGGTTCTTGCTCACCTCCCTGACCAAGGCCCTTCCATGATTGCTCAGTTTGGTTGGACAGCCAGCTCTAGGAAGAGTCTTAGTGGTTCCAAACTTCATCCATTTAAGAATGGAGGCTACTGTGTTTTTGGGGACCTTCAATGCTGCAGAAATGTTTTTGTACCCTTCCCCAGATCTGTGCCTTGACACAATCTTGTCTCGGAGCTCTACAGACAATTCCTTTGACCTCAAGTCTTTGGTTTTTACTCTAACATGCACTGTCAACTGTGGGACCTTATATAGACAGGTCCAAATCATGTACAATCATTTGAATTTACCACAGTTGGACTCCAATCAAGTTGTAGAAACATATCAAGGATGAGCAATGGAAACAGGATGCACCTGAGCTCAATTCTGAGTCTCATAACAAAGGGTCTGAATTCTTATGTAAATAAGGTATTTCAGTTTTTTTTATTTTTTTATTTGCAGAAAAATCAAAAACAGTTTTCGCTTTGTCATTATGGGGTATTGTGTGATGATTGAGGGAAAACATTTTGTTTATCCATTTTAGAGTAAGTCTGTAATGTAACAAAATGGGATGAAAGTCAAGGTGTCTGAATACTTTCCAAATGCACTGTAGACTGACCAGGTGAAAGCTATGATCCCTTATTGAAGTGGATTTAACAAGTGCCATCAATGAGTGTAGATGAAGTGGAGGACACTGGTTAGAGACGCCTTGAGGCAATTGAGACATGGATTGTGTATGTGTGCCATTCAGAGGGTGAGTGGGCACGACAAAAGATTTAAGTGCCTTTGAATGGGGTATGGTAGTAGGTGTCAGGCGTACCGGTTTGTGTCAAACTGTAACACTGCTGGGTTTTTCACACTCAACAGTTTCCTGTGTGTACCAAGAATGGTCCACCGCCCAAAGGACATCCAGCCAACTTGACACAACTGTGGGAAGCATTGACGTCAACATGATCCAACATCCCTGTGGAACGCTTTCGACACCTTGTAGAGTCCATGCCCAAACAAATTGAGTCTGTTCTGAGGGCAAAAGGGGGGGGGTGCAACTCAATATTAGGTAGGTGTTCTTAATGTGTTGTACACTCAGTGTAAATTGAACATAAGTGTACCAACTAACCATGTAAGGCAATGGTTAAGGAGTTAATCGTTTTTGAAAGAGTCTTCTTTCCTTTTCTCCAGACCTACATCAGCTCTATCTCCCAGATGAGGTTTCTCCTGAGCAGCAGGAGTGGAGCCCCAGTCTGAAGCAAGAGGACCCAGAGCCCTCACAGGTTAAAGAGGAACATGAAGTCTGGACCAGTCAGGGGGGAGAACAGTTTAAAGAGCTAGAGCCTGATACCAAAGAGTTAATATTCACTCCCTCTTTGGAAAATCTGGAACCACCTCAGACCTCACATCTTTTCCAAATGCAAATTGTGGTCTCACCCACCATTACAACAAAAGAGATCAAGATGAAACCATGTCACATTGGTGAAAACTCTTCTTGTCATGTTTGTGGTAAATGTTTTGACTGTAAATCTGGTCTGGAAAGGCATATGAGGGCTCATACTGGCGAAAAACCTTATTGCTGCACTGAATGTGGCAAATGCTATAGTCAGATAGGAAATCTGACAGTGCATATGAGGGGACATACAGGGGAGAGATCATACAGATGCTTTTTGTGTGGAGAATACTTCATCACAGCATCCCAATTAAAATCACATAAAATCACTCACACGCAGGGGAGTAATATAATCCCAGGGACGTCCAAAACCAAATCTCGTTTGTGCGCTGGTAACAGTCGTGAGACTAGGGATGGACCGTATCAGTGCAAGGAATGTGTTAAATCCTTCAGGCAGAAGAGGAACCTGTTACGACATATGAGGAATCACACAGGAGCAATTAATGCAGCAAATGCTTCAACTGGAGTGGAACATTTTTTTTTAACATGATTTACACAGAGGTGAAAATGTATTTTGTGGCCACATTTTAATGCTCCAGCAACGAATTCAAACGCGTGCAATCCACATCAGTGCAAGGACTTCAGAAAATGGTTTGGAAAGATTGGATTAGAATATCTTGAAAAGTAAATGAGAAACATCTTATTCACCAGAGGGAGGAAACATGAACGTGTCATTTGGATCAGTATGAGTTGACTAATGGACTTGCAGAACATTATTACATTATCACATTTGTTGTTTTTGGTGAAGATATTTAGGATTTGTAAACAGTCTCAAACTTTTATGAATAAAAGTTGTACAGCTGTATTCTAGAATATGGTGTGTTAAAATTGACCATTGAATCTAACATTTTGAACCTGGGGATGATCACATTCCCAGTTAATCCCCATCTAAATTGATCATGCGTTTCTGTTTCCTTCCTGCAAACTCTTATCCTCTGCAGGTTGGGAGGCAGATGATTTTACAGATGCTCTTTAACATGACCGGCATACAACAGTCTGTCTTTTCTGGGACAAACATTACTGTGTTAAAAACAAATGTATGTTTTAATAAAGATGTGTTTTAAATGGATCTAATTTTAAAGAAAATTTTATTTTGTTGATGTATATGCCGTCCATGTCCTAGTTTAATCTCACAATACCTTCTTCTACTTCCTTCAAATACCTTGGCTGTAGTCAACTCACCAAGACAATGTTTGTGTATGTAGTTTCCCTACTCAAATACTTAATATCTACTGTATATTTAGTTGTCTTAGCATTACCAAAGGGTCGTTCCATATGACTTCAAAAACGTTATGGCTGCACCCCTTTGCAGTAGATTTGAACAAAACCTTTCAAACATGTTTGCCCATGGTAGAAGTGGTCAGAAAGTGATTTTATTTTGGACTTGAATCACAAAACAATCAATATTTTTTATTTTACCTTTATTTAACCAGGCAAGTCGGTTTAGAACAAATTCTTATTTTCAATGACAGCCTAGGAACAGTGGTTTACCTGCCTTGTTCAGGGGCAGAGTTTTACCTTGTCAGCTCGGGGATTCGATCTTGCAACCTTTTGGTTACTAGCCCAACGCTCTAACCACTAGGCTACCTGCCATTCAAGTTGACCTATTTTGCATACCCCACCCTAATGAGTCATCCATGTCTTTAACATTATGAAGATAAACGGTTGCGTTTTATATAATTTGAAAGATTACAAACAGGGTTGTCAAACTATTTAATGATCTATTCAAAAAATAATTTTGAATAAAACTTTTCAACGGTAGTGTATATATACAAAAGTATGCGGACACCCCTTCAAATTAGTGGATTTGGCTATTTCAACAACACCTATTGCTGACAGGTGTATAAAATCAAGCACACATCCATGCAATCCCCATAGACAAACATTGGCAGTAGAATGCCCTTACTAAAGAGCTCAATGACTTTCAATGTGGTACCTTAATAGGATACCACCTTTCCAACAAGTCAGTTTGTCAAATTTCTGCCCTGCTAGAACTGTCAACTGTAAGTGCTGTTATTGTGAAGTGGAAACGTCTAGGAGCAACAACGGCTCTGACGTGAAGTGATAGGCCACACAAACTCACAGACAGAATGGGACCGCTGAGTGCTGAAGCGCTTAAAAATCGTCTGTACTTGGTTGCAACACTCACTACCAACTTCCAAACTGCCTCTGGAAGCAGCGTTGGCACAAGAACTGTTAGTCAGGAGCTTCATGAAATGGGTTTCCGTGGCCCATCAGCTATACACAAGCCTAAGATCGCCACCATTAGACTCTGGAGCAGTGGAAGTGATAAATCACACTTCACCATCTGGCAGACTAATCTGGATTTGGTGGATGCCAGGACAATGCTACCTGTCCCCATGCATAGTGCCAACTGTAAAGTTTGGTGGAGGAGGAATAATGGTCTGGGTTTTTCATGGTTCAGGCTAGGCCCCTTAGTTTCAGTGAAGGGAAATGCACAAAGCATTTCACAAAGCAAGGTCCATACAGAAATGGTTTGTCAGATTGGTGTGGAAGAACTCGACAGCCCTGATCTCAACCCCATCGAACACCTTTGGGATGAATTGGAACGGTGACTGAGAGCCAGGCCTAATCGCCCAACATCAGTGCACGACCTCACGGATGCTTGTGGCTGAATGGAAGCAAGAGCCTGCAATGTTCCAACATCTAGTGGAAAACATTCCCAGAAAAGGCGAGACCAACTCCATATTAATGCACATGATTTTGGAATGAGATGTTCGACGAGCAAAAATAAATGCATACATACATGCATACAGTACGCACACTGAACACAAATATAAACGCATCATGTAAAGTTTTGGTCCCATGTTTCATAAGCTGAAATAAAGATCCAAGAAATGTTCTATATGTAGAAAAAGTATATTTTTCTCAAATTTTGTGCACAAATTTGTTTAAATCCCTGTCAGTGAGCATTTTTCTTTTGCCAAGATACTCCATCCACCTGACAGGTATGGTATATCAAGAAACTGATTAAACAGCATGATCATTAAATAGGTGCACCTTGTGCTGGGGACAATAAAAGGCCACTCTAAAATGGGCAGTTTTGTCACACAACACAGTGCCACAGATGTCGTAAGTTTTGAAGGAGCGTGCAATTGGCATGCTGACTGCAAGAATGTCCACCAGAGCTGTTGCAAGACAATTGAAAGTTAATTTCTCTACCATAAGCCGCCTCAATGTCGTTTTAGAGAATTCGGCAGTGCATCCAACCGCAGACCATGTGTATGGTGTTGTGTGGGGGAGTGGTTTGCTGATGTCAAAGTTGTAAACAGAGTTCCCCCGTGGTAATGGGGTTATTGTATGGCCAAGCATAAGCTGCAGAAAACTAACACAATTGCATTTTATCGATGGTAATTTGAATGCACAGAAATACCATGAAGAGATCGTGAGGCCTATTGTCATGCCATTCATCCGCCGCCATCTCATTTTTCAGCATAATAATGCATGGCCCCATGTCGCAAGCATCTGTACACAATTCCTGGAAGCTGGAAATGTCCCAGTTCTTGCATGGCCTGCATATTCACCAGACATGTCGCCCATTGAGCATTTTTGGTGTACTCTGGGTCGATGTGTACAACAGCGCGTTTCAGTTCCTGCCAATATCTAGCAACTTTGCACAGGCATTGAAGAGGAGTGGGACAACATTCCGCAGGCCACAATCAACAGCCAGATCAACTCTATGTGAAGGAGAGGTGTCGTGCTGCATGAGGCCATCTGCATTGTATTTGAAATGGTGGTCACTGACTGGTTTTCTAATCCACATCCCTACCTTTTTCTTTTAAGGGTATCTGTGACCAACAGATATATAGCTGTATTCCCAATCGTGAAATCCACAGATTAGGGCCTGATGAATGTATTTAAACTGACTGATTTCCTTAAATGAACTGTGACTCAGTAAAATATTTGAAATTGTTGCATGTTGTGTTTTATATTTTTGTTGAGTGTGTATGTGTGTGTAGCAGCTTAGACCCTATTTTACATTATTTGAGGTGTTGGTGTGTCATGTTTTGGCTGGTAAATATACTAAAATGTGATTACTAATTATTACAGATTATTAATCTGGATTCCGAGCTGATCATGGTTGCACCTCAGCCTCACTCAAGGTCCTAAATGATATCATAACCGCCATCGATAAGACAGTACTGTGCAGCCGTGTTCATCGATCTGGCAAAGGCTTTCGACTCTGTCAATCACATCACTGCATTCTTATCGGCAGACTCAATAGCCTTGGTTTCTCAAATGACTGCCTCGCCTGGTTCACTAACTACTTCTCAGATAGAGTTCAGTGTGTCAAATCGGAGAGCCTGTTGTCCGGACCTCTGACAGTCTCTATGGGGGTGCCACAGGGTTCAATTCTCGGGCCAACTATTTTCTCTGTATATATCAATGATGTCGCTCTTGCTGCTGGTGATTCTCTGATCCACCTCTATGCAGACGACACCATTCGGTATACATCTGGCCCTTCTTTGGACACTGTGTTAACAAACCTCCAAATGAGCTTCAATGCCATACAACACTCCTTCATGTGGCATCCAACTGGTTTTAAATGCTAGTAAAACCAAATGCATGCTCTTCAACCGATTGTTGCCCACACCCGCCCACCCGACTAGCGCCACTACTCTGGACGGTTCTGACTTAGAAAATGTGGACAATTACAAATACCTAGACGTCTGGTTAGACTGTAAACTCTCCTTCCAGACTCACATTAAACATCTCCAATCCAAAATTAAATCTAGAATCGGCTTCCTATTTCGCAACAAAGCCTCCTTCGCTCATGCTGCCAAACATACCCTCGTAAAACTGACTATCCTACCGATCCTTGACTTTGGCGATGTCATTTACAAAATAGCCTCCAACAACACTCTACTCAGCAAACTGGATATAGTCTGTCACAGTGCCATCCGTTTTGTCATCAAAGCCCCATATACTACCCAGCACTGCGACCTGTATGTTCTCGTTGGCTGGCCCTCACTACATATTCGCAGCCAAACCCACTGGCTCCAGGTCATCTATAAGTCTTTGCTAGATAAAGCCTCGCCTTATCTCAGCTCACTGGTCACCATAGCAGTACCCACCCGTAGTAGTATATTTCTATGATTGTAATGACGCCCAACCTGTATTCAACGATGACAGGCACAGCAAAAACACCTCTGATGATGTGAAATAGGGTCTAAACTACAACATTTATGAAAATGAGTTTACCCACTTTTAGATCATTGCCCTCAAAGGTTAAAGTAATTTTAATTAAAAAAAACAAAGAATCATTCAAGAAATCATAAAAAATGTTTGACAACCCTGTTTGTAAGCTTTCAAATGATTTCAGACTCAACCGTTTATATATTTTTCAGTGATGAAGACATGGATGTCTCATGGTAGGGTGAGGTATGCAAAATTGGGGAACTTTGAGCACCTATATCTCCTGGGCCCAGTTTTTCAAAGGTTATCAGGATTTCGCATTTCGGATGCAATTAAATGCATACAAATAGAATGAATAGAACAAGTCCCCATTTATGTCAATGATTTGTCCACTCTATTCCTATGCATTTAATCCTATCCGAAAGGCGAAATCCCGATAGATAACTTCAGAAAAACTATGCCCACTTTCTGACCACTTCTACCATGGGCAAGTATGGAAGGTTTCATTAAAATTAAAAGGGGGTCCGTCAGTGATTTGAATTAATGTTAAACAACCCCATAGGCCATAAGGTCCCAATTCTTCTGAAAATATGTATAAAACATATTTTTATTTGCTATCCTTCTCTCCAGACCTCCAGCAGCTTTCTCTCCCGGGCTCTGAAGAGGTTCCCCCTAAGCAGCACTGTGGGCAGGAGTGGAGCCCCAGTCTGGGGCAAGAGGACCCAGAGTCCAAACAGATTAAAGAGGAACATGAGGAAGTCTGGACAAGTCAGAGGGGAGAGCAGCTTAAAGGGCTAGAGTCTGATACCAAAGAGTTCATATTTACTCCTACCATTGTGGAAAATCAGGAACCATCTCTGCCCTCACATTTTTTCCAAATCCAAATTGTGGATTCACCCACCAACAAAGCTGAAGTGATGAAAACAGAACCTGATGGAGACTGCTACAGTGTATCAGATAAAACACTTACTTGTCATATTTGTGGCAAATATTTCAAATGTAACTGGGATTTTAAAAGGCATATAAAGACCCATACATGGGAGAAACCTTTTCGCTGTAATGACTGCGACAAATTTTATCGTCAGTTTGGACATCTAAAGCGGCATATGAGGAAGGTGCATATGGTTTCTCACAACCGGGAGAAACCATACAGGTGCCATGTTTGTGGCAAATGGTTCAATTGGGAATCTTCTTTGAAAAGGCATATGATGACCCATACAGGGGAGAAACCTTATTTCTGCAATGAATGTGGGAAATGCTATGGTCATATTGGACATCTGCGAGTGCATATGAGGAATCACACAGGGGAAAGACCATATAGATGTTCTTTGTGCAAAAAAGGCTTTACCACATCATTCCAGTTAAAACAACATAAAAACAAAACCAGATCGTGTGGTTTTGCTCATAATGGTCTGATTGAATCTAGGCCTAAGCCATAATGTTTGCACTGTGGCTATGAATGTGGGATATAGTTTGAACTGAATGAATGGATTTATTGTGGGACTAATGCGTGTGGCCTAAAAGACTTTGGGACATTTTGGTTTTGGACAAACACACACATTTGTGCACCTACATACTCCTCGCTGTGAACAAATACAAATGATTGCAAATAATCTAACGTTGATAACTGGGTTCTTTATTGCCTCTATGAAGTTTTCCCGGAGTTGCTCTAACCGTTATTGCATGATATATTGTTAGTTGGGTTACCCCCTGTGCTGTGTTCACATTGGTGTGTCTCATCCATCCTCTCTACTGGCTATCTGGCAAACAGGCTACACTCTAGGCAGTCTCTTCTGCTGATGTGTGTGTCGGGTAGCGGTACTCTCTCTCCTACTCTTTTCATATCGGCAGAGTAAATACCTACCTGCCGCCCGAACAACATTTTATTTGTTAGGTATTGACTGGACCTTATGTCAAATGGTTCTTCTTGGTCATTTTTGTCCACATCTGTATTCAGAATGTGTATTTGGATGAATTTCCTTTATTACAATTCAAATGTTTGATATGTTGAATTGAGCAAATATGCACATAATAAATAACCCAATATATTTCATGTCTTGAGTTTTATTCATACATTACTAGACAAATGACAATCTATATCCTAACAAAGATCCAAAACTGTTGGAGTTAGTCCAAAACTAGAGGTATCACCCCTAACTTTCCTGCACGAATCATCATAAAATGCCATGAAGTCATCATATAATATTAGTGTGACATTTTATTGACACTGATCAATCTAGTTTACTATGCAGGATACTGTTGGCTGTATACCTTCTCCAACCGGATTGTCATACTTTTTTTTCTCCATTGTTATTAAAAAGCATCAATTCTATATACAGTCGAAGTCATAAGCTTACATACACTTAGGTTGGAGTCATTAAAACTCGTTTTTCAACCACTCCACAAATTTCTTGTTAACAAACCATAGTTTTGGCAAGTCGGTTAGGACGTCTATTTTGTGCATGACCCAAGTCAGTTTTCCAACAATTGTTAACAGACAGATTATTTCACTGTATCACAATTCTAGTGGGTCAGAAGTTTACATACACTAAGTTGACTGTGCCTTTAAACAGCTTGGAAAATTCCAGAAAATGGTGTCATCACTTTACAAGCTTCTGATGGGCTAATTGACATAATTTGGGTCAATTGGAGGTGTACCTGTGAATGTATTTCATGGCCTACCTTCAAACTCGAGTGCCTATTTGCTTCACATCACGGGAAAATCAAAAGAACTCAGCCAAGACCTCCCCAGAAAATTGTAGACCTCCACAAGTCTGGTTCATCCTTGGGAGCAATTTCCAAATGCCTGAAGGTACCACGTTCATCTGTACAAACAATAGTAGGCAAGTATAAACACCATGGGACCACGCAGCCGTCATACTGCTCAGGAAGGAGACGCGTTCTGTCTCCTAGAGATGAATATACTTTGGTTGTGAAAAGTGCAAATCAATCCCAGAACAACAGCAAAGGACCTTGAGAAGATGCTGTAGGAAACGGGTACACAGTATCTATATCCACAGTAAAACGAGTCCTATATCGACATAACCTGAAAGGCCACTCAGCAAGGAAGAAGCCACTGCTCCAAAACCGCCATAAAAAAGATTGTACTTTTTGGAGAAATGTCCTCTGGTCTGATGAAACAAAACTATAACTGTTTGGCCATAATGACCATTGTTATATTTGGAGGAAAAAGGGGGAGGCTTGCAAGCCGAAGAACACCATCCCAACTGTGAAGCACGGGGGTGGCAGCATCATGTTGTGGGGCTGCTTTGCTGCAGGAGGACCTGGTGCACTTCACAAAATAGATGGCATCATGAGGCAGGGAAAATGTGGATATATTGAAGCAACAACTCAAGACATCAGTCAGAAAGTTAAAGCTTGGTCGCAAATGGGTCTTCCAAAATGGACAATGACCCAAGCATACTTCCAAAGTTGTGGCAAAGTGGCTTAAGGACAACAAAGTCAAGGTATTGGAGTGGCCGTCACAAAGCCCTGACCTCAATCCTATATAAAAGTTGTGCGCAGAACTGAAAAAGCATGTGCGAGCAAGGAGGCCTACAAACCTGACTCAGTTACACCATTTCTGTCAGGAGGAATGGGCCAACATTCACCCAACTTATTGTGGAAGGCTACCCAAAATGTTTGACCCAAGTTAAACAATTTAAAGGCCATGCTACCAAATACTAATTGAGTGTATGTAAACGTCTGACCCACTGGGAATGTGATGAAAGAAATAAAAGCTTAAATAAATCATTCTCTACTATTGTTCTGACATTTCACATTCTTCAAATAAAGTGGTGATCCTAGCTGACCTAAGACAGGGAATTTTTACTGGAATTAAATGTCAGGAATTGTGAAAAACGGAGTTTAAATGTATTTGTAAGGTGTATGTAAACGTCCGAATTCAACTGTATAAACCATTGTATACAGTTCGTATAGAATATAAATCTTCTGTTTTTTTTCACAAGAGCAGAGTTGGATATACATTATTTAGGGTACAATTTCAAGAGGTGGCAGTTTTGCTGCAAACCAATTCCAGATTTTTGCTTTAAAATATTTTATTGCTCTTATCCAGAGAGACTTAGTCAGTGCATTCAACTAACCATTTCTCTTAAGATCAACTCACTGAGAACAATTGTACAGAAAAACTAACAATATGATATTATATAATATTAAAACGATAAAACAACCATATTCTATAGTACCTCTACTCCAGCTGAAAAAGCTCAGCAGTACAATCATACCATCCACAAGGACAAAATCCTGTATATAGAGGCTGTGTGAATGTGGCTCGGACTCTGTGGAGGAGGGTCATTGTATCAGAGACACTGTAGGATAGAATACCTGCCTTGTGATCAAGTTGTACTCCTATTCTGGAGGACTGAGGTGCTGATACTTCAGTCTGAACATTATTGTGACTGAAACAACCACTATCAGATCACTGTAAACTACAGGACTTGTCATTGTATCCAAATGATAAGTCATTGCCTTGCCCTTTTCTGCTGATGTCTTTATATGAGACTGCTGTACAAACACCATTACCACGCCACTCCACCTCCCTGTAACATCGTCCAATCAGACCCTCTCTGCACGACACCTACCGCAAGCCAGTGAATCTGTTTCGATGGTCATGATATGATTGGGGTTTTTATATGTCACCTTTCTGTTCCCC
Organism: Salvelinus fontinalis; assembly: GCF_029448725.1. Lineage (NCBI taxonomy): Eukaryota > Metazoa > Chordata > Actinopteri > Salmoniformes > Salmonidae > Salvelinus > Salvelinus fontinalis. Next base: position 49,426,333 of record NC_074666.1, read on the forward strand.
TCATACAGAGAGAGTTCCTTGTTTACTGTGTTTGGGTCCAGTGTAAGCTGACAAGAATCTGGAGAAGAGCAGAGACAAATGAGGGGAGTTGGAGCAATAAGTTAAGTCAGATACTGTATCTACCCTGTCTACCCTGTCTTCTTGGACTAGATCTGCTATTGTTACCTACTGTATTTTGATCTTAGTTTGTGAGGAGTGTCTCGAAAAATAGTTACTTCAGAATAAAGAGACTTGCACTGTAAGATGTCTTCTCTGGTCTTGGGCTCTGGAGGCAGTAAAACATCCACTTGTTTTACTACAGACACACAAACACATTCACAAAGAGATGGGATATGATTGCAATACCATATGACACAATATGAAGAAATGGCTATATCTCATTGGTGTACAGTTTTTGTTCTTACAAAACATACAGTATATTTCAGTATTATTTTCAACCCACCTCTAGTGGAGATCTTGGTCCATTCTCATTTAAGGAAGTCTTCAAATTTCTGTCTCAGCTCAGACAGTCTTTCTCACATCTCCAAAAAGTAATGGAGAGGACCGACAACGATGCTGAAGATACACTGAGACTAATAAGTGTGGAGAGAGTGTATTTTGAGACTCAAGGATTGAGACTCAATACTCTGAATAAATTAATTGTAATTTCCAGTGCCGACCCGTCATTCAGAGTCCCACATTTAAAAAAATCATTGCGTTATTAAAGCTGCATACAAACATGGTCTCTTTTTTGCTTTGGTGAGTATGGCAGCTACAAAATGCAGGTGTTTCAGCCTAGCTCAGTGCTTTCTGTGGAGGTCGGGCAGCCAGCGGAAAATACAGAGCATAGGGGTTGGTAATGTATCTAGTTTCGCTATGATTGGGTCAGTGTTCTGTCACTCATGGAGACACTACGTCATCGCCAAATCTACGGGTAGAGCTAAAATATTCAAGCCCCTTGGGTGCTACCATAGAGTTACATTAGAAGTGTCCATCCAAGAAGGCTCAAGGACATTGGCCACAGATAAAACAACGTCAAATCACGTTATATCTACCGTCACTTTGATTGGACTGATCATGTCAACATCATACTTTCAAAATCTTAGCTAGCAAGCTAGCAGTCATCATCATGGAGTAAGTCAACAATCTACTGGCAAATCCTTTTTAATTCTTGTCATATGAAGAGAAATAATGAAGAGAAATATAGATAAAACATATCGCTGCTCATCGTCCATTGGACCTAAACATTACACAATAAGTTGGGAATTGCAAATTCAACAACGAGTGGTTTGGAAGGAATCAGTGGCTAAACTGCAAGCATTGCAAAGCAATCACTAGCCTGATATTCAGTGGAGTGGCTGTGTGGTCCCAAGTCTGGGTTTAGGGGTCTTTTTTCCAAGCTTAAAATTATAAACATTCAACATTGGCCATGCTGGCATTCAAGCATGATTTCTGCCGCACTCAAAACAACTTTTAACTCAGAGCTGGGAAAGCTGACTTCAGGGAGTTCAAGACAACGGGGAACTCAGGAAAAAATAAGCTCCGCGGTCCGGTCTATCCGGTGCCTTCTCCACGCACCAGTCCGCCTGTGGCAGTCCCTCGCACCAGTCCAGTGCCACTAGTGCCAACACCACACACCAGGCTTTCTGTGCGTCTCCAGAGCCCTGTACGCCCTGTTCCTCCTCCCCGCACTCGCCCTGAGGTGTGTGACCTCAGCCCGGTACCACCAGTGCCGGTACCACGCACCAGGCATCCAGTGCATCTCCAGGGTCCAGTACTCCCTGTTCCTGCTCCCCGCACTCGCCCAGAGGTGCGTGTCCCCAGCCCGGTACCACCAGTTCCGGGACCACGCACCAGGCCTAGTGTGCGCCTCAGCAGGCCAGAGTCTTCCGTCTGTCCAGCGCGGCCTGAGCCGCCCATCTGTCCAGTGCCGCCTGAGCCGCCCGTCTGTCCAGCGCCGCCTGAGCCGCCCGTCTGTCCAGCGCCGCCTGAGCCGCCCGTCTGTCCAGCGCCGCCTGAGCCGCCCGTCTGTCCAGCGCCGCCTGAGCCGCCCGTCTGTCCAGCGCCGCCTGAGCCGCCCGTCTGTCCAGCGCCGCCTGAGCCGCCCGTCTGTCCAGGGCCGCCTGAGCCGCCCGTCTGTCCAGCGCCGCCTGAGCCGCCCGTCTGTCAGGAGCCGCCTGAGCCGCCCGCCAGTCAGGAGCCGCCAGAGCCGCCCGCCAGTCAGGAGCTGCCAGTCAGTCCTGAGCTACCCCTCAGTCCGGAGCTACCCCTCAGTCCGGAGCTGCCCCTCAGTCCGGAGCTGCCCCTCAGTCCGGAGCTGCCCCTCAGTCCGGAGCTGCCCCTCAGTCCGGAGCTGCCCCTCAGTCCTTCCTCGAGAGTCACCGAGGAGGACCAAGGGCATGCAACTAGGCAGGGCTGGGCTATAGCCAGCGGAACGGCAACACCGGATCAGCACAAGGAGCTGTTTGTATTTCGGGACTTTTGGTCATTTTGTGTCCTCGTGCCCAGTAAAAAAACAGGCTCACCGGTAGGAGCGAGTACTCTGGTGGGCCATATGGGAAACTTTGCTTCCCTTACTCACACCCCATTCTGCTGTGGAGAAACTAGTCCAAATCTCTCGGAACATGCGTTCATTGTGTGGGCCCACCACAAAAACCTGGAGTATCTCCGCACCGCCAAGTGCCTCAAATCCAGGCAGGCGAGATAAGCACTGCTGTTTACCCGGTTCAACTTTTCCCTCTCCTACTGACCAGGGTCCAAGAACGCCAAGCCGGATGCCCTGTCTTGCCGCTATAACCCCACCGCTACCACCCCGGAGCCCAAGACCATCCTTCCCACCTCGTGCCTGGCGACAGCACTCAGCTAGGGTATAGGGAAACAGGTCCCGGAGGAGCAGCAGTCCTAGCCGAACCCTGGGTGGAGGCCAGACAACCGGATGTTCGTGCCTGATGCTGTCTGCTCCACGGTCCTGGAGTGGGCCCATTCCTCCAGGCTTGCCTACCACCCGGGCTACCGGCAGACGCTGGCCTTTGTGTGACAATGCTTTTGGTGGCCTACCGTGGTTCCCGGGTGTCGCGCCTTTGTCGCCACCTGCACGGTCTGTGCATGGAACAAGACCCCTTGACAAACTCCAGCTGGCCTCCTCCAACCTCTACCGATCCCTCATCGCCCCTGATCTCACATCTACCTCGATTTTATCAAGCAACCCCGCCATCCTCACCGCCCACTTCATTCCTCTCCCCAAGTTACCCTCTGCCAAGGAGACGGCCCAGCTCATGGTGCAGCACATATTCCGGATCCATGGACTGCCCGTGGACATGGTCTCTAACCGCAGCCCTCAGTTCTTATCCTAGTTCTGGAAGGCGTTCTGCACCCTCATTGGTTGTCGGCCAGCCTGTCTACCGGGTTCCAACCCCATGTCTAACAGACAGTCGTAGCGAACCAATCAGGACCTCGAGACCACCCTGTGCTGCTTGGTCTCCGCCAACCCCACAACCTTGAGCCAGCAGTTGGTGTGGTGAAATACGCCCACAACACCGTTCCCTGCTCTGCCACGGGCCTATCACCGTTTGAGTGTTCCCTGGGGTATGAGCCCACACTCTTCCCGGAGCAGGAAGAGGAGGTCGGCATACCTTCTGCCCAGCTGTTTGTCCGCCACTGTTGTCGTACCTGGAGGAGAGCCTGGTCGGTCTTCATCAAGACTACCTCCAGGTATCGACGACAAGCGGTTCTCCATCGGACCACGGCACCCCGGTATCGTCTTGGGCAGAAGGTATGGTTAACCACCCAGGATCTGCCCCTCTGGGTGGAATCCCGCAAACCCTCCCCCCGATTTATCAGCCCGTTCCCCATTTCCAAGATCATTAGACCCTCTGCTGTTCATCTTCTGTTGCCCTGTATCCTTCGTATACATCCCACCTTTCATGTGTCCAGAGTCAAACCCTTGTCTCACGGCCCTTTGTCTCTCGTTTCCAAGGCAGGCAGGTATTTATTGACCCCTGCCTGCCTTGACCTGTCTATTGCCCACCCCTGTTGGAATATTAAACTATTGTTTATTTGACGTGGTCTGCATCTGGGTCTTACCTTCATACCTGATAGTTGGAATGTGAACTTACCCCAATCTGAGGTCCTGAGTGGCTTTGGAGCAGGTTTTCATTAAGGATCTCTCTGTACTTTGCTCCGTTCAACTTTCCCTCGATCCTGACTAGTCTCCCAGTCCCTGCCGCTGAAAAATATCCTCATAGCATGATGCTGCCACCACCATGCTTCACCATAGGGATGGTGCCAGGTGTCTTCCAGACGTGATGCTTGGCAAATCTTGGTTGCATCAGACCAGTTTCTCATGGTCTGAGAGTCTTTAGGTGCCTTATAGAAAACTCCAAGCGGGCTGTCATGTGCCTTTTTACTGAGGAGTGCCTTCCATCTGGCCACTTTACCATAAAAGCCTGATTGGTGGAGTGCTGCAGAGATAGTTGTCCTTCTGGAAGGTTCTCCCATCTCCACAGAGGAACTCTGGCGCTCTGTTAGATTGACTATTGGGTTCTTGTTCACCTCCCTGACCAAGGCCCTTCTCCCCCGATTGCTCAGTTTATCCAGGCATCCAGCTCTAGGAAGAGTCTTGGTGGTACCAAACTTCTTCCATTTAAGAATGACGGATGCCACTGTGTTCTTGGGGACCTTCAATGCTGCAGAAATGTTTTGGTACCAATGTTTTGGTACCCTTCCCCAGATCTGTGCCTCGACACAATCCCGTCTCGGAGCTCATGCACTGTCAACTGTGGGACCTTATATAGACAGGTGTGTGACTTTCCAAATCATGTCCAATCAATTGAACTTACCACAGATGGACTCCAATTAAGTTGTAGAAACATCTCCAGGATGATTAATGGAAACAGATTGCATCTGAGCTCATAGCAAAGAGTCTGAATACCTATGTAAACAAGGTATTTCGTTTTTTTATTTTTAACAATTGCTTAAAAAATAAAAAATAAATCTATTTTCACTTTGTCATTCTTTATTTAACCTTTATTTAACTAGGCAAGTCAGATAAGAACAAATTCCTATTTACAATGACGTCCTACCCCGGCCAAACCCGGGACGATGCTGGGCCAAATTGTGCGCCGCCCTATGGGACTCCCAATCACGGCCAGTGACGGCTCTTGCACTGGGATGCAGTGTCTTAGACCACTGCATCATGATAGGGTAGTGTGTGGATTGATGAGGAAAAATGTGTATTTAATTCATTTTAGAACAAGGCTGTAACGTAACAAAATGTGGAAAAAGTCAAGGGGTCTGAATACTTTCTGAATGCACTGTATGCATTCATACCTGCATTCATGTTTAGTCCAACACTTTTTAATTCTGACAGATAAGGCATTGGGGGGGGGGGGTCGGGTCTAGTGCAATTCAGTGTACTTTTCCATCAATATGGAGCAAATGTTCATGAGCCTCAGTAGGTTGACATTGACAATTGGTCTCATCAGCATTTGCAATCTGTGTTTGATGATTTACATTGTGCCCTAATCTTGTGTTAGCTTCTTCCATGACAGCTGTCCTTTTTGAATTGCAAAACAAATGCTCTTTGTCTGGTCTTGAGCACTCGTCTCCTTCTAAGTTTCAGCAATTAGGAAAGTGCATATCTGTGATACGAAAAGTGAATGATGACATTTCTGATAAGTGGGTGTAACTAATGCAGTTAGTACCAGGTCCAAACAAGCATCTTTCTGGATAGATCTGTAACAAGATTCAATCGTGCCATAATGTTTTACCAGCTGAATATACTGACTGCAAATACATACAGTGGCTTGCGAAAGTATTCAACCCCCTTGCCATTTTTCCTATTTTGTTGCCTTACAACCTGGACTGAAAATAGATTTTTGGGGGTTTGAATCATTTGATTTACACAACATGCCTACCACTTTGAAGATGCAACATTTTTTTTCTTCTCGTGAATAGAACAAGAAATAAGACAAAAAAATGGAAAACTTGAGTGTCCATAACTATTCACCCCCCCCCAAAGTCAATATTTTGTAGAGCCACCTTTTGTAGCATTTACAGCTGCAAGTATCTTGGGGTATGTCTCTATAAGCTTGGTACATCTAGCCACTGGGACTTTTGCCCATTCATCAAGGCAAAACTTGCCCAGCTCCTTCAAGTTGGATGGGTTCCGCTGATGTACAGCAATCTTTAATACCACAAATTCTCAATTGGATTGAGGTCTGGGCTTTGACTAGGCCATTCCAAGACATTTAAATGCTTCCCCTTAAACCACTCGAGTGTTGCTTTAGCAGTATGCTTAGGGTCATTGTCCTGCTGGAAGGTGAACCACCGTCCCAGTCTCAAATCTCTTGAAGACTGAAACAGGTTTCCCTCAAGAATTTCCCTGTATTTAGCACCATCCATCATTCCTTCAATTCTAACCAGTTTCCCAGTACCTGCCGATGATGCTGCCACCACCATGCTTCACTGTGGGGCTGGTGTTCTCGGGGTGATGAGAGATGTTGGGTTTGTGCCAGACATAGCGTTTTCCTTGATGGCCAAAAATCAAAATTTTAGTCTCATCTAACCAGAGTACCTTCTTCCATATGTTTGGGGAGTCTCCCACGTGCCTTTTGGTGAACACCAAACGTGTTTGCTTATTTTTTTCTTAAGCAATGGCTTTTTTCTGTCCACTCTTCCGTTAAGCCCAGCTCTGTGGAGTGTACAGCTTAAAGTGGTACTATGGACAGATACTCCAATCTCCACTGTGGAGCTTTGCAGCTCCTTCAGGGTCATCTTTGGTCTCTTTGTTGCCTCTCTGATTAATGCCCTCCGTGCCTGGCCCATGAGTTTTGGTGGGCGGCCCTCTCTTGGCAGGTTGTTGTGGTGTCATATTCTTTAGATTTTTTAATAATGCATTTATTGGTGCTCGGTGGGATATTTTTTATAACCCAACCCTAATATGTACTTCTCCACAACTTCGTCCCTGACCTGTTTGGAGAGCTCCTTGGTCTTCATGGTGCTGCTTGCTTGGTGGTGCCCCTTGCTTAGTGGTGTTGCAGACTCTGGGGCCTTTCAGAACAGGTGTATAGCTACTGAGATCATGTGACAGATCATGTGACACTTAGATTGCACACAGGTGGACTTTATTTTACTAATTATGTGACTTCTGAAGGTAATTGGTTGCACCAGATCTTATTTAGGGGCTTCATAGCAAAAGGGGTGAATACATATGCACGCACCACTTTTCCATTTTTAATTTTACATGAATTTGACATGAAATCCAAATAAAAATACATTTAAATTACAGGTTATACTGCAACAAAATAAGAAAAATGTCAATGTTGGTGAGTACTTTTGCAAGGCACTGTAATGGCAATCATACTCTAGGTGGGTGTATCTGCTGCATACCGGGAAAAGGATCACAAATTTACTATATAGGAGGTCTATCTACTGATGTAGGATCTTAATTTGAGCATTTTCTCACAGCAGGAAAATAACCGTGCAGCCACAGCTAATGTGAATTATTGTGTGGATTATAATTAATGGACATTTTTTGTGGGGGTTGATATATTTTTTTGCTAGGGCAAATCAAGTCTGAAATGTAAAAGTGAAAATGACATACTTTAGAAGCCTTTATACCTCAAATACATTACAAGTTTGTATTAACTCCTGTGCCGGATATTAACTGCAACGATAGGGTGATTTAAACGAATCCTACTTTGGTATACCGACTGTGTAGATGGAGCTCACAACATTTAGGATGTTCCAGGATTAGACACACACAAACATACGGTCACACATGTACACACTTGTGCATGGCTTGTGCGTGTCTTAATTTGTCATCTTAGAGGACTGATATACATATGAGGAGAAAGCTGAAGTCATAACCTTTTCACTGACGTCATCAGAGCTCATGCAATTTCCCAGTTCGTCCACTAGATTGCAGTAGAAGATCACATGATGCATCTTGGCCACTCGAAACCAGATGTGTCTGGTTTGATCTGGTTTAGGTAGTGCCTTACTGTGCGAAAATTGCTAAACGGAATTTCAGACCTGACATCTTGAAATGACCCTTGTTTTTTTAAATAACACAGACAGGCGAGGAAACTTCAATCTGCTTTTCCTCTGAATTCTTCCCATTGGAAACGAGGCAGAGGCATTCTTGTGACATCCCAACAGTAAGGTTTGAGCTCAGGTAGCCTAGGGGTTAGAGTGTTGGGCCACGAACGGAAAAGTTGCTAGATCGAATCCCCAAGGTAAAAATCTGTTGTTCTGCCCCTGAACAAATCAGTTAGCCCACTGTTCCTAGGCCATCATTGTAAATAAGAATTTGTTCTTAACTGACTTGCCTAGTTAAATAAAGGCACAATTAAAAAAGTGCTGTAGCTTTTGAATGATACAGTTGAAGTTGGAAGTTTACATACACCTTAGCCAAATACATTTAAACTCAGTTTTTCACAATTCCTGACATTTAATCCTTGTAAACAAATCCCTGTCTTAGGTCAGTTAGGATCACCACTTTATTTTAAGAATGTGAAATGTCAGAATAAGAGTAGAGAGAATTATTTATTTCTACCTTTTATTTCTTTCATCACATTCCCAGTGGGTCAGAAGTTTACATACACTCAATTAGTATTTGATGGCATTGCCTTTAAATTGTTTAAATGGGTCAAATGTTTCAGGTACCCTTCCACAAGCTTTCCATAATAAGTTGGGTGAATTTTGGCCAATTCCTTCTAACAGAGCTGGTGTAACTGAGTCAGGTTTGTAGGCCTCCTTGCTCGCACACGCTTTTTCAGTTCTGCCCACAAATTTTCTATAGGATTGAGGTCAGGGCTTTGTGATGGCCACTCCAATACCTTGACTTTGTTGTCTTTAAGCCATTTTGCCACAACTTTGGAAGTATGCTTGGGTCATTGTCCATTTGGAAGACCCATTTGCGACCAAGCTTTAACTTCCTTACTGATGTCTTGAGATGTTGCTTCAATATATCCACATAATTTCCCCACCTCATGATGCCATCTATTTTGTGAAGTGCACCAGTCCCTCCTGCAGCGAAGTACCCCCACAGCATGATGCTGCCACCACTTGCTTCATGGTTGGGATGGTGGCCTTTGGCTTGCAAGTCTCCCCCTTTTTCCTCCCAACATAACGATGGTCATTATGGTCAAACAGTTATAGTTTTGTTTCATCAGACCAGAGGACATTTCTCCAAAAAGTACGATCTTTGTACCCATGTGCTGTTGCAAACCGTAGTCTGGCTTTTTTTGGGCGGTTTTGGAGCAATGGCTTCTTCCTAGCTGAGCGGCCTTTCAAGTTATGTCAATATAGGACTTGTTTTACTGTGGATATAGATACTTTTGTACCTGTTTCCTCCAGCATTTTCACAAGGTCCTTTGATGTTGTTCTGGGATTGATTTGCACTTTTCGCACTAAAGTACGTTAATTTCTAGGAGACAGAACGCGTCTCCTTCCTGAGCGGTATGACAGCTGTGTGGTCCCATGGTGTTTATACTTGCGTACTATTGTTTGTACAGATGAACGTGGTACCTTCAGGCATTTGGAAATTGCTCCCAAGGAAGAACCAGACTTGTGGAGGTCTACAATTTTTTTTCTGAGTTCTTGACTGATTTCTTTTGATTTTCCCATGATGTCAAGCAAAGAGGCATTGATTTAGAATGTAGGCCTTGAAATACATCCACAGGTACATCTTCAAATGACTCAAATTATGTCAAATAGCCTATGAGAAGCTTCTAAAGCCATGACATAATTTTCTGGAATTTCCAAGCTGTTTAAAGACACAGTCAATTTAGGGTATGTAAACTTCTGACCCAATGGAATTGTGATACAGTGAAATAATCTGTCTGTAAACAATTGTTGGAAAATTACTCAATGTAGATGTCCTAACTGACTTGCCAAAACTATAGTTTGTTAACACATAAATTAATGGAGTCGTTGAAAAACGATTTTTAATGACTCCAACCTAAGTGTATGTAAACTTCCAACGGAACTAGGCTGTCACACCCATTTGAAAATCTCCACCTGACCTTCTTCTCAACGGTTCAACCACAAACTCAATACTGTCTAGTCTAGTCTGTGGAAACTATTTTCTCTCACTCACTTTTTTCACTTTAAATGGTATACTCTCAGTGCTTCATTTGTCAATCGGGATATGCACGAACAAAAAGTGAGCGCGAAAGGGGGGTGACCTGGGGAGCTCTGAGGTACCGGAACGCAAGAGATAAAACAAAACACCTTTATAATATTGCATTGCATGCATATCATATCATTTGCGTAGTGGCATTGAGCAGTTGAGTAGAGGCTCTTTTTTGGCCTTTTATAAACGGATTTCATGCAATTCAACATAATTTTACGAATGGAGACTTTGGCATAATCTTTTTTTAATGCGCGTTAACAGCAACTGGGAACTCGTAGCTGCGAAATATCTGACTTTCGACTTAAGTGCATTCAAGGACAAAAAGAAAGGCAGCTCTAGCGGCGCAGAAATATGACAAACTGATTTGTTGTAAAGGTGGCATCATATGACGGTGCTACGTTGAAAGTCACTGAGCCCTTCAGTGCTGCCAATGTTTGTCTCTGGCGAATGCAAGGCTGTGTGCTCGATTTTATACACCTGTCAGCAAAGGGTGTGGCTGAAATAGCCAAATCCACTAATTTGAAGAACAAACTCCCTCACGACGCCAGGTCAGCGGAGTCAATCACCACCTTCCGGAGACACCTGAAATCCCACCTCTTTAAAGAATACCTAGGATAGGATAAAGTAACCCTTCTAACCCCCCCCCCCCCCCCCCCCTTAAAAGAGTTAGATGCACTATTGTAAAGTGGTTGTTCCACTGGATATCATAAGGTGAATGCACAAATTTGTAAGTCGCTCTGGATAAGAGCGTCTGCTAAATGACTTAAATGTAAATGTAAATGTTGAAGGGGTGTCCATATACTTTTGTCCATCAACTGATAACTACCATACTTGTCTCTGTAGTTTTCACAAGCTGTTAGTAAAAAAAGGTAAATTCATCATTTTGTTGTCCTAATTGAGTTACAATTACTTACATTTTTTATTTAGTTGAGTAGGTCTTCAACATCAGCCGATAAATCAGTGGAGCCATTTAGTGTTACCTAACTACATTTTATGAGTAATTTATAATGTTTTAATTATCATGTAATTGTTTATAGTGGCACATTCAGTCCAGCTTTAAATGACGTTCAGTTTATAAAGGCTTCATAAAGCCTGGCACACGCACTAAAGTGAAGTCATTTATAGTCACATTAAACCCAATCTCATTCCCAGACAATTCCGCCCAAATGCGCGGAAGATCTGGTGCACCAACACATCAAACTATTTAGGACTTTGTGGCTGTCCTTAATAAATCAGCAGAATGTTAGTAACCTATGTAATCTCCTGTAATACTTTGTTTGAAGTGAGACACCTTCGGTCACTTATAACACATCCATAAAGACACTATATCGCATGATGCTGTACTTACTTTAAAGTCAGACCCCTTATGAATGACAAAACGCATGCATAAATGCCTTATCATATAAAGTCAGACACCTTTGGTCATTATGATGTAAACACAAATGTATTAACACTTGGAATTATCACTAAGAGCTAACAAGAATAAACATTAAAGACATGTTTAAACCATACATTTCCTTTTGATTTTTACATTTTCACAACAATACAAATACATTAAGTTTCAAAAAGTTCAGCAATGTCATTACATTGAACAGTACACAGGGCTGTGAATAGTGTAACTTTTCTCTGAGCTGGCGGACGAATGTTCTTGCCTCTCTGCCTGCTGGAGGTACTGCATGTTGGTTCCAACCTTAAAAGTAACAACAAAGAAAGTTAGCAGGTCTGTTAGGAAATGCCTTTGTCACACCATCTGGATAGGGGCATTTTTGTGCTGCCCAGAAATACTCTAAAAATGGGGAGATAGGGAAACTCCATTAGATTCATATTATCATATTATTATATTCCTCTTTCATTTACAAATTTTATGATGTGAATGACACTAGGCTGTATATGACACGAGGCTGTATATATATTCATTTTTATTTTGCTGAGCGTGCTAGCTATCTAGCTAGCAATTTCTATGAAGTCCCCAAAATTATTTGAATTAAAGATTGAGTTAGCTATGTAATCTAACGCAACACTTAACTACTACAAACTAATTTAAATTACAATAAATAAAGGTGAACTTACTTGTTTTTTTTCTGTCCAGTGGCACTACAAGTGGGCATTTGATTTGCAAACTGTGACGAGTGTAGGGCATGCACACTGAATTAAAGGGCAACTACACTCAAGAACCAAGAATCAAAGTTTCTTACATTTTTCCCCGACCTCAAAAGTCGTCCTCTGATGTGGTTTAAGCATTGCTGTGAACACAGAAAACCAAATGCTGTTGTTTTTCTGATAAGGTTGAAGTCTGCACCCTCACAGAAATATAATTAGCATAATAAAAACATCCCCATAATAATCTTTCAAGCTGATGTTTTACGTGATTCTGTCCAATTGTGTTTTTTGTTTGTCATTTATTTTTTTAACTTATGTTGTACATAATGTTACTGCTACCGTCTCTTATGACCGAAAATAACTTATTGAAATCAGAACTGCGATTACTCACCACGAACTGGAAGAATCCTTTTTTTACGTTAACGAATCTGACGACGACATTATCAACATACAGCTGGCTGGTTATACACTATATCGGCAGGATAAAACAGCGGCGTCTGGTAAGACAAGGGTGGGGGACTATGTATTTTTGTAAATAACAGCTGGTGCATGATATCTAAGGAAGTCTCGAAGGTTTTGCTTGCCTGAGGTAGATTATCTCATGATAAGCTGTAGACCACACTATCTACCTAGAGAGTTTATCTGTATTTTTTTGTAGCTGATAACATACCACCACAGACTGATGCTGGCCCTAAGATCGCACTAAATGAGCTGTATTCCGCCATAAACAAACAGGAAAACGCTCAACCAGAGGCGGCACTCCTAGTGGCCAGGGACTTTCATGCAGGGAGACTTAAATCGGTCTTACCAAATTTCTATCAGCATGTTAAATGTGCAACCAGAGGGAAAACAAACTCTGGAACACCTTTACTCCACACACAAAGACGCATACAAAGCTCTCCCTCGCCCTTCATTTGGCAAATTTGACCATAATTCTATCCTCCTGATTCCCGCTTACAAGCAAAAATTAAAGCAGGAAGCACCAGTGACGAAGTCAATAAAAAAGTGGTCAGATGAAGCAGCTGTTTTGCTAGCACAGACTGGAATATGTTCCGGGATTCCTACGATGGCATTGAGGAGTACACCACATCAGTCATTGGCTTCATCAATAAGTGTATCGATGACGTTGTCCCCACAGTGACCGTACGTACATACCACAACCAGAAGCTATGGATTACAGGCAACATCCGCATTGAGCTAAAGGCTAGAGCTGCAACTTTCAAGGAGCGGGACTCTAACCCGGAAGCTTATAAGAAATCCTGCTATGTCCTCTGACGAACCAACAAACAGGCAAAGCGTCAATACAGGACTAAGATCGAATCGTACTACACCGTCTCCGATCCTCGTCGGATGTGGCAGGGTTTACAAACCATTACAGGCTACAAAGGGAAGCACAGCCGAGAGCTGCCCAGTGACACGAGCTTACCAGATGAGCTAAACTACATCTATACGCCCTAGTAAGCAAAAATAACACTGAAACATGCATGAGAGCACCAGCTGTTCCGGAAGACTGATCACACTCTCTGCAGCCGATGTGAGTAAGACCTTTAAACGGGTCAACATTCACAAGGCCGCAGGGCCAGACGGATTACCAGGACGTGTACTGCGAGCATGCGCTGACCAAATGGCAAGTGTTTTCACTGACATTTTCAACCTCTCCCTGTCCGAGTCTGTAATACCAACATGTTTTAAGCAGACCACCAAGGTAACCTGCATAAATGACTATGTGCTTTGAAAGGCTGGTCATGGCTTACATCAACACCATTATCCCAGGAACCCTAGACCCACTCCAATTTTCATACTGCCTTAAACTTCTTGCCACTAGGGGGGTGCTATTTCGACATAGCACAAATGTGTACCCAATGTAAACGGCCTCGTACTCAATTCTTGCTCGTACAATATGCATATTATTCTTACTATTGGATAGAAAACACTCTCTAGTTTCTAAAACCGTTAGAATTATGTCTGTGGGTGAACCAGAACTCTTTCTGCAGCGAAATCCATGACAGGAACTGCGAAGGTCTGAATACGAAGCTATGCTCTGAGATCAGTTTTAAGCCCTGTATGTATCGTATGGATCGACATGAACTGCACCCGCCTTCCCCTGGATGTCAGTAACCAATGAGAAGTGGAATGGGGTCTCTACGTCATTCTCAGAGTTTATAAATGGCCAAGGAGCGAGAGGACCTCTCTTTTCGACTTTTGCCGTTACGCAAAGCAGGACCTCAGCATGGCATTTTGGAACGCTCAGTTATCGACCTTAAATATATCCGTCTTTAATTTGATATTGGTGTTAGAAACATCATAACGAAGTTATTTTAAACCGAGTTATATCATTTTATGCGAGTATATTGCTATTTTCGGAATTTCCTTAGAATTACGTTTTGGGGATTTGGGCATGCGTGACCACATAGCTACTGTTAGCGGCTAATTCCGAAGTTGAAGGCCGACGTTTTACAACCAAGCAAGGATTCTTTTGGACAAAGGACCACTTGGCCAAGATTCTGATGGAAGCTCGTCCAAAAGTAAGAGCTATTTATGATGTTATTCCGTATTTATGTGTAAAAATGTAAACAGATTTGACCGCAATTATTTCGGGACTAGTCTGGCTGTAGCGCACACTGTATGTCTTGTAACGTTGATTTTAAAAATCTAACTCAGCGATTGCATTAAGAACTCATTTGTCTTTCAATTGCTGTCCAACCTGTATTTTTTTAGTCAAGTTTATGAATAGCTTTCGATAAGAGTAGGTGCCTTTCCAAGATGGCGCCGGCCAGAATGCATGCCCTGTTGCTACTGATCACATTGTATAACCACGGTGTGTGATGCTAAATATGCACATTTTCGAACCAACTCTATATGAATTGTGTAATATGATGTTACAGGACTATCATCTGAAGAATTCTGAGAAGGTTAGGGAAAAAATTAATAGCGTTTGGTGGTTTATAACGTTATTGCTATTTTTGCCTTGAATCAATGCTGCCGTGTGACTGACTATTGTACTAAGCTAAGATAACGCTATATTGTGTTTTCGCTGCAAAACACTTAGAAAATCTGACATATTGGCTATATTCACATGATCTGTGTCTTTCATCTGCTGTACGCTGTGTATTTTTAAGAAATGTTTTATGATGAGTAATTAGCTAATACACGATGGTCTCTAGTTATTCTAGTCATTTTAGTGATAGTTGTGATGGGGGCTGCAATTGTAAACTATGATTTCTACCTGAAATATGTAAATTTTTCTAACAAACCCTATGCTATACAATAAATATGTTATCAGACTGTCATCTGATGAGGTTTGTTTCTTGGTTAGTGGCTATTTATATCTTTATTTGGTCGAATTTGTGATAGCTACTGATGCAGTAAGAAAATGGTGGAGTAAGAAAATTGTTGTATTTTGCTAACGTGGTTAGCTAATAGATTTACATAGTGTCTTCCCTGTAAAACATTTTAAAAATCAGAGATGATGGCTTGAATCACAAGATCTGTATCTTTCATTTGGTGTCTTGGACTTGTGATTTCATGAACATTTTATTTTATGATATGCCTGTAACTTTAGGCTAGGCTATGCTAGTCAGCTTTTGTGATGGGGGGGATCCCGGATCCGGGTTAGGTAGGCGTTAGAGGTTAACAGATCCACAGATGATGCAATCAAAGAGGACCTAGCACGCCCCCATTCTCATCGACGGGGCTGCAGTGGAGCAGGTTGAGAGCTTCAAGTTCCTGGGGTCCACATCACCAACAAACTAACATGGTCAAAGCATACCAAGACAGTTGTAAAGAGGGCACAACAAAACCTATTCCCCCTCTGGAGATTTGGCATGGGTTCTCAGATCCTCAAAAGGTTCTACAGCTGCATCATCGAGAGCATCCTGACTGGTTGCATCACTGCCTGGTACGGCAACTGCTCGGCCTCCGACCGCAAGGCACTACAGAGTGTAGAGCGTACTGCCCAGTACATCACTGGGGCAAAGCTTCCTGCCATCCAGGACATCTATACCAGGCGGAACATCTAATCAAATGGCTACCCAGACTATTTACATCCCCCCTCCCTCTTTTACACCGCTGCTACTCTGTTATCATCTATGCATAGTCACTTTAATAACTCTACCTACATGTACATATTACCTCGACTAACCGGTGCCCCTGCACATTTACTCTGTATCGGTACCCCCCTGTACATTGTCTCGCTATTGTTATTTTACTGCTGCTCTTTAATTACTTGTTTTTTTCATTGGATGCATCCGCTAAATGTATTTATTTTTTTTATTCATATTTTTTAACTGCATTGATGGTTAGGGGCTCATAAGTAAGCATTTCACTGTAAGGTGAAATATTCAGGAGCATGTGACTAATACAATTTAATAAATCCGTTTTTTTCATTGGATGCATCCGCTTATGTCGCACTTTTGCATCTGTGGTGAAAAGTGACAGAGCTAGAGTGGTGTTTGTCAGACCATGAGACATCCTAGAAATCGGTCTTATTTATTTATTAAAATGATTTGACCAGCCCACCCCAATAAAAGATGATCTGGCCAATCCGACTATGTGTTCCACAGTTGAGAAAAATTGTACTTTCCAAACTCATTCTGCCACTGGAAACTCGCTCCCTGCCACTCCAGCATACTTCATTCTGATGCAAATACTAAGAAGGCTGAAGTTTTGAGGAGGAGGGGTGGTTGGGGGACTAGCGAAAAAAAGGGGAATGCGATTCAAGGATTTCTTTGTGTGGGCCTCAAAGTAAAGCCCTAATGTTCTCAGTGGAGTTGAAAACAACAACAGCATGAGTGCTGCACTGGTGACATGGCCCCTTCTCCAATAGGTGCACCTTCTGTCTACCATAGTTATTGTGTGCCTTCTGGCAAACTGTGCGGCCATGGAATCCAGAATATTACATTTTTGGAGTTGAGCCTTTACTTGTGGTGGTGGTGGATACCATGTACAATGAGCCACCAGGTCAGGGGGAAGGAGCCACAGCCAACCACAACACCCTGACTGGTGATGGAGTGAGTGGCTGTACTGGGGACTCTGGAGGAGTGTGTGGTGGGATGTTGACTTGGATCTAAGAGCTAAAATGGTGACGCACTGTCGTAACATTCCAACTTGCCTCTCTTGTCTGTCTGTATGAGGGCTGTACACCGTGGCATGTGGCTGGGATTAGGACATTTCCCTGTGGATTAAAACCTTTGCAACGCCTACATTGCAACTCACTCTGAGGAGTGTGAGGTCCCAGACTGATCCTGTCTCTGCAGTTTGGCCCATGGTTTCACTTAGCAGGTACGTGAAGTGGATTTTCTGCTGTTCAGATAGACAGACCGACAGTGTGACAGTGATCTATTTCTTAAGTATTGTTATGGGGTTTTCATAAAGTGAGACGTTTTGTGTTTTTCTTTGCTGAATAGGAGAGGAGGGTGAACGTTTTCACTTTTCTAATTTTGAAAAAAGGCAGAAATGGTGTTGCCTCATTGAGGTTTATTAGAGGATGAGTGACCTATGTTAAACAGTTAATTGTGTTGCCATAGTCATGTAGGCCAGCAAGTTTTAAAGTGCAAGGTCATTACTTTTGTCTGGTTTCCCTTCAGTGGAACTGCTGCCAGGGATTAGTTTTGTGGAACAATTAGAACCACAAATGTACCCTCACCACTTTGTAGGGTGAGTAACTGTGAAATCTTAAATGTCACTTTTTTCAATTATTTAATCTCCTGAGACACTCAAAATGTTGTGTTTTTATCTCATATATCTAAGACAAATGTAATATGTGTTGTTAGGAATAGAAATGAGGGAATATCAAAGATACATTTTCAAATCTATTGCTGACGAGGTGTTTTATGAAACAAAAAGGTTAGTTCCCAAAACTTCGACTGAGATAAACAACACTTAGGTTATAATATATTTTTTATATATACATTCATTTTATTGATGTTCATTTTCTATATCCAACTTAAATTAGTGTTTGCTAGTTGACCACGTTTGTGGTTTATCCCGGTCTTATACACTTTTTTTCCCAAAGCTCCAGGATGTTCCAGTTCGTCCAGAGACACATCCACGACCACCTGATGGAGCGCATAATCCACCGGACTCGTCTGGTGACCAAAGATGGCCGCTGCAACATTGAGTTTGGTAACATCGAGTACCACAACCAATTTGCCTACCTGGGGGATTTCTGGACGACGGTTGTGGAGATCCGCTGGCGTTTTGTCCTCCTCCTCTTCGTCGCCTCCTTCACAGGCAGCTGGTTCGTCTTCAGCCTTCTGTGGTACTGGATTGCCAAGAGCAATGGTGATCTGATTGGACAGAACCGCACAGACAGCCACGTCCGTTGTATAGACAATGTCAATGGACTCACCACGGCTTTCCTGTACTCCTTGGAGACCCAGACAACAATTGGTTATGGTGGACGGGCACTCACTGGGCACTGCCCTGCCACCGTGGCCCTCATTGTTGTCCAATCCCTCATTGGCGTCTTTGTCAACTGCTTCATGTGTGGGGTGATCCTGGCCAAGATCTCCCTTCCCAAGAAGAGGGCAAAGACAGTGACCTTCAGTAACACAGCGGTCATCTGCCTGAAGAAGGGCAGCCTGTGCCTGCTTATCCGAGTGGCCAACCTCCGCAAGACCTTGCTCATCGGGAGCCAAATCTACGGCAAGCTGCTTAGGACAACTGTCACGCCGGAAGGCGAGACTATAATTCTCGACCAGGTAGGCATTGACTTTGCAGTGGACGCTGGCAAGGACAACCTGTTTTTTGTCTGCCCGCTGACATTGTACCACATCATCGATAAGGCCAGTCCGTTTTACGACATGTCAGCGGACACGCTCCAGCAGCAGGACTTTGAGCTGGTGGTCTTCCTGGACGGGATGGCCGAGTCCACCAGCTCCGCCTGCCAGGTACGGACCTCCTTCATCCCCCAGGAGGTCCAATGGGGATACAGCTTCCTGCCCATCATCTCCCGCACCAAGACAGGCAAGTACCGTGTGGACTTCTCCAACTTCTCCAGAACCGTGCCGGTGACGACCCCACACTGTGTCCAATGCTTTCAGAGTGATCCAGACCAACGCAACCACAACAATAACCAAAGCAACCACCATAGGAAGCTAGGTATTGACAACCCCGGATTCGAGGTGATTGACATTCAAGACACAATGGATATCACAAAAATGTGAGCCGGAGGACAGAGGGTGAAATTGAAAGTTTCCGCTGTAAACCACAGACTAACAGACAGCAGCCCCCAGGATGTGGGACGTGGCTCGCCGAGAGAGATGTGGATTAAGCACTTGTTTATGAGAGTATTCATGTCCTCTCTATAGTCCGATGTGGATGACAGAAAGCTCACATTGGAGTCAGGGGCTCATAGTGAGTCATAGACAATGAGCAGGTAGCCCCAGTTCTAATTACCAGTGAGCCAAAGAATAATGTACACCTTGGATATGGTGCAAATCTTTACTTTGCTTCATGTGAGCATTGGGTATTACATTTGAGTTAAGACCGAACAACTCAGTATTATTTACGTCTATGCCTTTAAAAGACAAAATATCAGCCTTTATGTGTTGTTTAAAAAAATGACATTCAATGCAAAAGACCGAATAAATCAATGATCCCTGGCTGGAAAAACAACATTTACAGCAGAGCTGAAAAAAGACATTGCTATGTGTTGAGAGGTTCGCTCTTGTCAATGTTGAACTGGTGTTTTCAAGCTCCGGTAGGAGCTAAACTGTTGATAAGAACAGCTCATTACACTCAAAGCACCTTTGTGACATACAAAGAGTAACTATTGTACTAGGTACAGTAACTATTAAAAAGGGCTTTGGTCATGACCTGAAGGAGAGAGTGGGAGAGAGAGTAAAGCACAGGGGGTATTCATGAGAAGCTTATGACCTGAGCCTGTTTTAATGAAATATGTCAGGGATGGAGGAATAACAATAGGGTAGAACTTGCTTCCCTAGAGTCTTTACATAGTCTTTTTCTTAACTGGAATGACAGAGTACATAGTATGTGCCATAACAGATTCATCACGTATGCCTTAATTCCTTTAGAATACTGTGAATAGCTGCTAATTGCACTGACTGGGAATATTAATGTGACTAATCTACATTTTGTAGATGTCTTATTTTGTAATATTGAGTTACTTGTTCTCAGGGAATGCAGCATTCCTGTTTAGAATAAATACATGTTTTTTGACAATGCCTTGAGTATTTTCCTTTCTGCCACCTGGGCCTGTATCCCTCAAAGCATCTCAGAAAAGGTCCTAGGAATCCTGTTAAAACCTGTTTTTTTAAGACAACAAAAAAACACAGCTCAGAGTAGATTTTGAAATGATGTTAAGACACTGCCCAGACAAACTCTGAGCCAGGAGTAAAATCAACTCACGAATGTTTATCTCAGCTGCTAATAGTGATTGTTTGATGTACCACAAAGGAAAGATAGTGATGACGCTCATTGACCGTGGGCGAGTTCGTTTTGCATGGCCCAGGGCCCCGATTGAGTGGAGATTTCACTTAAGGACCAATGGAATGGTCTAAAACAGTGGTTTCTAAAATTTTTGGAACCGTGACACACCGTGATGGGACAGAAAATTCTTCGGCACACCTAAAATAAATGTATTTAGTGGTAATGACCTCCATCTCATCTGATCAATAATGCTAATCATCTATTTTCTGTGAGACACGTAATTTATAGATTAATTAAATAGGGTTTATTTGAAATGTTTTCATAGTTTTGATAGTTCGTTACTTATGATGATTAATTTCTGTGTATCCATTAACAGCGTCCCGGGAGTCTGAGCCAGAAAGTAGAAACATGTAGGTCAGGTAAAATAGGTCTTTAGTTTTGAATGATTGGGCTACAGACACAAAGCCATGCTCCGTTTGTTTCTTTGACAGAGGCTGTGGTATAGGTAAGCCCTACCAGAGACATATATTAAGAAATAAATGACTCTGGCTCAGCCTAATCAGACCTGTCTGTGCTAATGGTTTTCACAGAAAAAGTTAAATGAAACAAATTACTTTGCTCTTGATGCACACCCCTCAAATGATACAAATGTAACAACAGCCTGAGGCACTGGACTTAAAACAAAGACACAAATGTAGCCATGTTCCATTTAAAAGGCAACTGCCCCTTAGAACCAATTTCTCTGGTTTTAAGAGGCCTTTGTGGCGTTGATATGAGTCAGAAACATTCATTCTAGTGTGAAAATGTACTACATAGTGTAAAATGAAGATCATTTTGGTCATAAAGTCAGTCTCATACAAAATTGAGTTTTGTAAGTGAGTTCATCACGACTTACTGGAGGGTTGGCTATGGATTATTTACATGCCTAGTTATGCCAATGATGCCCAATTTGTGGCCCGCCCCAGCTGCCAAGAGGATAATTGTGACTTGGTCTATCATAAATCAGTCACATTGACCCCAAAAAACATTTGGAGTTTTATAGTAATGAATCCTAGCTTTCTAATGAGACCAACATGTTCTCTCTACTCCAAATATCAAGCGACTTATTTGCCCAGGAATATCAGACCAACAACTACATGCAACCTTCTAACAAAGACTTCTAATACAGTCGTGGCCAAAAGTTTTGAGAATTATTAATTTTCACAAAGTTTGCTACTTCAGTGTCTTTAGATATTTTGTCAGATGTTACTATGGAATACTGAAGTATAATTACAAGCATTTCATAAGTGTCAAAGGCTTTTATTGACAATTACATGAAGTTGATGCCAAGAGTCAATATTTGCAGTGTTGACCCTTCCTTTTTAAGTCCTCTGCAATCCGCCCTGGCATGCTGTCAATTAACTTCTGGGCCACATCCTGACTGATTGCAGGCAATTCTTGCATAATCAATGTTTGGAGTTTGTCAGAATTTGTGGGGTTTTGTTTGTCCACCTGCCTCTTGAGGATTGACCACTAGTTCTCAATGGGGTTAAGGTCTGGGGAGTTTCCTGGCCATGGACCCAACATATCGATGTTTTGTTTCCCGAGCAACTTAGTTATCACTTTTGCCTTATGGCAAGGTGCTCCATCATGCTGGAAAAGGCATTGTTCGTCACCAAACTGTTCCTAGATGGTTGGGAGAAGATGCTCTCGGAGGATGTGTTGGTACCATTCTTTATTCATTGCTGTGTTCTTAGGCAAAATTGTGAGTGAGCCCACTCCCTTGGCTGAGAAGCAACCCCACACATGAATGGTCTCAGGATGCTTTACTGTTGGCACACAGGACTGATGGTAGCGTTCACCTTGTCTTCTCCGGACAAGCTTTTTTCCGGATGCCCCAAACAATCGGAAAGGGGATTCATCAGAGCAAATTACTTTACCCCAGTCCTCAGCAGTCCAATCCCTGTACCTTTTGCAGAATATCAGTCTGTCCCTGTTGTTTTTCCTGGAGAGAAGTGGCTTCTTTGCTGCCCTTCTTGACACCAGGCCATCCTCCAAAAGTCTTCGCCTCACTGTGCGTGCAGATGGACTCACACCTGCCTGCTGCCATTCCTGAGCAAGCTCTATACTGGTGGTGCCCCAATCCCGCAGCTGAATCAACTTTAGGAGATGGTCCTGGCGCTTGCTGGACTTTTTTGGGCGCCCTGAAGCCTTCTTCACAACAATTGAACCGCTCTCCTTGAAGTTGTTGATGATCCGATAAATGGTTGATTTAAGTGCAATCTTACTGGCAGCAATATCCTTGCCTGTGTAGCCCTTTTTATACCTGTTTCCTTGCAGGTAACCATGTTTGACAGAGGAAGAACATTGATTCCAAGCACCACCCTCCTTTTGAAGCTTCCAGTCTGTTATTCAAACTCAATCAGCATGACAGAGTGATCTGCAGCCTTGTCCTTGTCAACAGTCACACCTGTGTTAATGAGAGAATCACTGACATGATGTCAGCTGGTCCTTTTGTGGCAGGGCTGAAATGCAGTGGAAATGTTTTTGGGGGATTCAGTTCATTTGCATGGCAAAGAGACTTTGCAATTAATTGCAATTCATCTGATCACTCTTCATAACATACTGGAGTATATGCAAATTGCCATCATACAAACTAAGGCAGCAGACTTTGTGAAAATGTATATTTGTGTCATTCTCAAAACTTTTGGCCACGACTGTACACCCCACCCACCAAGTTCATGTCATGTTCTTTCCAGCTCAGTCAGGCTGAGACAGTCTGTTCAAACCTCCTGTTGTGTTTGTTTTTATGTAAATTTTATTCTGTGTTCCCGGTCCAAAATGACCGCCCCATTAAAGCTGATTATAAATCCATGATAAGACATATATTATCACCTAATATTGTGTTAGATCTTTTTTATCAACTTAAGTTCTATTTGCTATTTGTGGCCTGTAGGCCTCATTGACCTGAGCTCATACAACTTGTTTTTGAGTAAAAAAATCATAATGTATGGATTATTTTGACTATAGCAAATACTCAAATGAAACATATTGTGCTATTTATCACACACTACTTCGTGTCAAAGTTTAAAAAGGACTCTCTCCTCCTCACCAGTGTCATGATAAAAAATATGATCAAGAGCCTCGCATACAATATTTAGTTTGTGTCACACCTTGTTCCTGTGATTGTCTCCACCCCCTCCAGGTGTCACTTATTTTCCCCAGTGTATTTATCCCTGTGTTTCATGTCTCTCTGTGCCAGTTCGTATTGTATGTTTAGTCAAGTCAACCAGCGTGTTTTCTCCGTACTCCTTTTGCTATTCTCGATTTTTCTAGTCCTCCCGGTTTTGACCCTTGACCCCTGGCTGCCTGACCATTCTGCCTGCCTTGAACACGAGCCTGTCTGCCACTCTGTACATCCTGGATTCTGATCTGGTTTTGACCTTTTTGCCTGTCCACGACCATTCTATTGCCTACCCGTTTGGATTTTAAACATTGTAAAACTCCAACCATCTGCCTCCTGTGTCTGCATATTGGTCTCACCTTGTGTTCTGATACATTGGTCATTGTGCTGCCACAGAATGAATTGTGAGCAAGGCCTCAAAAAAGCTTTACATACCAGAGCTGCGAGAAGTTCTATATACAGTTGAAGTCGGAAGTTTACATACACTTAGGTTGGAGTCATTAAAACTCGTTTTTTAACCACTCCACAAATTTCTTGTTAACAAACTATAGTTTTGGCAAGTCGGTTAGGACATCTTCTTTGTGCATGACACAAGTAATTTTTCCAACAATTGTTTACAGACAAGTTATTTCACTTATAATTCACTGTATCACAATTCTAGTGGGTCAGAAGTTTACATACACTAAGTTGACTGTGCCTTTAAACAGCTTGGAAAATTCCAGAAAATTATGTAATGACTTTAGAAGCTTCTGATAGGCTAATTGACATAATTTGAGTCAATTGGAGGTGTGCCTGTGGATGTATTTCAAGGCCTACCTTCAAACTCAGTGCCTCTTTGCTTGACATCATTTTCAAAAGAAATCAGCCAAAGTCTGGTTCATCCTTGGGAGCAATTTCTAAATGCCTGAAGGTACCACGTTCATCTGTACAAACAATAGTAGGCAAGTATAAACACCATGGGACCACGCAGCCGTCATACCGCTGAGGAAAGAGACGCGTTCTGTCTCCTAGAGATGAACGTACTTTGGTGCGAAAAGTGTGGCAAAATGGCTTAAGGACAACAAAGTCAAGGTATTGGAGTGGCCAGCACAAAGCCCTGACCTCAATCCAATAGACAATTTGTTGACAGAACTAAAAAGCTGTGTGCGAGCAAGGAGGCCTACAAATCTGACCCAGTTACACCAGCTCTGTCAGGAGGAATGGGACAAAATTCACCCAACTTATTGTGGGAAGCTTGTGGAAAGCTACCCAAATATTTGACCCAAGTTAAACAATTTAAAGGCAATGCTACCAAATACTAATTGAGTGTATGTACATTTCTGACCCACTGGAGATGTGATGAAAGAAATAAAAGCTGAAATAAATAATTCTCTCTACTATTATTCTGACATTTCACATTCTTAAAATAAAGTGGTGATCCTAACTGACCTTAGACAGGGAATTTTTATTTCGATTAAATGTCACGAATTGTGACAAACTGAGTTTAAATGTATTTGGCTAAGGTGTATTACCTCAATTACCTCGACTAACCTAAGCACATTGACTCGATATCTGTACCCCCTGTATATACTGTAGCCTCGTTATTGTTATTTTATTGTGTTACTTTAGTAAATATTTTCTTAACTGCATTGTTGGTTAAGGGTTTGTAAGTAAGCATTTCACGGTAAGGTCTGCACCTGTTTTATTCGGTTCATGTGACAAATACATTTGATTTGATTAATATAAGGAATTTTAAAAGATTTATACTTTTTCTTTTGATACTTAAGTATATTTAAAACCAAACCTTTTATACTTTTACTCAAGTAGTATTTTACTGGCTGACTTTCACTTGTACTCTAGTAACTTTCTATTAGAAAGGTATCTATACTTTTACATTTGCAAAACTTTCTACAAACCGTTTTTATTTTGCCATTAGATTGATGATGGGGAAAAAACTATTCAATACATTTTAGAATAAGGCTGTAACACAACAAAATGTGGAGAAAGTGAAGGGGTCTGAATACTTTTCGAATGCACTGTATTTTAACAAATCAAATTATATTGGTCGCGTACACATATTTAGCAGATAGGATTGAGGGTGCAGAAATATCTAACAATTCACAACAATACACACAAATCTAAAAGAAAGGAATGAAGAAATCTATGAATATTAGGACGAGCAATGTATATACAGTGTATATATAACATGCTGTGCCTTGAGGAACTCTCAGGTACATAGCTGTGGGACGTAGGGGTGCTGAGGGTGCTGTAGCAACATAAATATATTTCTCTGTCAAGTAATTTATGCTAAGATAGCAAGAGCCAGTGTCTGGAATGTGTTTAATAAGACACTTGTTCTACAACACCTTGGGGGTGGCACGTAGCCTAGTGGGTAGAGCGTTGGCCCAGTAACAAAAAGGTTGCTGGATTGAATCGCCGAGGGGAGGGTAAAAATCTGTCGTTCTGCCCCTGAACAAGGCAGTTAACCCACTGTTCCCTGGTAGGCCGTCATTGTAAATAAGAATTTGTTCTTGACTGACTTGCTTAGTTAGTTTAAAAAAATCTTGCTACGAAAATAGCTTGCAACCCAGTTTCAAAGTTTCATTATGTAAATACATGTTACCATGGAAATGGTATCAACTGTGAATTGAATGCCTGGTCTTGAGTCAGCTCCTAAAACACAATATTCTATAACTTTCCAGTCTCGTCTCTCCTTATGTTCGCTGTTAGAGCTTTTCTGGAGACAAACCCCAGTACTTGCTCCTGAGTGGCGCAGTGGTCTTATGCACTGAATTTGAGTGCAAAAGGTGTCACTACCACTAGTCCCTGATTTGATTCCAGGCTGTATCACATCTGGCTGTGATTGGGAGTCCCATAGGGCGCCGAACAATTGGCCCAGCGTCGTCCGGGTTTGACTGGGGTAGGCCGTTATTGTATAAGAATTTGTTCTTATCTGACTTGCCTAGTTAAATAAATGGTCAAACTAACAATATCCCTACAACAGGTATAGGCTACATGTGGACATTGCACAAACAATGCACAGCTTGAGTGTAGATACATCAACAACAACAAAAATTGGTGAGTGTGTTCGTGTTACAAAGACCAATTTTTTTTGCTGTAAATATCATATTGATGTGCTTATAAAGACAGCATGCCTACACTTACCTAGTAAATAAAAAATAAGTTGTCTGTAGAGTATAACTTCAGCGGTCTAACCAGAACTAGAATGTATTCTATTTGTCTATTTGGCCATGGCTGTCTAACCACACATTGACCTGCACAGCCCCCTGGGTGAGGTTCTGTCTACAAGTTTCCAGTGGGTGATGAAGTCACTTCCATCTATGTAATGGTTTACAGCTTATGGACAGGTGCAGTCAGGTTGCATGAAGGGTAAAGTGCATGACACTTCATCCTGAATATGACAGAGTTTGCATCATGGCTCCAGCAGGCAGAGTTCAATAACTACGGGCAGGTGTGAGATGCAGTTGGATGGCACTCTTATCATACCACTCTGTAGGCTACTGACAAATGCAAAGCGTCCTCCAGAAGTCAGAAGCCTTCAGAGTAATATTGCTATTGCATGCAATTGCTGAACTTATTAGGAAGAGTTGATGTGTGACATATATTGAAAGGGTGATATTACTAAACACTTATAATGTAGTGTCTTATCAGTAATCACCTTTTGTCCCTTCTGAGGTGTTTACCAATGCCTGATTGCATTGCAGCATAGATCAGCTTCTATATTGGACCCAGCTCCCTATATTGGACCCAGCTCCCATACCACAGAGAAGGACTGTTACCATACAGTCATTGAAGCCAACAATAAATACACGGTTGAACAGCCAACCAGAGATCCTGATTTACAGCTAATTCACAAGATATATGTGCCAGCAGAGTACTGACTGTTTGGCACTACTCAATTGGGCCCATGAGTAGTCCATTGGCACAGTGGAAGGGGGCACCTCCTTACAACATACAAGACACACATCACAGATTACATTATCAATGGTTCTTAGGTGAATTCCAGGACATAAAGTAGTTTGACCGGTGAGCAGATCAAATGTGACCAAGCTGATTCGAGTGTCTTCCATTACTCTGAAGCAGGACTGGGGTCTGGCCTCAGACTTCTGTAACAGCATCTGATATGGTAGTCAGTGGCATATACTCATGGATGCCAAGGGAAGCCAGGCTTCTCCAAAAATGTTATCAATAAAAAAAGATGAATGTATCTTTCGTCTCTCTGTGTTTCATAATTTTCCTTCAATTCACAAGAGCCTGAACGTACACTACATGACCACAAGTATGTGGGCACCTGCTCGTCGAACATCTCATTCCAAAATCATGGACATTAATATGCAGTTGGTCCGATGGGGTTGAGGTCAGGGCTCTGTGCAGGACAGTCAAGTTCTTCCACAACGATCTCGACAAATCATTTCTATATGGACCTCACTTTGTGCACGGGGGCATTGTCATGCTGAAACAGAAAAAGGCCTTCCACAAACTGTTTGCATAAAGTTGGAAGTACTGAGTTGTCTAGCATGTCATTGTATGCTGTAGTGTTAAGATGTCCCTTCACTGGAACTAAGAGGCCTAGCTCGAACCATGTAACAGCCCCAGACTATTATTCCTCCTCCACCAAACTTTACAGTTGGCACTATTTATTCGGGCAGGTAGTGTTCTCCTGGCATCCGCCAAACCCAGATTCGGCTGTCAGACTAGACTGCCAGATGGTGAAGCGTGATTCATCACTCCACAGGACTCTCCAATGGCAGCAAGCTTTACACCACTCCGGCTGACGCTTGGCATGCACATGCTGATCTTAGGCTTGTGTGCAGCTAATTGGCTATGGAAACCCATATCATGAAGCTCCCAACGAACAGTTATTGTGCTGACATTGCTTCGTGAAGCACTTCAGAATTTGGTAGAGAGTGTTGCAACCAAGAACAGATTATTTTTACGTGCCATATGCTCCAGCACTCAGCGGTCCCATATTGTGAGCTTGTGTGGCCAACCACTTTGCGGCTGATCATTTGTTGCTTCTATACGTTTCCAATTCACAATAAGCACGAATAGTTGGCTGGGGCAGCTCTAGCAGCGCTGAAATGTTATGAACTGAATTGTTGGCATTCTTTGTTGAAAGTCACTAAGCTCCTCAGTAAGGTCATTCTACTGCCAATGTTAGTCTATGGAGATTGCATGGCTGTGTCCTCGATTTCATACACCTGTTAGCAACGGGTGTAGCTGAAATAGCCAAATCTACTAATTTGAATGGATGTCCACATACACTAAATATACACACAACAGTATATAGAACACAACATAGACATAGAAATACTAGATCACCCCCTATTCACGCCCTGACCTACTGTACCATAGAGAAACAATGGCCCTCTATTGTCAGGGCGTGACAAGAGAATGATTTATTTCAGCTTTTATTTCTTTCATCACATTCCCAGTGGGGCAGAAGTTTACATACACTCAAGTAGCATTTGGTAGCATTGCCTTTTAAATTGTTTAACTTGGGTCAAACGTTTCAGGTAGCCTTCCCACAATAATTTGGGTGAATTTTGTCCCATTCCTCCTGACAGAGCTGGTGTAACTAAGTCAGGTTTGTAGGCCTCCTTGCTTGCACATGCTTTTTGAGTTCTGCCAACAAATTTTCTATAGGATTGAGGTCAGGGCTTTGTGAAGGCCCTCCAATACCTTGACTTTGTTGTCCTTAAGCCATTTTGCCACAACTTTGGAAGTATGCTTGGGGTCATTGTCCATTTGGAAGACCCATTTGCGACCAAGCTTTAACTTCCTGACTGATGTCTTGAGATGTTGCTTCAATATATCCACATAATTTTCCTGCCTCATGATGCCATCTATTTTGTGAAGTGCACCAGTCCCTCCTGCAGCAAAGCACCCCCACACCATGGATGCTGCCACCCCCGTGCTTCATGGTTGGGATGGTGTTCTTCGGCTTGCAAGCCTCCCCCTTTTTCCTCCAAACATAAGGATGGTCATTATGGCCAAACAGTTCTATTTTTGTTTCATCAGACCAGAGGACATTTCTCCAAAAAGTACGATCTTTGTCCCCATGTGCAGTTGCAAAACGTAGTCTGGCTTTTTTATGGTGGTTTTGGAGCAGTGGCTTCTTCCTTGCTGAGCGGCCTTTCAGGTTATGTCGATATAGGACTTGTTTTACTGTGGATATAGATACTTGTGTACCTGTTTCCTCTAGCATCTTCACAAGGTCCTTTGCTGTTGTTCTGGGATTGATTTGCACTTTTCGCACCAAAGTACGTTCATCTCCAGGAGACAGAATGCATCTCCTTCCTGAGCAGTATGATGGCTGCGTGGTCCCATGGTGTTTATACTTGCGTACTATTGTTTGTACAGATGAATGTGGTACCTTCAGGCGTTTGGAAATTGCTCCCAAGGATGAACCAGACTTGTGGAGGTCTACAATTTATTTTCTGAGGACTTGGCAGATTTTCTTTTTCTTGCCCGTGTTGTCAAGCAAAGAGGCACTGAGTTTGTAGGTAGGCCTTGAAATACATCCACATGTACACTTCCCAGTTTCTCCCATTCTTCTCTGCAGATCCTCTCAAGCGCTGTCAGGTTGGATGGGGAGCATCGCTGTCTCTCCAGAAATTCTATTTGTCACATGCGCCGAAAACAACAGCTGTAGACATTGCCGTGAAATGCTTACTTACAAGCTCTATAACAACAATGTAGTTCAAGAAATAGAGTTAAACAATTTGCTAAATAAACTGAAGTAAAAAATAAATTAAAGAGTAACACAATAAAATGTCAATAACGAGACTATATACAGAGGGTACAGAGTCAATGTGGGGGGGTACAGGTTAGTCGAAGTAATTTGTACATGCAGGTAGGGGTAAAGTGTCTATGCATAGATAATGCCGTAGCAGAGAGAACAGACTATGACGAAGGTGGCTGTTGTCTTTGACAATTTGTAGGGCCTTCCTCTGACACCGCCTGGTATAGAGGTCCTGGATGGCAGGGAGCTTGGCCCCAGTGATTTACTGGTCCGTTCGCACTACACTCTGTAGTGCCTTGCAGTCGGAGGCTGAGCAGTTGCCATAGCAGGCAGTGATGCAACCAGTCAGGATGCTCTCGATGGTTGCTCTCGATGGTGCAACTGTAGAACCTTTTGAGGATCTAAGGACCCATGACAAATCTTTTCAGACTCCTGAGGGGGAATAGGTTATGTCGTGCCCTCTTCACAACTGTCTTGGTATGCTTGGATCATGTTAGTTTGTTGGTGATGTGGACACCAAGGATCTTGAAGCTCTCAACCTGCTCCACTGTAGCCCCGTCGATGAGAATGGGGCGTGCTCGGTCCTCTTTTTCCTGTAGTCTACAATCATCTCCTTTGTCTTGATCACGTTGAGGGAGAGGTTGTTCTTCTGGCACAACATGGTCAGGTCTCTGACCTCCTCCCCATAGGCTCTCTCGTTGTTGTCGGTGTTCAGGCCTACCACTGTTGTGTCATCTGCAAACTTAATGATGGTGTTGGAGTTGTGCCTGGCTGTGCAGTCATGAGTGAACAGGAAGTACAGGAGGGGGCTGAGAACGCACCCCTTAGAGGCCCCTGTGTTGAGGATCAGCGTGGCGGATGTGTTGTTACCTACCCTTACCATCTGGTGGCGGCCCGTCAGGGAGTCCAGGATCCAGTTGCAGAGGGAGGTGTTTAGTCCGAGGGTCCTTAGCTTATTGATAAGCTTTGAAGGCACTATGGTGTTGAACACTAAGATGTATTCAATGAATAGCATTCTCACACAGGTGTTCCTTTTGTCCAGGTGGGAAAGGGCAGTGTGGTGTGCAATAGCAATTGCATCATCTGTGGATCTGTTGTGGCGGTATGCAAATTGGAATGGGTCTAGGGTTTCTGGTATAATGGTGTTGATGTGAGCCATGACCAGCCTTTCAAAGCACTTCATGGCTACAGACGTGAGTTCTACGGGTCAATAGTCATTTAGGCAGGTTACTTTAGTGTTCTTGGGCACAAGCACTATGATGGTCTGCTTAAAACATGTTGGTATTACAGACTCGGACAGGGAGAGGTTGAAAATGTCAGTGAAGACACTTGCCATTTGGTCAGCGCATGCTCGCAGTACATGTCCTGGTAATCCGTCTAGCCCTGCGGCCTTGTGAATGTTGACCTGTTTAAAGGTCTTACTTACATCGGCTACGGAGTTCATGATCACACAGTCTTCCGGAACAGCTGGTGCTCTCATGCATGTTTCAGTGTTATTTGCTTACTAGGGCGTATAGATGTAGTTTAGCTCATCTGTCAAGCTCATGTCACAGAGCAGCTCTCGGCTGTGCTTCTCTTTGTAGTCTGTAATGGTTTGCAAGCCCTGCCACATCCGACGAGCGTCAGAGACGGTGTAGTACGATTCGATCTTAGTCCTGTATTGACGCTTTGCCTGTTTGATGGTTGGTCGGAGGGCATAGCGGTATTTCTTATAAGCTTCCGGGTTAGAGTCACACTCCTTGAAAGCGGCAGCTCTAGACTTTAGCTCAATGCAGATGTTGCCTGTATTCCATGGCTTCTGGTTGTGGTATGTACATATGGTCAATGTGGGGGGACGATGTCATTGATGCACTTATTGATGAAGCCAATGATTGATGTGGTGTACTCCTCAATGCCATCGGAGGAATCCCGGAATATATTCCAGTCTGTGCTAGCAAAACAGTCCTGGCTTTAATTTTTGCTTGGTATCGGGAGGACAGAATTATGGTCAGATATGCCAAATGAAGGGCGAGGGAGAGCTTTGTACGCGTCTCTGTGTGTGGAGTAAAGGTGGTCCAGAGTTTTTTCCCCTCTGGTTGCACATTTAACATGCTGATTGAAATTTGGTTAAACGGATTTAAGTTTCCCTAGATTAAAGTCCCCTGCTACTAGGAGCGCGGCCTCTGGGTGAGCATGTTCTTGTTTGCTTTTGGTGGAATAAGGTTCTTTCAATTCTGTCTTAGTGCCGGCCTCTGACTGCGATGGTATGTAAACAGCTATGAAAAATACAGATGAAATCTCTCTAGGTAGATAGTGTGGTCTACAGCTTATCATGAGATACTCTACCTCAGGCGAGCAATAGCTCGAGACTTCCTTAGATATCGTGCACCAGCTATTATTTGTCTTACCAGACGCTGCTGTTCTATCCTGCCGGTACAGCGTATAACCAGCCAGCTGTATGTTGATAGTGTCGTCGTTCAGCCACAACTCTGTGAAGCGTAAGATATTACAGTTTTGATTGCACGTTTGCTAGCAGAATGGAAGGGAGTTGGTGTTTATTCGATCGCCCACGAATTCTCAGAAGGCAGCCCACCCTTTGGCCCCTTTTTCTCCGCCTCCTCTTCACACAAATGAGGGGGATCTGGGCCTGTTCCCGAGAAAGCAGTATATCGTTCGCGTCGGGCTTGTCAGACTCGTTAAAGGAAAAAAAGTATTCTGCCAGTCCGTTGTGAGTAATCGCAGAGCTGATGTCCAGAAGTTATTTTCGGTCATAAGAGACGGTAGCGGCAACATTATGTACAAAATAAGTAAAAAACATGTTACAAAAAACGCAAATAAACTAACAAAAAACACAATTGGTTGGGGACACGTAAAATGTCTGCCTTCTCCGGTGCCATATGATGGAGAGAGACACCAGAAGAACAGAACAGGCCATAACAGAATAAAATAGACAAAGAAGATAGTAACAAACAAGAGCCTGAGACAGCAACAGGCAAGATACAGAGAAAGTGACAGAAGAGGGCAGATGGAGAGAGAACCGAGGTGTGTTGAGCACACAGTAGATTTTAACACAGTTCAAGCTGCTTAATAGATTCTAATTAATTTATTTGCACATATTATTACAGGTGAAATACAGACAGTGAAAAAGTAAAATTTGTAGGTGAGGTGAAAAAGCCAGTGAAATTGCATTTAAAACAATTGATCACTTTTACACTTTTAGCAACCGGCACAGGATGAGGGTAGACAAGAGACAGCAACATAGAATACTAAGATACAGCAACAGAAGAGGACAGACAAAAGAGACAGCATCAGACGACACAGAGAAAGCTATGGAGGGGAGGGGTGAGAACATAGTCTACTATCACTTAAAGCGCCGGGCCATGCAAAACAAACTCGCCCAATGTTGCAAATGATAGGGAATAAACAATCACGATGAGCCATCGCCAGCTGTGATCTCTATAGCCCGCTTCAGACAACCACAGTGAATGTGACTGTACAACTAATGTTGCAATGTTAAAACGTTTGATATAATTTTTTCCTACACGATCACTTTGCTTACTCTTAATTATTATCTACTATGTTGGCATACATAACCTTTTTATTTTATCAACACACTCGTCACTCCCATTTAACAACTTAAATCGCTTTGGTACAGTAAGCATCCAGTCACTCATTGATAATGTTGCATTGCATACAATGTTGCATACAATGTTTTGAAAGGTCTATCATTTTCATCGAATACAATCAAAGTTAACATAAGCCCTAGATGCCTTCAATTGCCACATTTATAGACATTCCCAATTTAGGCATATTTTCGAAACAACTCGATGTTGCGCTCCAAAGAGAACTTGAAATAACATGATAAATGAATAATCAAAAGAAAACCGTGTTTATTAGCCTTGTGGTTACAAGTATTTAGTCATGTCATGTGAAATAGGCCTCGTGAAATCATTGTCAAAAGTGCAAGAGATACTGTTGCACGTAGGTCTAGATTATTTCTGGATTGATTTTATAGAAACACCAAAACATTCTACTCCAAAGCCATTGTATGTGGCACAGGAAACACTGACTTGCTGCTTTTTTCTATTATTAAGACTCCTGGTGGTCTGGTTAGGACAGTTCATGAGGTCTCCTAAATATCTGTCGACTAGGTGGGACTCTTATGACTAAAGAGGCGTCATGTATTGCTTTTATTTGAATAGGAGTAAATTGCCTCTATTCTCAGCATTTACGACCAATTTGCTGCTCTGAGACGCTTTGTGGATACGGGTACTGTCCTTGTACTGAATGGTGTTTAACAATGATATTTCCACAAGAGGGCAATGTTGACTGTTAATTTTTTATCCTGAATGTCCTTGACTCTTATGCCAGGTAGTGGGCTAGATAACATTTAAGAAATCAAACTATTCAATAAATTATTTATATTTATTTTGGCGGGTTTCTATGAGACCAGATTTATCAAAGTTAACTTCCTGTGAATCCCTACTGTGTCCATAGAAAAATATTGTCAGGGCAGGTGTGAGAGCCGTCACCGATCCAGAGAACTGGGTGATCTCGCTCTCCGAAGCCGATGTGAGAAGGGTCTTTTATCAAGTCAACACCCGCAAGGCCACAGGCCCAGACGGTATTCCAGGGCGCATTCTCAGAGCATGTGCAGAACAGCTGGCAGGCATATTCACGGTCATTTTCAACCTCTCCTTGTCCCAGTCTGTAATCTCCACATGTTTTAAGATGACCACAATCATTCCTGTTCCTAAGAACTCTAATGCTTCATGCCGACAATGATTACCGCCCTGTAGCATTCACGTCTGTAATCATGAAGCGCTTTGAGAGGCTGGTTATGGCACACATTAACTCCACAATCCCAGCCACCCTATACCCACTCCAATTTGCATACCACCCTAATAGAGCCATAGATGACGCAATCTCAATTGCTCTCCACACTGCCCTCACCCACCCAGATAAGAGGAATACCTATGTGAGAATGCTATTCATTGACTACAGCTCAGTATTCAACACCATTATCCCCTCCAAGCTCGTCACCAAGCTTAGGACTCTGGGTCTGAACACCTCACCCTGCAACTGGATCCTGGACTTCCTGACGGGCCGACCCCAGGTGGTGAGGGTAGGCAACATCACCTCCATCACGCTGACACTTAACACAGGGGCCCCACAGGGGTGTGTGCTTAGTCCCGTCTTTTACTCCCTGTTCACCCACAACTGTGTGGCCACGCACAACTCCAACACCATTATCAAGTTTGCTGACGACACGACGGTGGTAGGCCAGATCACAGGGCTCATAGTTCATAACAACAAAGGGAGACCATGCATGACTTAAATAATTGCACCAATTCGGTGCATTTTGAGAAGTGTAACTTGGAAAAACTTGATGTCATAATGGGTACATGTTCATTGTCATAAAAAACATGTTTTCCCACCTATAGTAAGTGCCTATTAAGTGCCAAATTAAGTAGTATGGTTGACTGTAACAGGGTTAATGATTTCATTCTAAATCAGCCAAAAATCCTTTGTGACAGGGGGAATGGAAGATTGTTGTATGCAACAGGGAGGAGCAATTGAATGTGAGCTTAATGATAAAAAAAGCCTGTCTATCTATGGGTAATAGGGTTGATGTGTTATGCTTGACCCGCTCAGTTATCCACCAGAAAACACCATAAAAGAGTAGAACCAGCTCACCTGCTTTTACACTATGATTTGACTATACGATTTTCAATGTTTCTTTAAAATGAAAAAATTAATAGTTTTACCATATTAATAAAACAAGAGTTCAGTTCACATAACAGGGTTGACCTTAAAATGAGTGACAGATTACATGAAATAAATAATAATATTCAACAAAATAACCAGGGCTTTACAATGATGGTGAATTTCTTTTGAAACGTTGTGGTTAAGTGTGTTAAAATCGTCCTAGAAATAACAGACGGTGCATGTCAAAATGCTGGATTCTGGTACTTTAGCAAGTCTTTATTCATATCGAAATTCTGATTCATTGAATTCTCCATGTGGTCTCTTAAAGGGCACTTAATTATAGCAGGCTTCTAAAATTCAATATTGGTTGACAATTTCTACAAAAAATATCAAAGGGACGCAAAAGGAACTCATTTCGTGGAATGACCCATATGCTTCTGTGCTGGAGACTAAGCTTGGCTAACTATACTTTCAAACTCATATGAGAACACAGGAATTAATACACAGAGAGAGTCAAACTGCATATGTACCTCTATGAACGTACATGAACTCATAGCTGTCAAAAAAAGTAAATTGCCGTATAGATGACAGGAAGAAAACAGTAGGGAGGAAACGGTAGTGGAGTGAAAGTGGAATTATGTTTTTAGAAATAATTACAAATTAATAAAAAATGTAAAGCTGAAATGTCTTGAGTCAATAAGTATTCAACCTCTGTTATGGCAAGCCTATAGAAATGAAGGAGTAAAACACATAATAAGTTGCATGTGTGCAATACTTGTTTTTAACATGATTTTTGAATGACTACCTCATCTCTGTACCCCACACATACAATTATCTGTAAGGTCCCTCAGTCTAGCAGTACATTTAAACACAGATTCAACCACCAACACCAGGGAGGTTTTCCAATGCCTTGCAAAGAAGGGCACCTATTGGTAGATGGATAAAAAAATGTAATAAGCAGGCATTGAATATCTCTTTGAACATGGTGTTATTAATTACACTTTGGATGGTGTATCAATACACACAGTCACTACAAACATACAGATATCCTTCCTAACTCAGTTGCCGGAGAGGAAGCCACTCAGGGATTTCACCTGGAGGCCAATGGTGGCTTAGGAGAAAACGGAGGATGGATCACTCCACAATACTAACCTAAATTATAGAGTGAAAAGAAGGAAGTCTGTGCAGAATAAATATATTCCAAAACATGCATCCTGTTTGCAACAGGGCACTAAAGTAAAACGGCAATAAATGTGGCAAAGAAATTACTTTTATGTCCTGAATTCAAAGCGTTATGTTTGGGGTAAATCCAAAACAACACATCACTGAGTACCACTCTTTTCAAGAATGGTGGTGGCAGTATCATGTTATGGGTATGCTTGTCATTGGCAAGAACTAGGGAGGCTTTTTTTAGGATAAAAAGAAGCAGAATAGAGCTAAGCACAGGCAAAATCCTAGACGAAAACTTGGTTCAGTCTGCTTTCCAAATGACAGTAGGAGACAAATTCACCTTTCAGCAGGACAATAACCTAAAACACATGACCAAATATACACTAAAGTTGCTTACCAAGACAACATTGAATGTTCCTGAGTGGCCTAGTTACAGTTTTAACTTAAATCGGCTTGAACATCTTTGGCAAGACTTGAAAATGGCTGTCTAGCATTGATCATCAACCAATTTGGCAGAGGTTGAATATTGTTTTTAAGAATAATGTGCATATATTGTACAATCCAGATGTGCAAAGCTCTTAGATTTACACAGAAAGACTCACAGCTGTAATTGCTGCCAATGGGGATTCTATCATGTCTTGATGGATAAAGGCAGACACTCAAGTTTTTTAATATTATATCTCTTGACACATTGATGAAAATAATCATGGCCTCTAAACCTTCAAGCTGCATACTGGACCCTATTCCAACTTAACTACTGATAGAGCAGCTTCCTGTGCTTGGCCTTCCTAGGGTGAACATAATAAACAGCTCTCTATCCATGGGATGTGTACCAAACCCAGAAAATATATAAAACTATCGGCCTATGTCGAATCTCTCATTCCTCTCAAACATTTTTGAAAAAGCTGTTGCACAGCAAGTCACTACCTTCCTGAAGACAAACAATGTATACGAAATGCTTCAGTCTGGTTTTAGACACCATCATAGCACTGAGACTGCAGTTGTGAAGGTGGTAAATGACAGAGGCTCTTCATCTGTCCTCGTGTTCCTAGTCCTTAGTGCTGCTTTTGATACCATTGATAGCCACATTCTTTTGGAAAGATTGGAAACCCAAATTGGTCTACACGGACAAGTTCTGGCCTGGTTTAGATCTTATCTGTCGGAAAGATATCAGTTTGTCTCTGTAGATAGTTTGTTCTCTGACAAATCAACTGTAAATTTCGGTGTTTCTCAAGGTTCCGTTTTAGGACGACTATTGTTTCACTATATATATTTACCTCTTGGTGATGTCATTCGGAAACTTAATGTTAACTTTCACTGTTATGCGGATGACATACAGTTGTACATTTCGATGAAACATGGTGAAGCCCCAAAATTGCCGTCCCTGGAAGCCTGTGTTTCAGACATAAGGAAGTGAATGGCGGCAAATGTTTTACTTTTAAACTCAGACAAAACAGAGTTACTAGTTCTAGGTCTCAAGAAACAAAGAGATCTTCTGTTGAATCTGACAATTAATGGTTGTTTGATGGTTGTACAGTCGTCTCAAATAAAACTGTGAAGGACCTCGGCGTCACTCTGGACCCTGATCTCTCTTTTGAAAAACATATCAAGACTGTTTCAAGGACAGATTTTTTCCATCTAAGTAACATTGCAAAGATCTGAAACTTTCTGTCTGAAAATGATGCAGAAAAATTAATCCATGCTTTTGTCACTTCTAGGTTAGACTACTGCAATGCTCTACTTTCCGGCTACCCGGATAAAGCACTAAATAAGCTTCAGTTAGTGCTAAACACAGCTGCTAGAATATTGACTAAATCCCAAAAATTTGATCATATTACTCCAGTGCTAGCCTGTCTACACTGGCTTCCTGTTAAGGCTAGGGCTGATTTCAAGGTTTTACTGCTAACCTACAAAGCATTACATGGGCTTGCTCCTACCTATCTTTCTGATTTGGTACTGCTGTAGATTTTTATTTATTTTTTATTTCACCTTTATTTAACCAGGTAGGCAAGTTGAGAACAAGTTCTCATTTACAACTGCGACCTGGCCAAGATAAAGCAATGCAGTGCGACAAAAACAACAAACGTACAGTCAATAACACAAAAGAAAGATCTATATACAGTGTGCGCAAATGTAATAAATAAATAGGCCATAGTGGTGAAATAATTACAATATAGCATTAACACTGGAGTGATAGATGTGCAGATGATAATGTGCAAGTAGAGATACTGGGGTGCAAAAGAGAAAAGAAATAACAATATGGGGATGAGGTAGTTGGGTGGGCTATTTACAGATGGGCTGTGTACAGGTGCAGTGACCGGTACGCTGCTCTGACAGCTGAAGCATAAAGTTATTGAGGGAGATATAAGTCTCCAGCTTCAGTGATTTCTGCAAATTGTTCCAATCATTGGCAGCAGAGAACTGGAAGGAAAGGCAACCAAAGAGGTGTTGCTTTGGGGATGACCAGCGAAATATACCTGCTGGAGCGCATGCTACGGGTGGGTGTTGTTACGGTGACCAGTGAGGTGAGATAAGGCGGGGCTTTACCTAGCAAAGACTTATAGATGACCTGGAGCCAGTGGGTTTGGCGACGAATATGTAGCGAGGGCCAGCCAACGAGAAAACAGGTCGCAGTGGTGGGTAGTATATGGGGCTTTGGTAACAAAACGGATGGCACTGTGATAGACTACATCCAATTTGCTGAGTAGAGTGTTGGAGGCTAGTTTGTAAATGACATCGCCAAAGTCAAGGATAGGTAGGATAGTCAGTTTTACGAGCGTATGTTTGGCAGTATGAGTGAAGGATGCTTTGTTGTGAAATAGGATGTCGATTCTAGAATTCATTTTGAATTGGAGATGCTTAATGTGAGTCTGGAAGGAGAGTTTACAGTCTAAACAGACACCTAGGTATTTGTAGTTGTCCACATATTTTAAGCCAGAACCGTCCAGAGTAGTGATGCTAGTCGGGTGGGCAGGTACGGGCAGCGATCGGTTGAAGAGCATGCATTTGGTTTTATTAGCATTTAAGAGCAGTTGGAGGCCACATGAAGGAGTGTTGTATGGCATTGAAGCTCATTTGGAGGTTTGTTAACACAGTGTCCAAAGGGTCGGTGTATACAGAATGGTGTCGTCTGCGTAGAGGTGGATCAGAGAATCACCAGCAGCAAGAGCGACATCATGGATATATACAGAGAAAAAAGTCGGCCCGAGAATTGAACTCTGTGGCACCCCAATAGAGGTCCGGACAACAGGCCCTGCGATTTGACACACTGAACTCTATCTGAGAAGTAGTTGGTGAACCAGAACGAGGCAGTCATTTGAGAAACCAACGCTATTGAGTCTGCCTATAAGAATGCAGTGATTGACAGAGTCGAACGCCTTGGCCAGGTCGATGAAGACGGCTGCACAGTACTGTCTTTTATCAATGGCGGTTATGATATCGTTTAGGACCTTGAGCGTGGCTGAGGTGCACCCATGACCAGCTCGGAAACCAGATTGCATAGCTACACGTACGCTAAGGTCACAAGACGTAGGCCTCCTTACTGTCCCTAGAATTTCTAAGCAAACAGCTGGAGGCAGGGCTTATCCATGTGAGAGACGCAGACTCGGTCTCGACCTTTAAGACTTTATTGAAGACTCATCTCTTCAGTGGGTCCTATGATTGAGTGTAGTCTGGCCCAGCAGTGTGAAGGTGAACGGAAAGGCACTGGAGCAACAAACCACCCTTGCTGTCTCTGCCTGGGCAGTTCCCCTCTCTCCACTAGAATTCTCTGCCTCAAACCCTATTAAATCAAATCAAATCAAATTTATTTGTATAGCCCTTCTTACATCAGCTGATATCTCAAAATGCTGTACAGAAACCCAGCCTAAAACCCCAAACAGCAAGCAATGCAGGTGTAGAAGCACAGGGGCTGAGTCACT
Organism: Salvelinus fontinalis; assembly: GCF_029448725.1. Classification (NCBI taxonomy): domain Eukaryota; kingdom Metazoa; phylum Chordata; class Actinopteri; order Salmoniformes; family Salmonidae; genus Salvelinus; species Salvelinus fontinalis. Next base: position 49,467,627 of record NC_074666.1, read on the forward strand.
GGCTTACTGGTGCTCTTTCATGCTGTCCCTAGGAGGGGTGCGTCACTTGAGTGAGTTGAGTCACTGACGTAATCTTCATGTCTCGGTTGGTGCACCCCCTTGGGTTGTGCCGTGGGGGAGATCTTCGTGGGCTATACTCGGCCTTGTCTCCGGTGATAGTAAGTTGGTGGTTGAAGATATCCCTCTAGTGGTGTGGGGGCTGTGCTTTGGCAAAGTGGGTGGGGTTATATCCTGCCTGTTTGGCCCTGTCCGGGGGTATTGTCAGATGGAGACACAGTGTCTCCCGACCCCTTCTGTCTCAGCCTCCAGTATTTAGGCTGCAATAGCTTATGTGTCGGGGGGCTAGGGTCAGTTTGTTATATCTGGAGTATTTCTCCTGTCTTATCCGGTGTCCTGTGTGCATTTAAGTATGCTCTCTCTAATTCTCTCTCTCTTTTTCTCTCGGTGGACCTGAGCCCTAGGACCATGCCTCAGGAATACCTGGCCTGATGACTCCTTGCAGTCCCCAGTCTACCTGGTCGTGCTGCTGCTCCAGTTTCAACTGTTGTGCCTGCGGCTATGGAACACTGACCTGTTCCAGACCTGCTGTTTTCAATTCTCTAGAGACAGCAGGAACGGTAGAGACACTCCGAATGATCGGCTATGAAAGCCAACTGACATTTAGTCCTGAGGTGCTGACCTGTTGCATCCTTGACAACCACTGTGATTATTATTATTTGACCCTGCTGGTCATCTATGACCATTTGAACATCTTGGCCATGTTCTGTTATAATCTTCACCTGGCACAGCCAGAAGAGGACTGGCCACCCCTCATAGCTTGGTTCCTCTCTAGGTTTCTTCCTAGGTTTTGACCTTTTTAGGGAGTTTTTCCTAGCCACCATGCTTCTACACCTGCATTGCTTGCTGTTTAGGGTTTTAGGCTGAGTTTCTGTACAGCACTTTGTGACATCAGCTGATGTAAAAAGAGCTTTATAAATACATTTGATTGATTGATAGACTCAGGGGTGTGAATACTTATGTCAATTACATATTTCTATATTTCATTTTTTTATACATTTGCAAGTATTTCAAAAAACATGTTTTCACTTTGTCATTACTGGTGTAGTGTGTGTAGATGTGTGAGGAAAAAAAATATTTAATTAAATTTAAATTTAGGCTGTAACATAACAAAATGTAGAATAAGTCAAGGGGTGTGAATAATTTCTGAATGCACTGTAAACCAAGCCAGTAGAGGATAAACCTTTTATGTTGTATTGAGCCCAAAGACTTGCTGATTTAGGGTTGCTGATTTTGAATCCTGTCCACTTAAGTTGAATTTTCACTTAGTAAGGCATGGATGTCACTGTAATGCTGTCAATACGTCACAGTTTGACTTTTTATTAGTCCACTGTTGATACAGTCCAAAATTGCTTTGTAAGTCAGCAGTCGAGTTTTTTAAGATATTGGACTTTCAAGAAGCAAAGTGTCACTGGCCACATCACCATGATATGATGTGGCTGGTGACACTTTGCTTCTGTGTGATTAATAGGGGCTGAGCTAGAGCTGTGTTTTTGAGACAAGGGCAGATCCCGAAGGGGCCCGGTGCTGGGTCTTTCTACAAAAACGTCTGTAGACGTCACAAACCCCAAACTCCACACAGTTGTCACTGACTAGTTGGATATTAATTTCCAACTCAGCAAATCATTTCTGTAATTACAGCATTCATATAAATTCATTTATCTGTTTTTTGCTTTGGCGGACATAATTATTTTTTATTGACATTTGTCATGGAGACAACTGTTTATGTCAAATTGGTTTGTGTTGTACTTGTAGCCCTGGTTTTCCTGAAAAGAAAATGGTAAAACACTTAATTGTGAGTATAAATGTAAAGGCTTGAAATGCAGATAAATAAAACACAGCTTTTTATTAGTCTAGGGATTGATAGGGTTAAGTGAAAGTTAGAATTCACCCCTTAATGTCATAGAATACATCAACAGAGGGTTTCCTGTGATTAGCTGTGTAGTTAGTAGGATTTATTCCGCTACCCAAGAGTGGTAAAGCGGCCTTTACTGGTTCTAACAGCAGACCTATAAGCTTGCTGCCAGCTCTTAGCAAACTGTTGGAAAAATTGTGTTTGATCAAATGAAATGCTATTTCTATGTCAACAAATTAACAACAGGCTTTCAGCATGCTTATAGAGAAGGACACTCAACATGTACTGCACTGACACAAATGACTGATGATTGGTTGAAAGAAATTGCTAATAAGAAGATTGTGGGAGCAGTACTGTTAGATTTCAGTGCAGCCTTTGATAATATTGACCATAACCTGTTGTTGAAAAAACTTGTGTTATGGCTTTTCAACCTCTGCCATATTGTGGATTCAGAGCTATCTATCTAATAGAACTCAAAAGGTTTTCTTTAACATCTGCTAACCATGTGTATGTGACAAATAACATTTGATTTGATTTGCCAAATGGAAGGCAAGGTAGAGTAAAGTGCATGATGGATGCCGCTGACCTTAAAGGCCGGCCCACTGCAGTCAAAAACGAGATTTTTTTTGTGTTTCATATATATATATATATATACTGTATATATATATATATATTTCCACACTTGGTAAAATGATTTGAAATTGTGAAAATTATGATGACGCCCTTTTAGTGTAAGAGCTGTTTGAAAAGACCGCCTGAAATTTCAGCCTGTTTTGGTGGGATGGAGTTTTGGCCTTCCATGGTAAATTAGTTAATAGACCAATAAGAAAGAAAGTTCCAAACCTCTCTACCAATAATGGTTCATTTTCCATTTTCCCATCCCCACTCAGACAGTCCTACACTTTTAGAAAAAAGGGTTCCAAAATGGTTCTTCGGCTTTCCTCATAAGATAACTATTTTTGGTTCCAGGTAGAACCATTTTAGGTTCCAGGTAGAGCCCTTTTGGGTTCCATGTAGAACCCTCTGTGAAAAGGGTTCTACCTCGGACCCAAAAGGGTTTTAAAGTAATGATGGACTGTTGTTTCTATTTAATTATTTGAGCTGTTCTTGCCATAATATGGACTTGGTCTTTTACCAAATATGACTATCTTCTGTATACCCCCCTACCTTGCCACAACACTACTGATTGGCTCAAACGCATTAACTTCGGGATCGGTGTCCCTTCCACGGGTTGGTTGATATAACGTAGGCTAATGGTATTAGCATGAGGTTGTAAGTAACAAGAAAAATTCCCAGAACATAGACATATCTGATATTGGCAGAAAGCTTAAATTCTTGTTACAAAAAAATACAAAAGAACGGTTGGTTTTTGTGACAGCAATGAGCCATACCCAGATACAGTCTGAGTACTCACAGAGATCAGATGCACACAGGTACATACACACACACACACACACACACACACACACACACACACACACACACACACACACACACACACACACACACACACACACACACACACACACACACACACACATGCACGCACACACAGAGAGGTTCAGACCCAGGCCCAGACATGCACTTGTGGTATTACCACAGGCCACACAGTGAGATGCAGCTGTGTGTGTGTGCTCGTGTGTATGAGTGTGCGCAACAGCAGTTAAATCGAGTAGAGGCTTTAACTGAATGAACAACAGAGACAGGATGCAATATGGAATTTTATTAAATAGTTTGGGGTATGCTCCTCCGAGCCAGATGCTAATGACATGTAGTCCTTTGCTGGGCAGCTGGCATCGACCCCCCCCCCCCCCCCCCCACGTTAGGGGAAAGGAGTTCCAATGACAGGCCATAAGGTTATTATAGTTGGTGGTGCTGGGGAGGTGGATTGTTGTCGAAGACTTTTGCTGAAAAACAGCAAGTGATAGAACATGGGTAAGAGGATGTTTAAATACATCCCAAGATTTACACCTATTGGTTGACAGAGGTGGGAAAGTGATAATTGCAAGAGTGAGCCCATAGGTTAAGCAGCAAGCATGCAGAATGTGCATTATTGTGCCATTCTTGAATAGGCTAAAGGTAAACAGATGAATGACATTCCCCACATGGCTAATAGGAAGAGGAGAAGAGCGAGACGCTATGCTGATGATTATACATTTGCATTAATTCCCACTATGCCTGTGTAATAGTAAACAGAGTGAATTATGTTATGATGAAGTTAAACGAGCATTCAGACCAGCCTTCCTGATTGATCTTAAGTAAACTACATTTTATCATTAGGCCCATAATCACTGTTCTCTTATCATTTATTAGCAGGATTCTAACTGCAGGGCGAGATCAGAGATTAGTGAGAAAGGAGGTGTGGAGGAGTTGGCTGGAGGCGTCTGTGGTGCAATGTGCAAAACAAATCTAGCATATGCAGATGTAATACATCTCTCACATTCTTCTATTATTATTCTATATGTTTTACATGTAAAAAAAAATCCCCAAACTCCTAAAACTTTCCTCAATTAGCAGTAAATTTAGAAGGCTGTCGGAAGTTCACATACACATTAGCCAAATACATTTCAACTCAGTTTTTCACAATTCCTGACATTTAATCCTAGTAAAAACTCCCTGTCTTAGGTCAGTTACAATCACCTTATTTTAAGAATGTGAAATGTCAGAATAATAGTAGAGAGTGATTTATTTCAGCTTTAATTTCTTTCATCAAATTCCCAGTGGGTCAGAAGTTTACATACACTCAATTAGTATTTGTTAGCCTTCCACAAGCTTCCCACAATACGTTGGGTGAATTCAGGCTCATTCTTCCTGACAGAGCTGGTGTAACTGAGTCAGGTTTGTAGGCCTCATTTCTCGCACACACTTTTTCAGTTCTGCCCACACATTTTCTTTAGGATTGAGGTCAGGGCTTTGTGTTGGCCACTCCAATACCTTGACTTTGTTGTCCTTAAGCCATTTTGCCACAACTTTGGAAGTATGCTTGTGGTCATTGTCCATTTGTAAGACCCATTTGTGACCAAGCTTTAATTTTCTGACTGACGTCTTGAGATGTTGCTTCAATATATCCACAATTTCCCCGCCTCATGATGTCATCTATTTTGTGAAGTGCACCAGTTCCTCCTGCAGCAAAGCACCCCCACAACATGATGCTGCCACCCCAGGGCTTCATGGTTGGGATGGTGTTCTTTGGCTTGCAAGCCTCCCCCTCTTTCCTCCAAACATAACGATGGTCATTATGGCCAAACAGTTCTATTTTTGTTTCAGCAGACCAGAGGATATTTACTCGAAAAAGTACAATCTTTGTCCCCATGTGCAGTTGCAAACCGTAGTCTGGCTTTTTTATGCCGGTTTTGGAGCAGTGGCTTCTACCATGCTGAGCGACCTTTCAGGTTATGTCGATATAGGACTCGTTTTACTCTGGATATAGATATTTTTGTACCTGTTTATTCCAGCATCTTCACAAGGTCCTTTGCTGTTGTTCTGGGATTGATTTGCACTTTTTGCAACAAAGTACGTTCATCTCCAGGAGACAGAATGCGTCTCCTTCCTGGGCGGTATGACGGCTGCGTGGTCCCATGGTGTTTATACCTGTGTACTATTGCTTGTACAGATGAACGTGGTACCTTCAGGCGTTTGGAAAGGCCTTTGCTGATTTCTTTTGATTTTCCCATGATGTCAAGCAAAGATGCACTGAGTTTGAAGGTAGGCCTTGAAATACATCCACAAAAACACCTCCAATTGACCCAATTAGCCGATCAGAAGCTTCTAAAGCCATGACATAATTTTCTGCCGTTTTCCAAGCTGTTTAAAGGCACAGTCAACTTAGTGTATGTGAACTTCTGACCCATTGGAATTGTGATACAGTGAATCATAACAGAAATAATCTGTAAACAATTGTTGGAAAAATTACTTATGTCATGCACAAAGTAGATTTCCTAACCGACTTGTCAAAACTATAGTTTGTTAACAAGAAAATTGTGGAGTGGTTGAAGAAAGAGATTTAATGACACCAACCTAAGTGTATGTAAACTTCCAACTTCAATTGTATGCCCTCTCTTTGCAACTCTACACATCATTATTTTTGGGGGGGGAATCATCTGAAAAGAAGACATCTTGACGTATTCTCACTTATCAAAGTAGCAGTGTGGTGAAGCATTGATACAGAGTTCTTGGTGTGGTTGATAGCTAATTTTCTGAGGAAGGTTTCACTTGCAATGACTGAGATGTGGTTTGCTTATCTACCTAAGTTGAATACAATGACGGTAAATCACTCTGGATTAGAATGTCTACTAAAGGACCAAAAATGTATGTAATGTGTGGTTTACAGTGAGCAGACTATAGATTGCTTTCTGGCTATGCAATTTGTTCAGTTGTAGATCAGGGTGCAGACTTCCCACTTTGATTAGGCTTTACTGCCACCTTGTGACAAAGTCACTTCAGCATCAGCATGCCATACACATACAATCGTGGCTGTTGCCCAGTCAGTGATATTGATTGACACTGGATGATTCAAAGGAAGACAATACTGTCTGGACTTATTTGAGAATATGTCACGCCTGCTCCCGCTCTCCCTCTCTGGCTCTCGAGGGCGCCAGGCTGCCCTTCATTACGCAGACCTGTCACCATCATTACGCGCAGCTGCACAATATTGGACTCACCTGGACTCCATTACTTAGTTGATTAACAATCTATCTGTCTGCTCCTCACTTTGTTCCCATTGTCAGCATTGATGTTGTTATTTTTCCCCTGTCCAGACTCTGTTTCTGTTCTTTTTCATGTCTGTTGTTTTTTAAATGTTCACTCTCTGTACCTGTTTCTTGTCTCCAGTGTCGAGCATCACAGAATGCTGACTCCCCTAAAGGAAGCATCAGGGAGTTTTTTATTTTTGTTTTGGTTGGTGACGTCGGGTCCGGGTGCTGTCGCCGATGGAACTGGGGGTGCCTCAGCTTGCTCATCGGGCTTCCACGCCTTAGCTGGCTCGAGAGGCCTTCTTTCCTCTGTGGGCTAAGCAGGCACCCACCCCATATAATGCTTCAGCTGGCCCTTCAGGCTTTCACGCCCCAGCCGGATCATGAGGCTCCTACGGCTCTGCCAGCTTGTCGGGCTTCTATGCCTCAGTCAGCTTGTCCAGCGCCCATGCCTCAGCCGGCCCGTCAGGCTCACCCAGGTGGGATGCCGGATTCTGCCCCTAGAGGGGGATATTGCCATACCTGCTCCCACTCTCCCTCTCTGGCGTTCGAGGGCGCCAGGCTGCCATTCATTACACACACCTGTCACCATTACGCACAGCTGCGTAATGATGATTACCCCCTCTATATCTGTTATTTTTCCCCTTTTCAGACGTTGTTCCTGTTCTGTTTCATGTCCGTTGTTTATTAAATGTTAACCTGTTAGGCGGGCTGTCCAGACGCCGGTACACTTATGACAACATCCAGCCCTTTTGCAGGGCGCGAAATTCAAAATCTATCAATTTTTTAAAAATATTTAACTTTCACACATTAACAAGTCCAATACAGCATTTGAAAGATAAACATCTTGCCAATCCAGCCAACATGTCCGATTTTTTAAATGTTTTACAGAGAAAACACCACATATATTTATGTTAGCTCACCACCAAATAAAAAAGAGGACAGACATTTTTCACAGCACAAGTAGGATTCAAGTAGCATGCACAAGCCAACCTAACTAACCTAGAACCAACCTAAATAACCTAGAAAAAACTACCTCAGATGACAGTCCTATAACATGTTACACAATAAATCTATGTTTTGTTCAAAAAATGTGCATATTTTAGCTATAAATCAGTTTTACATTACTGCTCCCATCATAGCTACAGTCTGAAATCGCACGGGAGTAGCCAGAGAAAATACAGACACCAACGTCAACTACTAATTACACCTCATAAAACATTTCAGAAAAATATATGGTGGATAGCTAATGAAAGACAAAGATCGTGTGAATAGAGCCAATATTTCCGATTTTTGAAGTGTTTTACAGCGAAAACACAATATATCGTTATATTAGCTTACAACATTAGCTAGCATACGGCAGCATTGATTCTAGTCAAACGGTAGCATAGCACAGTTCGACAGATATATGAAAAAGCATCCCAAATTGGGTCCTTATCTTTGTTGATATTCCATCAGAATGTTGTAAAGGGGTCCATTGTCCAGTACAGTCTTTGTTTGGGATCCAGAACAAACTATTTCCCTCTTGGATTAGCAAGCACACTGGCCGTGCGGCGCTAACCTCTCTTTCTTCAAACAATTCTTGCGTCGCATCACGTCTAAAGTCCAGAATAAATTTCAATAATATAATTACACTATATTGAAAAAACATACTTTAGGATGATTACAGAGAAAACACCACATATATTTATGTTAGCTCACCACCAAATAAAAAAGAGGACAGACATTTTTCACAGCACAAGTAGGATTCAAGTAGCATGCACAAGCCAACCTAACTAACCTAGAACCAACCTAAATAACCTAGAAAAAACTACCTCAGATGACAGTCCTATAACATGTTACACAATAAATCTATGTTTTGTTCAAAAAATGTGCATATTTTAGCTATAAATCAGTTTTACATTACTGCTCCCATCATAGCTACAGTCTGAAATCGCACGGGAGTAGCCAGAGAAAATACAGACACCAACGTCAACTACTAATTACACCTCATAAAACATTTCAGAAAAATATATGGTGGATAGCTAATGAAAGACAAAGATCGTGTGAATAGAGCCAATATTTCCGATTTTTGAAGTGTTTTACAGCGAAAACACAATATATCGTTATATTAGCTTACAACATTAGCTAGCATACGGCAGCATTGATTCTAGTCAAACGGTAGCATAGCACAGTTCGACAGATATATGAAAAAGCATCCCAAATTGGGTCCTTATCTTTGTTGATATTCCATCAGAATGTTGTAAAGGGGTCCATTGTCCAGTACAGTCTTTGTTTGGGATCCAGAACAAACTATTTCCCTCTTGGATTAGCAAGCACACTGGCCGTGCGGCGCTAACCTCTCTTTCTTCAAACAATTCTTGCGTCGCATCACGTCTAAAGTCCAGAATAAATTTCAATAATATAATTACACTATATTGAAAAAACATACTTTAGGATGATTTTGTGACATGTATCAAATAATATCGAAGCCAGAGCTCATATTCACCTTTAACGAGCGTTGTCCAGGAGCCGAGTCATTGTTCTATTTCGTGCCCAGAAAAAAATATAAAGTGCGCAGGTCTCACGATGATGTTGAGTTCAGTCCCTGGAAGAGATATTCAAATGCTTTCTGCTCTCACTTCGGCATTACACCCAGAGGAAGGCGTATGACTTGTTTCTACAGTCCTAAGTGACATGACCTTTTATAGACAAGCTCTTAAAGAGAGACATCGCATTTGGAAATCTCAAATTCCGGATAGGAAATGGGCTGTAAAAATAGTTCTGTTCCACTTAGTGAAATAATTCAAACGTTTTTAGAAACTAGAGACTGTTTTCTATCCAATAGTAGTAAATATATGCATATTGTAACAGCAAAAATTGATTAAGAGGCCGTTTGAAAATGGGCACATATTTTCCAGTTTTTCAATACGCCCCCTGCAGCCATAAGAAGTTAACTCCCTGTACCTGCTTCTCATCTCCAGCGTCAATCCTCACAGAATAGACGATTTCTAAAGCTCAAACCAAGTTTATTCACATGTTCCCACCAGCACAAGTGTATATATACCCCAATTTAGGTGTAGATACCTCTTTCCCTCTAAACATCTTTATTGCTAGGCAGGAAGCTAAGTGATGTGGGTAATAAACAGTTCCTTCTCCCTTACTGATCTAACTTCGGCCCCCATTGCTCACTAACCCACAAACCTCCAAGCTTATCAGTGACTGCAACTGTGTGATTGCCTTTCCCTTACTTAGTAACATTCCAAGCCCCTGGCTCATATCCAACCTTAATTGACCCCACCATAAACATTCCTCATACAGATAACCATTAACTTATTGTGTAGAAACCAGACTGTGGCCCTTCTCCTTTCCATAGGATACCTGATGATTAACAATATTTCAGGTCAGAACCCATCAATCCCAAAGGTGTTCAATAGGGTTGAAGTCTGAGCTCTGTGCAGGCCAATCAAGTTCTTCCACACCGATCTCAACAAACCATTTCTGTATGGACCTCGCCTTGTGCACTGGGGAATTGTTATGCTGAAACAGGAAAGGGCCTTACCCAAACTTGCCACAAAGTTGGAAGCACAGAATCCTCTAGAATGTCATTGTATGCTGTAGCGTTAAGATTTCCCTTCACTGGAACTAAGGGGTCGTAGCTCAAACTATGAAAAACAGCCCCAGACCATTATTCCTACTCCGCCAAACTTAACCGTTGGCACTATGCATTCGGGCAGGTAGCGTTCTCCTGGCATCTGCCAAACCCAGACTTGTCATAGGACTGCTAGATGGTGAAGCGTGATTCATCACTACAGAGAATGTGTTTCCACTGCTCCAGAGTCCAATGGCAATGAGCTTCACACCTCTCCAGGCAACACTTGGCATTGCACATGGTGATCTCAAGCTTGTGTGAGGCTGCTTGGCCATGGAATCCGAATAACAAACAGTTATTGTGCTCATGTTGGTTCCCGAGGCAGTTTGGAACTCGGTAGTGAGTGTTGCAACCGAGGACAGACAATTTTTACGCGCTACGCACTTCAGCACACAGTAGGTGTGGCCTACCACTGCGGCTGAGCCGTTGTTTCTCCTAGACTTTACACTTCACAATAACAGCTCCAACAGTTGACCGGGGCATCTCTAGCAGGGCAGAAATTTGACAAACTGACTTGTTGGAAAATTGACATCCTATGACGGTCCCATGTTGAAAATCACTGTGCTCATCAGTAAGGCCATTCTACTGCCAATGGTTTTTGATGGAGATTGCACACCTGTGTGCTCAATTTTATAAACCAGTCAGCAACGGGTGTAGCTGAAATAGCCTAATCCACTAATTTGAAGGGGTGTTCACATAATTGTGTATATATTGTGTAAAGACATCCCTGAACACTTTCAAATTGTCTCACTACTGTGAATATCATTGTGCAGAGGTAACAAATAAGCAACGGAATTATACAACTAAACACTAAAATAATAAACCAGAAGTTGGATCATTCCTTTCCGTATTCCTCAATCATGACCCCTACAATCTTCCAATATGATAACCTGCAATCATCATTTAACATCCAACCTGCTTGTCAAACCAATTTTATATTATTAAATTCTAACATGAAAGAGGAGGATTGTGATGAGTCATACCTACTCCTCTGTACGAAAATGTCAGTCTGCTGTTCTTATCTCCTTTCTCTTACCTTATCAAAAAAGGCAGCTCTCACTCCTGTTCTGGCTGCTTTTTTTAATGAGCATGTAATTGAGACGACATGGTGCTAATTGAGATTGGCATTTCTCCATTATCACGAGCTGTCTCAGTTGACAAAGGCCACGGATGAAACAACTGCCAGCCTGTCTCTTCTGTAGCAGAGATTTCATTTTAAACTCACAGTAAGTAGGAACCCAGCACTTCAAATGTAAGTTTGTGAAGTTAAGAAAATAGATCTTGTCTCATCGCTGCAACTCACCAATGCAGTGGCGGTTCTGGTATGGCTCCCTGGGCGAACCCCTCCTTCAGCGCCCCCATCTCGTACTTCTGAGTGGGAGAACTTCCCAGGCAGTAGCCTGCATAGCTCACAAACTAGATTCAGGGTGCCCACTCTGACAAAGTTAATTGACCCACAGTCCCACACGGTGACATGATATCATTGATGTGCCTTGCAAATGAGCGATAGAAAACAGATCACGCAAATGTCACCATTTCAATTTTTTGGGGCGGGTGACAGTGTCTGAATACCCATACTTGCGTTCTAAAAAGAATTCTTTTTGCGTATACGAAAATAGATAGTTTTATAGTATGTGAAATGTATTATACTTTAAATGCCAAGATGTCAAACTCATTTTAACTTTTCATCTAGCAGAATTCGCTGCACGCTATTGAGGGTGAGAATTGTATTTTCTTACCCACGTGTGTTTGAAAACAACTGATAATCAGAATAGGGGGCACGGTCTACAAAAATGAACGGATGGCGGGGAACAAGCGCAATTATTCATTTGATGGCACCTTCTCAGTATGGATGAGTAGTATGATATCTGTTGCTTATTTCATACATTTTTACTAAACAGTACATTCTATATATGCTGAACAAAAATATAAATGCAACATGCAGTAATTTCAAATATTTTACTGAGTTACAGTTCATATAAGGAAATCAGTCAATTTAAATAAATTCATTAGGCCCTAATCTATGGATTTCACATGACTGGGAATACAGATGTGCATCTATTGGTCACAGGTACCTTAAAAAAAAGTTAGGGTTGTGGATCAGAAAACCAGTCAGTATCTGGTGTGCAACGCAACACATCTCCTTCGCGTAGAGTTGATCAGGCTATTGATTGTGGACTGTTGAATGTTGTCCTACTCCTCTTCAATGTCTGTGTGAAGTTGCTGAATATTGGCGGGAACTGGAACACGCTGTTGCACACGTCGATCCAGAGCATCCAAAATAAGCTCAATGGGTGACATGTCTGGTGAGTATGCAGGCCATGGAAGAACTGGAACATTTTCAGCTTCCAGGAATTGTGTACAGACCCTTGTGACAAGGGACCGTGCATTATCATGCTGAAACATGAGGTGATGACGGGGATGAATGGAACGACAATGGGCCCCAGGATCTCATCATGGTATCTACAGTATGTGCATTCAAATTGCCATAGAGAAAATGGAATTGTGTTATTTTTCCATAGCTTATGACTGCCCGTACCATAACCCCACCACCACCATGGGGCATTCTGTTCACAACGTTGACATCAGCAAAACGCTTGCCCACACAATGCCATACACGTGGTCGTGGACTACAGGAAAAGGCGGGCCGAACAGGACCCCCAATTAACATAAACGGGGCTGCAGTGGAGCGGGTCAAGAATTTCAAGTTCCTTGGTGTCCACATCACCAACGAACTATCACGGTCCAAACACAGCTAGACAGTCGTGAAGAGGGCACGACATAACCTTTTCCCCCCCAGGAGACTGAAAAGATTTGTCATGGGTCCCCAGATCCTCAAAACTGTGACTGTGAGGCACTACAGAGGGTAGTGCGTACAGCCCAGTACATCACTAGGGCCGAGCTCCCTGCCATCCAGGACCTCTATACCAGGCAGTGTCGAAGGCCCCAAAAATTGTCAGTCTCCAGCCACCCAAGTCATAGACTGTTCTCTCTGCTACCGTACGGCAAGCGGTACCAATGCACAAAGTCTGGAACCAACAAGACCCTGAACAGCTTCTACCCCCAAGCCATTACGTGCTGACCAGACCGCTCGCTCGCATGTTGATTTTGTCCACCCACACCAGACGCGATTAGGAAACGCAGATTGAAATATCAAAACGAACTCTGAATCAACTATATTCATGTGGGGACAGGTCGAAAAGCATTAAAAATGTATGTCAATTTAGCTAGCTAGCTTGCTGTTGCTAGCTAATTTGTCCTGGGATATAAACATTGGGTTGTTATTTTACCTGAAATGTCCTCTACGGAGTCCTCTACTCCGACAATTAATCCTCAGATAAAAGGGTAAACCGAGTTCGTTTCTAGTAATCTCTCTTCCTTCAGGCTTCTTCTTCTTTGGACTTTATCTGGCGGTTGGCAACCAACTTTAAGGTGCATTACCACCAACAACTCGACTGGAGTGTGGACCTCAGTTCATCTTTCAATCACCCACATGGGTATATCCTTAAAACCAATGAGGAGATGGGAGAGGCGGGACTTGCAGAGCGTCAAGAGTCACAAATAGAAGTTCTATTTTAGCGCCTGGCTACGCAGACGCCTGTTGACAAAAGCAATGATTGAATAACATGTGTAAATGTATTTTGCAGCGGTCGCGCACACAACGCGGGCAGTGTGGTCAGCATGTTAGACTGCTAAATAGTTAGTCCGGGTACATATTGGTTAATTAGACACTATATCAAGACTTAGGCTAAAGGAGGTTTATTTTAAAATCAGTATGGCATCACTGATTTGCAGCACAATCACAAAACACACTTTATGAACAAAATGCAGTATTCACAACATATTTTGATTTACTTATTTAAGCCTGTCACATGGGATGGGCTATAACAACACTCCTGACGTGTAAAACGACTAACCAAAATCTAAAACTGACCCTTAGCTTTACCAAATCCTTAGCCCTAACCTTAAAGGGAAACTTCATATTCATCATCTCCAACACCACACTAACAAAAAAGATAGAGAAAGATACAGTGCCTTGCAAAGGTATTCATCCCCCTTGGCACTAAATACAGGGGAATTCTTGAGGGAAACCTGTTTCAGTCTTCCAGAGATTTGAGATTGGGACAGAGGTTCACGTTCCAGCACGATAATGACCTAAGCATAATGCTAAAGCAACACTCGAGTGGTTTAAGGGGAAACATTTAAATGTCTTGGAATGGCCTAGTCAAAGCCCAGACCTCAATCCAATTGAGAATCTGTGGTATGACTTAAAGATTGCTGTATACCAGCGGAACCCATCCAACTTAAAGTAGTTGGAGCAGTTTTGCCTTGAAGAATGAGCAAAATCCCAGTGGCTAGATGTGCCAAGCTTATAGAGACATACCCCAAGAGACTTGCAGCTGTAATTGCTGCAAAAAGTGGCTCTACAAAGTATTGACTTTGGGGGGAATGAATAGTTATGCACGCTCAAGTTTTCAGTTTATTTTGTCTTAATTCTTGTTTGTTTCACAAGAAAAAATATTTTGCATCTTCAAAGTGGTAGGCATGTTATGTAAATCAAATGATACAAACCCCCCAAAAATCTATTTTAATTCCAGGTTATTCAAAATAGAAAAAATTCCCAACGGGGGTGAATACTTACACAAACCACTTTAATTGTTTCCAATTACATCATCGGTGTGCATCTTGTGATTTTTAACCAATTATCAGTAGGCATTGCCTACTAATTGGTTGTCATTGGAAACACTTATCTTTCTCTATCTTTTTCCTACAAAACATAGAAACATGCCATTTTCAAATATGTTGATGTTGGTGTGGTTCTGGAGATGAAGAATATGAAGTTGATAAATGTACCTTTAACCCTAACCTTAACAAAACCCGTAACCATAACCAAATGCTTAACCCTAACCTTAACCAAACGCTTAACCCTAACCTTAACCAAACTCTTAACCCAAACCTTAACCTAGTTCTAATTCAATATCAATTTACAGGCCAGGAGTGTACGTTTAGCCTTTTCCCTGTCACATCTGTGGACACTTATAGTTGGGGGTAACTGCAGGAAAGTTAACATGTGGAATGTACAACTTCCAAGAAAGATACTTAAACAAAAGGTGCGCAAGAGACACACACAAGAGGATGTCTTGATACTCTTGCTTGCAAATGAAAACAATATGAACCAAAAGTAAATGTGTAACTTACACATTCGGGAAAGTATTCAGACCTCTTGACTTTTTCCACATTTTATTACGTTACAGCCTAAACTGTATTAAATATAAAAATTTCCTCATCAATCTACACACAATAGCACATAATAACAAGCGAAAACAGAAATACCTTATTTACATAAGTATTCAGAACATTTGCTCTGAGACTCAAAATTGAGCTCAGGTGCATCCTGTTTCCATTTATCATCCTTGAGATGTTTATACAACTTGATTGGAGTCCACCTGCGGTAAATTCTATTTAATGGGGGATCCATAATAAATACAAATACAACACCTCTCCTACATGTGACATACTTATTTTGTGTATTTACTGACATGTATTTGTAACTGATAGATGCACACACAAACACACAAACACACACACACACACACACACACACACACTACATGTTAATGTTTTTAAATGTATGTAATCTCCGACCTCACCCATGCCATCAGACCCCAGTAAGACTAGCTGTCACCACTGGCGTCAGCTATTGGATATCCTAGTTACCACACCCAGTCAAAAGATTGGTGGGCAAAAAAAATACTCATGGATCAAAAAACACTGCATCCACAGGTTAAAATCCCATGAACTATTCACTGTAAATCCCTCACAGAAGGGGCTGTACAAAACGCATTGTCTTGACAGCCCACAACTCAATCTCCCCGCCTCTCAGCAGTGCTGAGTACAGACTGCGTAAGAGTGTTCGAGGTCACATCCAAAAGATAATAATAGATAAAAAGGGGAAGGCATCGACTGCCACACACACATATCTTCCACTCCCACACCTAAACGCTGTTTCGAGAATGGCTTTCCAAGCGCTGCATTGCCGTGGCACACAAACACTGCCGATAATCGAATCGGCGCCGTGCGCTCTACCCAGTGTGCCGAAGCGTTCACTGGGCACAGGTGATCCAGCTGTTCCTCTCTCTCTTCCCGGTGAGGAGGCAGAGATAAAGCCCATAGCGCCAACGTATGTGATCTGTAGGAGCTCTTAACAATTTTAGGCAAAAAAGACGGATTAGGACATAACACGGCTCAAGTCGCCATTGATGGCGACCCAGTCGGGTCGCGTTGAAAGAGCGCACAGATCACTGACCGTCTTAATGGAGGTCAGGGCTAGTAACAATGCCGTTTTATTCATATACATTTTAAGAGGACTCTAATCCAAGGACTTGAATGGAGGCTCAAAGAAAGCATGGAGCATGTTTTGGCCGGGTAGGGTTCTCAATCAGGGGCAGCTGTCTATCGTTGTCTCTGATTGAGAACCATACTTAGATAGCCCTTTTTCCCACCTATCTTGGTGGGAAGTTGACTTTGTTTGTGGCACTTAGCCTTAACTTCTTTGATATAGGGGGCAGCCTTTTCACATTTGGATGAATTGCGTGCCCATAGTGAGCTGCCTCCTACTCTGTCCCAGATACTAATTTATGCATATTATTATTACTATTGGATATAAAACACTCTAAAGTTTCTAAAACTGTTTGAATGGTGTCTGTGAGTATAACAGAACTCATATGGCAGGCAAAAACCTGAGAAAAAATCCAAACAGGAAGTGAGAATTCTGAGACTGGTCATTGTTAAACTCATCGCCTATTCAATTCCCTGTAATATATGGATCTGTTTGCACTTCCTACGTCTTCCACTAGATGTCAACAGTCTGTGAACACTGAATGAAGCCTATACTGTGATGTGGGACCGGATGGGAGGTGTTTGAGTCAGTGGTCTGGCAGATTGCCAGTTCTTGCACAAATCACTGACCGTCTTAATGGAGGTCAGGGCTAGTAACAATGCCGTTTTATTCATATACATTTTAAGAGGACTCTAATCCAAGGACTTGAATGGAGGCTCAAAGAAAGCATGGAGCACCAACATCAAATTCCCCTGTGGAACTATATTTTGGGCTGCCGGTCTCAGTCGCCGTGTTCCCAGAAGAAAATGTTTGACGTGAGGTTTGATGAACACAGACACTTGTCCCTCATGACAAGCTGAAATCGCTGAGGGGTACATCTTGATAATGGATGGTGAATGTTGCTTATCAAACAGGTACTATTAGAATGAGATAATTGATAATTGTAAGTGCACCTTGTATTGTGCTGATAACAGCAGCAGATAGCCCATGGCGGCCTAGCCTGTCCCTTTCAATAACCAAGCCACCAATGGCTGGCCCAGTACAGGCCCCACTCCTATTGATTCTCCTGCCTGAGACAGTGCGTCCCGTGGAATTGGCCAGGGGGCCAAAACGAACATCTGGATCATCTCTGCGATTCATTAAGCCCCCAAGCGATAGGCAGCTATCAGAAGGATTGACAGCTCTTCTGATCTCACCCGTGCCATCAGTGGTAGGATTCAAAACAATGAAGGGTGTGAACGCCACTCGTCGTCTCGAGGGACCCCTCGAGACTTGAGGTCTGCTCCCTCGTTGAGGCAGCCCGGGATATGACAGGTTGTCATATGAGCAAAGGCGCCTGTGCGCCCACAACTATAGTCTCTCTGCCAGCTGGTGGAGCACAGGAGACCTGAACCCTCCTTGGCGATTGATGTATGACACTGTTCAATTGTCTGGCTTGAAGCCCTGAAGCCTGTGAGCGAAATGTTGTAGAACTAACAGCACCGTCTTTATCTCTAGAAGATGTGTAGCAGCCCTAACGGGACTACAATGTGGGCTGATAACATGATTCCCAAAGGGGACATCCCTGAAAGTGATGTTGCCGTGCGCCTTGAAAAGAACCGCATGAGAGCTGGGAGGAGGGCCTCTCTTCTGGGGTCCGAGATTTGTGCCAACATTACTGCGGTGTCTAGCTGGAGCCACAAGCAGACAATCCGCTGAGCTGGCCATAGCGTACTCTTTTCCAAAATCACTGCGAAACCTAGACGCATGAGATGCATTACCAGTCTCATTTTGTGTGTGATTGCCAGGTCCACTGATGGGGCGAGAACCAACAGGTCATCTAAATAAGCCAGGACTCTGACTCCTTGATGAGGCAATGAATTGATAGCTGCCTCAACACATTTGGAAAAGGTGCCAGAGAGTAATCAAATGGCAATCTCCTGTATTCGTATACTATCCCCTAGAATGCAAAACTCCCTGTGACGCGGTGTTTCAGCATATGAAAGTATGCAACCTTCAGGTCGTTTGCGTGGATACATTCCATCAGACGTTTTGTCGTGAGCATGCGAAAGGTTGTTTGGCCACACTCTCATTCCAAGATGGGCCTAATGTCTCCTGTCTTTTTTGGAACAAGGAAATAGGTCAAGTAAAACCCCCTGTTCTCCTTTTCTGGGGGAACCAATGTGACCACCTCCTTCGCCAGTAATTGTGCATTCTGTGACTTCAGAGCTGCTTTTTTCTATGGGGACTGGCGGAATTGGATAACATAACCCAGTCTCGCAAAATGGAAAGAGTGCAAATTTCACGCCGCTCCCAATAATGCTGTGAGAGCGGGAGAGCACACAGCCAGGGAGTGTTTATTAGAAACTGCCTGAATTATTGTGGCACAGTCCAAGGTGGGCCCCTTGTGAAAGGGAGAGGAAACACAGTCTGGCTCTCTGGAATCCGTCTCCTGATAACACTAACCTAAGCTCAGTCTGTGGCCCTGTAAGTGGGCCAGAGCTAATCCCCGCTGCCTGCTCCAAATGGGACTGGTATTGTGTCAGAACCCTTATTGTCACACACGCCATCTGCTCTGATGAGCGATGGATGCATGAGCCAGAGATATGAATGTCTGGCACGAGTGCATAGACACCTCAAGACAGAGAGTGAAAGAGAGGGAGAGGAGCGACCTGAGAGATCTTATGTTTGTCATGAAACAGGGGCTCTTTTGCGACAACGTCAGAAAATAGTGCAATCTCTTTATTCCAATTTGACAAAGCATACACAAAAGGTCCATGCACCTCTCAAACAGGAGGGTGGGGGATGATGGAAGTAAAACTGGTCAGATTCGGTTCTCCCATCTGCTCCCCCACATTGTGTCAAACAATCCCCCATCTGCTCCCCCGCGTTGTGTCAACATGGGGTCACTTCTGGTAACAAGGGTTTTGCCCTTGCGCCTTCCCCGACACATACTGCCTCCAGGGATGATCCATGGCACGAAGCTTCCAGTGATGATCAATTGCACGTAGCCTCCAGTGATGATCCATGGCAAGAAGCCTCCAGTGATGATCCATGGCACGAAGCCTCCAGTGATGATCCATGGCACGAAGCCTCCAGTGATGATCCATGGCAAGAAGCCTCCAGTGATGATCCAGGGCACGAAGCCTCCAGTGATGATCCATGGCAAGAAGCCTCCAGTGATGATCCATAGCACAAAGCCTCCAGTGAGGAGTCATGGAAGGGAGCCTCCAGCGACGGCCTCCAGTCCGTAGTCTCCAGCGACGTTCTCCAGTCCGGAGCCTCCAGCGATGTTCTCCAGTCCGGGGCCCGCACCGAGGGTCCCCATTCTGGGATCGGCGATGAGGGCCCCCGCACCAGAGGTGCCACCAAGGTGGGGTGAGCCATTGGTGGAGCGGGGTCTGCGTCCTGCACCTGAGCTGCCACCGCGGATAGATGCCCACCCAGACCCTCTCCTATAAGTTCAGGTTTTGCGGCCGGAGTCCGCACCTTTGGGGGAGGGGGTACTGTCACGCCCTAACCTTAGAGATCCTTTTTATGTCTCTATTTGGTTTGGTCAGGTTGTGATTTGGGGTAGGTATTCTATGTTCTATTATTTGTATTTCTATGTTTTGGCCGGGTAGGGTTCTCAATCAGGGACAGCTGTCTATCGTTGTCTCTGATTGAGAATCATACTTAGGTAGCCCTTTTTCCCACCTATCTTGGTGGGAAGTTGACTTTGTTTGTGGCACTTAGCTTTAACTTCTTTGATATAGGGGGCAGCATTTTCACATTTGGATGAATTGCGTGCCCATAGTGAGCTGCCTCCTACTCTGTCCCAGATACTAATTTATGCATATTATTATTACTATTGGATATAAAACACTCTGAAGTTTCTAAAACGGTTTAAATGGTGTCTGTGAGTATAACAGAACTCATATGGCAGGCAAAAACCTGAGAAAAAATCCAAACAGGAAGTGAGAATTCTGAGACTGGTCATCGCCTATTCAATTCCCTGTAATATATGGATCTGTTTGCCTATACTGTGATGTGGGACCGGTTGGGAGGTGTTTGAGTCAGTGGTCTGGCAGATTGCCAGTTCTTGCACAAATCACTGACGTTCGTTAATGCGTTCCATTACTTATAGAGACTGAAAATAATTCTCCGGTTGGAACCTTATTGGATATAAATGATAACAACATCCTGAAGATTGATTCTCTACTAAGTTTGACCAGTTTATTCGACTTGTAATATAACTTTTATAACTTTTGTAACTTTTTTTGTAACTAACTTTTGTAATATAACTTTTTTTCTTTTTTAAATTTTCGTCCGACGTTTGCCTGCATCTGTGCGAGCGTTTGGACACGTGTACTACACATGCTAGCAAAAGTACCTAATTGAACATAAGTAATGGACATTATCGAACAAAACAACGATTTATTGTGGAACTAGGATTCCTGGCAGTGCATTCTGATGAACATAATCAAAGTTAAGGGAATAATTATGATGTCATTTTGTTTTTCTGTTGACTCCAACATGGCGGAGAAATGTTGTTAAATCTGAGCGCCGTCTCAGATTATTGCATGGTGTGGTTTTTACGCAAAGTCTCCTTTAAATCCTACACAGCATTAAGAACAAGTGTATCTTTAATTCTGTGTAAAACATGCATCTTTCATCAAAGTTTATGATGAGTATTTCTGTTATTTGACGTGGCTCTCTGCAATTACTCCGGATATTTTGGAGGCATTTCTGAACATGGCGCCAATGTAAACCGAGATTTGTGGATATAAATATGCACATTATCGAACAAAACATAAATGTATTGTGAAACATGATGTCCTATGAGTGTCATCTGATGAAGATCAAAGGTTAGTGATTCATTTTATCTCTTTCTGCTTTTTTTGACTACTATCTTTTGCTGGGAAAATGGCTGTGTTTTTCTGTGGCTATGTACTGAGCTAACATAATTGTTTGGTGTGCTTTTTCCGTAAATCCTTTTTGAAATCAGACATGTTGGCTGGATTCACAACATGTGTAGCTTTAATTTGTTGTCTTAGATGTGTGATTTCATGAAAGATTGATTTTTATAGTAATATATTTGAATTTGGCGCAGTACATTTTTTCTGGATTTTTGCCAAGTGGGCTGCTACCGTCCCACCTATCCCAGAGAAATTTTAAGCTTCACGGTTTGTTTTTTATTGTTTTTGTCGGCATCATAATAATAAAGTAATATGTACACTCACCACGCTGCGTTTTGGTCCTCGGTAGTTCGGTAGTTGTTTAGCTAGCTAGCTAAGTAGCTAGCTAGCTAGCTAAACAACTACCGAAGAAATAGAAGAGCTTTTACAACTGGAGATATTTTGTGTCTCGATTTGTAAAACCTCTTCTCTCTTTAGTTGTAGATATGGCTAGCTACTAAATAGCAAGCTACAATGTTACCACCAGCCACCTAAAGCTAGGTTTACCAGGAAATGTTAGCACATGACTGGAGTTGGCTAGCTAGCTAGTCTGCTAACTTGTTATGTACCATGCCTCACGTTTGTAACTTGTTAGCAAACATGTGTAACATCAACAATTGTACATAATTTTACTAGCTAATTATGTAACACCGTCGACGTGGTGAATGGTTTCTGGACCATGACAGTCGACCATTGTGACCAATACAAGTTGGCTTCCTCTTTCTCAAACAAGCTCTTCATGTTCAATCGTTACCCGTTAAGTATGCAAACTCCCCGTCAGAGGTCAACATCTTCCTGCACAAGGCAATGCCAAACGCAGCCTCCAGATGGACGATAATCTACACGGACGACATTCTCATGAGAAGTGATACTTGGTCACATCACCTCAACGAGATGGATAACGTTCTTGCCCAACTCGGGATGGCAGGGGCTAAATTGGCCATCATGAAAGGACAATGGTGCAGGAACAAGGTAAAATATCTTGGGCTTCTGGTGGGTGCTGAGGGCATCCCGCCACAGTCTAACAGAATCCAAGCAGTCCGCAACATCAAAACACCTACAAACCTTCATGAAGTGCGCAGTTTCTTGGGAGTATGTAATTACTCCCGGCAATTTATCGAAACTACGCCGTCTTGTCAAAGCCGAAAGACATCCCATTCATTTGGGATTGCACTGACGGCGAAGCTGTGGCTTCCTTGAAAAACCTGCTTTGTGAGGCACTCTGCCTGGTATACCCCAACAAGACAAGATGTTCTATTTGGAAGTCGGTTTCTCAGAGCACTGCCTTAGTGCTGGGTTGTACCAAAAATACGATCAAGACAAACATGTGGTTGTTTACGTGAGCAAAACATTCAACCCTGCTGAACAAAAGTACTCAGACTGCGAAAAAGCGCTGCTGTCGACAGTCTGGGCGGTCAAACACTTCACCAGTTATGTCGGCGGACAAAAATGTATCATAGAAACATGTCACCAGCCTGTGAATTTTCTGAAAAGCCAACGAATCCGTGAGGGTGCTGTACACAACAGCAGAACAGCGGCTTGGCTGATGACGCTGCAGAGCCATGATGTAGTAGTCAACTGCGCAAAAGCGGAAAACCTGCCTTTGGGCGGGGCTTTGGCGGTGTGTCAACGGTGTGGTGATGAGGAAACCGACTTTGCACCCCCCCCCCGCATGACGTAGCTCCGCCATTGCCTTCGAACCATCACTACTTCAAACGTGTGTCTTGGCATTCCAATGGCAATTGTAGATGTGGGTGTGGGATTGGCATGGCACAATTCCATTCCATGCAAACCACTTCAATTTCAGCAAGGCAACAAGACCAGACAGTTCGCAGAAGTCGCGGGCGTGCTTATCACACTGCAAACGGCGGTGAAACACGACTGGTGAGACACGACTCGCAATCTGCACCGACTCAGACTACGCCAGACTCACCTTTTTATGCCACTTACGTTTTTTGGAAACTAAAGCACATGACCACTTCAAGTGGCAAAGAAGTGAAAAACAAAGAGCTGATTCTAGCTTGTGATGACCAGGGGACACTCCAAATCACCTGGTCGTGACAAACTTAGCAAAGACCATGCTGACAGCATGGCGAAATCTGGTGCAATTCAAGCTGCTGTCGACAGATGCTCGAGGCGCAAAAATCACCATGGTGTCTGCGGTAATGTGTAGCCATGTAGCACCGCGGGAAACGCCTTTGCACGAAGATAATGTGTTGCTAACTCATTCAGTCCTGAACGGTGACCTGGTAGCAATGCAAGACCAAGATGAGTCCCTCGCCACTTTGATGGCTTTCCTGTCTGATCCTGTTAACCTGTTGAGGCTAGGGGGTGCTGTTGTCACTATTTATGGAAATCGTGTAATTTTTAAACGGCTTCCTACTAAATTCTTGATCGTACAATATGCATATTATTATTATTATTATTATTGGATAGAAAACAGTCTCTAGTTTCTATAGCCGTTGAAATTTTGTCTCTGAGTGGAACAGAACTCATTCTACAGCAATTTACCTGACATGGAGTCAGATTTCACACATTTTGGCCCCTGATCTGGAGTCAGTTTAAAGGCCACTGTTATTGCTATGAGTATACAGACACTGCTTACGTCTTCCCCTGGATGCCTTTACGTGATGACGCTTTGAATGGTGTCGATTGCGCAATCACAGCCCCTATAAAACAAAAACACGTGTAGGTAGGAACTCTTTTCCAGATGCGTCGGGCGCGCGGTGGACACCAACCTGCTCTTTTTCCAAGCATTAGTGTAGCCAGTTATATTTCTCCGGTCATGTTTCTACTCGTTATAGGAGTTAAAAACATCATAAGGTAGTTAATTTAAACCGTTTTATAGCAATTTATATCCGTTTAGTGCGATTTTGGGACATTTATTTCTGAGACACTGTGAATCTCTGGGCACGGTTCCAGTTCATGCCGAACGCAATGGGCATTTCTACATGGCAAGAGGACAGCTTTCGACCAAAAGACGATTAGACCCAAGAAAGGATTCTTTGCCCAAGATTCTGATGGAAGAACAGCTCAAAGTAGGAACAATTTATTATGATAAATCGTGTTTCTGTCGAAAAATGTTACTCGCTTATGACGCCATTTTGTTTGACGTAGCTTCGCTTGGCGCAAACTGTATTGAAAAGTAAGGATAATTTAAAAAATGTAAATCAGCGAATGTATTAAGAATTAAATTGTATATCAATCGCTGTCCACCCTATATTTTTTAGTCACGTTTATGAGTATTTATGTATACGACTAGATCACTGTCTAATATGGCGCACGACATTGTCTGACCAGCTGGGCAAATTTTGTCATTGTCTAACCATGATTTTGGTGGCTAAATATGCACATTTTCGAACAAACTGTATATGGATTGTGTAATATGATGTTACAGGAGTGTCATCGGAAGAATTCTGAGAAGGTTAGTGAAAAAATTAATATATTTTGGCGATGTTTACGTTATCGCTCTCTTTGGCTAGAATCAATGCTCTGGTAACGTTTGCATATGTGGTATGCTAATATAACGATTTATTGTGTTTTCGCTGTAAGACACTTAGAAAATCTGAAATATTGTCTGTATTCACAGGATCTGTGTCTTTCGATTAGTGTATGCTGTGTATTTTTACGAAATGTTTGATGATTAGTAATTAGGTAAACACGTTGCTCTATGTATTTATTCTAGTCCATTTGTGACGGTGGGTGCAATTGTAAACTATGACATCTACATGAAATATGCACATTTTTCTAACAAAACCTATCCTATACCATAAATATGTTATCAGACTGTCATCTGATGAGGTTTTTTATTGGTTAGTGGCTATCAATATCTTAGTTTAGCCGAATTGGTGATAGCTACTGGTGTTGGTGGACAAATAAAAGATGGTGTCTTATGCTAATGTGTTTAGCTAATAGATTTACATCTTTACATATTGTGTCTTCCCTGTAAAACATTTTAAAAATCGGACATGTTGGCTGGATTCACACGATCTGTGTCTTTCATTAGCTGTACTGGACTTTAATGTGTGAAAGTTAAATATTTAAAAAATATATATTTTTTGAATTTCGCGGCTCTGCCTTTTCAGTGGAATGTGGGGGGGGGTCCTAGACAGGTTAATCACTCAGTGTTTGAACTGTTTTTTCCAGGTTCACACAACTTGCGTTCGCTGTACGCAACTAAACAGCACCTCACACTTGTTGATTACCTACTGGTTTATGTTTCAGAAACCAATGCCACACAAAGGTGGTTGGTTTCTAAAACACAAAAGGGGATAATGATAGCTCATTCTACGACGAGCCATGTGGAGCCCATAGGGGGGTCAAGGCTACATGTGAAACATTGTGATAGGTGGCCCACTGTCCTCACATGGAACAAGACGTGACACAATACATGAGGGGGTGTCTAGTTTGCTGCCAGTTGCAACCCTCCAAGCCACTTCACAGAGCTCCTCTTGCAAGTGTGTCTTACCCCTGGAGCTCGATCCAGATCGACTGGGTCGGCCCAGTTGCCAGGTCGGCCAGAGGCAACAAGTATCTCCTCAAAGTGGGTGGAGTGCCTGCTCGCAACCAATGACACAGCGAAAACCACAGCCGTTCTTTTGCTTAACCACATTTTCAGTCGTTTCGGCCTGCCAGGAGAAATCTGGGGCAGCGACAAAGGAACCCACTTTCGGCAGCTGTAATGACCAAACTATGGCGGCTCCTGGGAGTCAAAGCTAAACTCCACATCGCATACCACCCTAGGAGCTCCGGCAGGGTAGAAAGGAGCAAACAGACAATTTTCAGAATCCTGAGGAAATATGTGGCAGCCAACCACAAAGATTAGGACCTCAAACACCCACTGGTACCGATGGCGATCAGAGCCACACGCAACAGGTCTACGGGAATAACACCATTCGAGATAATGACGGGCCGGCAAATTACACTTCCATTGCATCTCCTGTACCAACCGGACTTGCGAAACCACCACCAGACTACATTTGCGTACTCTCAATGAAAGTTGGAAAGAAGGGCAGAAGGTGACAAGACCTATTACGACAAAAAGTCCTCACACCAGGTAATCGAGGTCAAGGATAAGGTGTGGTACTACATATACACCAAACCCGCAGGCGTCGCGACAAAGTTCCTGCCCCACTGGACAGGGCCACACAAGATTTTGGTGAAGCTGTCACCTGTAGCTTATCAAATCAGAATCAGCGAAGGTAGACAAAACACTACGTTAAAGTGGGTCCACAGGAACCAAATCAAGTTGTACACCCACTCCCATGGGAATAGAAGGGGTGCTAGACAGCACTGAATAGATAATCAAACAATAGAAACCTAGCAAGTCAGAGATACTAAGAAAACTCTTAAGCATCCTCAGCTGATCCCATCCAGGAGATCAATACATTGCACCTAACATTATTTATTCTGTTCCCAGCTACAAGATGTACGTTGTTGTCACTATTGATATTGTCCTGCGCTGTGCTGTCCAAAACAGGAAAAATAGAAAATTGTTGTGTCAAAACATTTTCGTTTACAAAAACAAATAACTGAAATAATCAAACAATATCTCTGATTAAGTTTTTCTGTAGGATGGAGTTCCTTTAGCTAATCCTGACACTCTGCACCCTGGTCAAAACCAAATCACAAGCGTACCCCCTACGGGAATCTTTCTCCGCGATCATCCAGGGCTCCTTACAACTAGCTGCAGAGTACACATGCAGAGGGTGTACGTCCGCCTAGATGCAGAGAACGTGTACCGCCAATACATTCCACCTGCGGGGCATTTGAGTTGGGCCGGGGCTGACTGGACCACCCAGGGAGTTAAGCACACCCAGCTAGACACTGCTCATATATTGGCCCAACTCCAAAAGTTCACAGTCACCCAGTCACCCAGAACTAGCAGAGCCCAGGCGAGAAAAACGATTCGTCGGGGCGCTACTCTCGATAGGTGCAGCCGCCGGGTCAATATTTGCCTTAGGTACCACTGTCGTCAACGCAGTCAGTCTTGCCACAGTCAAGAGAAATGTTAGGGAGATTACTGAAGAGATGGCACTTATCCAGAAACAGATGAAAGCACAGGCACTCAGGTTGCAATATGTGGGAAAGTCTCTCCAGGACACTATTCTGGTGGTAAACACACCATGAGTATGCCCATGTCCAATTGGTTCGATGGTTATTGGATGATTTTCTCTGTGAAGTTAGCTCTTATATGGACCGCTTGGCCATGAATAGAATCCCCTCATATCTACTGCCCCTCTCAGTGGTGCACAACATATTGACCTACGCTACTACAACCACGATAAGGCCGTTACAGTCACATTTAGCCTATAGTTTGGGGTGGGAAATCCCAATACACGTTGATGTTGATCGTAATGAAGTGGGCTTTTTACTGATGCTGCTTTTTGTTGAACTGGAGAATATCTATAGATTGGAAAGTCTTCTAAATGTAGGATTTTGGCGCGATAGTACCCACGTGAAGATTGCCACA
Organism: Salvelinus fontinalis; assembly: GCF_029448725.1. NCBI lineage: Eukaryota > Metazoa > Chordata > Actinopteri > Salmoniformes > Salmonidae > Salvelinus > Salvelinus fontinalis. The sequence goes on from NC_074666.1 coordinate 49,495,589, forward strand.
CAACCAGTCGAAAACAATCCAGATTTCTACCTCACCCTAACCTGTTAATGTGTACTCTAACCAAAGACGTCCACTGCCTCTGTCCTAGCAAACCGTTCGTCAGGGAGAACACTGAGCGTCTTTATGGTCTTAAGCCTATCACCAGCGAAGAACGCTGTAGAGCCAAACTAACAGCAAGGGATGGGGCCACCACCACACAAGTGGAGGTCGTAAGGAATCGATGGTTGGTTAACACACCATTCGCGTCCGCCACTATGACTTACGAATGCCATAACTCAACCAACCAATTGAACCTCCCCAACCAGACTGTTTTTGTTAAGGTACCAGAGGGGGCGATTATCCACATAGATGACCTCGCTCTATACCAACTTCCTAATGACAGGATAGACAAAGAGATTGAAATGCCTGACACTTTTGCTAAGCATTCCCTTCAGTTACCACAAGCCATTCAAAACCAAATCCAGTACGAGGGACCAATGACTGTTGATCTTAGCGTACTGGATAAGGCACTTTTAGTCAACCCGACTGACTACAAGCCAAAAGATTGGTCTGTCACCCGCTCTTGGACGGTGCCGTACAGTATCCTGGCTGTTGCCATGATCCTTGATCTTATTTCCCTTGGCATGTGCACCTACTACGTACACAGGCGCACATGTGCAATGGAAGACCTAAGGATCATGGTATACTCATCTTATTTTTTATTTAATTTTATTTCACCTTTATTTAACCAAGTAGGCCAGTTGAGAACAAGTTCTCATTTACAACTGCGACCTGGCCAAGATAAAGCAAAGCAGTGTGACACAAACAACAACACAGAATAACACATGGAATTAACAAACATACAGTCAATAATACAATAGAAAAAGTCTACATACAGTGTGTGCAAATGAGGTGGGATAAGGGAGGTAAGGCAATACATAGGCCATAGTGGTGAAATAATTACAATATAGTAATTAAACAATGGAGTGATAGATGTGCAGAAGATGAGTGTGCAAGTACTGGGGTGCAAAGGAGCAAAATTAATAAAATAAATAACAGTATGGGGATGAGGTAGTTGGATGGGCTATTTACAGATGGGCTATGTACAGGTGCAGTGATCTGTGAGCTGCACTCACAGCTGGTGCTTAAAGTTAGTGAGGGAGATATGAGTCTCCAGCTTCAGTGATTTTTGCAGTTCGTTCCAGTCATTGGCAGCAGAGAACTGGAAGGAAAGGCGGCCAAAGGAGGAATTGGCTTTGGGAGTGACCAGTGTGATATACCTGCTGGAGCGCGTGCTACGGGTAGGTGCTGCTATGGTGACCAGTGAGCTGAGATAAGGCAAGGCTTTACCTAGCAAAGACTTATAGGTGACCTGGAGCCAGTGGGTTTGGGGATGAATATGAAGTGAGGGCCAGCCAACGAGAGCATGCAGGTCGCAGTGGTGGGTAGTACAGTGGGGCAAAAAAGTATTTAGTCAGCCACCAATTGTGCAAGTTCTCCCACTTAAAAAGATGAGAGAGGCCTGTAATTTTCATCATAGGTACACTTCAACTATGACAGACAAAATAAGAAAAAAAAAAAAAAAAAAAAGAAAATCACATTGTAGGATTTTTTATGAATTTATTTGCAAATTATGGTGGAAAATAAGTATTTGGTCAATAACAAAAGTTTATCTCAATACTTTGCTATATACCCTTTGTTGGCAATGACAGAGGTCAAACGTTTTCTGTAAGTCTTCACAAGGTTTTCACACTCTGTTGCTGGTATTTTGGCCCATTCCTCCATACAGATCTCCTCTAGAGCAGTGATGTTTTGGGGCTGTTGCTGGGCAACACGGACTTTCAACTCCCTCCAAAGATTTTCTATGGGGTTGAGATCTGGAGACTGGCTAGGCCACTCCAGGACCTTGAAATGCTTCTTACGAAGCCACTCCTTCGCTGCCCGGGCAGTGTGTTTGGGATCATTGTCATGCTGAAAGACCCAGCCACGTTTCATCTTCAATGCCCTTGCTGATGGAATGAGGTTTTCACTCAAAATCTCACGATACATGGACCCATTCATTCTTTCCTTTACACGGATCAGTCGTCCTGGTCCCTTTGCAAAAATCTGCCCCAAAGCATGATGTTTCCACCCCCATGCTTCACAGTAGGTATGTTTTTCTTTGGATGCAACTCAGCATTCTTTGTCCTCCAAACACGATGAGTTGAGTTTTTACCAAAAAGTTTTATTTTGGTTTCATCTGACCATATGACATTCTCCCAATCTTCTTCTGGATCATCCAAATGCTCTCTAGCAAACTTCAGACGGGCCTGGACATGTACTGGCTTAAGCAGGGGGACACGTCTGGCACTGCAGGATTTGAGTCCCTGGCGGCGTAGTGTGTTACTGATGGTAGGCTTTGTTACTTTGGTCCCAGCTCTCTGCAGGTCATTCACTAGGTCCCCCCGTGTGGTTCTGGGATTTTTGCTCTTTGCCGTTCTTGTGAACTTTGTTGTTCTTGGGATCATTTTGACCCCACGGGGTGAGATCTTGTGTGGAGCCCCAGATCGAGGGAGATTATCAGTGGTCTTGTATGTCTTCCATTTCCTAATAATTGCTCCCACAGTTGATATCTTCAAACCAAGCTGCTTACCTATTGCAGATACAGTCGTCCCAGCCTGGTGCAGGTCTACAATTTTGTTTCTGGTGTCCTTTGACAGCTCTTTGGTCTTGGCCATAGTGGAGTTTGGAATGTGACTGTTTGAGGTTGTGGTGTCTTTTATACTGATAACAAGTTCAAACAGGTGCCATTAATACAGGTAACGAGTGGAGGACAGAGGAGCCTCTTAAAGAAGAAGTTACAGGTCTGTGAGAGCCAGAAATCTTACTTGTTTGTAGGTGACCAAATACTTATTTTCCACCATAATTTGCAAATAAATGCAAAAAAAATCCTACAATGTGATTTTCTGGATTTGTTTTTCTAATTTTGTCTGTCATAGTTGAAGTGTACCTATGATGAAAATTACAGGCCTCTCTCATCTTTTTAAGTGGGAGAACTTGCACAATTGGTGGCTGACTAAATACTTTTTTACCCCACTGTATATGGAGCGTTGGTGACAAAAAGGATGGCACTGTGATATACTGCATCATTTGCTGAGTAGAATGTTGGAGGCTATTTTGTAAATGACATCGCCGAAGTCGAGGATCGTCAGTTTTACCAGGGTATGTTTGGCAGTATGAGTGAAGGGTGCTTTGTTCCGAAATAGGAAGCCGATTCTAGATTTAATTTTGGATTGGAGATGCTTAATGTGAGTCTGGAAGGAGAGTTTACAGTCTAACCAGATGCCTAGGTATTTGTAGTTGTCCACATATTCTAAGTCATAACCGTCCAGAGTAGTGATGATGGATGGGCGGGCAGGTGTGGGCAGCGTTCGGTTGAAGAGCATGCATATAGTTTTACTTGCGTTTAAGAGCAGTTGGAGGCCACGGAAGGAGAGTTGTATAGCATTGAAGCTCGTCTAGAGGTTATTTAACACAGTGTCCAAAGAAGGGCCAGAAGTATACAGAATGGTGTCGTCTGCGTAGAGGTGGATCAGAGAATCACCAGCGGCAAGAGCGACATCATTGATGTATACAGAGAAAAGAGTCGGCCCGAGAATTGAACCCTGTGGCACCCCCATAGAGACTCCCAGAGGTCCGGACAACAGACCCTCCGATTTGACACACTGAACTCTGTCTGAGAAGTAGTTGGTGAACCAGGCGATGCAGTCATTTGAGAAACCAAGACTGTTGAGTCTCCCGATGAGAATGTGGTGATTGACAGAGTCGAAAGCCTTGGCCAGGTCGATGATTTATTTTGATTTTCCCATCATGTCAAGCAAAGAGGCACTGAGTTTGAAGGTTAGCCTTCAAATACATCCACAGGTGCTTCTCCAATTGACTCAAATTATGTCATTTAGCCTATCAGAAGCTTCTAAAGCCTTGGCATCATTTTCTGGAATTTTACAAGCTGTTTAAAGGCACAGTCAACTTAATGTATGTAAACTCCTGACCCACTGGAATTGTGATACAGTGAATTATAATTTAAATAATCTGTGTCATGCACAAAGTAGATGTCCTAACCAACTTGCCAAAACTATAGTTTGTTAACAATACATTTTTGGAGTAGTTGAAAAATGAGTTTCAATGACTCCAACCTAAGGGTATATAAATTTATGACTTTAACTGTAAGTATTCAGACCCTTTACTCACTACTATGTTGAAGCACCTTTGGCAGCAGTTACAGCCTCGAGTCTTCTTGGGTATGACGCTACAAGCTTGGCACACCAGTATTTGGCAGTGGTGTAAAGTACTTAAGTAAAAAATACTTTAAAGTACTACTTAAGTAGTTTTTTAGGTATCTGTAGTTTACTTTACTATTTATATTTTTGACTACGTTTACTTCACTACATTCCTTAAGAAATTATTGTACTTTTTACTCCATGTATTTTCCTTGACTCCCAAAGTACTTGTTACATTTTGAATGCTTAGCAGGACAGGAAAGTAGTCAAGTTCACGCACTTATCAACCGAATATCCCTGGCCATCCCTGCTGCCTCTGATTCTTCTCTCTGTACCTTACTCCATTCATCTTTCCCTCGATCCTGACTAGTCTCTTGCTGCGGAAAAACATCCCCACAGCATGATGCTGCCACCACCAAAGGGATGGTGCCAAGTTTCCTCCAGACGTGACGCTAGACATTCAGGCCAAAGTGTTCAATCTTGGTTTCATTGGACCTCAGAATCTTGTTTCTCCTGGTCTGAGAGTCCTTTAGGTTTCTTTTGGCAAACTCTAAGTGGGCTGTCATGCGCCTTTTACTGAGGAGTGGCTTCCGTCTGGCCACTATCATAAAAGCCTGATTGGTGGAGTGCTGCAGAGATGGTTGTCCTTCTGGAAGATTCTCCCATCTCTACAGAGGAACTCTGGAGCTCTTTCAGTAACCATCGGGTTCTTGGTCACCTCCCTGGCCAGCTCTAGGAAGAGTCTTGGTGGTTCCAAACTTCTTCCATTTCAGAATGATGGAGGACACTGTATTCTTGAGGACCTTCAATGCTGCAGACATTTTTTGGTACCCTTCCCCAGATCTGTGCCTCGTCACAATCCTGTCTCAGAGCTCTACAGACAATTCCTTCAACCCCATGGCTTGGTTTTTGCTCTGACATGCACTGTCAACTGTGGGACTTTATATAGACAGGTGTATGCCTTTCCAAATCTTGTCCAATTAATTGAATTTACCACAGGTGGACTCCAATCAAGTTGTAGAAACATCTCAAGGATGATCAATGGAAAAAGGATGCACCTGGAAACGGAAAATGTCCCAGTTCTTCCATGGCCTGCATACTCACCAGACAGACATTGAGTCACCCTTTGAGGAGTTTGGGATGCTCTGGATCAACGTGTATGAGAGCGTGTTCCAGTTCTTGCCAATATCCAGCAACTTCGCACAACCATTGAAGAAGAGTGGGACAACATGCCACAGACCACAATCAACAGCCCGATCAACTCTATGCGAAGAAGATGTGTCGCGCTGCCTGAGGCAAATGGTGGTCACACCAGATACTGACTGGTTTTCTGATCAATGCCTTTTTTTAAGGTATCTGTGACCAACAGTTGCATATCTGTATTCCCAGTCATATGAAATCACAGAGTAGGGCCTAATTTATTTATTTAAATTGACTGATTTCCTTGAACTGTAGTTCTGTAAAATCTTTGAAATTGTTGCGTGTTGCATTTAAATTTTTGTTTAGTATACATCTAACACTTCTCAGAAAATACAGCTGTGAACAGTTTGAAAAAAGTTAGGAAGACATTTTACATGAGCTCCATCTACGTCCCTGAATGATAGGTCCATATCCAAAGAAGTTATCCAATCTATGAAAATCAAGAGAGGGTTTGAATGAAAGAAAAGACTAACCAAGACAGACTACCACACCGTGGATGTGGCATGTGAAAATTCTTGATCACCTGTATCCAATATATTTCAATGTATTTAGAAACAAAAAAAGCATTCCAAACTAGATTTTCATATGTTTGTGAAAGCAAAGACGATGTAGAAAGCAATTTTTCGCGTTACAATTTAATTTGTGCTACAATGAAAACATTGATTGTGTAATTATTGAATTTCCAACACATTTTTAACATGTACATTTCCGGCGTTGTGTACTTACAAAGGTGAGTGACTCCTCTGAGACCAGGTAGATAAGCTCGGTGTGTTGGATGGCCCGGTCAAGGAGTTTCTCCAGGGAGCAGGCGTTGCTAGGATCCTGACACTCCGCCGTAGACCCTGTGGTGCCCTGGAAGGGCCAGAGTAGCAGCAACACACAGCCATGCAGAGCACATGGCAGGCAAAAGGTACAAACACAGGTCATGCGTAGCATGCAGGATGTCCTCTTTTTTTAATAATCTTGTTCTCAATGACTACGCGGTGACACACACACATCTATAAACTCTCCTGTGGAGTCTGTGTTTTGATATTGTGACTAGGGTAATACACAATAACACACAGTAACACAGTTAGTGAGATTTAATTTAGCTGAGAGTAATTCAAAGTACTTCATGAGAAAGTGTAGTCAGTTCCAATTAAAGTCTGTGTGATTTTTTTTGGAGGGCATTGTAATTTATGTCGCATTTCAGAAGATAGATTACATTTGTTTTTGATGATTTTCCTGGTTTTGAGGCGAATCTAAACTCTGGATAACCTACCTTGTTTGGACTGAAGGTTTCAATGGTCTTCTTATACTATCCACGTGTTATGAATGGTCATGAGGGCTCGTGTGGCTCCAACATAAGAGGGGGTGTGTAACGGGTGACGCTCTCCTCATCCTCGGATGAGGTGAGGAGAGAAGGATCGGTAGACCAATGCGCAGCGAGGTGTGATGACATAATGAATTTATTGAACAAAACGAACACTGACACGAACTATACTTTAGAAATGATACAAAATAACAAACGGACAACGTAGACGAAACCTGAACATGGAACTTACATAACGACAGGAAGAACACACGAGCAGGAAACAGACTACATCAAAACGAAATACAACCGAAACAATCCCGTGTGGTGCGCAGACACAAACACAGGAGACAATCACCCACAAACAAACAGTGAGAATGCCCTACCTAAATATGACTCTTAATTAGAGGCAAACGCAAACCACCTGCCTCTAATCAAGAGCCATACCAGGCAAACCGAAACCAACATAGAAACAGATAACATAGAATGCCCACCCAACCTCACGTCCTGACCAACTAACACACAAAAACTAACATAAATAGGTCAGGAACGTGACAGGGTGAGTTGATCTTTAAACACCATTTTCCTCTCTTGATTTTATTCATCGTCTTGAATCCCAACTTTACTGAGCAGGAATCAATTAAATACGAAAGAAGATTCTTGCTATAATGTATAGTGTGTGGGTGGGAAAACACTTTGAACGGAATAATGATTATATAAACCAGTTCTCAACCATGGTCCATCACTCATCTTGTGAATATCCCTTCAGCGTCTATGGCTATTTCATTTACATAAGAGGAGAAAAAGTAAAGAAACAGGTGTCCCTATCCATCTATCTACAGTACCAGTCAAAAGTTTGGACACACCTACTCATTCTAGGGTTTTTCTTTATTTTTACTATTTTCTACATTGTAGAATAATAGTGACGACATCAAAACTATGAAATAACACATATTTACTACATGGAATCATGTAGTAAACCATAAAGTATTATACAAATCAAGATATATTTTATATTTGAGATTCTTCAAATAGCCACCATTTGCCTGGATGACAGCTTTGCACACTCTTGGCATTCTCTAAACCAGATTCATGAGGTAGTCACCTTGAATTCTTTTCAATTAACAGGTGTCTTGTTAAAAGTTAATTTGTGGAATTTATTCATTTTTAATGTGTTTGACACAATCAGTTGTATTATGACAAGGTAGGGTTGGTATACAGAGATAGCCCTATTTGGTAAAAGACCAAGTTCATATCATGGCAAGAACAGCTCAAATAAGCATTATTACTTTAAGACATGAAAGTCAGTCAATCTGTAAAATTTCAAGAACTTTGAAAGTTTCTTCAAGTGCAGTCACAAAAACTATCAAGCGCTATGATGAAACTGGCTCTCGTGAGGACCGCAACAGGAAAGGAAGACCCAGAGTTACCGCTGCTGCAGAGAATACGATCATTGGTTACCAGCCTCAGAAATTACAGCCCAAATAAGTGCTTCAGAGTTCAAGTAACAGACACATCTCAACATCAACTGTTCAGAGACTGTATGAATCAAGCCTTCATGGTCGAATTGCTGCGAAGAAACCATTACTAAAGGACACCAATAATAAGAAGAGACTTGCTTGTGCCAAGAAACACGAGCAATGACATTAGACCAGCGGAAATCTGTCCTTCGTTCTGATGAGTCCAAGTTTGAGATTTTTGGTTCCAAGAGGCGTGTCTTTCTGAGACGCAGAGTAGGTGAACGGATGATCTCTGCATGTGTGGTTCCCACCGTGAAGCATGGAGGAGGAGGAGGAGATATGATGGTGCTTTGCTGGTGACACTGTCAGTGATTTATTTAGAATTCAAGGCACACTTAACCAGCATGACTACCACAGCATTCTGCAGTGATAAGCCATCCCATATGGTTTTCGCTTAGTGGGACTATCATTTGTTTTTCAACAGGACAATGACCCAACACACCTCCAGGCTGTGTAAGGGCTATTTGACCAAGAAGGAGAGTGATGGAGTGGTGCATCAGATGACCTGGCATTTACAATCACCCAACCTCAACCCAATTGAGATGGTTTGGGATGAGTTGGACCATAGAGTGAAAGAAAAGCAGCCTGCATTTCTAGGTGAAGCTGGTTGAGAGAATGTCATGAGTGTGCAAAGCTGTCATCGAGGCAAAGGGTGGCTACGTTGAAGAATCTAAAATATAACATATGTGATTTGTATAACACTTTAGGTTACTACATGATTCCATATGTGTTATTTCATAGTTTATGTCTTCACTATTATTCTACATGTAGAAAATAGTACAAATAAATTAGTAAATGTGTCCAAATTTTTGACAGGTACTGTATATGGTGAAGATTAACTGAGGGCACATCATCAGAGCCAGGCTCCATGTTGGACAAAGAATGTGTAGGGACAAGTTCATATGGACACGTGGTTCACAAGATGCCAAGCTGTCGTTATCTATTCGTTGTCTATTCACAGAGTGCCGTCAAGACACCTGCTAAGGTGAAAGTACAAGGTGTCCTAGCTTAAGGGGCACTGGGTTTTCATCTCCTCCATATGACGCTGCTTTGAACCTGTCATTATGACATAATGAAGGAGGAGACCTAGGTGTGATCTTGTAAGCCAACCTCGGAACATGGTCAGAAACTCATCTTGAGTTTCGCAACACTCATTTTGTGTTTTGTATTTCAAATGAACGGTCATGTGATTTATATCGTTTGTTTACAACAATGGAAGACAGAAAAAGCTAGTTAAAATAATGTGAAATTAAAATGCCATAAATGTTTTGAAGCCAAAAGTATGATATCGACTAATTCCATGACCAGGTTAGAATTGATCTGAACAATCTTAACTTGAGATATTGCAGATGCACAAAACTTGACGTACAGAAAGGTGCAAATTCACTTGTGACTGCACTTTTAATCACTCTGTGAATGACAATACATTACAATATATTAATCCAAATAGAACACCACGCTGGAATCCAAATACGTACCTATACATACCATACAAGTATAGTATAACTGACCAAACATAGGAAACATGAAGAGTCAGTAGAACATTCACATGTATTTATTTTGCATATGGTATCACTGTGCATCGATGAGAAATTGTTTGATTCCTATTTATGTAAAGATTACTAATCTATACATTTGAATAGAGTAAGGTTTGTTTAAAATAGAGTAGAGAAAATCTAAATAGTGTAGGTCTCAAGATGTTGTTTAGCTACAAGTCAAGGTTACACAATGTAGTATTATTTGTGATCTTGCTACTAACAGCCACAAATCCATATGATTATATGGGTTTGCTAATCCTAAAAGGGAGTAATTTGATCTGTAGTGGCACTTGCTGGACTAGTTCATCCATGCTTTAGCATATAATAAATCTGCCATGAGTGGGGTGTGTGTTTGTTGAGGGGTGGAGGGTTGGGTGCATTTCATAGGATTGGGGAGTTGATTGGATGTATTCCAAGCATATAGTCTGTCAAATTGTATCCAATTTGGTTGAGTCTGCTCTTGGAACCATGGCAATTTGATACTACTATGTTTAGAGTGCAGTGTGTGGGATGCAAAAGGACCACAATTGCAGAATTTACACTACAATCTTACACCACTTCTGATATCACCTAAATATCCTTCAATCTTCACACACAGCCATCAGTTCTTGGACTGTGTTACATTTTCAGTAGCATCCATCTGTTGGAAAACAGTGGAATTGGCGAACATATGGTTCCATTATGGTTCCACCACCTTCCGGAGACACCTGAAACCCCACCTCTTTAAGGAATACCTAGGATAGGATAAAGCAATCCTTCTGACCCCCCCCCCCCCCCCTTAAAAGATATTGATGCACTATTGTAAAGTGGCTGTTCCACTGGATGTCATAAGGTGAATGCACCAATTTGTAAGTCGCTCTGGATAAGAGCGTCTGCTAAATGACTTAAATGTAAATGTAATGTAAATGCATTGCCCATCCTGAGTTGTCTCCCTCTCCTCAAATCCCATAGAAAGACCATCTTCTATCTGTCAGAATGTGCCAAACAGCAGAGTGGATGTCCTCAGAAGTCAGCCCCATATGAACTGAGGGCCATTTGGCAGCACTGGAACGGAAGGAATGACTCAGTCAGCCTATGGTCATGCGGTAGACTGCAACCGACGCCACGTACACTGGCAAATTAATGACATTATGCTGCCTAGAAGTTCACTTTGATATTCAGAATATGCATGTTTTATAAATTACTTTTCTCTCTCACTCGCTCTTTTAATCTTGTAAAAAAAAATAATGTTTAAAGCTGTTATGAAGCGAGTAGGGGGGGTCCACAAACATGGTTTGAGGTTTATGATTCCGTAGGCGTCTTGTTATTTAATATGATGTATGAAAACCAAAATGTTGTTTTTTAATCGAGAAATGTAATAATAAGCACAGAGACAAAAATGTGTCAAGCATTTAGAAATGTTCACAGGCTTCGGGCTGACCTATGAAACATTTACATATAATCCTGCTAGAATTTATGACCGTTTCAATTAAAGGTGCTACACAGTTTTTTTTTTTTGCATATTAATTTCAGAAAATGTCCATATTAACATATCTGCAGTAATAGTGGAATGATTTACAGTATTCCTTACTTGCCAGTGATTGGCTGCAATATTTGTCTATTGATTTCTCCCACCAGAGCAGCATCTGTTGTCAGAAAGGGAAAGTTGTTCTGACTTTGTGGCTGTGTTATTTAGTGGGAATCGCTCAGTTTATATACGAAAACAAGCACTGAATAGTGTAGGGAATCATTGTACCATCTAAATCGCTGTGAAATATATTTTAAATAACAAAAAAAGGTGCATAAAGGTGCATAAAGGGGCATAATGGTGCTACATAGGATATTATATATATATTTTGTACTGTAATTTCAGAGAATGTCCTTAACCTTTTCACGTCTGAGTTCCAAATATTTCTAATGGTCGCCGCAGTGCAAGTTTTTTTTATGCGCATGATGTCAGAATGCACTCACTGTTCCAAAATGTGATTGTTACGCAACAGGACAGTTAACTCACGCTGCCCTCAAACTAAGGCCCTCTGCCTGAAAAAATATCTAAAGGCTAAATTTCCACTTGTCAATTTCTAATTGTGTTCTGCCTCCTTATTAATTAATGTAGAATTGGCCCATTTCACTGTTGACCACAATTTATGTTTGAGGAATTACTCAGCCGGACAAACTTCTCACTTCGATGAGAGCCAAAGCACTTCCCCAGTGTTTCCCCAGATCAAGTGTGCAGACATTTGTGCTTCTCATGTCAAAACAGAACTTCAGAACTTGCACAAACTTTTGCCTCCCTGGCACATTTCCTAGATGGCATCCCTATTGCCTTCATTGTTGTTTTCCTTACTAATACTAACTTTGGACTTCCTATCAAAGTAAATGCCTTATTACGTTACCATTATTGTTTCTGTGTTGTCGTTTCTACTGTAGAAAACCATATGTATGGAGCATAATTTATTTACTGTTTTATTCACATTTTCATTTATGGGTAACAAATTATTATTTTCAAATCTTGCATAGATTGTAATGGACACATATGATGTGTGTAAAATACTTTTTTGTTTATGATGAGCTAATGCTGAGCTAATTTCCAGCTATCTGTGGTGTCATGTTTGTTGACACCATACATTGCATTCTGGTTGTCACATAAATGTCTGTCAGACCAAAAATATTACACCAAAACGAGGTGAAGGGATGGTTCACTTGTCTTTCGAGTACATTTCCGGAAGTGAATGGTGGAAGTGAATGATGGTAGAGGACACATCCCCTTCAACATGCATACTGCAAACAGACCCAACTCATCTTGTAACCTCTTGTCTTTGGTTGGTGTGAAAAAACAAACATGGCGTGAATGATGGTAGAGGACACATCCCCTTCAACATGCATACTGCAAACAGACCCAACTCATCTTGTAACCTCTTGTCTTTGGTTGGTGTGAAAAAACAAACATGGCGGCGCACAAACTACCCATCGACAGATTACTTTAGATTTTTAGAAAGTGTTTTACTCAATTATTTCGATCACTGGTGAGCTCACCTGTGATGTGATGAATTGTAAATAGTAATTGCTATTAGATCATTCATATTATGGTTTCTGTCAGCCGAGAGTTGGCTAAATATGATTGCTTGTATTAGGTCACTCTTTCCTCAGTTAGCGCTACGACTAATGTAGCCTACATTTTCCGGTTTGGATGAGAATTGTGTTATTCTGTCCCTACTTCTGTGAATGTCTTAATATTGCATCCAAGAAATAAACTGCTCACATTGAGGACATACGTTTGTAAAGTCTGTGTTTGTGCAAAATGTTTCCTTAAAAATGTTTCTGTAAAAAAACATTGTGGCCAGCTGAAACACTGTGGCCAGCTGAAACAGCAATCATAACTGGACTTTCTAATTACACCAGTTTGAGTGTACGCTGCAGGGGCCACTGTAGAATGATCACACCTGTGTGTTCACACGTGTTATTAACTTCTTGAGAATACAGGGGGTGCTGTTTCGCATTAGCATAATTGCCTCTACAGACTAAACTGCCTCTTATTCAATTATTGCTGTTACTATATGCATATAACCATATAGCATTGGATAGAAAACAAGCTATGGTTTCTAAAACCGTTCCAATTGAGTCTCTGAGTCAAACACAGGTCATTTCACAGCACTTTCCCTGAGCCAGAAGAAGAATGCAAGATGTGTATGCTCGCTTCAACGCTCTGCCTATATATGGTCACGCGACCTATGACCCGAATGACACTTCCTTCTTCTTCCTCTGGGTGTCTGGAAGACGTCAGAGGAGAAATTTTTTGTTTATCTTGTACTGACGTGAAATAAGACCTATTTCTTTAGCGTGACCGACAACTTCCGGTTTCTGAAATGCGCGTTTTCAGAGGTGGCATTGTCTTTTGTTATGCTGACGTTACGGATGAAAACTATCTCCGTGTCGAAGTTTGTTTGATACATGTGACCATATCACCGTAATGTATGTTTTTTCAATATAGTTTAATCAGATTATTAGAATTTTTTCGGGAGTTTTGCCGTGTTCCGTTCTTTGAGTTTTTTAACTTTGGACATGGACCGTGCCAGTCGACCAGTACCCAGGCTAAATGAAGAGGGGAAGTTGCCATTGTGAATGGATTGAACGACTCATCAGGACTAAGGACACCTTGATCAACATTCTGATGAAAGACCAGCAATAGTAAGACCCAATTTACGATGTTATTTCATATATCTGTCGTGCATGTGAACTGGTCGGGCGCGTCCAGCTGGTTTTGGCTGGCCTGGTTATGCTAATTAGCTAGTTATGCTAATTTCGCTATAAAACATTTAAAAAATCTGAAATATTGTTTGGATTCACCAGATGTTGGGCTTTCAATGTCTGTACGCTGTGTATTTTTTCTGAAATGTTTTAAGACAAGTAATTAGTTATATAACGTTGGTCTCTGTAATTGTTCTAGCTGCATCAGCACTATATCAGATTGCAGCTGCAATGTAGAACTGTGATTTATACCTGAAAAATGCACATTTAAAAAAAAAAAACTATGCTATACCATAAATATGTTATCAGACTGTCATCTTAAGAATTTTTTTGTTGGTTAGTGGCTATCAATATCTTAGTTTAGCCGAATTGGTGATAGCACCTGATGGAGTAAGAAACTGTTGGAGTAAGAAAATGGTGTCATTTTGCTAACGTGTTTAGCTAATAGATTTACATATTGTGTCTTCCCTGTAAAACATTTAAAAAATCTGAAATGGTGGTTTTATTCACAAGATCTGTGTCTTTCATTGGGTGTCTTGGACTTGTGATTTAATGATATTTAGATGCTACTATTTAATTGTGACGCTATGCTAGCGATGCTAATCAGTGTGGGGGGTGTGGGGGGTGCTCCCGGATCCGGGTTAGGTACTCTGTAGAGGTTAACTTCTTGCGACTATAGGGGGTGCTGTTTTCTCATTAGCATAATTTGCATTACAGATTAAACGGCTTCCTACTCAATTCTTGCTTGCACAATATGAATATTATTACTATTATTGGATAGAAAACACTCTCTAGTTTCTATAGCCGTTGGAATTTTGTCTCTGAGTGAAACAGAACTCAATCTACAGCACTTTTCATGATAGGGAGTCAGATTTCAAACATTTTGGCCACTGATCTGGAGTCAGTTTAAAGCTCACTGTAAATGCTATGGAGAAACAGACACTGCTTACGTCTTCCCCTGGATGTCAGTGCGTGATGACGCTTAGAATGGTGTCGATTGCGCAATCAGTTTCTATATAAGACATCAAATAGCGGAAGTAGCTTCCCTTTGCTGCCTGCGCCTTGCGCGCGAAGGACGTCGGACTCGCCACCTTCCAAGCGCTAGTTTAGCCAGTAATATTTCTCCGGTCATGTTTTTACCCGTTATAGGTGTAAACAGCATCATAAGGTAGTTAATTTGAACCGTTGTATAGCAATTTATATCCTTTTAGTGCGATTTTGAGGCATTGCTTTGTTGTGCACTTTGAATCGCTGGGCACATTTCGGGGTCCCGGTCGTACGTTAGTGGGCATTTCGACGGACAAGTGGACATCTTTCGACCAAAAGAAGATTAGACCCAAGAAAGGATTCTTTGCCCAAGATTCTGATGGAAGAACAGCTCACAGTAAGAACAATTTATGATGATAAATCGTGTTTCTGTCGAAAAATGTTAAACGCTTACGCCGCCATTTTGTTTTGTATAGCTTCGCTTGGCGCAACCTGTATTGAAAAGTAAGGATAATTTAAAAAATGTAAATCAGCGATTGCATTAAGAACTAATTTGTCTTTCGATTCCTGTCAACCCTGTATTTTTTAGTCAAGTTGTCACGACTTCAACCGAGGCAGGCTCTCCTTCTCGTTCGGGTGGCGCTCGGCGGTCGTCGTCACCGGCCTACTAGCTGCCACTGACTCTTTTTCCTCCCCCTCCTTATGTGTTTATTTGTATCACCTGTGTTTAGTTAATTGTTAATTAGTGTGGCTTTATTAGTCAGCCAGCCCGTACGCTTCTTTGTGCGGGATTGTTTCATTGTAGCTTTTGGGATTTCGGGAGTGTTTATGATTATTGTGGACTGGGTTTGTTTCGCGTGTCATTGGACCGTTGTGTATGACACCCAGTACGTCCGTGTTGGACGTTTCGTTTGTTAGTTGGGTATTAAAGACTCAACCTATTGAAGCTCTGCTGTTCCTGCGTCTGACTTCGCACCTCCCGACACTCAGATCGTTACACAAGTATATGATTAGCTATTGATTAAACTAGATCACTCAAAGGTGGCGACCGACATTTCCAGGCTTGTTTTGCTACTATTTTCATTGTATAACCACATTTTTTTATGGCTAAATATGCACATTTTCGAACAAACTCTATATGTATGTTGTAATATGATGTTACAGGAGTGTCATCTGAAGAATTCTGAGAAGGTTAGTGAAAAAATTAATATATTTTGGCGATGATACGATATCGCTCTCTTTGGCTAGAATCAGTGCTCGGGTAACGTTTGCATATGTGGTATGCTAATATAACGATTTATTGTGTTTTCGCCGTAAAACACTTAGAAAATCTGAAATGTTGTCTGAATTCACAAGATCTGTGTCTTTCCATTGCTATGTGCTGTGTATTTTTAAGAAATGTTTTATGATGAGTAAATTGGTAATACAAGTTGCTCTCTGTAGTAATTCTAGTCGCTTTGGTGAGATTTGTGATGGTGGCTGCAATGGCAAACTATGATTTATACCTGAAATATGCACATTTTTCTAACAAAACCTATCCTATACCATAAATATGTTATCAGACTGTCATCTGATGAGGTTTTTTCTTGGTTAGTGGCTATCAATATCTTAGTTTAGCCGAATTGGTGATAGCTACTGGTGTTGATGGTAACGGCTTTCCTCCTCCTCTTCATCAGAAGAGGAGGAGCAGGGATTGAACCAAAATGCTGTTCCTGCGTCATTTGTAGACATTATTTATTAAAGAAAAAACACGAACTCGACTAATACACTAACAAAACAAATAAACGGTGTAGACAGACCTAGACGACGAACTTACATAAAACATGAAGAACGCACGAATAGAGAAAATAGGCTACACAAAATGAACGATGAACAAACAAACCGAAAACAGTCCCGTGTGGCGCAACGACATACACAAACACAGGAGACAATCACCCACAACGAACACTGTGAAAACGCCTACCTAAATATGACTCTTAATTAGAGGAACGCCAAACACCTGCCTCTAATTAAGAGCCATACCAGGCAACCCATAAACCAACATAGAAACAGAAAACATAGAATGCCCACCCAAACTCACGTCCTGACCAACTAACACATATAACAAACTAACAGAAATAGGTCAGGAACGTGACATTGAGAAAAAATGGTGGGCAAAGAAAAATTGTGTCTTTTGCTAACCTGTTTAGCTAATAGATTTACATATTGTGTCTTCCCTGTAAAACATTTTAAAAATCTGAAATGGTGGCTTTATTCACAAGATCTGTATCTTTCATTAGGTGTCTTGGACTTGTGATTTAATGATATTTAGATGCTACTATTTAATTGTGACGCTATGCTAGCGATGCTCATCAGTGTAGGGGGGGTGCTCCCGGATCCGGGGTTGAGGCTCGTTAAAGGTTAAAGGGTTAATATACAGTGAAATCCAAAAGTAATCTAATTAGCGTAATATAGAAATCCCCATCAAAATCTGTCAGTTTAACTTTTTATGGCTGCAGGGGCAGTATTGAGTAGCTTGGATGAAAGGTGCCCATTTCAAACGGCCTCGTACTCAATTCTTGCTCGTACAATATGCATATTATTATTACTATTGGATAGAAAACACTCTCAAGTTTCTAAAACCGTTTGAATTATATCTGTGAGTAAAACAGAACTCATTTTGCAGCAAACTTCCTGTCAGATAGTGAAAAATCTGAAATCGAGGCTCTGTTCCAGGGCCTCCCTAATCATTTGCTTGAAATCTATTAGTATACATGCACTTCATACACCTTCCACTAGATGTCAATAGGCTGTGAGAGGTGAAATGGAGTGTATAGCTATTTCTATGGTCAAAAAGAGAGAGCTTGGAATGACATGACCCCAAATTCCTTTGTTCAGAAAGGCGCAGGAAGTACATCAGCATTGGCTTCTGAAAAGCTTTTGTTATAGATGGCTAATATCTCCGGCTTTGATTTTATTTGATAAATGTGATAATATCATCGTAAAGTATGTTTTTTCAACATAGTTTTATCAGAATATTGAAATTTTTTCGGGAGTTTTGGCGTGTCCGTTCTCTGCGTTTGTTCACGATGGACAGCTTCGCGCCACTTGGCAAGTTTTGCTTGCTAATTCGAGAGGGAAAAAGGACATTCTCAAACCAAACAATGATTGTTCTGGACGAAGGACCCCTTGTGCAAGATTCTGATGGAAGCTCAACAAAAGTAGGACCCATTTATGATGTTATTTCCTATTTCTGTCGAAAATGTGTTGTTGTGTTTTCCGCCTTGATTTTTGGCGCTGTCTCGCTATAACGTAAGCTGCATGTCGTACTAAAGTTATTTTTAGAATTCTAACACGGCGATTGCATTAAGAACTAGTGTATCTATCATTTGCTGTACAACAAGTATTTTTTAGTAACGTTTATGATTAGTTATTTGGTCAGAATAGGTGAGTGTCAGAAATATATCCGAAAATTCTGGAAAATATTTGCTACGTTTTCACAATGTATAACCACGGATTTCAGCTCTAAATATGCACATTTTCGAACAAACCATATATGTATTGTGTAATATGATGTTATAGGACTGTCATCTGATGAAGTTTATGAAGGTTAGTGAAATAATTAATATCTTTTGCTGGTTTTGTCGCTATCGCTACTGTTGCCTTGAATCAATGCTGTTGTGTGGTTGGCTATTGTAGTAAGCTAATATAACGCTATATTGTGTTTTCACTGTAAAACACTTAAAGAATCGGAAATATTGGCTGGATTCACAAGATGTTTGTCTTTCATTTGCTGTACACCATGTATTTTTCATAAATGTTTTATGATGAGTATTTAGGTATTTCAATTTGGTCTCTGTAATTGTTCTAGCTGGTTCGGTGCTATTTCCGATTGTAGCTGCAATGTAAAACTATGATTTATACCTCAAATATGCACATTTTTCGAACAAAACAGATTTATTGTGTAACATGTTATAAGACTGTGTAAAGGCAGTCATTGTTGTTCTCCCCCTTAGACGAGGAGGAGCATGGATAGGACCAAGATGCG
Source organism: Salvelinus fontinalis (assembly GCF_029448725.1). NCBI lineage: Eukaryota > Metazoa > Chordata > Actinopteri > Salmoniformes > Salmonidae > Salvelinus > Salvelinus fontinalis. Next base: position 49,514,617 of record NC_074666.1, read on the forward strand.
GATTGAGGGAAATAAGCCATCTTTTAATGAAAAACAGCAAACAAGACACTACAAACTACAAAACAACAAACGTGACTAACCTTCAACTGTCCTGTGAGGACACAGGAACAAACACCCACAAAACACCAGTGAAACCCTGGCTGCCTTTGTATGACTCTCAATTAGAGACAAACAATACACACCTGTCTCTAATTGAGAATCATACCAGGCCGAACACAAAACCCCACATAGAAATACAAACATAGACAAACCCACCCAACTCACGCCCTGACCAACTAAAATGAATACAAAACAAAGGAAAACAGGTCAGGAACGTGACAGAACCCCCCCCTTAAGGTGCGAACTCCGGGCGCACCAGCACAAAGTCTAGGGGAGGGTCTGGGTGGGCGTCTGTCCACGGTGGCGGCTCTGGCGGTGGACGAGGTCCCCACCCCACCATAATCAATCCCCGCTTCTTTATCCCCCTCCCAATGACCACCCTCCCACTAACCCCACCTAAATGAAGGGGCAGCACCGGGATAAGGGGCAGCACCGGGACAAGGGGCAGCACCGGGACAAGGGGCAGCACCGGGACAAGGGGCAGCACCGGGACAAGGGGCAGCACCGGGACAAGGGGCAGCACCGGGACAAGGGGCAGCACCGGGACAAGGGGCAGCACCGGGACAAGGGGCAGCACCGGGACAAGGGGCGGCAGGTCCGGGCTGAGGGACTCCGGCAGGTCCGGGCTGAGGGACTCCGGCAGGTCCGGGCTGAGGGACTCCGGCAGGTCCGGGCTGAGTGGCAGCTCCTGACTGGCGGGCAGCTCCTGACTGGCGGGCGTCTCTGGCAGCTCCTGACTGGCGGGCGTCTCTGGCAGCTCCTGACTGGCGGGCGTCTCTGGCAGCTCCTGACTGGCGGGCGTCTCTGGCAGCTCCTGACTGGCGGGCGTCTCTGGCAGCTCCTGACTGGCGGGCGTCTCTGGCAGCTCCTGACTGGCGGGCGTCTCTGGCAGCTCCTGACTGGCGGGCGTCTCTGGCAGCTCCTGACTGGCGGGCGTCTCTGGCAGCTCCTGACTGACGGGCGTCTCTGGCAGCTCCTGACTGACGGACGGCTCTACTGGCTCGGGACAGACGGGCGGCTCTAATGGCTCGTGGCAGACGGCTGACTCAGATGGCGCTGGGCAGACAGATGGCTCAGACGGCGCTGGGCAGACAGATGGCTCAGACGGCGCTGGGCAGACAGATGGCTCAGACGGCGCTGGGCAGACAGATGGCTCAGACGGCGCTGGGCAGACAGATGGCTCAGACGGCGCTGGGCAGACAGATGGCTCAGACGGCGCTGGGCAGACAGATGGCTCAGACGGAGCTGGGCAGACGGGCCGTTCAGGCACCGCTGGGCAGACGGCAGACTCTGGCCGGCTGAGACGCACTATAGGCCTGGTGCGTGGTACCGGAACTGGAGGTCCCGGGCTGAGGGCACGCACCTCAGGGCGAGTGCGGGGAACAGGAACAGGGCACACTGGACTCTCGTGGCGCACTCTAGGCCTGGTGCGTGGTACCGGAACTGGAGGTACCGGGCTGAGGGCACGCACCTCAGGGCGAGTGCGGGGAGAAGGAACAGTGCGTCCAGGGCTCTGGAGACGCACAGGAAGCCTGGTGCGTGGTGTAGGCACTGGTGGTACTGAGCTGGGGTGGGAAGGTGGCGCCGGATATACCGGACCGTGAAGGAGGACACGTGCTCTTGAGCACCGAGCCTCCCCAACCTTACCAGGTTGAATGGACCCCGTAGCCCTGCCAGTGCGGCGAGGTGGAATAGCCCGCACTGGGCTATGCAGGCGAACCGGGGACACCACCTGTAAGGCTGGTGCCATGTACACCGGCCCGAGGAGACGTACTGGAGACCAGATACGTTGGGCCGGCTTCATGGCACTCGGCTCGATGCCCAACCTAGCCCTCCCAGTGCGGCAAGGTGGAATAGCCCGCACTGGGCTAAGCACGCGTACTGGGGACACCGTGCGCTTTACCGCATAACACGGTGTCTGACCAGTACGACGCCCTCTTACTCCACGGCAAGCCCGGGGAGTTGGCTCAGGTATCCAACCCGGCTTCGCCACACTCCCCTTTAGCCCCCCCCCAAGAAATTTTTGGGTGAGCCTCTCGGGCTTCCGTGCTAGCCGCGTACCCTCATACCTGCGCTCCTGGGCTGTGGCTGCCTTCTTCTCCTCCCGAGAGCGGCGATTCTCTCCCACCTTAGCCCAGGGTCCTTCTCCATTGAAAATTTGCTCCCAACTCCATTCCTCTTCTCTCCATTGCTTTAGTTCTTGTTCTCTCTCCTCAATCCGCTTGGTCCTGTTGTGGTGGGTGTTTCTGTAAAGGCAGTCATTGTTGTTCTCCCCCTTAGACGAGGAGGAGCATGGATAGGACCAAGATGCGGATTGAGGGAAATAAGCCATCTTTTAATGAAAAACAGCAAACAAGACACTACAAACTACAAAACAACAAACGTGACTAACCTTCAACTGTCCTGTGAGGACACAGGAACAAACACCCACAAAACACCAGTGAAACCCTGGCTGCCTTTGTATGACTCTCAATTAGAGACAAACAATACACACCTGTCTCTAATTGAGAATCATACCAGGCCGAACACAAAACCCCACATAGAAATACAAACATAGACAAACCCACCCAACTCACGCCCTGACCAACTAAAATGAATACAAAACAAAGGAAAACAGGTCAGGAACGTGACAGACTGTCATCGGATGAAGTTGTTTCTTGGTTATTTTGGTTGGTTCTTGGTTAGTTTGGTTGGTTTTGTGCAAGCTACCTATGCTGTGAAAAATGTCTGTGCTTTTTTGTATTTGGTGGTGTTTTCGCTGTAAAACATTTAAAAAATCGGACATGTTGGCTGGATTCACAAGATGTTTATCTTTCATTTGCTGTATTGGACTTGTTAATGTGTGAAAGTTAAATATTTCAAAAAAATATCTTTTGAATTTCGCGCCCTGCACTTTGACTGGCTGTTGTCATATGTGTACCGACACCGGGCTTGCAGCCATAAGAAGTCAAACCACCACACCCGTCGATTCCGCATTTCATATCTGCGCTGCTACTTGCTGTTTATAATCTATGCATAGTCACTTTACCCCTACCTACATGTGCAAATTATGTCAACTAACCTGTACCGTTGCACATTGACTCGGTACCAGTGCCCCCTGTATATAGCCTCATTATTGTTATTTTATAGTGTTACTTTTTACAATTTGTTTTACTTTAGTTTAAAAAAAAATATTTTCTAAACTCAATTTCTTGAACTGCATTGTTGGTTAAGGGCTTGCAAGTCAGCATTTCACGGTAAGGTCTACTGTTGTATTCTGCGCATGTGACAATAAACATTTGATTTGATTTTGATTTGAAAGGTGGCAGAGCTAGAGCGGTGCTTGTCAGACCATGAGACATCCTAGAAAATCGGTCTTCTCACGAAAATGTCTGTAGCATCCGAACGGCATGGGTTACACACTAATATGACCCTCCTGTGGAAAAATGAGTTTCACGAACACAGACATGTCGGTTGCTCTAGGATGCCTGCAAGCCTCACAAGAGCCCTTGTTGTTCCATGTAGGGAATCTGTTATTCAATGCGTTTGTATGGACTAATAGCAGTAAGGCCAAATTACATTTTCATAATACTAAAAATAAATACAGTACTAGTCAAAAGTTTGGACACACCTACTCATTCAAGGGTTTTTCCTTATTTTTACTATTTCTACATCGTAGAATAATAGTGAAGACATAAACTATGAAATAACACATATGGAATCATGCAGTAACCTAAAAAGTGTTATACAAATCACATATGTTATATTTGAGATTCTTCAACGTAGCCACCCTTTGCCTTGATGACAGCATTGCACATTCTTGGCATTCTCTCAACTTGCTTCACCTGGAATGCTTTTCCAACAGTTCCCACATATGCTGAGCACTTGTTGGCTGGTCATCTGATGCAGCACGTCATCACTCTCCATCTTTTTCAAATAGCTCTTACACAGCTTGGAGGTGTGTAGGGTCATTGTCCTGTTGAAAAACCAATGATAGTCCCACTAAGCGCAAACCAGATGGGATGGCGTATCGCTGCAGAATGCTATGGTAGCCATGCTGGTTAACCTGTTGAGGCTGGGGGCGCTGTTGTCACTATTTATGCTAATCGTGTAATTTTTGAAACGGCTTCCCACAAAATTCTTGATCGTACAATATGCATATTATTATTATTATTGGATAGAAAACAGTCTATAGTTTCTATAGGAGTTGAAATTTTGTCTCTAAGTGGAACAGAACCCATTCTACAGCAATTTCCCTGACATGGAGTCAGATTTCAGAAATGTTGGCCCCTGATCTGGAGTCAGTTAAAAGGCCACAGTTATTGCTATGAGTATACGGACACTGCTTACATCTTCCCCTGGATGCCTTTACGTGATGACGATTTGAATGGGGTCGATTGCGCGTTCACAGGCACTACAAATTAAAAAACCCTGTAGCTAGTCACTCTTTTGGAGCTGCGTCATGCGCCTGGAGGACACCGACCCGCACCTGTTCCAAGCATTAGTGTTGGGAGTAATCTTTCTCCGGTCATGTTAAGACTCGTTATAGGAGTTAAAAACATCATAAGGTAGTTAATTGAAAGCGTTTTATAGCAATTTATATCCGTTTAGTGCGATTTTGGGACATTTATTTCTGAAACGCTGTGAATCGCTGGGCACGCTTCCAGTTCATGCTGAACGCAGTTGGCATTTCCACATGGCAAGAGGACAGCTTTCCACCAAAAGACGATTAGACCCAAGAAAGGATCCTTTGCCCAAGATACTGATGGAAGAACAGCTCAAAGTAGGACATTTTTATTATGATAAATCGTGTTTCTGTCGAAAAATGTTAGTGGCTTAGGACGCCATGTTTTTTGACGTAGCTTCGCTTGGCGCAAACTGTATTGAAAAGTAAGGATAATTAAAAAAATGTAATTCCGCGATTGTATTAAGAATTAAATTGTCTATCAATCGCTGTCCACCCTATATTTTTTAGTCACGTTTATGAGTATTTATGTATACGAGTAGATCACTGTCTAATATGGCGCGCGGACATTTTCTCACCAGCTGGGCTACTTTCCCCATTGTCTAACCATGATTTTGGTGGCTAAATATGCACATTTTCGAACAAACTGTATATGCATGTTGTAATGTGATGTTACAGGGGTGTCATCTGAAGAATTCTGAGAAGGTTAGTGAAAAAAATAATATATTTTGGCGATGTTGACGTTATCGCTCACTTTGGCTAGAATTAATGCTGGGCTGCTATGTGCTATGTGCTATGCTAATATAACGATTTATTGTGTTTTCGCTGTAAGACACTTAGAAAATCTGAAATATTGTCTGTATTCACAGGATCTGTGTCTTTCGATTAGTGTATGCTGTGTATTTTTACGAAATGTTTGATGATTAGTAAGTAGGTAAACACGTTGCTCTATGTAGTTATTCTAGTCCATTTGTGACGGTGGGTGCAATTGTAACCTATGCCATCTACCTGAAATATGCACATTTTTCTAACAAAACCTATCCCATACCATAAATATGTTATCAGACTGTCATCGGATGAGTTTTTTTCTTGGTTAGGGGCTATAAATATCTTAGTTTAGCCGAATTGGTGATAGCTACTGGTGTTGGTGGACAAATAAAAGATGGTGGATTATGCTAATGTGTTTTTAGGTAATAGATGTACATCTTTACATATTGTGTCTTCCCTGTAAAACATTTTAAAAATCGGACATGTTGGCTGGATTCACAAGATCTGTGTCTTTCATTAGCTGTATTGGACTTTAATGTGAAAATATTTTTTTTGAATTTCGCGGCTCTGCCTTTTCAGTGGGGGTGGGGGGGGAGTGCCGCTAGTGGCACCCTCATCCTAGACAGGTTAAGTGTGTCTTGATTTATAAACAAATCCCGATAGTGTCACCAGCAAAGCACCCCCACACCAGCATACCTCCTCCTCCTCCATGCTTCACGGTGGGAAACACATATGCGGAGGTAATCCGTTCACCTACTCTGCGTCTCAGAAAGACACTGTGGTTGGAACCAAAAATCTCAAATTTGGACTCATCAGACCAAATGACAGATTTTCACCGGTCTAATGTCCATTGCTCATGTTGCTTGGCTCAAGCAAGTCTCTTCTTATTATTGGTGTCCTTTAGTAGTGGTTTCTTTGCAGCAATTCGACCATGAAGGCCCGATTCACCTCTGGCAGTTGATGTTGAGATGTGTCAGTTACTTGAACTCTGTGAGGCATGTAAGAACACAATTGCAAGATTATGTTATAATTCTGTAATTGCATCAAATGGTTGTTTTTTTGCAACATAATACAGTGTTCTTATAACTCTATTGTGTCTGTGTGAACTGAAAGTGGGCCTCTGGGAGATTTTACACTGACAGGAGATTTACAATGTCTTTGGGTGATACCGCATTCCAGAGCATGAGTTAATGCTTCTGTTCTATAAGGTACCAGGGAGAGATGGCTCGGAGCCAGACCCTGGTTTCTACACAATGAGAACAGTTTTAACAGCAGATACTGGCTGCTGTAAATTATAAGTATCTCTCATACACATTTTAACCTTGTGACCCATTCCATACATCTGTTGTTTGTCATGTAGACTGAAGTGGGTGTATCTTGGCTATAAAATACATTTATACCTTTGTCTCGGGGCTCTCAGCAAATCATCTGAGGGCGATCATTAACGTAGAGCAGTCAATCAATTCACTTTATATGTGTGTGTTGTATTGACCTGCTCCCTTATTAATAAGTGAATAAAGATTTAGTTTAAGTATAACTCTGACTTGTGTGATAAATTTGTCTCCCCTTATTTGATAGTAAAGAAATTAACCACCACAAGCATTTATTTGGGCTGCAATTTCTGAGGCTGGTAACTCTAATGAACTTATCCTCTGCAGCGGAGGTAACTCTGGGTCTTCCTTTCCTTTGGCATTCCTCCTGAGAGAAAGTTTTATCATAGCGCTTGATGGTTTTTGCGACTGCACTTGAAGAAACTTTCAAAGTTATTGACATTTTCCGGATTGAATGGCCTTCATGTCTTAAAGTAATGATGGACTGTAATTTATCTTTGCTAATTTGAGCTGTTCTTGCCATAATATGGATTTGGTCTTTTACCAAATAGGGCTATCTTCTGTAATACCACCCCTACCTTGTCACTACACAACTGATTGGATCAAACGCATTAAGAAGGAAATAAATTCCACAAATGAACAAGACACACCTGTTAATTGAAATGCATTCCAGTTGACTACCGAATGAAGCTGGTGAAAGAATGCCAGGAGTGCAATGCTGTCATCAAGGCAAAGGGTGGCTACTTTGAAGAATCTCAAACATAACATATATGATTTGTATAACCCTTTTTAGGTTACTACATGATTCCATATGTGTTATTTCATAGTTTATGTCTTCACTATTATTCTACAATGTAGAAAATAGTAAAAATATAAATAAAGAAAAAACCCTTGTATGAGTTGGTGTGTCCAAACTTTTGACTGGTACTGTATATTTGTTAGATACTTCAAGGGATCTTAAAATGTAAAATTAAATATCTAACTGATTCTTGGTAAGACGTTCTTAAAACAATTCCAAATAACTTAGTAGACAATAACAATAACAGGGGAGGTTAGCATATTTTGGGCGTATGCTATTTATGCCTCTGCAACTTCTCACTCATCAATATTCACGATTCATTCAGGATTTTCCATAATCATGGTAGCATTCACATTAATGTAGAAGTGTTTAGGAACATATTCTATTCTTATTTACAATAAGTGACACAATACATTATTTACCATTCATTTCTATTTGGCACAAAATGATCTGAAACACAACCATAACAAACAGCAAATGCATCCAACAAATTTATAGTCACAAGCTTAATGTAGTCATTGAGTGTTATGAATATGGGACCAAATAATTAACTTTTTACTATTTTAATACACATATAAGTGATTTTGTCCCAATACATTTGGTTCCCTAAAATGGTGGGACTATGAACAAAAAGTGGTGTAATTTCTAAACGGTTCACCCGATATGGATGAATATTCCCTCAAATTAAAGCTGACAGTCTACAATTTAACCTCTTAGTCATTGTATCATTTCAAATCCACAGTGCTGGAGTACAGAGCCAAAACAATACAAAATGTGTCACTGTCCCAATACTTTGGGAGCTCACTGTATTATAAGTACATTTTCTGAAATTGCAATGCACATTTTTTTCTCCCCTTTTTAAGAAACGCTGCTAACATTTTAGTAACGAGACGTGTATTCCCTTGTTTTCTTTACTAGTAAAACATTGTAATTTGTTATAGATAAGGACAGTCTTCAAGTATTCCAGAAAATGTATACATGAGTTCAAGTAGTTTCACTTCATGAAATGTGTCAAATAAGTTACTCTACCAGATGTTTTACTAACACATATTTCGATTCACCAAAGTGAAGGTGTTATCGACCTTTGAAATAAATGACGATTTTTGATGTAGTATCCTGAACTGCAATCGGTGTGCATAACTCCTCGTTTTTTATGCATAGCTCCCATTGACATCAATCAACTATTGAAGGAAAGTTCATTTGGAGCAGAGAACAAAGTTACTTCGAGGGATAGAGCAATCCATCCTTATGTGCTGTGCACTTTGCCGAAAACTCTTTAAGGAATGGAAAGATGGGTAAGATTAGGAATTAGTATTTCTTTCCCCGAATGTACATTAAATACCCCCTTGAGCAGTTTCTTTCTCAAATGGATACAAGTGACTATTTCATATTTGCATAGATTACTGTGTATCCCGCAGCATTTTTTTCATACTTAGAAAATATAGTGCTTTTGAATAATAATATCATTTTTCAATTCATGGATATATCCCCAAAGCCCCTTTTCCTTATGTATGAATGAATTTACTCAATAAGTGTTGTTTAGTGACTTTCGCATTAAGTGTCTCAGTTTAAATGTGTCAATAGAACACTACCTTGTAACATTCAGACCAACAAGCAGAATGTTTTCAAAAGTATTAAATTACCTTTACATTTTTTTATGTAAAAAATTGTACCCCCTTTTTTTCACAATTTTGTGATTACGATCTTGTCACATTGCTGGAACTCCCGAACGTGCTCGGGAGAGATGAAAGGTCATGCGTCCTCTGAAACACCCACCCGGAAGCCAGCTGCACCAACTTATCGGTGATAATCCAAGTTAAGCCCCCCGGCCAAACCCTCCCCTAACCCGGACGACGCTGGGCTAATTGTGCGCCGCCCTATGGGACTCCAGGTCACGGTCGTTAATGACACAGTCTGGGATTCAACCCCAGGCTGTAGTGACACCGCAACACTGCGATACAGTGCCTTAGACCGCTGTGCCAATCGGGAGGCAGCAAATGACTTTCTTGCTGAGTGTCATTCATGTTGGCATGTACACAAAAACATGCACACACACACTTGCACACACACACTTGTGTAAATCGATGTTGAACAGATCCGAGCTGCCTTTCCCTGAGAGTGTGAGATGGCTGATAAGCAACATCTTGCGGCTACTTTCCTGCTCTCCTCAGCACAGACATAACTCCAAACACATGACTATGGATGAGACAAGTCCACTCAGAGGAGGGTATACCAGCCCTCCAGCGCTGGAGTACAAAGGCTGCATTCTCTCTCATTTTCTCTCTGCCTCTCTCTCTCTTTCTCGCTCTCTCTCCTTTTCTCCTCTCTCACTCAACCCCCTCTCATTCTTCTTCCAATTTATTTATCCTCACTCTGTCCCCCTCTCTCCCATCCTCCTCCACTTCCTACCTGTCTGTCATTCCCAGGGGGAGCCAGTCAGCTAAATGAAAGCGTATCAAAGCCAACAGCTCTGCCAGGAGGCATAGAAGCGATATATCCACCAAGGACACTATAATTGGGACTAATTGGCTTCTTCCAAAGGCCACTAAATTGTGCAGCTCACTAATCTTCATTATACTGAGCACAGGTGCTAAGTGATCAACACTTAAGACATGAGGTGTCTAAATGAAGTGAGTGATGTTATGTACAGTGTCCATATTAGGACAGCCTGAGACGGTGTTAAGCCTGAGACGGTCCTAATATGTTCACTGTAGTTAAGAATTGAATTTAGGCCTATCTAAGTGGTTTTTGCACAAGGTTTAGAGTTGCCGGTTCTGATTTAAATGCGGCAAATCGGAAAGGTTGCAGTGCGTCCAACAACGTGGACTGAAACCAAATGAAATGGCTCTCATCAACTGCAATTGTACCGAGAGGAAGTAGCCCAAACGATGTAGCCCAGACAATCTTTTTAGGGAGCCTTTTTGTATTGGAACAGTACATGCTAGATAATATTTAATCAAACCAATTTATTTATAAAGCCCTTTTTTACATTACATCAGCAGATGTCACAAAGTAATATACAGAAACCCAGCCTAAAACCCCAAACAGCAAGCAATGCAGATGTAGAAGTGCGGTGGATAGGAAAAACTCCCTAGAAAGGCAGTAACCTATGAAGAATCCTAGAGAGGAACCAGGCTCTGAGAGGTGGCCAGTCCTCTTCCTGCTGTGCCGGGTGGAGATAAGAAAGGTTTCTTATGCCATTCACCACATGCCATGATTGCCCTAATGCTTTTCTTGTGACAGAGAACTTTGAAGCCCAAATGCATAGATCAATGGCACTCACACTGAACCCAATTGGATTTTCTCAGTAACAAAAAACAACCCAGGGCCGTAACTACATATGAGGACATCGACGTCCAGACCTCAGTCTATGCTATATATTTGTACACAATAATGAAAACCAATTACGGGTCAACATCTAAATATTGCTCCAAGTGTTGATCAAAGCTCAGAATGATTATATTCTTGATCTGACTGAAATCTATTTGCACCTGCCTCTTTAGAAAGGAGTGGAATCATGAACAGTGAGGTTGTTAGTTATGATCGCATGCGTCCCCCGGACTTGCCTCCCGGATTTGCCTTTTTAGCAGCACATTCACCGCTTTCTCAAATGGCTAACTCGTGGGCCTGAGAAGTGAAACAAACTACCCCATCTCGCAGTCGGCTCAAGTAGGCAACTGGAGACGCTGCTGATAGTGTCTTTGCAAGATGCCGGACAAAATTATGGCCATTTTGATAAAAATGCAAACAATACAGTTCAAAAAATGTAATACCTATTAATTTATATCGGTGGTTGTTTGTCTTATCTCGATCGCCCACTGGAGTTTATAGTTTACCCATTACCCACCTTTACTGATATTAATACAGAATCCTAATTAATATTCGAATAAATCATGAAAATGTGATAATACGATCATCTGTGTGCTCTACCTCTTGAAGCTAGGGGGCAGAATTTTTATGTTTGGAAAAAATAACGTTCCCAATGTAAGCTGCCTATTTCTCAGGCCCAGATGCTAGAATATGCATATAATTGACAGATTAAGATAGAAAACTCTAAAGTTTCCAAAACTGTCATAATATTGCCTGTGAGTATAACAGTATAATCCCTGTTCCATTGACTGCCTTTTGTCATTTTAAAGGGATATCAACCAGATTCATTTTCCAATGGCTTCCACAGGGTGTGAACAGTCTTTAGACATAGTTTCAAGCTTTTATTCTGAAAAATGAGCGAGATTTATCAAAACCCGTCAGTGGATAGACGTATGTCCTTCCATTAGTTCATGCGTGCGAAAGTTGTAGCTTGACATTTTCTTTATCTCTGTTATTGAATAGTTTACCGTCCGGTTGAAATATTATCGATTATTTATGTTAAAAACAACCTGTGGATTGATTATAAAAAACGTTTGACATGTTTCTACGAACTTTACGGATACTTTTTGGAATTTTCGTCTGCCGTTCATGACTGCTCGAGCCTGTTGATTTCTGAATATAACGCACCAACCAAATGGAGGTTTTTGGATATAAAAATAATATTTATCGAACAAAAGGAACATTTATTGTGTAACTGGGAGTCTCGTGAGTGCAAACATCCGAAGATCATTAAAGGTAAGCGATTCATTTTATTGCTTTTCTGACTTTCGTGACAAATCTACATTGCTGCTAGCTGTTCGTAAAGTTTTGTCTAGTGATCGATAAACCCACAAATGCTTGGATTACTTTCGCTGTAAAGCATATTTTCAAAATCTGACACGATAGGTGGATTAACAACAAGCTAAGCTTTGTTTTGGTATATTTCACTTGCGATTTCATGAAAATACATATTTTTTGTATTTTTTTGTATTTAAATTTGGCGCTCTGCAATTCAGCGGTTGTTTACGAAAATGATCCCGTTAAAGGGATCCGTGCGCCAAGAGGTTTAATGTCTGTTTGTGCAGAGCTTGATTAGTGCGTCGCCCCACGGACCTCCCGGGTGGCGCAGTGGTCTAGGGCACTGAATCGCAGTGCTAGCTGCGCCACCAGAGTCTCTGGGTTCGCGCCCAGGCTGGTCTGGGTTCGCGCCCAGGCTCTGTCGCAGCCGGCCGCAACCGGGAGGTCCGTGGGGCGACGCACAATTGACCTAGCGTCGTCCGGGTTAGGGAGGGTTTGGCCGGTAGGGATATCCTTGTCTCAGTATGTAAAATGTAATCAAATGTATGCACTCTACTGTAAGTCGCTCTAGATAAGAGCGTCTGCTAAATGACTAAAATGCAAATGTAAATGTAATGCTTAGGAATACAAGTGTGTACACTATGTAATTTGAGAAAAGAGATCTATTTAAAGAGTTGATGACACCACACTCCAAAAAGCAAGTTCTGCAGGTTAGTCTAGTTTTGTCTAATCTTGATTATTGTCCAGTCGTTTGGTCCAGTTTGCAACCAAAGACCTAGTTAAGCTGCAGCTGGCCCAGATCAGAGCTGCACGTATTGCTCTTCATTGTAATCAGAGGGCTGATATAAACACTATGCATGCCAGTCTCTCTGGAGAGGTGAAGAGAGACTGACTGCATCACTTCTTCTTTTTATAAGAAACATTGTGTTGAAAATCCCAAATTGTTTGCATAGTCAACTTACACACAGCTCTGACACACACACTTACCCCACCAGACATGCCCCCAGGGGTCTTTTCACAGTCCCCAAATCTAGAACAAATTCAAGAAAGCGTACAGTATTATATATAGCCATTGTTGCATGGAACTCTGTTCCATCTCATATTGCTCAAACAAACAGCAAACCTGGTTGAAAAAACAGATAAAGCAACACCTCACGGCACAACGCCTCTCCCCCATTTAACCTAGGTAGTTTGTGTGTATGCAGTGATATGTAGGCTTCGTGTGCCTTTAAAAAAAATGCACTTGAGCTGTTCTTGTTTATTAATGTTCTGTATTATGTCATGTTTCATGTTTTGTGTGGACCCCAGGAAGAGGAGGTGCTGCCTTTGCAACAGCTTGTCACGGCCGTCGTTGAAGGAAGACCAAGGTGCAGCGTGGTGACCGTACATTTTCTTTTTATTTGGGAAAAAGACGCAGAACAAAACAATAAACACTACAAAACAAACCGTGAAGCTCAAAGGCTATGTGCCCTAAACAAAGTCAACTTCCCACAAAGACAGGTGTAAAAAAGGGCTACCTAGGTATGGTTCTCAATCAGAGACAACGATAGACAGCTGCCTCTGATTGAGAACCACACTCGGCCAAACACAAAGAAATACACAACATAGAACATAGAATACCGACCCCAACTCACGCCCTGACCAAACCAAAAATAGAGACATAAAAAAGGATCTCTAAGGTCAGGGTGTGACACAGCTAATGGGGATCCCTAATAAAATACTAAATACCAAACTGACTCAACAGTTGCTGTTGCTACGTATCAGTGTGAATAGTTTCTCATATTTCCCCCCGTTCAAAGTTATAACATTACAATTGTATAGCTACGGCTATGTGTTTGTAGATTAACTGAGGTGAGTGAATCTACAGCAACTACGGCAATAATGTCTGGGTCATTTTTGCTTGTTTTTGCTGTTCTTCAATTAGCATTTATATGTTTATTTTATTCTATAGAAATGCAGTAATTGAGCCCCTTCCAGACCTCACAAAAACTCAAACCCTGGTTACGTCCTCAGAACCACCTTCGAGACCTTAGAAGAAATCAAATTAAAATATTAAAGAGATTAACAGTAGCCAGGGTGGTCTATTGTATCCTGGCTTTAATCGCAACCAACAAAATGGAGAGGCAACCTTATAATGTACATTTTGAAAATGATTAAGTCAAAAAAAGTGAGTCAGATCCTAAATGACTGAAAATGAATTTGGCCCCACAGTTTACACTATTTACATGTATATTTTAGCAGACGTTCTTATCCAGAGTGACTTACATAGGGTTAAGTGCCTTGTTCAAGGGCACATTGGCAGATTTTTCACCTCGGGGATTCTTAACCGCTAGGCTACCTGCCCTCCATAACTATTCCTAACACTATTCCGCGTTGTCTACGGACCAAAACAAGTAGCGTTTCTGCAGTTTGTTGTGCAATTTGAAGGGAGAATAAAAACACATTGCCAACTGGTGAACATTACTTCACCCTCATATAGTCCTGGGCAACGGAGACATGATGTTGCTAGGCCAGCTCTCCCCTCAATATCAGAATAACTTTATGTAGAGAGAGAGAGATAGAGATGCCTTGCAGGGATGCCAGAGCGGAGGAGGGCTACTATCAGGACTACCAGGTTCCACCTCACCAGACTGGCTCTCATTACACAGCTAGCCAACGCAGAGAATGGGTTTCAATTAGCATGTCAGTCAGCCATAGAGGCCCGAGACTGGGCCACCACGGGGACCTGGCACTCCCAACACCACAGGCAAACAAACTCCCAGCATTAATAAAAGGGAGAAAACACAGACGGCAGAAAGGTCGAGCCACTGTGAGGGAAATTGGAAAGTGGCCGAGCTACCTCTGCTGCGACGGCACAGCGTGCACTTGAGTGATGGGCAATACTATACACCTTCTCAACAGCTGTGCCGCTGCTTTCGACCGTGGGTCCTCAGGCCAGTTATTCTCCTGGTTTTAATGAAGGGGGAAAAGGTAAGTTGAGTGTTAACATTTGGAAGTTTGGCTCCAGGGGAGAGACTGTCTCTTCCCTGTGGTGGGTGGATGTGATACTTGTATAGTGGTGGGAACTGTGCCAACTTGATCTCACAACAAACTCTCACATTGTCCAAATTGTAACAGCCTGATAAATGCTCACATACTCTGAATAATAACAATGAGTAATTATCGGATGGCTTTCCAAATGACCAAGATTTACATGAAATAGCGAGTGGTTAAGGTTAGGGTTTGGGTAGATTTAGGCAAAGGCTTAGAAAACCTGTATTGACACTTGTGGATTATGGGTCCTGCATGTTATGTCCCCAGCCAAGCAGCCTACAAGCAATGAGAGGGATGACGTTTCTATTAACAAGCTGGTGAGAGATGCTGACTCCACAATGGGTCTGCTGTTGAGGTCATTGTGGAATGGAGGAGGGTTCAGAAAATGAAGGCCATAATTCGACTTTCTGTCCCTTGCATTGTGTGTTCATGTAACAGCAAAGCACTGTCAGTGGTCAATTTATTTGACCAAGGTGCTCCACTGAGCCATTTGGTACTTTTTACCAGCAGAGTGGCATTTTAATGTGGCATTTTACTACCCCATTTTAATTTTATTAAGAAGACAATTACTGTCAGCTTACATTGTTCTTTGACCCAGTGTATGATGCTTTTTATTTGTGTAGAGTTTTGGGAAATGTATCATGGCAGTGTTGCACATAAGCAGTTTTTGGCTTGAATTGTTTATTGTTATATCTTCTCTGTATGCGTTACAACAACTGTGCTCAGATGATACAGCAGAAACGTCTTACTTCAGGAAGGTAACAACAAAGGAAGATAACTGTACTCTGTACTCTTATTTCAATGCAATATTTATTTTCTTTGTTTCCACAAAGTAGATATTCAAAGGAACAAAAGCTGGGGTGTTCTTCGACAACAGACATATGGTCAAGGACAATTGTAGGAGCCCAGACTTGTTCACCATACATTATAGTTTGCTTGCTTCAGGAAGGTAAGAATAAGTTATCTACTTGTCACTGAGTCTCAAAGTAGCAAATATAAAAGTGAGAAGTCATGATGGAGCAAGAGAAAGATTAGTAGGAAAAGATATACAGTGCCTTCAGAAAGTACTCAGACCCCTTGGCTTTTTCCATATTTTGTTACGTTATAGCCTTATTCTAAAATGGATTAAATAAATACAATCCTCAGAAATCTACACACAATACCCCATAATGACAAAGCAAATAAAACGTTTTTTTAGACATTTTTGCAAATGTATATTTAAAAAATATCTGAAATACCTTATTTACATAAGTATTCAGATCCTTTGCTATGCGACACAAAATTGAGCTGAAGTGCATCCTGTTTCCATTGATCATCCTTGAGATGTTTCTACAACTTGATTGGAGTCCATCTGTGGTAAATTCAATTAATTGGACATGATTTGGAAATGCACACATCTGTCTATATAGCCACGAGGTCGAAGAAATTGTCCATAGAGCTCTGAGACAGGATTGTGTCGAGGCACAGATCTGGGGAAGGGTACCAAAACATTTCTGCAGCATTGAAGGTCCCCAAGAACCTCATCCCATCCAACCTGACAGAGCTTGAGAGCATCTGCAGAGAAGAATGGGAGAAACTCCCCAAATACAGGTGTGCCAGGCTTGTAGCGTCATACCCAACAACACTTGAGGCTGTAATCGCTGCCAAAGGTCCTTCAACAAAGTACTGAGTAACGGGTCTGAATACTTATGTAAATGTAATTAAAAAAATTATACGTTTACAAAAGTTTCTGTAAACCTTGTTTTGCTTTGTCATGATGGGGTATTGTGTGTAGATTGATCAGGGGGGAAAAAAATATTTAATCAATTTTAGAATAAGGCTGTAACATAACAAAATGTGGAAAAAGTCAAGGGGTCTGAATACTTTCCGAAGGCACTCTATCTGTAACAGTCCTGACCTGTTTTATGTTGTTTTTTATGTGTTTATGGTCAGGGCATGTGTTTTGGGTGGGCAGTCTATGTTATCTGTTTCTATGTTGGTTTCGGTGTGCCTGGTATGGCTCTTGATTAGAGGCAGGTGGTTTGCATTTTCCTCTAATCAAGAGTCATATTTAGGTAGGGCATTATCACTGTGTGTTTGTGGGTGATTGTCTCCTGTGATGTCTTCGTGTCGTTATTCGATGTATATTCACAAACGGGACTGTTTGGCTGTTCGTTTTGTTTCGATGTCGTCTGTTGCCTGTTCGTGAGTTTACGTTTCAGTTATGTAAGTTTATGTTCAGGTTTTCGTTCTACGTCGTTTTGTTATTTTGTAGTTTGAAAGTGTTTTGTTTAGTTTTCGTGTTGCCATCTGCATTGTTGTAATTTATAATAAAGATGGCATATTTCCCAGACTCCGCATTTTGGTCAGAAGATCCTTCTCTCCTCACCTCATCTGAGGAGGAGGAGAGCGACAGCTCTTACAGATTCACCCACCAAAATACAGAGACCAAGCGGTATGGGAATGCTCGACGGAGCAATAAGGATTTCTGGACTTGGGAGGAGATATTGGACGGTAGAGGACCTTGGGCTCAACCAGGGGAATATCGCCGTCCTAAGGAGGAGAAGAGGGCAGCCACAGCCCAGGAGCGCTGGTATGAGGAGGCAGTGCGACGACGCGGTTGGGAGCCCGTGAGTAAGACCCAAAAATTTCTTGGGGGGGGGCACACGAGGAGTGTGGTAAAGCCGGGTAGGATACCCGAGCCAATTCCCCGTGCTTACCGTGGAGGTAGAAGGCGTCGTACTGGTAAGACACCGTGTTATGCGGTAAAGCGCACGGTGTCCCCAGTACGCGTGCTTAGCCCAGTGCGGGCTATTCCACCTTGCCGCACTGGGAGGGCTAGGTTGGGCATCGAGCCGGGTGCCATGAAGCCGGCCCAACGTAGCTGGTCTCCAGTACGTCTCCTCGGGCCGGTGTACATGGCACCAGCCTTACAGGTGGTGTCCCCGGTTCGCCTGCATAGCCCAGTGCGGGCTATTCCACCTCGCCGCACTGGCAGGGCTACGGGGTTCATTCAACCTGGTAGGGTTGGGGAGGCTCGGTGCTCAAGAGCACGTGTCCTCCTTCACGGTCCGGTATATCCGGTGCCACCTCCATGTACCAGTCCTCCGGTGGCAGCCCCCCGTACCAGGCTGTCTCTCCGGGTTCTCTCTCCTGCTGTTTCCTCCTCTCCAGCGCAGCCGGTGCCAAGACCACGCACCAGGCTGTCTCTCCTTCTCCTCCCTACAGAGCTATCTGTCTCCCCAGCGCCATCTGAGCCATCCGTCTCCCCAGCGCCATCTGAGCCATCCGTCTCTCCAGCGCCATCTGAGCCATCCGTCTCCCCAGCGCCGTCTGAGCCATCCGTCTGCCATGAGCCTGCAAAGCCGCCCGTCTGCCATGAGCCTGCAAAGCCGCCCGTCTGCCATGAGCCTACAGAGCCATCCGCCAGACAGGAGCCGCTAGAGCCGTCAGCCAGACAGGAGCCGCTAGAGCCGTCAGCCAGACAGGATCTGCCAGAGCCGCCAACCAGACAGGATCTGCCAGAGCCGCCAACCAGACAGGATCTGCCAGAGCCGCCAACCAGACAGGATCTGCCAGAGCCGCCAGCGAGCCATGAGCAGCCAGAGCCGTCAGAGAGCCATGAGCAGCCAGAGCCGTCAAAGAGCCATGAGCAGCCAGAGCCGTCAAAGAGCCATGAGCAGCCAGAGCCGTCAGTGAGCCATGAGCAGCCAGAGCCGTCAGAGAGCCATGAGCAGCCAGAGCCGTCAGAGCGCCATGAGCGTCGAGAGCCGTCAGCCTGCCATGAGCGTCGAGAGCCGTCAGCCTGCCATGAGCGTCGAGAGCCGTCAGCCTGCCATGAGCGTCAAGAGCCGTCAGCCTGCCATGAGCGTAGAGAGCCGTCAGCCAGCATGGACCTGCCAGAGCCGTCCAAACAGGACCTGCCAGAGTCCTTCAGCCGGGATCTGCCCCTTGTCCCGGTGTTGCCCCTTGTCCCGGTGCTGCCCCTTGTCCCGGTGCTGCCCCTTGTCCCGGTGCTGCCCCTTGTCCCGGTGCTGCCCCTTGTCCCGGTGCTGCCCCTTGTCCCGGTGCTGCCCCTTGTCCCGGTGCTGCCCCTTGTCCCAGTGATGGTCCTTATCCTGGTGCTGCCCCTTGTTCTGGTGCTGCCCCTTGTCCCGGTGCTACCCCTTGTCCCGGTGCTGCCCCTTGTCCTGGTGCTAGCTGTTTATTTAGGGGAAGGTAGTGTTAGGGTGGGCATTAGAAGGGGTAGAAAGAAGAGGGGAGTGACTATGGTGGTATGGGGACAGCGTCCTGAGCCGGAACCACCACCGTGGTCAACTGCCCACCCGGACCCTCCCCTGGACTTTGTGCTTGTGCGCCCGGCGTGCGCATCTTGAGGGGGGGGTACTGTAACAGTCCTGACCTGTTTTATGTTGTTTTTTATGTGTTTATGGTCAGGGCATGTGTTTTGGGTGGGCAGTCTATGTTATCTGTTTCTATGTTGGTTTCGGTGTGCCTGGTATGGCTCTTGATTAGAGGCAGGTGGTTTGCATTTTCCTCTAATCAAGAGTCATATTTAGGTAGGGCATTATCACTGTGTGTTTGTGGGTGATTGTCTCCTGTGATGTCTTCGTGTCGTTATTCGATGTATATTCACAAACGGGACTGTTTGGCTGTTCGTTTTGTTTCGATGTCGTCTGTTGCCTGTTCGTGAGTTTACGTTTCAGTTATGTAAGTTTATGTTCAGGTTTTCGTTCTACGTCGTTTTGTTATTTTGTAGTTTGAAAGTGTTTTGTTTAGTTTTCGTGTTGCCATCTGCATTGTTGTAATTTATAATAAAGATGGCATATTTCCCAGACTCCGCATTTTGGTCAGAAGATCCTTCTCTCCTCACCTCATCTGAGGAGGAGGAGAGCGACAGCTCTTACACTATCCCTGCCAAATCCTATTGCTTGTAATGTACTAAAATGCTTACTCCTTCAGATTGCTGAGTGTAGTGTTGTGTGCATGACTTAGAACATAATCATCTAAATACTATTGGGTTCTTCTCCTGAAACATTAAGTCCAGGCACCATAGGCTTAAATTACCTTTTTGCGTGTACTGGGTATTTTTGTCATCATAATGTCATGAAGTGTAAATACTTATAAATGGACATACAGTATATCCATAATTTCATAGCTCACTAACACTGAATCACACATCAAGTAAAAGCCCATTTCATAAATAATCTTACAAACTGGACTATATGTAGTAACTTATATTGAACAAAAATATAAAACACAACATGTAAAGTGTTGGTCCCATGTTTCATGAGCTGAAATAAAAGATCCCTGAAATGTTCCATATGCACAAAAGGCTTATTTCTCTCAGATTTTGTGCACAAATTTGTTTAGCATCCCTGTTAGTGAGCATTTCTTCTTTGCCAAGATAATCCATCCTTCTGACAGGTGTGGCACATCAAGAAGCTCATTAAACAGTATGATAATTTCACAGGTGCACCTTGTGCTAGGGACAACTGGCAGTACGACTGACTAATCTCGGTTTGGCGGATGCCAGGAGAACGCTACCTGCCCGAATGCATAGTGCCAGCAGTAAAGTTTGGTGGAATAATGATCTGGAGGCTGTTTATCATGGTTTGGGCTAGGCCCCTTAGTTCAATTGAAGGGAAATCTTAATGCTACAGCATACAATGACATTCTAGATGATTCTGTGCTTCCAACTTTGTGGCAACAATTTGGGGAAGGCCCTTTCCGGTTTCAGCATGACAATTTAACTGATTGCAGAAAGAATTAGACAGTTCCCAAACGTAACAGGTGCAGATGATCTCCTGATATACTGTACCTGACCAATATTGAAAACTCAATGCCCCCTTTGCTAATAATATTTTCAGAATACTCAAAAATTGTGGGAAAAAATGAAATAATGGTAATAGGAAAAATTAAAATAATAACACAAGATCTACAGCAATTTTTCACAAAAAATATGAAATACTTAGGATGTTTAATAAGTGACAACAAACAATATGTATAAATATATAAAGATAACTGTTTTCCATTACTCAACAATAGGAAAGCAAATCTAATTAAATGGAACATTTTTCCCATACATCTTATGGGTACAATAAGCCTCTTTGGAATGGAATGGCTCCCAAAGTTGTGCATTTATTTTCCGTAATACCAATTACCCCACCGAAGACATTCTTTAAAAAAAGTATACTCGGTCATCACAGACTTCATATGGGCAAATACAATTATTTGAATATAAAGGAAAGTTTAACGTCTTTCTAAGTCTGAGGGTGGTTTTAACATTCAAGACTTGGAAATGTATCAACTAGCTAACCAAGGCTTTTACTTCTGACATATAGATAAATGCTCATCCCCAGAATCTTTTTACATGTCTATTTTCAAAGTAAAAAGCTAAGAACATGAACAAATTCATAGTTGAGAACACTATAACAATATGCAAGCAAATTAAACATATTCTACAAGAACCAATATCAATCCCTAAAAACACAACCTTATGGAACAACCCTTGGATAGCTTTCCAGAATTCACGGATAAATTAGTCCACATGGAAAACTAAAGGCATAGAAACTGTAAATTACTTGGTAATAGGAAGTACTTTCATTTAAATTACAGCTTTAAAAAGCAATTTTGGATTGACTAATGTTGATATTTTCAAATACATGCAATTTAAAAGTTTATATCCCAACATTTTTGGACATCAGATCAATCTTTAGGGAATCTTATTTGCGTCATAAAAGGTTATTCATATGATTGGTAAGCTATACAAAACCTTACAGAGAGCCTATCCAACTGACAATCTCTAAACGATTGGATCCAAGACTTAAAAGCACAAGATGGAGTGAATGTTGGAACATAACTAACGAGATTACAGTTAACAAAACTTTTCGCTTAATCCAGTATAAATTCATGTATAGAATTTATTATACAAGAGCCATGTTTGTAGTGTAAAATTAATAATGACTCAAGAGTCCATGCTTTCTGGGAATGTTTTTATAATGTCCAAAAGTTATGGGCAATGTTAGAAAAGTTATCTGTTAGAAGTATTACAATGTAAATGTACTTTTAATCCGTCTGTCTGCATTTTTGAAGACATGGCATATGAGGGTGCAGTGAGATACCCAATTGGTTGGACAATACTTTTCTTGTCAATCATCTTAAAAAAATGTATACTGGAAATCAAACAATCCTCCATCGTTAAAGCAATGGAAGGGTCAAATATAGACTTCTGAACTTTATCCACAATGTTATATTTTATTTTGTTGTGACTCGAGCGATATCTCTCCCTCCATTTTACAGGTAAGTTCCAAAAGAAAGGAAACACTTGAGTAAATGAGGGATACAAAGTATATTGAAAGCACTTCCGGCATGGCAGCCTTAAGCTAGGTCGCTACCATGCTTCCACTTACAGTGCATCCTCCTTTAAAAGTTGCGAGCTTGCACCGCGGTACTTAGAGGTACCCATCGTCATGGCTTCATTGCTCCACACCACCGCAAGGGGGAGTTAGAGCACTCATTATGCATTTGTGTCCCAAGGTTTTTATATGACCAATCATATTGAGTAGTTCCAATGACATATTTGATGCGAGCCACCCGTCCATGGTTGAAGATGGCTGACAAAACATTACTGTGGAACCAAATGTAAGTAGTTATAACGTCATAACGAGTCAAGCAAAACATGTATTTGTAATTTGGGGTGTTTAATGTTTTAGGAACACCTGAGAACCAACAAACCAGGCTGTCGTCTTGTGAAACAGTGGATGTAAAGAATCTAGCTAGCTAAAGTATTTACTGCAAATTGAATGTACAATTGTGTAAGATTGCATTGCAATGCAGCTGAAGCAACATAGCTAGCTAACTATTTACTTGCTTATTGTTTAGTGGAGGATAAAAATAACTGTATGCCTATATATGTCTAGCTAGCTACAGTATGTAGCCAATCTGTGTATGGACCATAAAACGTTAGATTCTGAACTAATATTCATACCAATCTATGAACCTCAGCTATCATAGTTGTTGTATCAACTTCAAGTCTGAATGGCATTAATCAAGCCTATGGACAGAGTAGAATATAATAACTTTATTGTGCCAAGGATGTAAGTCCTATATACATGTACTGTAGTTATTACCACGCATGAGATTCCCACATTGTAGCCTGTACATTGAATATGCTGGGAGTCAGGAAGCAGGTGCCGAAAGTGAGGTTAATGAAAAGAATTAGGCAGATAAACAAAACAGGAGAAGCGTACTGAACGTGGGTAAAACCAATACTGGCTGATGACTGAGCCTATTGAGGGCTAAATATATGGAGAATAATCAAGGTGAGGATGAGGTCCAGGTCTGCGTAACGATGGGGAGCAGTTGTGCGTAATTATAGTTGCCAGGATTGGTTAGTAGACCGCTGATGTCATGCGCTGGAGCGGGAGTAAGTGTGACAGTACACGCTCCTGACCCACGGATACAGCCACAGGACGAGGACAGCCCCAAGGGCAAGGCGCTCCTCTGGCCATACCCCTCCCACTCATCAGGTACTGGAGCCGACCGCCATGACGTCGGGAATCCAGGAGGGACCTGAAGGCATAAGATGGGGTCCCATCGATGTCCAGGGAGAGGTGGAGGGTTGTCGCGGGGGACGGCACCAGCCAGGCGACCAGGAACCCCTGGCCTGAGGAGGGAAACATGAAAACAGGGTAAGATCCAGTAGTTGGTGGGGAGTTGTAATCGATATGCAACCTTGTTGACCCTCTGGAGGACCTTGAAGGCCCCCATAAACTGGGGCTCAGAGTCCGGCAGGGCAGGCAGAGCGGGAGGTTCCTGGTGGAGAGCCAGAAGTGATCACCTGGATGGAACATGGGAGCCTCACTGCGGTGACGGTCTGCCTGCTTCTTCTAGCGGTGGACAGCGTGCTGGAGCCTCATGTGGGAAGCCTCCAAACCTCCTCTGTGCGCTGGAACCATTCAAGGACACGCTCGGGGTCCTTGCGGCCAGGGCCGGCTGATATCCCAGGACGCAGTGGAAGGGAATCAGCCCAGTGGAGGTGTGACGAAGTGAGTTCTGGGCGTACTCTGCCCAGGGAAAAAACTGTGCCCACTCCCCCACCGGTCTTGGCAGTGACTCCTAAGGAACCTCCCCAGCTCCTGGTTGATCCTCTACACCTGCCCATTGTACTGAGGCTGGTACCTGGAGGCTGCTGAGGCACGGAAAGGGGAATGAGTTTCCTTGCAGGAGCGTACCGGGGAGATTTGGCTTGGGAACATATGGAGCAGGAAATGACATAGCGGGCGACGTCATGAGCCAAGGTGGGCCACCAGTACTTTGCGGAGATGGATTGAATAGTGCAGGTGATACCTGGGTGTCCAGCAGCGAGGGATGTGTGCGCCCAGGTCAACAGCCAATTCTTTACCCACCTGGGGATATAAGTGCTCTCCGGAGGGTAGGTAGCAGGTGCAGGTTCCCTCTCCAGAGCCTGGCAGATGTACATGTCTACGTCCCAAAGCGCGGGGGCAATGATTCAGGAGGATGGAATGATAGGCGCACTCAGGGCAGGAACATCTCCCGAATCGTGGAGACTGGACAGGGCATCGGCTTTGATGTTCTTTGAACCTGGGTGATATGAAGAAAAAGTCTCACCCTTCTTGACGTGGGTTCAGCCACCTCGCTGTCCATATGTACTACAGGTTACGATGGTTGGTAAGGATGAGAAATGGGTCCTTGGCGCCCTCCAGCCTGTGTCTCCACTCCTCTAATGCCAACTTCACAGCCAGTAGCTCCCAGTCACCAACGTCATAGTTCAATTTCTTTGAGTAGTATGCACATGGATACAATTTATTTGAGTAGTATGCACATGGATACAATTTCTTTGGGTACCTTGGATCTGGGTGTTTCAGCAACGGGGCGGAGATGAACCCTGCAGAGCTGTTTGCTAGCACAGGGAGAGGGTAGCGGTTCTTGGTGGTGATGGAATTGAGGCTACCGAGGGCTAAATAAAGGGAGAGTATTCAAGGTGATGATGAGGTCCAGGTATGCGTAACGATGGGGAGCAGGAGTGCGAATGATAATTGCCAGGAGTGATGGTTAGTAGACAGGCGACGCCGAGCATAGGAGCGGGAATAGGCGTGAAAGGTTCTACCTTCATTGTATGTTATTGTTCAGCACTGTTCTTCCTTTCTGGAGTACAATAGCTGTGCAGGTGGCTTATTTTGCAAAGAGGGAGGGAACTCCTGTCTCACTTTTTTCATGGTGCCGGCCAGATTAGTTTTCTTGACAGTGAGGTGAAGGAATTGTCCATGGTGACATTTCTCCTCTTGCCAAGGGTCCACAAGCCTTATCAGCACATTCTCTGACACTAGCTCATCTGCTGCCCAATGTGGATATTTTCCCAGATATTGGCTGTTCAGCATGTACAATTACACAGGTTCTCACTGTGTAGCCTACACCAAGTAGGCCAGAGTAGACTGATAACATACCATTTTTAGATTATAATCAGAACAGATCAATTCAATAAAATGGTCCACCTTGTTCTTCATTCACAATTGGGGATTATATAATTAAGCAATAAGGTCAGAGGGGGTGTAGTATCTGGCCAATATACCATGGATAAGGGCTGTTCTTATGAAAATCAAATTGTATTGTTCACATACACATGGTTATCAGATGTTATTGCGAGTGTAGTGAAATGCTTGTGTGAGTGTAGCGAAGTGCTTGTGCACGCAGCCTGTGGTATTTTGGCCATTTACCATAAACCTTCGAGGTGCCTTATTCCTATTATAAATTGGTTACCAACATAATTAGAGCAGTAAAAATACATGTTTTGTCATACCCGTGGTATACGGTCTGATATACCACAGCTGTCAGCCAATCAGTATTCAGGGCTCGAACCACCCAGTTTATAATTATGCTGTCACGTTCCTGACCTATTTATGTTAGTTTTTGTGTGTTAGTTGGTCAGGACGTGAGGTTGGGTGGGCATTCTATGTTATCTGTTTCTATGTTGGTTTCGGTTTGCCTGGTATGGCTCTTGATTAGAGGCAGGTGGTTTGCGTTTGCCTCTAATTAAGAGTCATATTTAGGTAGGGCATTCTCACTGTTTGTTTGTGGGTGATTGTCTCCTGTGTTTGTGTCTGCGCACCACACGGGATTGTTTCGGTTGTATTTCGTTTTGATGTAGTCTGTTTCCTGCTCGTGTGTTCTTCCTGTCGTTATGTAAGTTCCATGTTCAGGTTTCGTCTACGTTGTCCGTTTGTTATTTTGTATCATTTCTAAAGTATAGTTCGTGTCAGTGTTCGTTTTGTTCAATAAATTCATTATGTCATCACACCTCGCTGCGCATTGGTCTACCGATCCTTCTCTCCTCACCTCATCCAAGGATGAGGAGAGCGTCACCCGTTACATATGCATCGTTCGCTTCCCCTCGCTCACCCATTCACCCCCTTTCTCTCCATCAAACTTTACTTAATTTATTTAATCTGTTGTTATGGTATGTGTGAAATTAGTTTTGGTATAATTTATGTAAAGTTTTGAGGCAATTATCCGGGTGATTATCAGCTGGGTACTGCACTTTCAACTGTCAGGAAAAGGAGGGGGAAAGGGGGAAAACCATTCAAAAAATGACATGCCCTCCTGAAACTGGTTATTACTCCAGTTCTGTTTGTGATATTAAGATTCTAACACTGACAGTGTGTTATATAGACTTATTTAGGATAAGTAAAGAACGAAGGGGGGCATGAGTAATATATTTTTTAAATTCATGAGCAGTCAAAATGACTGCTTAAGCGGTTCTAGTGTTAAAATAAATAGCTACAAATGTGAGATTAGGGTGACCTCCCTAGCGGGTATCGAACCCAGGCCACCAGCACCAATGACGACCACCCTAACCACTGTCAAATAAAGGGATATCTCTAGGGGATGTGCTTATTGGGCCAGTATATTTAGGCCAAACCCAAATCCTAACCCCCCCTCCCTAGTAGGGTCTTGAACCCAGGCAACCTGCACCTAGGCACTTGTGTAGATCTGAAACAACTTGATAGGTGTAAGCAATAGGGTAAATTCCATTTGAAGTAAATCTCAGCTCTGTTAACTTCTTGCGACTACAGGGGGTGCTGTTTTCTCATTAGCATAATTGCATTACAGACTAAACGGCTTCCTACTAAATTCTTGCTCGTACAATATGCATATTATTATTATTATTGGATAGAAAACACTCTATAGTTTCTATAGGCGTTGAAATTTTGTCTCTGAGTGGAACAGAACTCATTCTACAGCAATTTCCCTGACATGGAGTCAGATTTCACACATTTTGGCCCCTGATCTGGAGTCAGTTTAAAGGCGACTGTGAACGCTATCAGGATACGGACACTGCTTACGTCTTCCCCTGGATGCCTTTACGTGATGACGATTTGAATGGTATCGATTGCGCAATCACAGCCACTATAAATGAAAAAATCCTGTAGGTAGGAACTCTTTTCCAGCTGCACCGGATGCGCGTTGGACACCGCGCTGCTCTTTTTCCAAACATTAGTGTAGGCAGTAATATTTCTCCTGTCATGTTTTTACCCGTTATAGGTGTTAACAGCATCATAAGGTAGTTAATTTGAACCGTTGTATAGCAATTTATATCCTTTTAGTGCGATTTTGAGGCATTGCTTTGTTGTGCACTTTGACCTGCTGGGCACATTTCGGGGTCCCGGTCGTACGTTAGTGGGCATTGACGGACAAGTGGACATCTTTCGACCAAAAGAAGATTAGACCCAAGAAAGGATTCTTTGCACAAGATTCTGATGGAAGAACAGCTCAAAGTAGGAACAATTTATTATGATAAATCGTGTTTCTGTCCAAAAATGTTAATGGCTTATGACGCCATCTTTTTAGACGTAGCTTCGCTTGGCGCAAACTGTATTGAAAAGTAAGGATAATTTAAAAAATGTAAATCAGCGATTGTATTAAGAATTAAATTGTCTATCAATCGCTGTCCACCCTATATTTTTTAGTCACGTTTATGAGTATTTATGTATACGACTAGATCACTGTCTAATATGGCGCACGACATTGTCTGACCAGCTGGGCAACTTTTGTCATTGTCTAACCATGATTTTGGTGGCTAAATATGCACATTTTCGAACAAACTGTATATGGATTGTGTAATATGATGTTACAGGAGTGTCATCGGAAGAATTCTGAGAGGGTTAGTGAAAAAATTAATATATTTTGGCGATGATATGATATCGCTCTCTTTGGCTAGAATCAGTGCTCGGGTAACGTTTGCGTATGTGGTATGCTAATATAACGATTTATTGTGTTTTCGCCGTAAAACACTTCGAAAATCTGAAATGTTGTCTGAATTCACAAGATCTGTGTCTGTCCATTGCTATGTGCTGTGTATTTTTAAGAAATGTTTTATGATGAGTAAATTGGTAATACAAGTTGCTGTCTCTAGTAATTCTAGGAGCTTTGGTGAGATTTGTGATGCTGGCTGCAATGGCAAACTATGATTTATACCTGAAATATGCACATTTTTCTAACAAAACCTATCCTATACCATAAATATGTTATCAGACTGTCATCTGATGAGGTTTTTTCTTGGTTAGTGGCTATCAATATCTTAGTTTAGTCGAATTGGTGATAGCTACTGATGTTGAGAGAAAATGGTGGACAAGAAAAATGGTGATTTTTGCTAACGTGTTTAGCTAATAGATTTACATATTGTGTCTTCCCTGTAAAACATTTTAAAAATCTGAAATGGTGGCTTTATTCACAGGATCTGTATCTTTCATTAGGTGTCTTGGACTTGTGATTTAATGATATTTAGATGCTACTATTTAATTGTGACGCTATGCTAGCGATGCTAATCAGTGTGGGGGGGGGAGGGGGGGGTGATCCCGGATCCGGGGTAGATACTCGTGAAAGGTTAAACCCATTGGGCAACAAAATAAATTAGAACTGGATGATCCTGTCCTGGGTGATGCCTGGACAACCAGAGAGGCTATAGTAGTAGAGGTCACATCTGGGAACTTGGCAAACAATTGTGCCTCACAGAGCAAGTTCAACAGGGACATCAATGTCAAACTGGACTTGTTCCAATGCATGCAACAGTTCACCAGGGAGGGTGTCTCGGAGCACCATCCACTATACAGCTCCTTCTGCACGTTCCTGTACACAGCCTTCACTGTGGAAGACCAGGCTGACCTAGAGAAGCTGAAGGAGGTCTACATCTGTGGGATTGTCCCTGCTAATCCCACCAAGCAGCACATCCGGGAGCACTGTAGGACTAAGTTGTCACATCCAAGAGAGCTGATGAAGAGAGTGGAAGATGTCCTAAAACACTTCCACCTAGCCAAGGACCCCAACGATGTACTGCTCTTCAAGCCGTCGATGCTGAAGATGTGGAGAATCCAGCGTGTACACATCCTGAGAGGCTGCCAGAGTGACCCTGCAACTCAATCACGTCAATGGTGAGGGGGCGACTGTGCCCATCTGGAACCCTGTCAGGGAGGGCTAACATTTTCATCAGTGACAGGTAACCGCGTCTCCACTGAGCCGTTCCAGGCCCAGGGTATGACTGGAGTGGCACGTTGGAATTTCCAGAGGTTGGTTGACCTGAAGCAGCCTAATGTGGTTCTACCTGCTGTTTTTGACCCGTTGCTGAAGGTGAAGCTGAACATGGCCTCTGTGAAGGTGACAGGGCAGGCCAAGTATTCAGCGATGCATGTCTCCAACAGGGATACAGGGAAAAGGTTTGGACTCCAATACCTAGAGCCAGGATGTCAACCTGTTCAGCTCGGCTGGGACAAGCACAAGGTGCAGAAGACGGACCCTTACTCCTGTGGCTGTAGAGCCAGACCAACCTCCAGCAGCTCAGCCACTGTCATGCAAGGATTACTCTGCCCGAGTTGTGGTGTTCTGTGGCCCTGCAACTCCTGCTCCTTCCACAGTGGCCATGGAGGGAGACGTCGCTCAGGTAATCCAGAATGATTTCACTCACTCAATTTACTCACTCACCCACATAGTTTATGCTCCATGATTATTTTCCCTAAAGGAAATTGGGCCTCTATTTCAGGAAAGGACATATATCCATGACCTTCTGGCTCTACTCTCTGCTGATACTGATCAAAGCCCAGCAGCGCAGGCCCAGCCCTCACTCGTTGCACTTTTCCGCTCCTCTTTGGCACCAGCTCCTGCAACAACAAAAGAGGATTGCTCTGAAGAGTTCCTGCTCGACACAGGTAATTCATATTATATCACCAACATACTTATGTGTGCAGACAGTAACTAATTCTGTCTCATGCACACATACACACATAATGTAGGTTAGTGTATAGTGAAGGCCTTGTCATATAAAATAATATTGTGCGATGGACAGAGCCCATGAAAACTGCAATTGATGGGCTCCTGTCCTAGCACCATGGGGAGAAAGACATCATGATGTGAGTGGATGAGGATTATGCTGCCCTGGTTCAGAGTACATGCATTGACCCAAACAGCCTTTTGCACCCTACCACAATGCAACATATCTCCAGGTATATAAAACATCTGGCCAAGCGAAAGAACACCAGCTCAGCACTTAACACCAGCCAAAATAAGCTCCTGGAGACACAGCAGCTGTGGCAGCGTCTTACGACAGAGATTGAAATGGTCAGTGTCCCAGTCACACCCATCCCACCTTCTCCAGTATACCCACCAGCGGTGGGTCCTCCCCAGGATACAACTGTGACGGTGGGTCCTCCTCAGGATACCCCTATGACCCAGGCCTCAGTTGAGAGGATGGTGAAAGAAATCTTGGATAATCAGCAGTAGCAGCAAAAAAAAGGAAAACAAGGAACTGTTTAGCATGTGGCCAGCCAAAGTCCCGCTACCTCGGTGATGGCTCCATCTGTCACGCCCTGGCCTTAGTATTATTTGTTTTATTTATTATTTTAGTTAGGTCAGGGTGTGACATGGGGTATGTGTGTATTTTGGGGTATTATATGGTAGAGGGGGTGTTGGTTGTAGTTTATGGTTTTGTGTTGAATGTATGTATCTAGCTGTGTCTATGGGTATGTAGTTTTCTAGGAAAGTCTATGGTGGCCGGAATGGGTTCTCAATTAGAGACAGCTGATTTCTGTTGTCTCTAATTGGGAGCCCTATTTTAGGCTGCCATAGGCTTTAGCTGTTTGTGGGTCATTGTATATGTTTATGTCGAACGTAAGTACAACCCTATGTACATCCGGTCTGGGGCGAGCGGTCGCATTTGCATTCGCTCTGCATTCGCTCTGCAGGTAGTATAACTTTTATAACTTTTCATTACATCTCATTATAGTACAACGATTTAATTTGTCCAACCTTAGCAATTTCTTCTTAACTAGCTACATAGCCGTCTGTGTATCAAAGATAACTGCGTAATTATCGTATTTCGTCGTCTCGTTGTCCACTGCTATCTGCCCAGCAGCTAGCAAACGTCCACCGTCTACCGAATAGTAGTATAACTTTTCATTACATTTCATTATAGTACAACGGTCTGATTTTCATTTTCATTACAGTACAACGGTTTGATTTGTTTGATCTTAGCTAGCTACATAGCCGTCTTTTATCAAACATAATTGCGTCGTTATTGAGGTTCGCTAGCGAGCTATTTTCGTTCGAAATTAACGCAACGTAGCCAACACTGCTAGCTAGCCAGCTTGCCACCGAAGAGCATTGTAGAAACGATTACAATACAACGGAACGACTTGTTTTGTGTAGTGTTAGCTAGCTACATAGTTTTCTTTGCTAGCTTTGTATCTAAGATAATTGTGTAACTTTGAGTAATTATCGGTTAGCTAGCCAGCTAGTTTCGCCTGCCGCGCTGCCGTCCTCCTACCTAGCCAACACTGCTAGCTAACACTGCTAGCTAGCCAACTTCTACCGAATAGCAGCACTGTAGAAACTTACATTACAACGGAACGACTTGATTAGCGTAGTGTTAGCTAGTTGTCTTTGCTGTCCTTGTATCCATGATAATTGTGTAGTTTAGAGAAACTTAGAGAAACTGTCGAGGTCACCTAGCCAGCTTCACTTTCAACAACGCAGCTACTGCTAGCCAGGCTACTTCACCAGCCAGCAGTACTATATCATTTTAGTCAATAAGATTTTTAATTTTATTGATTTTTTGCTACGTAAGCTTAACTTTCTGAACATTCGAGACGTGTAGCCCACTTGTCATTCTAATCTCCTTTGCTTTAGCGTAGCCTCTTCTGTAGCCTGTCAAATATGTGTCTGTCTATCCCTGTTCTCTCCTCTCTGCACAGACCATACAAACGCCTCACACCGCGTGGCCGCGCCCACCCTAACCTGGTGGTCCCAGCCCGCACGACCCACGTGGAGTTCCAGGTCTCCGGTAGCCTCTGGAACTGCCGATCCGCGGCCAACAAGGCAGAGCTCATCTCAGCCTATGCGTCCCTCCAGTCCCTCGACTTCTTGGCACTGACGGAAACATGGCTCACCACAGATAACACTGCTACTCCTACTGCTCTCTCTTCGTCTGCCCACGTGTTCTCGCACACCCCGAGAGCTTCTGGTCAGCGGGGTGGTGGCACCGGGATCCTCATCTCTCCCAAGTGGTCATTCTCTCTTTCTCCCCTTACCCATCTGTCTATCGCCTCCTTTGAATTCCATGCTGTCACAGTTACCAGCCCTTTCAAGCTTAACATCCTTATCATTTATCGCCCTCCAGGTTCCCTTGGAGAGTTCATCAATGAGCTTGATGCCTTGATAAGCTCCTTTCCTGAGGACGGCTCACCTCTCACAGTTCTGGGTGACTTTAACCTCCCCATGTCTACCTTTGACTCATTCCTCTCCGCCTCCTTCTTTCCACTCCTCTCCTCTTTTGACCTCACCCTCTCACCTTCCCCCCCTACTCACAAGGCAGGCAATACGCTTGACCTCATCTTTACTAGATGCTGTTCTTCCACTAACCTCATTGCAACTCCCCTCCAAGTCTCCGACCACTACCTTGTATCCTTTTCCCTCTCGCTCTCATCCAACACTTCCCACACTGCCCCTACTCGGATGGTATCGCGCCGTCCCAACCTTCGCTCTCTCTCCCCCGCTACTCTCTCCTCTTCCATCCTATCATCTCTTCCCTCTGCCCAAACCTTCTCCAACCTATCTCCTGATTCTGCCTCCTCAACCCTCCTCTCCTCCCTTTCTGCATCCTTTGACTCTCTATGTCCCCTATCCTCCAGGCCGGCTCGGTCCTCCCCTCCCGCTCCGTGGCTCGACGACTCATTGCGAGCTCACAGAACAGGGCTCCGGGCAGCCGAGCGGAAATGGAGGAAAACTCGCCTCCCTGCGGACCTGGCATCCTTTCACTCCCTCCTCTCTACATTTTCCTCTTCTGTCTCTGCTGCTAAAGCCACTTTCTACCACTCTAAATTCCAAGCATCTGCCTCTAACCCTAGGAAGCTCTTTGCCACCTTCTCCTCCCTCCTGAATCCTCCTCCCCCTCCCCCCCCCCCTCCTCCCTCTCTGCAGACGACTTCGTCAACCATTTTGAAAAGAAGGTCGACGACATCCGATCCTCGTTTGCTAAGTCAAACGACACCGCTGGTTCTGCTCACACTGCCCTACCCTGTGCTTTGACCTCTTTCTCTCCTCTCTCTCCAGATGAAATCTCGCGTCTTGTGACGGCCGGCCGCCCAACAACCTGCCCGCTTGACCCTATCCCCTCCTCTCTTCTCCAGACCATTTCCGGAGACCTTCTCCCTTACCTCACCTCGCTCATCAACTCATCCCTGACCGCTGGCTACGTCCCTTCCGTCTTCAAGAGAGCGAGAGTTGCACCCCTTCTGAAAAAACCTACACTCGATCCCTCCGATGTCAACAACTACAGACCAGTATCCCTTCTTTCTTTTCTCTCCAAAACTCTTGAACGTGCCGTCCTTGGCCAGCTCTCCTGCTATCTCTCTCAGAATGACCTTCTTGATCCAAATCAGTCAGGTTTCAAGACTAGTCACTCAACTGAGACTGCTCTTCTCTGTATCACGGAGGCGCTCCGCACTGCTAAAGCTAACTCTCTTTCCTCTGCTCTCATCCTTCTAGACCTATCGGCTGCCTTCGATACTGTGAACCATCAGATCCTCCTCTCCACCCTCTCCGAGTTGGGCATCTCCGGCGCGGCCCACGCTTGGATTGCGTCCTACCTGACAGGTCGCTCCTACCAGGTCCTCACCACGCGCTCTCACCACTGGTGTCCCCCAGGGCTCTGTTCTAGGCCCTCTCCTATTCTCGCTATACACCAAGTCACTTGGCTCTGTCATAACCTCACATGGTCTCTCCTATCATTGCTATGCAGACGACACACAACTAATCTTCTCCTTTCCCCCTTCTGATGACCAGGTGGCGAATCGCATCTCTGCATGTCTGGCAGACATATCAGTGTGGATGACGGATCACCACCTCAAGCTGAACCTCGGCAAGACGGAGCTGCTCTTCCTCCCGGGGAAGGACTGCCCGTTCCATGATCTCGCCATCACGGTTGACAACTCCATTGTGTCCTCCTCCCAGAGCGCTAAGAACCTTGGCGTGATCCTGGACAACACCCTGTCGTTCTCAACTAACATCAAGGCGGTGGCCCGTTCCTGTAGGTTCATGCTCTACAACATCCGCAGAGTACGACCCTGCCTCACACAGGAAGCGGCGCAGGTCCTAATCCAGGCACTTGTCATCTCCCGTCTGGATTACTGCAACTCGCTGTTGGCTGGGCTCCCTGCCTGTGCCATCAAACCCCTACAACTCATCCAGAACGCCGCAGCCCGTCTGGTGTTCAACCTTCCCAAGTTCTCTCACGTCACCCCGCTCCTCCGCTCTCTCCACTGGCTTCCAGTTGAAGCTCGCATCCGCTACAAGACCATGGTGCTTGCCTACGGAGCTGTGAGGGGAACGGCACCTCAGTACCTTCAGGCTCTGATCAGGCCCTACACCCAAACAAGGGCACTGCGTTCATCCACCTCTGGCCTGCTCGCCTCCCTACCACTGAGGAAGTACAGTTCCCGCTCAGCCCAGTCAAAACTGTTCGCTGCTCTGGCACCCCAATGGTGGAACAAACTCCCTCACGACGCCAGGACAGCGGAGTCAATCACCACCTTCCGGAGACACCTGAAACCCCACCTCTTCAAGGAATACCTAGGATAGGATAAAGCAATCCTTCTGCCCCCCCCCCCCCCTTAAAAGATTTAGATGCACTATTGTAAAGTGGCTGTTCCACTGGATGTCATTAGGTGAATGCACCAATTTGTAAGTCGCTCTGGATAAGAGCGTCTGCTAAATGACTTAAATGTAATGTAAATGTAATGTAAGTAGTTTGTGTGTGCACTTGCGTTTTAGGTTTCACGATCGTTTGTTGTTTTGTTAGTGTGTTTAAGTGTTACGTGTTCATCTTCGTCGTTATTAAAGAAGATGTATTCAAGTCATGTTGCGCCTTGGTCCTCTCTTTCACGTCAACACGATCGTGACACCATCATTAATTTATTTCATCAGACTGAAGAGGTAAACAACTTCTACTGCTCTAAAAAGGTATCCCAGACATACGCAGCCTGATGGCCTCACAAATTTAAGAATGCCATTTGAGGAGTTTGCCGCTACTACCTTTCAACGAGAGCTGAAGGCCTCAAAGTAGAGGGGGACAGTGAGGAAGGAGAAAACTGAGGAAAGAAAAAATAAAAAATTCTCAGAGCCACTTGTGTGGGTTGTAGACTCCGTCTCATGCTACCACTAGAGTGAGAGCACCGCCAGCATTCAAAAGTGACCAAAACATCAGCCAGGAAGCATAGGAACTGAGAAGTGGTCTGTGGTCACCACCTGCAGAATCACTCCTGTTTTGGGGGGTGTCTTGCTAATTGCCTATAATTTCCACCTTTTGTCTATTCCATTTGCACAACAGCATGTGAAATTTATTGTCAATCAGTGTTGCTTCCTAAGTGGACAGTTTGATTTCACAGAAGTGTGATTGACCTGGAGTTACATTGTGTTGTTTAAGTGTTCCCTTTATTTTTTTGAGCAGTGTACATCTATTGCCCTGCCAAAGGGTTTTCCCTGATGTTCCATTAGTCCCATCAGTCTTCCTTTTATTTCGACATAAATATAACGTGAATATGTACTAAATTTGGAAAAAATTGCTAAAGTTAGTGTGAAAAAGTTTGTTGTAGTGTTCTCAGTGTATATATTATTGTTCATTGTTATTTTGTGCAAATGTTGTACAAAGACCTACATTTTATTCTAATTATTGTAAATATGGCCTAAATTATAAACAAATTGCTATAGTTAGTGTGTGTAAAAGTTTGTTGTTGACATGGTTGCATTTGACATTGTAATGCATATCTTGTTTATGAAGATAATATCAAGAAAACACAGAGTCATTGCTTTACTTTGAGGTTTACGTGAAATCAAAGGCATATTTATGACAGTGTTGGAAAACAATTTATGTGTAGAAATAAAAAGCAATACATTAAACAGAGCTAAAACAACTATTCAGGGTGTTGTATGAAGAAAAAGGTGTTGATCTGCGTATAACTGCAAGGCAGAATATTGACTTCAGATGTTGCTTTTATTGACCTACGCAGAAGATGATCAGTGTGAGTCCGCTCCTGTCCTCTACAATTATTTACCCTGAGGGAATCAACTAAATTATAATGAAGACTCAAAGATAAAGCATTTTTATAGGCTGATTAACATTCAAAACTATCATTAGTAAGTTGTATAGTAAGTGTACCAACTTCCGAGGGAATAAACTCTCATGTTTATTTTAATAAAC
Source organism: Salvelinus fontinalis (assembly GCF_029448725.1). Taxonomy (NCBI): domain Eukaryota; kingdom Metazoa; phylum Chordata; class Actinopteri; order Salmoniformes; family Salmonidae; genus Salvelinus; species Salvelinus fontinalis. Next base: position 49,551,480 of record NC_074666.1, read on the forward strand.
TTATCATGGGATTCATGTTTTAAATACCGTGTAACAAGTATTGTAAATACTCAACAAGTAGTGTCCTTAGGGGGATCGAATCGTGTCTCAAAAGCAGGCAGAAAGGGTCAAATAAGGTCGCAAAAATTGTGCCACAGCTGTACAAGACCAGCCTTTTCATACTGGTCCCCCATGGAAATCCGAACCACACCCTGGCATTGCAAGCACCATGCTCTAACTACTGAACCACACAGGAATATCAATTGTTTAAATAAGGAAATTAAATAAATTAGGAGAGAATAGTCAAATTAACTGATACATGCCTTGAACCAAAATAATGGTGTGAACTAAGAGGTTGTGAGTTAACCTCTACCGAGCACCTACCCCGGGTCCGGGAGCACCCCCCACCCCCCCCACACTGATTAGCATCGCTAGCATAGCGTCACAAAAAATAGTAGCATCGAAATATCATTAAATCACAAGTCCAAGACACCTAATGAAAGATACAGATCCTGTGAATAAAGCCACCATTTCAGATTTTTATAATGTTTTACAGGGAAGACACAATATGTAAATCTATTAGCTAAACACGTTAGCAAAAGACAAAAGACAGTCTGATAACATATTTATGGTATAGCATAGTTTTTTTTTGAAAAATGTGCATTTTTCAGGTATAAATCACAGTTCTACATTGCAGCTGCAATCTGAAATAGTGCCGACGCAGCCAGAACAATTACAGAGACCAACGTCATATAACTAATTACTTGTCTTAAAACATTTCAGAAAAAATACACAGCGTACAGATATTGAAAGCCCAACATCTGGTGAATCCAAACAATATTTCAGATTTATTAAATGTTTTATAGCGAAAACAAAATGTAGCGCTAAATTAGCATAGCCACGCCAGCCAGAACCAGCTGGGCGCCCCCGACCAGTTCACATGCACGACAGATATATGAAATAACATCGTAAATTGGGTCTTACTATTGCTGATCTTTCATCAGAATGTTGATCAATGTGTCCTTAGTCCTGATGAGTCGTTCAATCCATTCATAATGGCAACTTTCCCTCTTCATTTAGCATAGGTACTGGTCGACTGGCACGGTTCTGTCCAAAGTAAAAAAACTCACAGAACGGAACACGGCAAAACTCCCGAAAAAATTCAAATAATCGGATTAAACTATATTGAAAAAACATACATTAAGATGATATGGTCACATGTATCAAACAAACTTCGAGACGGAGATAGTTTTCATCCGTAACGGCAGCAAAACAGTAGACAATCGCACTTCCAAATCGCGCGATTCAGAGAACCGGAAGTTGTCGGTCACGCCAAAGAAATAGGTCTTATTTCACGTCAGTACAAGATAAACAAAAATGTTCTCCTCTGACGTCCTCTTGACACCCAGAGGAAGACGAATGAAGTGTGTTTCGGGTCATAGGTGGCGTGACCATATATAGGCAGAGCGTTGAAGCGAGCATACACATCTTGCATTCATCTTCTTGGTCAGGGAAAGTGCTGTCAAATGACTTCTGTTTCACTCAGAGACAAAATTGAAACGGTTTTAGAAACTATAGATTGTTTTCTATCCAATGGTATTAATTATATGCATATAGTAAGAGCAATAATTGAAGAGGCAGTTTAATCTGTAGAGGAAATTATGCTAATGCGAAAACAGCACCCCCTGTATTCTCAAGAAGTTAACCTCTACAGAGTACCTAACCCGGATCCGGGAGCACCCCCCACCTCCCCCACACTGATTAGCATCGCTAGCATAGCGTCACAATTAAATAGTAGCATCTAAATATCATTAAATCACAAGTCCAAGACACCCAATGAAAGACACAGATCTTGTGAATAAAACCACCATTTCAGATTTTTTAAATGTTTTACAGGGAAGACAAAATATGTAAATCTATTAGCTAAACACGTTAGCAAAAGACACCATTTTCTTACTCCAACAGTTTCTTACTCCATCAGGTGCTATCACCAATTCGGCTAAACTAAGATATTGATAGCCACAAACCAACAAACAAATTCATAAGATGACAGTCTGATAACATATTTATGGTATAGCATAGTTTTTTTTTTTTAAATGTGCATTTTTCAGGTATAAATCACAGTTCTACATTGCAGCTGCAATCTGATATAGTGCTGATGCAGCTAGAACAATTACAGAGACCAACGTTATATAACTAATTACTTGTCTTAAAACATTTCAGAAAAAATACACAGCGTACAGACATTGAAAGCCCAACATCTGGTGAATCCAAACAATATTTCAGATTTTTTAAATGTTTTATAGCGAAAACAAAATGTAGCGCTAAATTAGCATAACCAGGCCAGCCAGAACCAGCTGGACGCGCCCGACCAGTTCACATGCACGACAGATATATGAAATAACATCGTAAATTGGGTCTTACTATTGCTGATCTTTCATCAGAATGTTGATCAAGGTGTCCTTAGTCCTGATGAGTCGTTCAATCCATTCACAATGGCAACTTCCCCTCTTCATTTAGCCTGGGTACTGGTCGACTGGCACGGTCCCTGTCCAAAGTTAAAAAACTCAAAGAACGGAACACGGCAAAACTCCCGAAAAAATTCTAATAATCTGATTAAACTATATTGAAAAAACATACATTACGGTGATATGGTCACATGTATCAAACAAACTTCGAGACGGAGATAGTTTTCATCCGTAACGTCAGCATAACAAAAGACAATGGCAGCTCTAAGACGCGCTTCTGAGAAAACCGGAAGTTGTCGGTCACGCTAAAGAAATAGGTCTTATTTCACGTCAGTACAAGATAAACAAAAAATTTCTCCTCTGACAACTTCCTGACACCTAGAGGAAGAAGAACGAAGTCTGTTTCGGGTCATAGGTGGCATGACCATATATAGGCAGAGCGTTGAAGCGAGCATACACATCTTGCAATCTTCTTCTGGCTCAGGGAAAGTGCTGTGAAATGACCTGTGTTTCACTCAGAGACGAAATTGGAACTGTTTTAGAAACCATAGCTTGTTTTCTATCCAATGGTATATGGTTATATGCATATAGTAACAGCAATAATTGAATAAGAGGCAGTTTAATCTGTAGAGGCAATTATGCTAATGCGAAACAGCACCCCCTGTATTCTCAAGAAGTTAAAATCCCAGGTGAGGACATTTTGAATAATAATTACTGAATAAATGAGCATGCACATGTTGTCAAATCAAATCAAATGTAATTTGTCACATACACGTGCTTGTGAATAAATACTGTGGCGAGTCATCCAGGAGTCGAACCTAGAACGTTCTGATCCGTGGTCAGACGCGGTATCCTGTGAGGATCCGAATGGGTCAGATCAGCTTGGCAATGGATGACAGTAACCAGACCCTCTCTCACCCATAAAGGGGAGGAAGGAGCTACTGGTGGGTTGACAGCTCACACCCTGTCGTAAATTAAAGGAGAGGAGAGAGAACATCCCTCTCCAAAATCCACACAGGAATGTCATTTTGTCTACACAGTCTTCCCGCCAAAACTCGAATAGTTTTAAAGTGAATACTGGAACAATATTTCTAACATAAGAATGTGGGGAATGGTCAGAGATGATCTTTAGAAAACTAATGTCATTTTGGTTTTAATTTTGTGATGTCATTAAAAGTGTTATAAAGGAAATACTGTAACTTGAAAAGTATAAACACTACATGTACGAAGTCTCCATCCTTAACGTTGTATATGAAATATGACAATTGTGAAAGTATTTTTGTTAAGATAGGAATGTGATTTTGGGAGCCATGAGATAATTTGTCTTCTATAAACTTTGCACAGTAAGTAGCCACGCCCAGAGTGAGGTCTGAGAGTGTGTCAGCCTGACGGAACCGCCCATGTTGTATAAAAGGAGTGTATAAAAGGATTGGTGAAGAAATTAACATAAGACCAGAAAAGTGTGAAGAAGTAGCTACACGTTTTAAATGGTTGGAACTTTTAACCTCAACACGAGGTGAAGAAAATAAACTCAACTCCCAGACCAGGAAAGACGGGGAGCTGCAGCCCATGTCTAAAGTGGTTTGAACTCTAAATATCAACACGAGGAAGAGGCGATAAACTCCCTTCTCACACAATCACTGGTAGAGGTGATTAGCTGTCCTAAGAAAAGTATCTAGAAAAATGAATTTAAGTGGGACCACTGTACTACTCTTCTCAAATCACCGTAGTATGCTATTCTCATCACCCAAATGGCAACCATCGACACAGCTTGCTAGCCTATCTTCAAAGGAGCATTGTCCAGAGTGAACAACAGTAGAAGAGATGGGTCCGGACCCTTTCGGACAATCCGAGCCATACAAGCGTGCCGCTGAAAGGCCCATCACCCTTCCTAAGGAGGCTGGTTCCGACAGAGATAAACGCTAGGGACCTTTTCCTGATCTATTAAGAGTGTATGTTTATTCTGTGCTATCATTTAGTTAGCTAGTAAATAAATAATTAAACCAATTTGTGTAGTACTGAATCATAAGTAAGGCTGAGGTTTTTGCAGATGCAGGGCGTAACGACTGTTCAGAATGATGATATGAGACGAGGTTATGATTAATACGTTGACTGTTTTATTGATGTGATAGGTAAAGACCTTTAGAGTTTAATTCCAGAGATGGTAAATCTTTAAACAACCGCTCTCGTGGTGCCCCAAATTCCTGAGTTAATTGTTTCATGGTTAATTTAATTGGGTCACAAGTATACACAGTTAGTTGATTAGATAAATAACGGTTATATGAATAATGAAAGTAAAGTCACGACAATATAATCATGTACAGTATGTCAAAGTGTGTCAAATATGTACACTACCGTTCAAAAGTTTGGGGTGACTTAGAAATGTCCTTGTTTTTGAAAGAAAAGCACATTTTTTGTTAATTAAAATAACATCAAATTGATCAGAAATACAGTGTAGACATTGTTAATGTTGTAAATTATTATTGTAGTTGTAAATGATTCATTTTTATGGGATATCTGTCACGATCGTGTGGCGGATTGACGGACCAAAATGCAGCTTTTGGAAAATAAGCCATCTTCTTTATTAAACACAACACGAAGATGAACACGACACAAAAACTCTATACAACATAACAAAACAACAAAACGACCGTGAAGCTACAAACGTTGTGCACAAACATACAGGCTACTAACGTTCTTACATAGACAATTACCCACACCTAATGAGAGCCTATGGCTACCCTAAATAAGGCTCCCAATCAGAGACAACCGAAATCAGCTGTCTCTAATTGGGAACTCATTCAGGTAACCATAGACTCCCCTAGAATACTAACCACCATAGACAATGCTAAACATCTACACTCAACACAAAACCATATACTACACCCATTAACCCCTTTACCAAATAAACACCCAAAACAACAAAACATAAACATTCCCCATGTCACACCCTGACCTAACTAAAATAATAAAGAAAACAAAGAATAATAAGGCCAGGGCGTGACAATATCTAAATAGCCGCAGAGGCGCTCATTATCAGCAACCATCCGTCCTATGTTCCAAAGGCACGTTGTGTTAGCTAATCCAAGTGTATCATTTTAAAAGGCTAATTGATCATTAGAAAGCCTTTTTGCAATTATGTTAGCGCAGCTGAAAACTGTTGTGGTGATTAAAGAAGCAATTAAACTGGCCTTCTTTAGACTAGTTGAGTATCTGGAGCATCAGCATTTGTGGGTTCGATTACAGGCTCAAAATGGCAAGAAACAACTTTCTTCTGATTCTTGTCAGTCTACTCTTGTTCTGAGAAATGATACATTTGCTTTTCTTTCAAAAACAAGGACATTTCTAAGTGACCCCACACTTTTGAATAGTAGTGTAAATATACACTGCTCAAAAAAATAAAGGGAACACTTAAAAAACACAATGTAACTCCAAGTCAATCACACTTCTGTGAAATCAAACTGTCCACTTAGGAAGCAAGACTGATTGACAATACATTTCACATGCTGTTGTGCAAATGGAATAGACAAAAGGTGGACATTAGAGGCAATAGGCAAGACACCCTGGCCTGCTGGAGGTCATTTTGCAGGGCGCTGGCAGTGCACCTCCTTGCACAAAGTCGGAGGTAGTGGTCCTGCTGCTGGGTTGTTGCCCTCCTACGGCCTCCTCCACGTCTCCTGATGTACTGGCCTGTCTCCTGGTAGCGCCTGCATGCTCTGGACACTACGCTGACAGACACAGCAAACCTTTTTGCCACAGTTCGCATTGATGTGCCATCCTGGATGAACTGCACTACCTGAGCCACTTGTGTGGGTTGTAGACTCCGTCTCATGCTACCACTAGAGTGAGAGCACCGCCAGCATTCAAAAGTGACCAAAACATCAGCCAGGAAGCATAGGAACTGAGAAGTGGTCTGTGGTCACCACCTGCAGAATCACTCCTGTTTTGGGGGGTGTCTTGCTAATTGCCTATAATTTCCACCTTTTGTCTATTCCATTTGCACAACAGCATGTGAAATGTATTGTCAATCAGTGTTGCTTCCTAAGTGGACAGTTTGATTTCACAGAAGTGTGATTGACTTGGAGTTACATTGTGTTGTTTAAGTGTTCCCTTTATTTTTTTGAGCAGTGTATATTTAAAATCTAGTTCTTTTTTTGTGCCTGTTTTGCATGTTCTTTTGGCATTAATACGTGTCACTCATCCGTTTGCAAAAAAGTGTTAATAATGCTGCCTACAAACATGGTCTCTTTTTTGCAATCTTGAGTAAGGCAGCTCCAAAGGTGTTTCAGCCTAGCTCATTGCATTCTGTGGTGGTCGGGCTGCCAGCGGAAAATACAGAGCATAGAGGTTGGTAATGCTCTCTAGTTGCGCTGTGATTGGCTCAGTGTTCTGTCACTCATGGCGACACTATGTCACCGCAAAATCTACGGGTAGAGTTTGAAAATTCAAGCCCCTTGAGTGCTACCATAGAGTTACATTAGAAGTGCCCATCCTATAAGGTTTATTGGCCACAGATAAAATGACATCTAATCACTTTATATCTACCGTAGCTTTGGCCTATTCATGTCAACATAATACTTTCACAATCTTAGCTAGCAAGCTAGGCAAGCAGTCATCATCATGCATCAAGTTGGCAGTCTACTGGCAAATCCTTTTCAATCCTTGTCATATGAAGATAAATTATAGATAAACTGTATCGGTGCTAATTGGCCATTGGACATAAACATTACACAGTAAATTCAACGATGAGTGCTAAGGCACAAGTGCAGGCCAGCGTTCGATCCCAGGCTGTGTCACAGCCGGCTGTGACCAGGAGACCGATGAGGTGGCACATAATTGGCCCAGCGTTGTCCGGGTTAGGGGAGGGATTGGCCGGCTGGGATGTCCTTGTCTCATCGTGCTCTAGCGACTACTTTGTGGTGGGCCAGGTGCCTGCAAGCCGACTTGGTCGTCAGTTCGACACTGTGTCCTCCGACATATTGGTGTAGTTGGCTTCCGTGTTAAGCGAGCAGTGTGTCAAGAATCAGTGCTGCTTGGCTCTCGACCATCGCCGAGTCCATAGGGGAGTTGTAGTGATGAGACAAGATCGTAACTACCAATTGGATATCACAAAAAAAGGGGGTAACGCCATGGGCCAGAAAAGTTTGAATACATTTGCCATGCTGTCAATCCATTATGACTTCTGCCACGTTAAAAACAACTAGAAATTCGGAACTGGGAAATCACAGACTTCAGTGAGTTCAAGACAACTGGGAACTGGGATAAAACTAGCTCTGACTGGGAATATACGCAAAATAATTTTGAATGGTCATCCAACTTGGAATTGCAATTCGGGAACTCAGGCCTCTTTCTAGAGCTCCGACCTGAAGATCATCGACGTCATGATTAAACCTTGTTTTTTCCAGAGTTCCCAGTTTTCTTGAAAGCATCACAAATCCAGTGAATATCAGACTTTGATGACAAAGTTCAATGACAAAATTTGCCCACGAAGGACTGCCGCTCCACTTTCCTGTTCAAGTGAGCACAGCACATCAAGGTGAGTCCAAACATGTATTGTATGCTGCTGCATACATGATGTAATATGCCAGGGAGATATGAATACTGTAGCTAAGAAAGTAATACTAGGTGTATGTTGTGTAGCAAGCTGTTAGTAGCCTATGTGCCTCATGGGGGGCGTTGATGGAATATTCTCCAACCCTCCGAAAACTGGATGGATGAATGTTCTTGTAATGTCTAGAACATTAATATTGTAGATTCTCAGAACATTGTAACCATGTTTTAGATAAGTTTTGTTTAACAGTAAGGTAAAGCTTCCTAACATGCTAAAAACAGTTTTCAGAAGGTTTTTGGTAACATAGATAGAATGTTCCCCTAACTAATGGAAAACTGGACACAAAAACATTAGGGTAACATTACAGTTAACATTACAAAAAATGTTCTCTCTCCGTAGAATTGTTAGCTGGGTTTGCCATGGTTAAATGCAGTGGTTTGTGCTTTCCGTTTTGCATGAATGCCGCCATTAATCCACGGTTTCTGGTTTGGATAAATTATAATCGTCACAGTAACAACAACGTGCCTTATGCAGTTCCTGATGAACCCAGTCACCTAGACAGAGTATACGTTGACATTATTCCCAGAGGCGACCCGGAACATATCCCAGTCCGCGTGATGTTAAATACTGCCCCTTCAGCCATAAGAAGTTAACTTTCACACATCAACAAGTCCAATACAGCAAATGAAAGATAAACATCTTGTTTTAATCTACACATCGTGTCCAATTTTTTTAATGTTTTACAGCGAAAACACAACATATATTTATGTTAGATCACCACCAAATCCAAAAAACACACAGCCATTTTTCCCAGCCAAAGATAGCTTTCACAAAAAACAGAAATAGAGATAAAATTAATCACTAACCTTTGAACATCTTCATCAGATGACACTCATATGACATCATGTTACACAATACATTTATGTTTTGTTTGATAATGTGCATATTTATATCCACAAATCTCGGTTTACATTGGCGCCATGTTCAGAAATGCCTCAAATATCCAGAGTAATTACAGAGAGCCACGTCAAATAACAGAAATACTCATCATTAACTTTGATGAAAGATACATGTTTTACATATAATTAAAGATACACTTGTTGTGAATCTAGCCAACATGTCTGATTTCAAAAAGGATTTACGGGGAAATCACACCAAACAATTATGTTAGCTCAGTACATAGCCACAGAAAAACACAGCCATTTTCCCAGCAAAAGATAGCTTTCACAAAAACCAGAAATAGAGATAAAATTAATCACTAACATTTTAACATCTTCATCAGATGACACTCATATGCCATCATGTTACACAATACATTTATGTTTTGTTCGATAATGTGCATATTTATATCCACAAATCTCGGTTTACATTGGCGCCATGTTCAGAAATGCCTCCAAAATATCCGGAGTAATTACAGAGAGCCACCTCATATAACAGAAATACTCATCATAAACTTTGATGAAAGATACATGTTTTACATATAATTAAAGATACACTGGTTCTTAATGCAACCGCTGTGTCAGATGTAAAAAAAACTTTAGTAAAAAGCACACGATGCAACAATCTGAGACAGCGCTCAAATATTATAACATTTCTCCGCCATGTTGGAGTCAACAGAAATATGAAATTACATCATAAATATTCCCTTACCTTTGATTATCTTCATCAGAATGCAATGCCAGGAATCCTATTTCCACAATAAATAGTTTTTTTTGTTCGATAATGTCCATTACTTATGTCAAATTAGCAATTTTAGCTAGCATGTGTAGTACACGTGTCCAAACACTGGCGCAAATGAAGGCAAACGAAAACTTCAAAAAGTTATATTACAAGTCGAATAAACTGGTCAAACTTAGTAGAGAATCAATCTTCAGGATGTTGTTATCATATATATCCAAAAACGTCCCAACCGGAGCATTTCTTCATGTCTGTATAACTAATGGCACACATGGCCATCCCATGGCTAGCGTGCATGACCAGGAACGGGCAATCTGCCAGACCATTGACTCAAATAGCTCCCATCCTGCCCCACATCACACTAGCGGCTTCATTCCACGTTCTACTGACTGTTGACACCTAGCGTATGAAGTGCAAACAGATCCATAAATTACAGGGATTTGAATAGGCGTTGACTTTCACATCGACCCTTTTCAGAATTTTCACTTCCTGTTTGGAAGTTTGCCTGCCATATGAGTTCTGTTATACTCACAGTTATAATTCAAACAGTTTTAGAAGCGTCAGAGTGTTTCCTATATAATAGTTATACTAATATGCATATATTATCATCTGGTACAGAGTAGGAGACTGTTCAATTTGGGCACCAATTCATCCAAAAGTGAAAATGCTGCCCCCTATCCCTAAAAAGTTTTAACTGACTTGCCTAGATAATAAAGGTTTAAAAAATATATAAATAAATAGTCCTTGTTAAAATTAACAGTATGACTGCCACTCTCTTTCTCTCTCGGTACTGTAAAATCATATTAATTCCAATCCATACGTACTTCCAGCTACCACTGTGGGCGCAGTGCCTGTCCATCGGTTTCCTCCCCATGCACAAATTTCTCCCTGGCGCCGAGTTTCCCCTTTGTCTCTCCTTCCCCTCTTCCAGAGGACCCTCCACTCTGCTCCCTACTGATCTCATTAGAAGGTGTTCTGCAGCCTCTGACACATATTGAGTGTGTGATGTCCACAGCTTTCTAATGCATTTCCTTCCCTCTCCTTGGGGTTCGCCAGGCAGTTCACACTGACTGACTGAAAGATGGATGTACAGACTGACTAAGGGAGAAAGGATGTTCAGTATCTCCTACCAAAATAAATATTTTATTTTATTTATTTGTTTAGACAGACAGAGACAAGACAGACCTAGAGATAAAAACAAGCAAGATTCCAACCTTTCTCTCTCTTTCCATGGAAATCAGAAGAACATTCACTGAGTTTAATGTAATTTGAAGAATCACATAAAGCCTGGCGATTTTAGCATGGAAATGTGTAAATGTGTCATCCCATGGTGTTTATACTTGTGTACTATTGTTTGTACAGATGAACGTGGTTACTTCAGGCGTTTGTAAATTGCTCCCAAGGATGAACTAGCCATGATGGCAATCAAAGAGGCACTGAGTTTGAAGGTTGGCCTTGAAATACATCTACAGGTACACCTCCAATTGACTCAAATTATGTCAATTAGCCTATCAGACGCTTCTAAAGCCATGACATAACTTTCTGGAATTTTCTAAGCTGTTTAAAGGCACAGTCAATTTAGTTTATGTAAACTTCTGACACACTGGAATTGTGATACAGTGAATTATAAATTAAATAATCTGTTTTTAAAATTTCTTATGGCTGGGATCCCATTAACGAGATCGATATGACAACAGCCAGTGAAAGTGCAGGCCGCCAAATTCAAAACAAAAGAAATCTCATAGTTAAAATTCCTCAGACATACAAGTATTTTGCACCATTCTAAAGATAAACTTGTTGTTAATCCCACCACAGTGTCCGATTTCACAAAAGGCTTTACGACGAAAGCACAACATATCATTATGTGAGGTCAGCACCTATTCACAGAAAAACACAGCCATTTTTCCAGCCAAAGAGAGGAGTCACAAAAAGCAGAAATAGAGATAAAATTAATCACTAACCTTTGATGATCTTCATCAGATGACACTCATCATGTTACACAATACATGTATGTTTTGTACGATAAAGTTCATATTTATATCCAAAAATCTTAGTTTACATTGGCTCGTTATGTTCAGTAATGTTTTGCCTCCAAAACATCCGGTAATTTTGCAGAGAGCCACATCAATTTACAGAAATACTCATAATAAACATTGATAAAAGATGCAAGTATTATACATGGAACTTTAGATAAACCTCTCCCTAATCCAACCAAAAGCACATCATGCTATAATCTGAGTACAGCGCTCAGAGCCCAAACAAGCCATAAAGATATCCGCCATGTTGTGGAGTCAACAGATGTCAGAATAGCATTATAAATATTCACTTACCTTTGATGATCTTCATCAGAATGCACTCCCAGGAATCCCAGTTTCACAATTTTTTTTTATTTGTTCCATAAAGTCCATAATTTATGTCCAAATACCTCCTTTTTGTTTGCGCGTTCAGTACACAATCCAAACTCACAACGCGCGGGCAGGTCCATGCTAAAGTTCAGACGAAAAGTCATATTACAGTTCATAGAAACATGTCAGAATCATATTTCTCTGATGTATAGAATCAATCTTTAGGATGTTTTTAACATAAATCTTCATTTATGTTCCAACCGGAGAATTCCTTTGAGAATTCCTTTGTCTGTAGAAATGCGATGGAACGCAGGTCTAACTCTCACGTGAATGCGCGTGGTCAGCTCATGGCAGTCTGCCAGAGCCCTGACTCAAAGAGCCCTCATTCCCCCCTCCTTCACAGTAGAAGCATGAAAACAAGGTTCTAAAGACTGTTGACATCTAGTGGAAGCCTTAGGAAGTGCAATAGGACCAATATCCCACTGTATATTCGATAGTCAATGAGTTGAAAAACTACAAATCTCAGAATTTCCACTTCCGGTTTAGATTTTTTATCAGGTTTTTGCCTGCCATATGAGTTCTGTTATACTCACAGACATAATTCAAACAGTTTTAGAAACTTCAGAGTGTTTTCTATCCAATACTAATAATAATATGCATATATTAGCAACTATGACTGAGGAGCAGGCCGTTTACCCTGGGCACCTCTGTGCACCTTTCATCCAAGCTACTCAATACTGCCCCTGCAGCCATAAGAAGTTAACCTGTCTAGGATCAGCGTGCCGCTAGCGCCACACCCCCCCCCCCCCCCACTGAAAAACCAGTGCCGCGAAATTCAAAAAAAATATTTTTTTAAAATATTTAACTTTCACACATTAAAGTCCAATACAGCTAATGAAAGACACAGATCTTGTGAATCCAGTCAACATGTCCGATTTTTAAAATGTTTTACAGGGAAGACACAATATGTAAAGATGTACATCTATTACCTAAAAACACATTAGCATAATCCACCATCTTTTATTTGTCCACCAACACCAGTAGCCATCACCAATTCGGCTAAACTAAGATATTTATAGCCCCTAACCAACAAAAAAACTCATTAGATGACAGTCTGATAAAATATTTATGGTATGGGATAGGTTTTGTTAGAAAAAAGTGCATATTTCAGGTAGATGGCATAGGTTACAATTGCACCCACCGTCACAAATGGAATAGAAAAACTACTTAGAGCAACGTGTTTACCTACTTACTAATCATCAAACATTTCGTAAAAATACACAGCATACACGAATCGAAAGACACAGATCCTGTGAATACAGACAATATTTCAGATTTTCTAAGTGTCTTACAGCGAAAACACAATAAATCGTTATATTAGCATAGCACATAGCACATAGCAGCCCAGCATTGATTCTAGCCAAAGTGAGCGATAACGTCAACATCGCCAAAAGATATTAATTTTTTCACTAACCTTCTCAGAATTCTTCCGATGACACTCCTGTAACATCATATTACACAATCCATATAGAGTTTGATCGAAAATGTTTATATTTAGCCACCAAAATCATGGTTAGACAATGTGAAATGTAGCTCAGCTGGTCAGAAAATGTCCTTGCGCCACTTAGACAGTGATCTACTCTTATACATAAATACTCATAAACGTGACTAAAAAATATAGGGTGGACAGGGATTGATAGACAATTTAATTCTTAATACAATTGCGGAATTACATTTTTGAATTTATCCTTACTTTTCAATACAGTTTGCGCCAAGCGAAGCTACGTCAAAAAACATGGCGTCCTAAGCCACTAAAATGTTTCGACAGAAACACGATTTATCATAATAAAAATGTCCTACTTTGAGCTGTTCTTCCATCAGTATCTTGGGCAAAGGATCCTTTCTTGGGAGTAATCGTCTTTTGGTGGAAAGCTGTCCTCTTGCCATGTGGAAATGCCAACTGCGTTCGGGATGAACTGAAAAGCGTGCCCAGCTATTCACATCGTTTCAAAAATAAATGTCCCAAAATCGCACTAAACGGATATAAATTGCTATAAAACGCTTTAAATTAACTACTTTATGATGTTTGTAACTCCTATAACGAGTGAAAAGATGACCGGAGAAATATAACAGGCTAAACTAACGCTTGGAACAGGTGCGCGCCGGTGTCCTCTAGGCTCATGACGCAGCTCCCAAAGAATGACTAGCTTCAGGGTTTTTTAATTTATAGGGCCTGTGAACGCGCAATCGAGCCCGTTGGAATCGTCATCACGTAAAGGCATCCAGGGGAAGACGTAAGAAGTGTCCGTATAGTCATAGCAATAACAGTGCCCTTTTAACTGACTTCAGAACAGTGGCCAACATTTCTGAAATCTGACTCCATGTCAGGGAAATTGCTGTAGAATGGGCTCTGTTCCACTTAGAGACAAAATTTCAACTCCTATAGAAACTATAGATTGTTTTCTATCCAATAATAATAATAATATGCATATTGTACGATCAAGGATTTTGTGGGAAGCCGTTTCAAAAATTACCCAATTAGCATAAATAGTCTCAACAGCGCCCCCATCCTCAACAGGTTTTAAGGGTTGATCCGAATGTACTAACAACAGCAGTCAAGCACCCAAGCTAACTTGCTAGCTACCTCCAGACATCTAGCAGAACTGGTTAGGCTGTTATGTTATCCAGACTGTTGGTGACTGCAACTGTGCTGTCAGATTGTCCTTTGGAAATTCATAGCGTTTTGCGTTCAGAGTGCACAGCAGACGCTCTGGCCAATGAGTTTACTGACATTTACTGACACCGGCTATATTCAACGAGTGTTGAGCATTCGTAAATTCATCAGTTATTCTGCGCTCTCTGGCACACTCAGGCGAGAGTGATCTGAAATTGGAGTAGATGGCCAGACAATTTGCGAACGCACCTGAAATGGTTACTTGCATAGTGGAGTCTTTCGGTAAGACATGTAGCTAGCTAGGTAAACAATGAACCATAATCACAGCTGATGACATTACTACCCTGCATGAATCTGCAGGTAGCTAAGCAAACAGGTTCAATGTTAGCAAGCTAAAATTAGGCTACAGCTAGTCAAGTAAATTTCTCTTTCTGTCAAAATTAGAAACATGTAATATATGATAATGTAGCTAGCAGACTATCTTACCCGTATACCACATTCATGTTTGGATGCTTCTCCTGTCGGATGCCATAGTTGCCCTTAGTTTGAAGATGTAATACGGAAGCTATCAAACTCGAATTCCACTTATGCAGTTTTAATACATGATATTTTAAAAAAGCAGCGTTAGGCAGGATTAACTAGACATACTGACCAGCTCAAATAGACAGAAGCGTGCTACATGGCAGGCCAATCCGAACTCATCTCTCGGCATGTCCAGCCCACACATTATCTCAGCCAATCATGGCTAGCGGGAAGGTTGCTGACTTTTTCTTTTGATAAACAAACAAGGCTCGTAATTTAACAATTGTATTTGTTTTTTTCAGATGTCATACACATTTGTTATTAAGGCACATGAAAGTTCACATGTTCAAGAAGGGATTTCTGCCAAAAAACACATTTTGATTAAAAAATAAAAGTTTACGTTCAAACTGCTCTCCTGCGAAGTAGTGACCCATGACATACGCATTGTTTCCTGAAACTGGTCACATATACAGTAGGCATACATTGAAAGCTCTTACAATAGTCAATGGTTACATTTCTCTAAAACAGGCTATAGAATACATGTGCACCACCAAGTCAGAACAGTAGGTGAAATTAGGAGAGGAAACGGGACCAAATTATTAGGGTGAGGCATATGGGCTACTAACAGCTTATTAGACAACATACACTTAGTATTACTTTCTTAGCTACAGTATATATCTCCCTGGCATACTACATAATTTATGCAGCAGCATACAATACATTTTTGGACACACTTGAACAAGGTGGCGCAGTGTTTCCTACGTGGGCAAATTTTCTCATCAAAATCTGTCGTTCTCTGGATTTATGGTGCTTTCAAGACAACTGGGAACTCTGAAAAAAACAAGGTTGAATCATGACGTCTTCAGGTTGGAGCTCTGAGTTCCCAACTTGTAATTCCGAGTTAGAGGACCGTTCAAAACGTATTTTCCCAGTCGGTGCATTTTTTTTAACAGAATTCCCAGTTGTCTTGAACTCATTGCAATCAGATTTCCCAGTTGTGAGTTTCCAGTTGTTTTGAGCATGGCAGAAGTCATGCTGGATTGACACCATGGCCAATGTTGAATGTTTATCCGTTTAAGCTTGGAAAAGAGACCCTTACATCCAGACTTGGGACCACATACCCACTCCACTGAATAGCATGCTAGTGATTGCTTTGCAATGCTTACAGTTAGACACTGATTCCTTCCAAACCACTCATTGTTGAATTTGCAATTTCCAACTTGTTGTGTAGTGTTTATGTCTAATGGCTGATGAGCACCGATACGTTTTATCTATAGTTTCCCTGCATAATTTCTCTTCATATGACAAGGATTAAAAAGGATTTGCCAGTAGAGTGTTGACTTGATTCATGATGATGACTGCTAGCTTGCTAGCTAAGATTTTGAAAGTATGATGTTGACATGATCAGCCCAATCAAAGCTGTTGTAGATATAACGTGATTTGACGTTGTTTTATCTGTTGCCAATGACCTTGAGTTTTCTTGGATGGGCACTTCTAATGTAAATCTATGGCAGCACCAAAGGGGCTTGAATTTTCCAGCTTTACCCTTAGATTTGACGGTGACGTAGTGTCCCCATGAGTGACAGAACACTGAGCCAATAACGGCGCAACTAGAGAACATTACCAACCCCTACGCTCCGTATTTTTCTCTGGCTGCCCCACCACCACAGAAAGCACTTAGCTACAGTAGGCTGAAACACCTGAATTTTGGAGCTGCCTTCTTCAAGAAAACAAACTGTTTGCAAACTGATATGTGACATATATTAATGCCAAAATAACACCCTTTGCAAGAAGGGTGGGGCTCAAAACAGGTCCTGCCCTGAATGACGGGTCGCCACTGCTTGTCAAAGTGCAATTGTTACCTTGTAAAGAGTAGGAGAGTAAGGGAGAGAAGAAGAAGCAAGACAACACAATGTACTGGGACAAGAAGGTAGAGAGGGGAAAAAGAAAAAAAGACATTCAGGGACTGTTGCCATGGTGTCTATCTATTCATCTGGTTCTGTAAGTCTCCAGACAACTGCATAATGATTAGACCTACCATGCTGACTTGGAATTCAATATATAAATCATTGCATGTAAATATCAATCAATCAATCAAATTTATTCATAAAGCCCTTCTTACATCAGCTTATGTCACAAAGTGCTGTACAGAAACCCAACCTAAAACCCCAAACAGCAAGCAATGCAGGTGTAGAAGCACAGAGGCTAGGAAAAACTCCCTAGAAAGGCCAGAACCTAGGAACAAACCTAGAGAGGAACCAGGCTATGAGGGGTGGCCAGTCCTCTTCTGGCTGTGCCGGGTGGAGGTTATAACAGAACATGGCCAAGATGTTCAAATGTTCATAGATGACCAGCAGGATCAAATAATAATAATCACAGTGGTTGTCAAGGGTGCAACAGGTCAGCACCTCAGGAGTAAATGTCAGTTGGCTTTTCATAGCCGATCATTCAGATTATCTCTACCGCTCCTGCTGTCTCTAGAGAGTTGAAAACAGCAGGTCTGGGACAGGTAGCACGTCCAGTGAACAGGTCAGCACCGGAGCAGCAGCACGACGATCAGGCCAGGTATTTCTGAGGCATGGTCCTAGGGCTCAGGACCTCAGAGAAAGAAAAAAAGAAAGAATAAAAGAGAAAAAGAGGGAGAGAATTAGAGCGAGCATGCTTAAATTCACACAGGACACCGGATAAGACAGGAGAAATACTCCAGATATAACAAACTGACCCTAGCCCCCCGACACAAACTATTGCAGCATAAATACTGGAGGTTGAGACAGGAGGGATCGCGAGACACTGTGGCCCCGTTCGACGAACCAAAGAAGAAGGATATAACCCCATCCCCTTTGCCAAAGTACAGCCCCCACACCACTAGAGGGATATCTTCAACCACCAACCTATCATCCTGAGATAAGGCCGAGTATAGCCCACAAAGATCTTCCCCACGGCGCAACCCAGGGGGGGGCGCCAACCCGACAGGAAGATCACGTCAGTGACTCAACCCTCTCAAGTGACGCACCCCTCCTAGGGATGGCGTGGACGAGCACCAGTAAACCAGTGACTCAGCCCCTGTAATAGGGTTTGAGGCAGAGAATCCCAGTGGAGAGAGGGGAACCGGCCAGGCAGAGACAGCAAGGGCGATTCGTTGCTCCAGTGCCTTTCTGTTCACCGGTTGCAGTGCATATCATGACTTCTCTTACATTTCCCATTGAATAGCTTAATGTAGAATATTTCCAGACTATAGAATCATGGTCAGTCAATTCAAATGCACGCCTGAGAGAAAAGAACACCTGAATGTTTTAAAAAGAGTAGCAAGAAAGCAGAGAGGAAAAGGGGGGGCTTTATCTATTCAGGCTCCAAAAGACAGGAAGAGGAGGAGAGAGAAAGACGTAGAGGAAGTGAGTGAGAGAGATAGAGAGAGAGAGACAGGGATGAATAGTGAGTAAGCAAGAGAGAGGGAGTTTTTGCTATTCGGGCTCCATGGGACATGGAGGGAAGGAGAGAGAGGAAGGCTTCGTTTACACAGGCAGCCCAATTCTGATATTTTTTCCCACTAATTGGTCTTGACAAATCACACCAGATCTTTTCACATCAGAACCTTTTCAGAGCTGATCCAAAGAGAAGGAGGAAGATGGAGAGATGCAGAGAGGAAGAGAGAGAGAGAGAGTGATATTTTTCTGTTCGGGCTCCATTCTATCTAATTTTTAAAGACAGTGGGCTAATTCCTTGGCTAAGCTGCACCTGCCCCGAGGAACAACTGGATCATCCAATATGCATTCAACCCATTAGGAATGGAACTACTTACGTTTGCGCCACCAGAGAGGAGATTCCATTTCTATGGAGCTGAGGAGGGAAAGGCTGAAGACTCCCAGCGAATACAATAACAACATTAATAATAAAGACAGAGAGGCCGAGGGGACTGCAAAGAAAAGTCAATACAATGAATAAAAACTATAACCCTGGCTCTGTTCGAGAATGGAACCCTCAGTGTAGTTTCCCCTTTACCCCCCAACACGCATGCACATACACAAACACACACACACACACACACAACCAATCTACCCCCTCCCTACCACAGAGAAATATTTTTATTTATCCATTTTGTGGCGAGCAGCTGCTCTCTTTATTAAACTTTTATCATAAACCAGGTCAATATTGGCTGTTGTGTTGGTGGTTGGTTGGAGTGTATTCTGTTAGCATTTATTCAGATGTTATGCAGATGTCAAGCACCCCTGAAGTGGACTGAGCCTCACAAATTTTTCAAATTAGATTTAAAGGAGCAACATGTTATATTTTAGCCATACATTTTATTTCTTCATAGGTATTTGAAGGATAAAAATACCTCAAATGCATCAGTACTGCTTCCCATAATCCCCAAAACGTATGTTGCACGTCTTGCTGATGTTTTTGCTATTGTTGTCAAACTAGCGAATGAGAACCATCATCGATCAGGAAGATATAGCAAAATGATGGAAATTAGCGGTAAATTAGTAGCGTTATGTGGTGTTTAACAAATTATGTTGTACTCTTGTGGATTTCAATTCTCTTTCTATGTCAGATGTAATTGACATTTGGTGCTAGTTGCAGGTGGGAATGTTACAGGCAACTCCTTTAAGAATTTTGTCATATGTGACCGACTGGCTCGATTCGGACTTATGTAGCAAAATTTGTAATTGTGTTTTTTACATTGGATAATGGTAGACTCGACATGGTATACCATACACTACAGTTGAGGAACAATGGGAAAGTAATTCTGCTTTGAAAGTTGATAAACTTGAAACCTCATTTTTGAGAAAATGGTTTTGAATACTTTTGGTACACCTACTGGAGAGCTCTTCTTTGTCTACACCCATTCAGCATCGTTCACACCCTCTTAAGCTTGAGCCCCCACCTATCCCCTCAAGGGTTGATCAGAGCGTTCTGACCTAACAACAACAGTCATGCACCCAAGCTAACTGGCTAACGTTGGCTAGCTTGCTAGCTACTTCCAGACACAAATGAGAGGACAGCTCACTCTGAACATTTTACTCCCCCTAGCAGAGCTGGTTAGGCTGTTTTTATGTTTTCCAGAGCGTTGTTGACTGCAACTGTGCTGCTGGAAACAATTTAATTACACTTTTTTGCCAACGTTTACTTATACCGGCAATATTCAACGGGTGTTGAGTGTTCGTAAATTAGTCAGTTATTCTCTGCTCTGGCACACTTAGATGAGCGTGCTCTGAAATCGGAGTAGATAGCCAGAGTGAATTTACCAGCTACGTCTATCAACAGCTGTCGCAGTGACATCATGAAGATTCTATTGAAATGGATACTTGCATTACTTGCATACTTGCATAACATTAGAAATGTTAGAAACGTGCAATATCTGAAAATGAATCAAGCTAGACTATCTTACCCGTAAACATGGTTGGATGCTTCTCCCTCTGTCACAGATGCCATGGTTGCCCTTAGTTTGAAGATGTAATCTGGAGACAGGGGTTTTCTCCATCTCCTTAGCTATCAAACTCTAACTCCACTGACTTCAAAATGTATGCAGTTCTTATACGCAATAAAAAAAATAAAGCCGAGTTAGACAGGATTACCTACACATACTGACCAGCTCAAATAGACAGAAGCATGCTACATGGCAAGCCAATCCTCACTCATCTCTCGACATGTCCAGCCCACTCATTATCTCAGCCAATCATGGCTAGTGGGAAGGTTGCTGACTTTTTCTGTGGATAAACCAACTAGGCTCGTAATTTAACAATTTTATTCGTATTTACAGATAGCATAGAAGTTTGTTTTTAAGGCACATAAAAGTTCACACGTTCCACAAGGCATTTCTGACAAAAAACTCATTTTGATGATAAAAAAGTTCAAATGGCTCCCTGTGAAGTAGTGACGCGCAACATATGCCTAGTTTCTTGAAACAATGTCAATAAACTGGTGGTACTCAAAGAACTTGACAAAAAAATATGACATTATTAATCCAGAGGCGATTGGATTGGTGTTTGCTTCATTTTATCCCATTTATTTTTCTAGCATGAAATTTACACAATGCAATGAGCATGAACAGATTGATTGGGGCGAACTCTCAGGCCAGGAGAAGTATGCTAAAAGGATGTTTTCCTCGAATGGAACATAAAAACAGAAGAACAATGCAGTAGCAATCCTGATACAATGGCTTGTACTGTAGACTGGGGCTTCTCAGTTGCAGGGCCAACAACATAATCTGGCTGGCTCACCTAAAATGGGATTTACGTTGCCCAGACAATGAGACGCACGCACACACACACACACACACACACACACACACAAACACACACACACACACACACACACACACACACACACACACACACACACACACACACACACACACACACACACACACACACACACACACACACACACACACACACCCTTTAAAACTTCTTTCAAAAAGACCCTAAGCATGCTAGGATGTTAATTGCTTAATTAACTCGTGAAATACACCTCCGTGGAACCACCTGCTTTCAATAAACTTTGAATCCCTCATTTTGAAAATACAAATTACAGCTTTCGAAAGTATCTTGTTACAAAATACATTGGAGTGTAGTTCAGCCCAGTGTAATACAAAATACTCAGAAGAAATTATAATACGTATTTCAAATACATAATGCTCATGTCTGCACGCCACACACCACACACACACACACACACACACACACACACACACACACACACACACACACACACACACACACACACACACACACACACACACACACACACACACACACACACACACACACACGCACACACACACACGCACACACACACAGCTGAGGTATGAGATAGGCTGGGAGCTGAGCACCTGGTAGGAAGACGAGAAAGGGGATCGCTGGCGTGGGAAAACAGAGCCAATTAAAGTCAACAATAGAACAATAGAGGGGAAAGTGGGAACGGCTCCAGCCCAGCAATGAGGCTCAGCACCCACTACTAACCCCACAGGAGGCAGGGCATTGTCAAACACTTTGGCATTTACCTATACTCAGAGCTTCCGAGAGCTTCCTCAGCTTTCTGGTTAGAGTAGAGCATTGGCACTGGTACAAAACCAAGATGCAGGGAGGCACAGTCCCTCCAACATCCTTGGCTGCTTGGCTCTCCCTCAATTTCCCTAATAGTCTTGAGATTCATTAGTAACTGTTTGCAATCAGGGAATGTCTGCTTGCTGGAAACGTAATTATACAAGTGTGGAAGGTTAAGTTTAGCTGCGGGGAGGAAATTAGCGCCCTATGGGTTGTGGTAGACCGCGATAGTAAGCAGAAATTGCATTGAAGCTGCCATATTTTTCGAAGTGGTGAGAATAACAACTCAGAGGCAGTGTGCACTCTACCAAAGGCGGCTCCCTAATCTGCCTATAAAACCTTGAGCCTGACCTGGTACTGTTGACGCTTTGTCCCGGGAGGGGCTATCTCTTGAGAAATTCCTCAAAGTGTGTCAGATAGGGAATTAGAGGGGTGGAGATTTCAGCGTTGATAAAAATTGGTATCTGGAGCTTTAAGAGCGCTCAAAAGGGGAGAAAGCAGGCCACAAACAGTAAAGCCCTATTTTCTATCTCTGTAAGCATCCAAAAAATCAGCGCCTCACTAAGTGTGCGGCGTGATGCTAGCCAGGCTCCCTGTCTGAGTCATGGAATACAGGCTGTGTTTCCGTTCCAGATTGCGTATCAAAATAAACAAGATTGCATGCTGTTTGCACCTGGCTGTCCCCATCAGAGGCCTGATGACTGGGGAAGATCGTGTTGAGGATGAGGATACTACTTCAGATCTCCACACTGATGAGCTGAGGGCTGGGCTGGACTCGAAGAGGAGCCTTGTCTGACACTACAGGACTGTGAGGACAAGTTTTTCCCTGCCTCAGCTTCCTGGCAAGGTTGTTTTGTGCGTGTACCCTACCCTTTCCACACTAACGCGCTAACCCGCACCATAGTGTGTTGGCCCAGATATTCTCTGTTCACATTGTCAACACCAGTACTCCTCCAGCAACTATGGAGGATACGTAACGAGGCCAGTGCAGTACAGTATAGCTAGTAGAACGTCTCAGCTCAGGAGTTTGGAAAGGGTATAGCGCACTAAAGTCAACAAACATCCGTCAAAAGAGTTGTTGAGTGTCAATCCAAAACCAAAGCCTGGTGGTGTTGTGAATTCAGCCCACATCCCTCTTTCCAACAACACCGTCTCTTCAGCATCCGCAAGTGATGAAATAATAACACGACTGGAGCCAGAGAAATCTCCTGTCTTCACATTATTGATGCCGGTGAAGAAACACGATCGTTTTTGAAGTAAATACGAGGTGCATCCATATTTCATATGTCTACTGAGTCAGGTAAAATATGTAGATTAGGTTTTGAAAGGAAGGGAACACTTTCCTCACCTGGGTGCGTTTTGATGTAAACACTGAACAGGAGGAAATAATTTTAATGCAAGGATGAATGTTTCCATCAGTGGTATTGCATTTCATTAGATTACTGATATCACTAGCCATTTTAAAGGGGAAAAGGTTGCATTAGCGTACAGATGGAGTGGTAGATGCAGAAGTTAGGATAAAATGTTATCTGTTATTCAAATGGGACCTCAGTGCCAGTGCAATTAATTGCATTTAGATTTAGGCAGGATTACAATCTCAAACAAAGACAGTTGAGTTATGGCTCAAATATGTTGTCACTTCATCATGACCTCCGAAAAAGAAACACAGTGGAGGGAGTGAAACGTTAAAATGGGAATAGGCCTACGTTTGGACATTTAGATTTAGAGGCATCTTCACATTCAATATTTCTGTCATTAAAATATGCCTCTGGAGTGCTTAATATTTTTTGTTGTTGCAATGAATGTGTGTTCTTTTTTTCAGGAGTCATGAAGATGTTGTCCTCTTTGCTAATGAATAATATCTCACTGTTACCCCAAGCCCATTTCTAATAAAATCATCAACATTCAAAAAATCTTTGTTTTTTGTTTGATAATACAGAATACCTTGAAACAGAATACCTTGATTTCCTAATAATACTAACACCAGACCTGGGTTCAAATACCATTTAAAATTATTTAAAATAGATCCGACCCGACTTTGCTATTTTGTGACAATTTTGGCATTTATCATTGCTATATTTTTACAAAATGTATCGTCTATCATTTCTTATAACCTACAACAACTTTTGAACATCAGATCGGCAGTTACAACTGCGGCTTCACTTCAACTTTGACTCATCTCAGCCCTGGGCTCTTTTTGTAATTCCGACCCAATTTCCAAGATATCCAAGAGGAAACGGTAGAGTTATAGAGGTAGGAGAAGGGGAGTCCTGGCGAGATTAAGGCAAAGGAAAAACCAGACACCTCTTCCCTCCATTCTACTGGCCAATGTACAGTCACATGGTAATACAATTAATGATCTCTGATCGCGGATTTGCTACCAATGGGATTCTCGTAACTGCAAGATAACCCCCATGGCTATCCAACTCGATGGATTCTCCGTTCACCGAGTGGACAGGACAGTAGAGTCAGGGAAATTGAGAGGGTGCGGGGTTTGCCTCCTCATTAATAATAAATGGTGTGCTGACCCTAGCGCAGTGAAAGTCTTGACCCATTGTTCACCCATTTTGGAATATTTGATGGTCAAATGCAGACCTTGCTAACTCCCGAGGGAGTTTTCAGCTGTTGCCGTGACTGTTGTATGTGTTCTACCTCAGGAGAAAAAAATAACAAGCTGGCACTTAACGAACTATACAATGCTACAAACAAGCAGGAAAACTTAAATATGGAGGCTGCCTTTCTTGTCGCTGGCAGTTTTAATTCAGCGTCATTAAGATACGTGATGCCCAACTTCCATTAACACGTCTCCTTTGCCACTAGAGGTGATAAAGTTCGAAATCACCATTACTCTACCCACAAGCAGGCATCTAGACCCTCCCTCGTCCGCCATTCGGCAAATTAGATCATGACTCCGTACTCCTGCTTCCTGTTTACAAGCAGAAGCTCAAAAAGGAAGTACCCATGACTCGCTCCATTGAGAAATGGCCATCTGAGTCACAATCATCAAAAGCCCTGGATTAACACAGATGTTAGTGCTAAACTAAAGGACAAGGCTATCACAGACAACCCTGAGGCTACGGATGAGGACAGGAACGAGTACAAGAAGTCCCACTACAAACTCCACAGTGTCATCAAATGAGCAAAAGGACAATATATGAATAAGGCGGAATCATATTACACAGGCTCCGACTGTGTATCTGTTGGGGTGGGATGGAAATTGGAGTGGGTCTAGGGTGTCTGGGATGATGGAGTTGTGTGCCATAACCAGCCTTTCAAAGCACTTCATAATACAGTTGTGAGTGCTACAGGGTGGTATTCATTGTGGCATGGGATCAGGAATGATGGTAGTCATAATGTGGGGGTTACAGAATGGTCTCTAAAACTAAGAGCATTGTATTTGGTACAAAACATTCCTTAAGCTCTAGACCTCAGCTGAATGGGTTGGCTGCACAGGGTGCCCGCACAAAAAACATTGGAGTGGTGACATTTGCGCGATCGGTTTTGTATCGCTCATTTGCACGTCACGTCAATGATATCATGTCACCATGTGGGACTGTGGGTCAATCAACCTTGCCGGAGTGGGCGCCCTGATTCTAATTTGTGAGCTGGGCAGGCTACTGCCTGGGAAGGGGGGGGGGGGGGGGGGGGCGCTGAAGGGGGGGGGGTTCGTCCAGGGAGCCATACAAGCTAGAACCGCCACTGATCATAGTTATCAGCTGTGTGTACGATAGTGAAGTCCTTTGTCTTTTCTCCCGCTCTTTCTTACATGCCCCTCCCTTTTCATTTTGTGTAACAAGCCGTCATGTCAGTTTAGTCCACTAGGGACTTTTCATTGCAGTATTTATGTGTAACCTATTCTGTTTGTGTTTATGTAATTCTGTGTGATTATTTAGTTAGTTAGTAAATAAATAAGCCAATTTGTATATCACTGATTCATCATTTATGCAAGGGTTTGTGCATATATCCAATCACTACATGTAACAAAGGGAAATGGTCGGTAATCTGTCGGTAATCTGTTTGTTAACTTGGCTTTCGAAAACCTTAGAAAGGCAGGGTATGATAGATATAGGTCTGTAGCAGTTTGGGTCTAGAGTGTCTCCCCCTTTGAATAGGGGTATGACCGTGGCTGCTTTCCAATCTTTGAGGATCTCAGACAATACGAAAGAGAGGTTGAACAGGCTAGTAATAGGGGTTGCAACAATTTTTGCAGATAATGTTAGAAAGAGGGGTCCAGATTTTGCAGCTCTTGCAGAACATCAGCTATCTGGATTTGGGTGAAGGGAAAATGGGGGAGGCTTGGGCGAGTTCCTGTGGGGGGTGCAAGGCTGTTGACCGGGGTTGGGATAGCCAGGTGGAAAGCATGGCCAGCCGTAGAAAAATGCTTATTGAAATTCTCAATTATAGTGGATTTATCGGTGGTGACAGTGTTTCCTAGTCTCAGTGCAGTGGGCAGCTGGGAGGAGGTGCTCTTATTCTCCATGTACTTTACAGTGTCCCAGAACTCTTTTGAGTTTGTGCTACAGGATGCAAATTTCTGCTTGAAAAAGCTAGCCTTAGCTTTCCTAACTGCCTGTGCATATTGATTCCTAACTTCCCTGAAAAGCTGCATATCACAGGGGTTATTCGATGCTAATGCAGAACGCCACATTATTTTTTAACTTATTGTGTACATAATGTTGCTGCTTCTGACTGAAAATAACGTCTGGACATCAGAAAAGCGATTACTCACCGTGGACTGGAAGAAACTTTTTCCTTTAACAAGTCCGACGAGAAAGATGTCCTGCTTTCACTGGAACAGGCCCAGATCCACGACTTTTGCGTGAAGAAAAGACAACGGAAAAGGGGACGCAGATCGGGATCCTTCTGAGAATCCTGAGGCGAGCGAGTAAACTCCTAATGCCTTTCATTCTTCTTGTTAACGTGCCATCGTAAGAAAATAATATTGATGACCTAATATTAAGATTATCCTACCAACGGGACATTAAAAACTGCAACACCCTATGTTTCACCGAGACGTGGCTGAACGAAGAAAAAAAAATAGAGCTGGCGGGACTTTCCATGCACCGGCAGAACAGAGACGCTACCTCTGGTAAGACGAGGGGTGAGGGTGTCTTTTTGTCAATAACAGCTGGTGCGCGATGTCAAAAAATTAAAGAAGTCTTGAGGTATTGCTCTCCTGAGGTAGAGTACCTTATGACACCACCTCAGTCACCGGCTTCATCAATAAACGCATCGATGAAGTCGTCCCCACAGTGACTGTACGTACATATCTCAACCAGAAGCCATGGATTACAGGCAACATTAGTAATCGAGCTAAAGGGTAGAGCTGCCGCTTTCAAGGAGCAAGAGACTAATCATGACGCTTATAAGAAATCCCGCTATGCTCTCAGACGAACCATCAAATAAGCAAAGCGTCAATACAGGATTAAGATTGAATCCTACTACACCGGCTCTGACGCTCATCAGATGTGGCAGGGCTTGAAAACTATTATGGACTACAAAGGGAAACCCAGACACGAGCTGCCTAGTGACGCGAGCCTACCAGACGAGCTAAATGCCTTTTATGTTCGCTTCAAGGCAAGCAACACTGAAGCATGCACGAGAGCACCAGATGTTCTGGATGACTGTGTGATAACGCTCTCGGTAGCCGATGTGAACAAAACCTTTAAACAGGTCAACATTCACAAAGCCGCTGGGCCAGATGGATTACCAGGACGTGTACTCAAAGCATGAATGATTAAATGATTACCGCACCATGGCACTCATGTCAGTAGCAATGAATTGCTTTGAAAGGCTGGTCATGGCTCACATCAACTGCATCCTCCCGGACACCCTAGACCCACTCTAATTCCAATACCGCCCCAACAGATCCACAGATGACTCAATCTCAATCGCACTCCACACTGCTCTTTCTCACCTGGACAAAAGGAACACCTATGTGAGAATGCTGTTCATTGACTACAGCTTAGCGTTCAACACCATAGTGCCCACAAAGCTCATCACTAAGCTATGAACTCTGGGACTAAACACCTCCTTCTGCAACTGGATCCTGGACTTCCTGACGGGCTGCCCCGTATTCAACGTATTCACCAAAAAATATAAGTGTTTAGGCAAATCATGAGTTAGCTAGTTACCTATCACATGAATTGTGAAAAGGTCAATGGCACTGACAGATTGAAACTGGTATCAACAAAATGTGTTTTACTCTATGCCATTGCTAACTATGACATTGCTAACTCTATGACATTGCTAACTAGACATAATTTAGCTAAAAAAAACGTTTATTAGGAAGTTTAATTAATAAGTTAGACACTCCCCGGACAACTTTGGTAGGTACTGTAGCTAGCTAGATCGCTTGGTTTCCATTTTCCAACAGACGTTTCTAATCCCCTGGATTGGTCATCAACGGTTACTGATCTCATGTGTTCACAAGAAACGGCTTCTAGTAAATTGTTTGCCACTAGTGGCAATAAATGTTGGTGCCACAGGTTTGCCACAGATTCAAATACAATCTTGGGAGAATTGTCTGCCAGCAAGAAAATATGTTTTTTTTTTGGACTGCCAAAGGTAATGACTCAGGGGGGTGAATACTTATCTAATCAAGGTATATTAGTGTTTGATTTTGACATTAGAGTAATTTGTGTAGATTGTTGACAAAAAATGACAATTATATCCATTTTAATCCCACTTTGTAACACAACTGTACATGTTTGTTTTCCTCTACAACACCCACAAGCTTCACGTAAGTCATCTGAAGGTAGCCCAGAAATCACACAAAGTGATTTAGGGGTAAAATGTGCCATGAG
The DNA here is from genome assembly GCF_029448725.1 of Salvelinus fontinalis. Classification (NCBI taxonomy): domain Eukaryota; kingdom Metazoa; phylum Chordata; class Actinopteri; order Salmoniformes; family Salmonidae; genus Salvelinus; species Salvelinus fontinalis. The sequence continues at coordinate 49,580,548 of NC_074666.1, forward strand.
TAAAGTGAACAAAAACGGGTAAGAAAAACTGTCAAAAAAATCCAGAGTTTTCTTATTTCTTTTATTTAAAGGACACTTCAAAACCTTATTACGTATGATTTATTTTTTTATTGTATTTTCTGACGTTCTGACAATGTGTTTCTGTGAGCTATAGCAGTAAAGCCAAATTCATTGTTTTATCAAACGTTTTTTAACACCTAGAGGGGTATTAAAAAAAATTAATAGCTAAGTGATCCATTCTATGACCATCTTAAAACAATTCCATATGTTAGCTTAGTAGATAGTGCCAACTAAGGGCTTAGACCTACAGGGGTTTTAATTTGTTTGATGGTGCATGACTATAGTGATTCATTTTATTTCTAGATGCATTCAAAGTATGTAGTGTAATAACTCGCAAGGCATGGATGGTAGGTGGCAAAGATGAGGAATAATGACAACACGCAGGGGCACAGCTAAAACCAGGCTATACTGATATATTTATTCAAAATAAAAGGTGTTCACAAAGCTTTTTCGAAAAACTAACTGAAAACAAAAACCTCTCCCACTCTCCTTAACTGAACCTAGAGTTAGATTGAACTCTCCGATGATGAACTAAAGCAGCACCTTCAATTTCCCAGGTGCGTTGCAGCCTATTGAGACTGAGTGGCGTCAGGTGTGGGAGTAGCCCTGAAGCCTAGCTTGCTGCAGCCTACAATGCTGGTAGTGGGGTGTGGCTGACGCTCCAAAAAATGGCTTTCCCTGGCCACATAACTGGGGGCGCCACAGTAGATACTAAGACACAATCTGTGCACTTCTGATCAGACCTGGGTTCAAAATCAAATCAAATGTTATTTGTCACTTTACTTACAAGCCCTTAACCAACAATTAAGTTTTAAGATTTTTTTTTAATAAGAATTAATTAGTTGTTAATTAATAATTAACAATAAAATAACAGTAGGGATAATGTATAGTCGAGGAAATACGTATGTGCATGTAGGTAGCGGTGAAGTGACTATGCATGGATAATAAACAGAGAGTAGCAGCAGTGTAAAAATGAGGGGTGGGGGGTGGACAATGCAATCCATTTGATTAACTGTTAAAGAGTCTTATGGCTTGGGGGTAGAAACTGTTAAGAAGTCTTTTTTGACCTAGACTTGGCAATCCGGTACCGCTTGCCGTGCGGTACCAGAGAGAACAGTCTATGACTAGGGTGGCTAGAGTCCTTGGCAATTTTTGGGGCCTTTCTCTGACACCGCTTGGTATAGAGGTCCTGGATGGCAGGAAGCTTGGTCCCAGTGATGTCCTGTACCGTACGCACTACCCTCTCTAGTGCCTTGTGGTCGGAGGCTGAGCAATTGCCATACCAGGCGGTGATGCAACCAGTCAGGATGCTCTCAATGGTGCAGCTGTGGAACTTTTTGAGGATCTGAGGACCCATGCCAAATCTTTTCAGCCTCCTGAGAGGGAATAGGCGTTGTTGTGCCCTCTTCACAGCTGTATTGGTGTGTTTGGACCATGATAGTTTGTTAGTGATGTGGACACCAAGGAACTTGAAGCTCTCAACTTGCTCCACTTCAGCCCCTTCGATGAGAATGGGGGTGTGCTATGTTGTCCTTTTTCCTGTAGTCTACACTCATCTCCTTTGTCTTGATCACATTGAGGGAGAGGTTGTTGTCCTGGCACCACACTGCCATGTCTCTGACCTCCTCCCTATAGGCTGTCTCATCGTTGTCAGTGATCGCATTGTTGTCAGTGATTAAAGATTGAATAAATAGGATCTTCGTCCACAAATGTACCGAAATTCTATTATATGCAAATAGTTTAGAATTAGTGAATGCCATAATGCTTTCAAGCTAATTGTTCTGTCCAAATCCAGCATACACAGTACATTCATATAAGTGGATTTGGCTATTTGAACCACACCCGTTGCTGACAGGTGTATAGAATTGGGCACACAGCCATCCAATCTCCATAGACAAACATTGGGAGTAGAATGGCCTTGCTGAAGAGTTCAGTGACTTCAACGTGGCACCGTTTGGATGCCACCATTGGATGCCACTTTGGTCAAATTTATGCCCTGTTAGAGCTGCCCAGGTCAACTGTAAGTGCTGTTATTGTGAAGCCAAGAAGTGGTAGGCCACACAAAATTGACTGCAACACTCACTACTGAGTTCCAAACAGCCCCTGGAAGCAACGTCAGCACAATAACTGTTCGTCGGGAGCTTCATGAAATGGGTTTCCATTGCCGAGCAGCCGCACACAAGCCTAAGATTACCATGAGCAATGCAAAGCGTCGTCTGGAATGGTTTATAGGATGCCGCTATTAGACTCTGGAGCAGTGGAAATACGTTCTCTGGAGTGATGAATCATGCTGAATCCATCTGGCAATCTGACTTACGAATTCGGCTTTGGCGGAGGCCAGGAGAACGCTACCTGCCCGAATGCATAGTGCCAACTGTATAGTTTGGTGGAGGAGGAATAATGGTCTGGGGCTGTTTTTCATGGTTCGGGCTAGGCCGCTTAGTTCCAGCGAAGGGAAATCTTAACGATACAGCATACAATGACATTCTAGACAATTCTGTGCTTCCAACTTTGTGGCAACAGTTTGGGGAAGGTGCTTGCTTTAGCAGGACACTGCCCTTATGCACAAAGCGAGGTCCATACAGAAATGGTTTGTCGAGATCGGTGTGGAAGAACTTGACTAGCCTGCACAGAGCCCTGACCTCAATCCCATCGAACACCTTTGGGATGAATTGGAACGCCGACTGCGAGCCAGTCCTAATCGCCCAACATCAGTGCCCGACCTCACTAATGCGTTTGTGGCTTAATGGAACCAAGTCCCTGCAGCAATGTTACAACATCTCGTGGAAAGCCTTCCCAAAAGACTGGAGGCTGTTATTGCAGAACAGGGGGGACAAACTCCATATTAATGCCCATGAATTTGGAATGGGATGTTTGATGAGCAGGTGTCCACATAGTTTTGGTCATGTAGTGTAGCATCATGGGAATTTGTGAATTTGCGAGGCACGTACTGCTAGGCAACCTTCCTGGACTTGCCCAGACAGGCCTGCTCCCACTGTGGCTAAAGCCAGTGAGAGAAACTAGCTAGAAAACATTAGCACTGTGAAACTAAATACATACTGCACCTCTGAACCACACAACTTATTTCCTAACAAATCAAGGAAAGTAAACTTCAAAATGTGATGTAGTTTAATTTAGATTTGTAGCGTTGTTGGTAAGTAATGCAATTTGCAAGCTCTGGTTAATTTCAAATGTCATGATATTTTGTGATATGGAATTGTGTTTGGTTGTCAACGCAACCAAATATCAACATTTGAAGGAGTTGTATTTTCTGCTTGAATAGTTTCATCTGTGCCACAGACAGATGAGCTCATTTTGACAACCAATTTTAAGTTAAATTAAACATTCATTTTGTTTGGCATTTTATCATCTTAACCAATGCCATTTTGTAAAATAATCAAGTGGTTTTCATTATTGGAGTCCTGTATTTTAAACACACATTCAAATATGGTTGAAAACCAGGAAGTGAACTTCATTAATCACACATTTTCAGTACTAATCGGGATATTACAAGACTGTAAAATGTTGTTGGCCTCTAAAACATAATTTAGGATTGATGAAATTATTAAAATGCTGTTTTAAAATTTTTGGAACTCTTGAAAAATATGTTCTACCAGGCGGTTGATTTTCCCATAAAAATAATGCTATTTAGTCAATGCTGGCTATTATGGACAAAGGAATAATATTGTTATGGTATTTTTTTTGTCTGGGCAAATAAAAAAATATTCATTTTCATATCTGTATTTACTATCTTCAATAGGTTTCACAATATTATTCAGCAAATGTCTTTTTACAGGCATTATGAGCATATAAACAGTAAACACGTTGATTTACATATATTTGAATATTCATATTTTGACACACAAATATATCATATTTTATTAATATTTTATATTAGTCCTCATTTCACTAGGCCTGTCTTCTGTTATGAGTAATTTAGCAGACATAATGCTAGTTAATGTATAATTTTATTAGATGATTTAAAAAATCTATGGAAATTCCAATACGAAATGAGTTTACCCTAATTGGGCAACTCACCCGGCTGGTTGAGATGTTTGCGATGTGTTATATATCACATTTTAAGTAATGCAAATAACGTTTACTCATTTATGGCCTATATTAAGGCTAAATACACAGTATTCTCAATACTTTTTTCAATATATGTATTTCTTAGTGTGCCAGTTAAGGATTAAAGAATAGGACTAAATCAAACTTTATTTAAAGTGGATTTCAACTTTGATTTGATTTAGTGCTATTCTTTATCTTAGATTCTTGTTTTATATCGAGACATGAATCCACAATATCAATTATTAATTTGCAGACGAACTGGAATTAAAGCCAGACTAAGTCAAAGGCACAGATGGAACTATCCAAGCAGAAAATAAATCTCCTTCAAAATGTTAATATATGGTTGTGTTGACAACCAAACACAATTCAAAACCTCTTTTGAAATATAACCAATTTAGCCTATTAACTTGTCTACAAGTTAACAAATGATATGTTGGATTCAAAAATACAAGTGAAAGAATGGGATTAAGCCAATGGCTCAGATAGTACTCTCCAAGCAGGAGATCTGCTCGGACATTTTTTAAATGTTGATATCTGGTGGCTTTGATCACTTGCACCATGTCTTTTTAATGTAATCTAAACTGCAATCCAGGTCATTTAATTCTGCTGTTAGATGCACAATGATAACACATTCATCTGTTGTATAAATTAACAATCAGACATTGGATTCCTATTTGAAATGTGCCGTGCTTTTAAATGGTTGAAAGCAGAGTGATAATACTTTGGAAATTCAAAGTTTGTCTGTTTTGAGAGGGTGCATATACTGTACAATCGTGGTCAAAAGTTTTGAGAATGACACAAATACACATTTTCACAAAGTTTGCTGCTTCACTGTCTTTAGATATTTTGTCAGATACCTTGTTACTATGGAATACTGAAGTATAATTACAAGGCTTTTATTGACAATTACATGAAGTTGATGCAAAGAGTCAATATTTTCAGTGTTGACCCTTCTTTTTCAAGACCTCTACAATCCACCCTGGCATGCTGTCAATTAACTTCTGAGCCACATCCTGACTGATGGCAGCCCATTCTTACATAATCAATGCTTGGAGTTTGTCAGAATTTGTGGGTTTTTGTTTGTCCACCCGCCTCTTGAGGATTGACCACAAGTTCTCAATGGGATTAAGGTCTGGAGAGTTTCCTGGCCATGGACCCAAAATATCGATGTTTTGTTCCCCAAGCCACTTAGTTATCACTTTTGCCTTATTGCAGGTGCTCTATCACGCTGGAAAAGGCATTGTTCATCACCAAACTGTTCTTGGATGGTTGGGAGAAGTTGCTCTCGTAGGATGTGTTGGTACCATTCTTTATTCATGGCTGTGTTCTTAGCCAAAATTGTGAGTGAGCCCACTCCCTTGGCTGAGAAGTAACCCCACACATGAATGGTCTCAGGATGCTTTACTGTTGGCATGACGCAGGGCTGATGGTAGCGCTCACCTTGCCTTCTCTGGACAAGCTTTTTCCAGATGCCCCAAACAATCGGAAAGGGGATTCATCAGAGAAAATGACTGTATCCCCAATCCTCAGCAGTCCAATCCCTGTACCTTTTGCAGAATATCAGTCTGTCCCTGATGTTTTTCCTGGAGAGAAGTGGCTTCGTGGCTGCCCTTCTTGACACCAGGCCATCCTCCAAAAGTCTTCGCCTCACTGTGCGCGCAGATGCGCTCACACCTGCCTGCTGCCATTCCTGAGCAAGCTCTGTACTGGTGGCGCCCCGATCCCGCAGCTGAATCAACTTTAGGAGACGGTCCTGTGTTTGCTGGACTTTCTTGGGCGCCATGAAGCCTCCTTCACAACAATTGAACCGCTCTCCTTGAAGTTCTTGATGATCTGATAAATGGTTGATTTAGGTGCAATCTTACTGGCAGCAATATCCTTGCCTGTGAAGCCCTTTTTGTTCAAAGCAATGATGACGGCACGTGTTTCCTTGCAGGTAACCATAATTGACAGAGGAAGAACAATGATTCCAAGCATCACCCTCCTTTTGATGCTTCCAGTCTGTTATTCAAACTCAATCAGCATGACAGGGTGATCTCCAGCCTTGTCCTCATCAACACTCACACCCGTGTTAACAAGAGAATCACTGACATGATGTCAGCTGGTCCTTTTGTGGCAGGGCTGAAATGCAGTGGACATGTTTTTGGGGTATTCAGTTCATTTGAATGGAAAAGAGGGACATTGCAATTGATTGCAATTCATCTGATCACTCTTCATAACATTCTGGAGTATATGCAAATTGCCATCATACAAACTGAGGCAGCAGACTTTGCGAAAATTAATATTTGTTCATTCTCAAAACTTTTGGCCACGACTGTAGTGCCATTGAGCAATGTCTCAACCAAATATTACCCAATTATCCACGTTGAAATGACTTTGTGTGCCAAGTGGGAATTTACAGTATAGGATTGGTTGGAAATAGGTACGGGATTGGAGGAGGAGAAGAAAGTTTAGTCCCAAATGCCATATTGCCAACATTGTGCACTACTTTTGACCAGAGCCCTATGGCCTTAATATAGTGAATAAGATGCCATTTTGGATGGAGACAAAGTCAAAGGAACACAGTGAAACTATTGGAAAGCTACAGAGAGATTCATGTTGTCAACCGAGGGACCACAGTTCCATTCCCCAAACTACCTGAAGGCCTTCATTAGTTGAGGTTATTTATAACTGCTGTAATTGAGTGCTGTTGTTTTATCCCTGTTTCATCTATCATATTAGTGCCAGACTGGGCCCACCATGGAGATGAGACTTTTTAATACAATTTCAAAAGACGGTTAATTATCCAGGTTGGATCATTATCTGTCAATAGTCGTTCTGGCTAATTGGGAAGATAGAATAGATTAGGCTATATTAAAGCAGATTTATCCTCATGTTGGCCTTCACTGGAACATGTTGATAGTTTCACAAAAGCTTTGAAAATCATTCAAAGTCTTCTGTAATGAAGAAATATTATTTAAGCATATTAAAGAAATTAGCCTGCATGCTTATATTGCACTGAATCTCTAGTTGCCAAAGTGTTTTTTTTTTTGTGTGAACAAAGGCCTTTCCGTGTCTAGGACTCAATCCAGGGTTGATTTATTGTTTCATCTTGCATTACTCAGATCTGGGTTGTGTTCAGTAGTGAACACGATAGCAAAATGCTTTGCAAAGGAAAACGAATTTCTGTGTTCTCATTGGACAAGTTAGTACTTCATGTGCTCTGCTCATGCGGTCTCTGAGTCTGTGAGTTTCCAGCAGCATACCACCCTGCATACCACTGCTGGCTTGCTTCTGAAGTTAATCAGGGTTGGTCCTGGGCAGTCCCTGGATGGGAGACCAGATGCTGCTGGAAGTGGTGTTGGAGGGCCAGTAGGTGGCACTCTTTCCTCTGGTGTAAAAAATATCCCAATACCCCAGGGCAGTGATTTGGGTTACTGCCCTGTGTAGGGTGCTGTCTTTCGGATGGGATGTTAAATGGGTGTCCGGACTCTCTGAGGTCATTAAAGATCCCATGGCACTTATCGTAAAGAATTGGTGGTGTTAACCCCGGTGTCCTTGCTAAATTCCCAATCTAGCCCTCAAACCATCACAGTCACCTAATAATCCCCAGTTTACAGTTACTTTACAATTGGCTCATTCATCCCCCTCCTCTCCCCTGTAACTATTCACCAGGTTGTTGCTGTAAATAAAAATGTGTTCTCAGTCAACTTACCTGTTAAATAATGAAAGAAAAAATACATAGTGTTGTAATGTGATGATAATTTTATAAAATCAATTAACTATGTTTAATTATTACGATGATTCAATTAACTCATTAGCAATCTTGGGAAAAGTTTGTTTAAAAAATTATTTTGGATCGGTGTCCCTCCCACTGGACGGTTGAGCTAACATAGGTTAATGCGATTAGCATGAGGTTGTAAGTAACAAGAACATTTCCCAGGACAGACATCTGATTTTGGCTCACATTCTTGTTAATCTAACAGCACTCTCCACTTTATAGTAGCTATTACAGTCAAATAATACCATGCTATTGTTTGAGGAGAGTGCACAATTTTGAACATGAAAAGTTATTAATAAACAAATTAGACACATTTGGGTAGTCTTGATACAACATTTTGAACAGAAATGGAATGGTTCATTGGATCAGTCTAAAACATTGCACATACACTGATGCTGATCTAGTGGCCAAAATCTAAATTGCACCTGGGCTGGAATAATACATTATGGCCTTTCTCTTGCATTTCAAAGATGATGGTACAAAAAAATACAAAAGAACGGTTGTTTTTGTCTTTGTATTATCTTTAACCAGATCTATTGTGTTGCATTCTACTACATTCCTTTCACATTTCCATAATCTTCAAAGTGTTTCCTTTCAAATGGTACCAAGAATATGCATATCCTTGCTTCAAGGCCTGAGCTACAGGAAGGTAGATTTGTGTATGTCATTTTAGGCGAAAATTGAAAAAAAGGGGCTAATCCTTAAGAGCTTTTAATGAGTTACCGTTTCCCGTATTAACTTAAGAATATCAGAATATATCGTTATCATTTTCATCATGCATTAATTATTATTACCTTATATCAGTCTCATTCTGAACGTCGTTGACTTCAAGTCTGCACAAACCCTAGTCTAAATGATGATTCAGCAATACACAAATTGGCTTAATTATTTATTTACTAACTAAATAATCACACAGAATTACATAAACACACACACAGGATAGATTACACGTTGATTACTAACATAATGCAATGAAAAGTCCCTAGTGGACTAGCCCGATATGATGGCTGGTTACACAATGAAAGTGGTGGGGAAAGAAAGAGCAGGAGAAGGAGACACACAAAATAATTCAATTATTATACATACAGTTGAATAATATGCTCATCGTAAATATGGATATTTAGCACCCTAACAACCGCTCATTCGGATTTAGTAATGCAATGTACATGTTTACGGTTGTATGTCTGTCATCTCTCTCTGTTGAAATCTCCCAATCTGTCTGTGATGAATAGTTTGACAGAAAGTCTCTGGTTGTCCACAAGAGGTCACCATGTCCTTAGTAGTTGTAGTAGTAGCTTGCTTTGTTCTGGAAGTGTTCGTTAGACTGGATACCTTAGATGTTCCAATGATTGTTTGACAAGATCTTCCTCGTGTCTTAGACTACTTTACATGCAGAGCTACAGGCGGTGCATGTCTTAGTCTTCTTCACTCGTTGAGTGTTAGAGGGTCTTGTGGATTTAGACCATTAGTCACGTATTCAGCTCGTGCTGCACGTATACTGGTTTAATAGTTTTCAACTATTTTACACTGCAGTAGCAACCCGGCAATGTACTGGTCTATATTTAAATGCAACCATTTCAACGTGTTTCCACCGCTCCACGTTTTCTGGTCTAATGTACATTTTGTTAGGAAATGTTGTTTTATAAGCACTCGGAAAAATCCATCCTTTTGGCATAATGTCTGTGCTCACATGGGCGTGGTTACTGACTGGGTTAAACAATGATCTCATTTACAAGGCTAAAATCACATTTCATCTTCTCACATATAGTTTCACAACATTTAGATGTAAATATGACATGTGCATTGCGATAGCTCTTAAAGTTACAATGTTTCCGTTATAACGTTTTTAGAGATATCACCAAACAATAAATGATCTGACATAATTGTTCTTTAACTTCTACCGCCTCAGAAACCCGGATCCGGGAGCACCCCCCACCACCCCCACCAGTAAAAAAGCTGACTAGCATAGCTAGCATAGCGTCACAAGTAAATACTAGCATCTAAATATCATTAAATCACAAGTCCAAGACACCAGATGAAAGATACACTTCTTGTGAATCCAGCAATCATTTCTGATTTTTAAAATGTTTTACAGGGAAGACACAATATGTAAATCTATTAGCTAACCACGTTAGCAAAAGACACCATTTTTCTTTGTCCACCATTTTTTCTCTCCACCAGTAGCTATCACCAATTCGACCAAATAAAGATATTGATAGCCACTAACCAAGAAAAAACCTCATCAGATGACAGTCTGATAACATATTTATTGTATAGCATAGGTTTTGTTAGAAAAATGTGCATATTTCAGGTATAAATCATAGTTTACAATTGCACCCACCATCACAACTCGACTAGAATAAATACAGAGCAACGTGTATTACCTAATTACTAATCATAAAACATTTCTTAAAAATACACAGCGTACAGTAATTGAAAGACACAGATCCTGTGAATCCAGACAATATTTCAGATTTTAAAAGTGTCTTACAGCGAAAACACAATAAATCGTTATTAGCATACCACATGTGCAAACATTACCCCAGCATTGATTCAAGGCAAAAAGAGCGATAGCATTATCACCACCAAAATATAATAATTTTTTCACTAACCTTCTCAGAATTCTTCCGATGACACTCCTGTAACATCATATTACAACATACATATAGAGTTGTTCGAAAATGTGCATATTTAGCCACAAAAATCGTGGTTATACAATGAGAATAGTAGCCAAACTGGCCAGAAAATGTCGGGCGCCATCTTGGAGAGTGATCTAGTCTAATGAATAAATAATCATAAACTTGACTAAAAAATACAGGGTGGACAGCAATTGAAAGACAAATTAGTTCTTAATGCAATCGCTGAATTACATTTTTTAAATTATCCTTACTGTGCAATACAGGGTGCGCCAAAGCGAAGCTACCCCAAAGAAAATGGCGGGATATGCGTTTAACATTTTTCAACAGAACAACGATTTATCATCATAAATAGTTCTTACTATTAGCTGAACTTCCATCAGAATCTTGGGCAATGTATCCTTTCTCCGGTCTAATCGTCTTTTGGTCGAAGGATGTCCTCTTGTCCTGTCGAAATGGCCACTAACGTTCGGCATGTACTGGAAAAGTGTCCAACTCTTGGAAGTGCGTCACAAAGAAATGCCAGAAAATCGCAATAAACGGATATAAATTGCTATAAAACGGTTTAAATTAACTACCTTATGATGTCTTTAACACCTATAACGAATAAAAATATGACCGGGGATATAGAAGTGGCTAAACCAAAGCTCGGAAGGAGGCCAGTCCGACAACCACTCTGCGTCGAGCGCACGTCTGAAAAGAAAGGTACTTCCGTATCTTGGTCTTTTATAAAGTCCCAGATTGCGCAATCGACCCCATTCAAATTGTCACCACTTACTGACATCTAGAGGAAGGCGTAGGCAGTGTTTGTAGCCCCACAGCATTCACAGGGACTTATAAACTGACCTGGGAGCAGAGGCCAAGATTTCTGAAATCTCACTCCCTGGCAGGAAAAGTGCTGTAGAATGAGTTCTGTTTCACTCAGAGACATAATTCCAACGGTTTTAGAAACTAGAGAGTGTTTTCTATCCAATAATAATAATAATATGCATATTGTACGAGCAAGAATTGAGTACTAGGCAGTTTAATTTGGCAACGTCAAGAAAAAAAAAGTGCTAACAGCACCCCCTATTGACAATTAAGTCCCTCCCGGCCATTTCCCACATTCTGTGTTAGGAATATTGTTTCATTATCCACCTTTGGATATTGTCGTTTTGTTGGGAATAACCTCATTGTAACAAAATGGTTATTTCCCTTCAATGATGCCTGGCTAGGGAGAGACAGTTCCTGAAAGGTATTTACGACCGTCATACACCTGGACAACTCCCCCAGGAGAGGGGGGTCTTGAAACCTTTGGTTAGCCGGCACCTTTGATCTCCATCCAGGAGGGCAAGTTATGACAATAGCAACGGCTCCTATTGGGCTGCTCTGCTCAATGAAGAAACATAAGACAGTTAGCTATTTTTAGGTAAATCTAAACTCTGACAAAACTCAAGGAACATTATTACTTTCTGTGAAATCTCCAATCTTATATTTCACAAGGTTGAAGCATTTCTGACATGTTATGATCTTAAATCAGATATGACTGTACTGTGCAGTAGAGCATGCACGAATTGCTCAACTTCAAAGTATAGTGATCAATTTAGTGATACTCGAGCCTTGCCTGTTCCCTAGTTATTGATTTAAAAAACAGGCCCCTAACCTGATGTATAATGTCGGGGCCCATCAGGCTCGGGTAGCAGAGCTCTACTTTTCCCCAGCACAAACAAGAAGCTCATGCAGTGTGATTAAAATAGGGACTTAGTCACTATTAAACAATTGGGGGGGGGGGGATCACTAGTGTGTCCCTTTACTGTAACATGAATGAGGAGCCACCTGCTGCTCACACCACAAATTAGATGAAGAAACAGATACAGTACACAACACAGGCATAACAACAAGCGTTTGACTTACAATGTCCGCCAGATGGAGACACCTTTGTTCAGTACTGCTTCTGGGAAGAACCTGTTAGCACACTTGGTAGTGGGTATTACAAAACACATGTTCTGATAAAAGGGATAGTTCACCCAAATGACCTGTCTGACCTTGTCCATAGACTGCTTACTAGTGTCAAGGCTCAGGAGAAGACCCAGATGCAGACAGTTTTGAAGTATCAAACTTTTATTACTCAAACAGGGGGGCAGGCAAATGACAGGTAGAGGTCAGTAGTCCAGAGAAGAGTCCGAAAGGTACAGAACGGCAGGCAGGTTCAGGGTCAGGGCAAGCAGAGGTCAGTAATCCAGGGTGGTATGGCAAGGTGCAGAACGACAGGAAAGCTCAGGGTCAGGGCAGGCAGAATGGTCAAAACCTCGAAAGCTAGAAAACAGGAACTAGAGACAGACAGGAGCATGGGAAAAAAACTCTGGTAGGCTTGATGAAAAAAAAATTAACTGGCAACAGACAAACAGAGAACACAGGTATAAGTACACTGGGGATAATGGGGAAGATGGGTGACACCTGGAGGGGCGTGGAGACAAGCACAAAGACAGGTGAAACAGATCAGGGTGTGACAGTACCCCCCCCCCCCTCCTTCTAGGGGCATCCTACCTGGGCGCATACCTGGTTGACCGGGGTGCCGGCGTTGGAACTTAGCGATGAGGCCTGGGTCCAGGATGTCCCTGCTGGGGACCCAGCAACTCTCTCCGGGCTATAAACCTCCCAGTCAACCAGATACTGGAATCCACTGCACCGCGGTCAAACCTTCAGGAGGCGCCTCACTACGTTGGCCGTCGATGAGGCGGGGAAGAGGGCTGGGCCTAGAAACAGGAGACAAAGGGCTGTGAGACATACAGTGACTTGCGAAAGTATTCACCCCCCTTGGCATTTTTCCAATTTTATTGCCTTACAAACTGGAATTAAAATACATTTTTGGGGTGCTTGTATCATTTGACTTACACAACATGCCTACATGTTGAAGATGCAAAATATTTATTATTATTTATTATTGTAATATAAACAAGACAAAAAAACTGAACTTGAGCATGCATAACTATTCACCCCCCAAATTCAATACTTTGTAGAGCCACATTTTGCAGCAATTACAGCAGCAAGTGTCTTGGGGTATGCCTCTATAAGCTTGGCACATCTAGTCATGGGTTTTTGTCCATTCTTCAAAGCTCCTTCAAGTTGGATGGGTTCTGCTGGTGTACAGCAATCTTTAAGTCATTCTGAATATTCTCAATTGGATTGAGGTCTGGGCTTTGACTAGGTCATTCCAAGACATTTAAATATTTCTCCTTAAACCACTCAAGTGTTGCTTTAGCAGTATGCTTAGGGTCATTGTGCTGCTGGAAGGTGAACCCCGTCCCAGTCTCAAATCTCTGAGAGAATTTCCCTGTATTTAGCTTCATCCATCATTCCTTCAATTCTGACCAGTTTCCCTGTCCATGCCGATGAAAAACATCATCCCGAGAACATGGTGTTCTCGGGGTGATGAGAGGTGTTGGGTTTGTACCAGACATAGCGTTTTCCTTGATGACCTAAAAGCTCAATTTTAGTCTCATCTGACCTGAGTACCTTCTTCTATATGGTTTGGGGAGTCTCCCACATGCCTTTTGGCCAACATCAAAAGCGTTTGCTTATTTTTTTCTTTAATAAAGTGGTCCTATGGAAAGATTCTCCAATCTCCGCTGTGGACCTTTACAGCTCCTTCAGGTTTATCTTTGAATTCTTTGTTGCGTGTCTGATTTATGCCCTCCTTGCCTGGTCCATGAGTTTTGGTGGGTGGCCCTTTCCTGGCAGGTTTGTTGTGGTGCCATATTCTTTCCATTTTTTTAATAACGGATTTAATGGTGCTCCGTGGGATGTTCAAAGTTTTGGATATTTTTTAATAATCCAACCCTGTTCTGTGCTTCTCCACAACTGGGTGCCTGAACGGTTTGGAGAGCTCCTTGGTCTTCATGGTGTCGCTTGCTTAGTGGTGCCCCTTGCTAGTAGTGTTGCAGCCTCTGGGACCTTTCAGGACAGGTGTATATATACTGAGATCATGTGACAGATCATGTGACACTTAGATTGCACACAGGTGGACTTTATTTAAATAATTATGTGACTTCTAAAGGTAATTGGTTGCACCAGATCTTATTTAGGGGCTTCATAGCAAAGGGGGTGAATACATATGCACACACCACTATCTCATTTACATTTTTATTTATTTTTTGAAACAAGGAATATTTTTCATTTACCTTCACAAATTTGGAATAATTTTGTGTATGACCATTACATGAAATTCAAATAAAAATCAATTTCAATTACAGGTTGTAATGTAACAAAATAGGAAAAACACCAAGGGGGATGAATACTTTTTCAAGCCACTGTAGGTTTAACCTGTTGGGGATGGGGGCGCTGTTTAGACTACTTATGCTAATTTGGCTAATTTTTTAAACGGCTTCCCACAAAATCCTTGATCGTACAATATGCATATTATTATTATTATTGGATAGAAAACAGTCTATAGTTTCTATAGGAGTTGAAATTTTGTCTCTAAGTGGAACAGAGCCCATTCTACAGCAATTTCCCTGACATGGAGTCAGATTTGAGAAATGTTGGCCACTCTTCTGAAGTCATTTAAAAGGGCACTGTCGTTGCTATGACTATACGGACACTTCTTACGTCTTCCCCTGGATGCCTTTACGTGATGACGATTCCAACGGGGTCGATTGCGCGTTCACAGGCCCTACAAATGAAAAAACCCTGAAGCTAGTCATTCTTTGGGAGCTGCGTCATGAGCCAAGAGGACACCGGCGCGCACCTGTTCCAAGCGTTAGTTTAGCCTGTTATATTTCTCCGGTCATCTTTTCACTCGTTATAGGAGTTAAAAACATCATAAGGTAGTTAATTTAAAGCGTTTTATAGCAATTTATATCCGTTTAGTGCGATTTTGGGACATTTATTTTTGCAACAATGTGAAAAGTTGGGCACGCTTTTCAGTTCATCCCGAACGCAGTTGACATTTCCACATGGCAAGAGGACAGCTTTCCACCAAAAGACGATTTCTCCCAAGAAAGGATCCTTTGCCCAAGATACTGATGGAAGAACAGCTCAAGGTAGGACATTTTTATTATGATAAATCGTGTTTCTGTCGAAACATTTTAGTGGCTTAGGACGCCATGTTTTTTGACGTAGCTTCGCTTGGCGCAAACTGTATTGAAAAGTAAGGATAAATTAAAAAATGTAATAACGCAATTGTATTAAGAATTAAATTGTCTATCAATCCCTGTCCACCCTGTATTTTTTAGTCACGTTTATGAGTATTTATGTATAAGAGTAGATCACTGTCTAAGTGGCGCAAGGACTTTTTCTTTACCAGCTTGTCTACATTTCACATTGTCTAACCATGATTTTGGTGGCTAAATATAAACATTTTCGATCAAACTGTATATGCATGTTGTAATGTGATGTTACAGGAGTGTCATCGGAAGAATTCTGAGAATTCTTGAGAAGAACTGACCTGGCTCTCTTCCAGGTACAGCGATAGTGGCGGACAAACATCTGGGACAAGGGAATGCTCTGTGAAGAGTGGGGGCTGATAACCCAAGGAACACTCGAAAGGCTAGAGCCCAGTGGCAGAGCAGGGGAGGGTGTTGCGGGCGTATTCAACCCACACTAGTTAATGGCTCCAGGTGGTGTGGTTGGCTGAGACAAGGCAGCAAAGAGTTGTCTCCAGATCTTGATTGGCTCCCTCCGACTGGCCATTGGACTGAGGGTGGAACCCAGAGGTCAGACTGGCTGATGACCCAAGAAGTGTTCAGAATGCCTTCCAGAACCGGGACGAGAACTGAGGACCCTGGTCAGAGACCATGTCCACCGGGAGTTCATGGATCCGGAAGACGTGCTGCACCATGAGTTGGTCTGTCTCTCTGTCAGAAGATAGCTTGGGGAGAGGAATGAAGTGTGCGGCTTCGGAAAACCGGTCCACTACTGTCAGGATGGCAGTGTTGCCATCAGATGAGGGAAGACCCATGACGGTCCAGGGATATATGAGACCAGGGACGGTGAGGGACAGGCAGTGGTTGAAAGAGGCCATCCGGACCTTCCCGAAGATTCCTGTTCTGCGCAAAGACAGTGCAGGCAGCGATGAACGCAGAGACGTCCAGGACCATGGTAGGCCACCAAAAGCGTTTCCACACAAAGGCCAGGGTCCAACGGTACCCCGGGTGACAGGCAAGCCTGAAGTTGTCGCCCCAATCCAGGACTGAGGAGCGGACAGCATCAGGCACAACCATCCGGTTATCTGGGCTCCCCCGGAATTCGGCTGGGAATGCTGCGCCTCACAGACCTGCTTCCCTATTCCTCAGCTGAGTGCCGTCGCCAGGCACGAGGTGGGAAGGATGGTCTTGGGGTCAGAGAGTGTAGCCTGCGGGGCAGTAGCGGCGTGACAGCGCATCCGGCTTGATATTCTTGGTTCCCGGTCAGTAGGAGAGGGAGAAGTTAATCTGGGGGAAAAGCAGGGCCCATCTAGTTTGCCTGGAATTGAGACGCTTGACGGTGCGAAGATATTCCAGGTTCTTGTGATCCGTGCACACAATTATGGATGTTCCGCCACCTCCAACCAATATCCACACTCCATCAACGCCATCTTCACCACAAGAAGCTCACGATTCCCCACATTGTAATTTCTCTCCGGGGCTTTGAGGCGATGGGAGAAGAAGGCGCAGGGATGTAGCTTGAGGTCCAGGGCAGAACGCTGGGACAGGACAGCCCCCACTCCGACATCCAAAGCATCGACCTCCACCACAAACTGACGGGTCGGGTCAGAATGAACCAATATGGGAGCTGTGATGAAGCGGTGCTTGAGGTCCTGGAACACCCAGTCAACAGCTGGGGACCATGTGAACGGAACCTTGGGAGAGGTGAGGGCAGACAGGGGGTAAGCCAAGGTGCGGTAGCCTCGGATAAAGCGGCGATAAAAGTTGACAAATCCCAGAAAACGTTGCAGCTGAACTCTAGACGCAGGCTGGGGCCAATCCACCACCGCTCCCACCTTCCCGGGATCCATCTGTACATTCCCTGCAGTAATGATGTAACCAAGGAAGGGGATGGTGGAGCGATGGAATTTGCATTTCTCCGCTTACACAAAAAACTGCTTGTCCACACAGGGCATCTGAACACACAAAATACATTTTGATGATTTTCATTTAAGTTTTATTAAGTTTTGTACATCTGTGGTGTTCCCGGTCAAAAATGACCAGTCATTAGAAATGAATGGGTGAGACAACAATGAGTGTATAAAACTGAGTTCAGGCACATGCTCATTCATCAGATGGACACACTTCCTCTCCCAGACCCCCACATGCATGTGTGCTTGAGCACACACACACAGACCTCACTCCCCTTTTTGGTTTCCATTGCAACTCCCACGGGAACCTTTCCCCAATAGAATCTTTTCCCCACGGGAACCACACCTGTTGGCATTCTCACAAACAATCGCAACATTGTTTCAATAATATATAGACATTTTCTCGCAGCTCTGGTATATAAAGCTTTTTGAGACCTTGCTCACAATTCATTCTGTGGCAGCACAATGACCAAACGATATACTGTATGTGAGGGTCTTGATCATATCTTTGATCACGACACCGGTGAGGAGGAGACAGTCCTTGTTAAACTTTGGCACAAAGTAGCCTGTGATAAATAGCACAATATGCTTCATTTGAGTTTTTTGTTATAGTCAAAATAATCCATACATTATGCTTTTTTTGACTCAAACGAGTTGTATGAGCTCAGTGAGAACTACAGGCCAAAAATAGCAAATAGAAGTTCAAAACTTGTAATGTTCACAAGAAATGATCAAACAGAACATTAGGTGATAATATATGTATTATTATGAATTTATAACCAGCTATAATGGGGCGGTCATTTTGGACCGGGAACACAGAATGAATTAACATGAAACGAACACAACAGGAGGGTTAATAAGCGTAATACCATTCAACAATGTTTTGGTTTGCACCTAGCTAGCACAGACATCAATGTCACAGTTAACAAAGACCACGAAGTAATCAATGACACAGAGGATTGTAAATGACACACTGCTATACGGATCATGGTTACTTTACTGTCAGTATCATCACAGACAAAGCTTAATTAAATTGGCTTGTAACATATTAACCAGGCTAATGATAAGACTAACAGACTTGTCAGATCTCAAACATTACAGTGAACTTGTGGTCTTTCATTACTCTGGCAATAAAACCTTGTCAACTCTAAATGTAATGAGTCATAACCACTGAACAATACGAATCCAGTTGAACATTGATGCATACATCTATATCAAAGTGTGACACTAGCGGTCAGATTCCATCAATCCTTTACATTTTCACTATGGTGAAAACCAGTGGCGGTCAGTGCCGTTTAAGGATTATATATTTTTTTACAAGCATGGCCTTATTTCTATTACAGCATATTTGATGACTGTCATTCATATTCCATTCACCTAGCTCAATCTAACATCGTTAGTGTTAGGTTACTACATGATACCCACATTTTTCCATCATGAGGTTGCTACAATCTAGCCTATGACTTAACGTTTACAATGTAGGTGCACAGGTTGAGAATTTTCAGTATTCAAGGTGACAGACAGTGACACATTCAATTCCGCCTTGCCAACTCTTGCCTGTATCTAGCTGATCTAGGGTTTAATCATTAGTCCAACAGTTGCAAATGTGAGTTTCTTTTGGACAAATTGTGTATTTAGTTTTGCATTTATTATGTATCCCCACTCTTTCTTGGGTCCAGCAAAAATTAAGGCAAAAGTTAATTCCAGTATGTTTATCCCCATTTCATTCTGTTTGCTTCTATTTAAGAAACGTTTTTTACAGAATCGGCAGAATTAATACACACCTGATCACACGCAAACACAGTTTACTTTCAATATAGACACATAAAAACAGCATGAGCACTTTGCTCATTGTACTGTATATATATAATTCCTTCTCGCAACCATCTACACGCTCTTTTCCACTCACCTTTTCCCTTCGCTCATGGACTTCAGTGCACAACACATCAGCTGTCCGAGAACAGCCGCAAAAACCTTTCCAAGCGAAACCTTCATATCATGACCGCTAACCGCTGCACACAGCCTCACGTCATAGTCAACATAGCTACTAGAACTAACGCATTAGTAAGCCCATTAGAATAATGCTGTACAGTGTACAGTCAGAAAGCAGTTTAGTAGTTACCCCGGCGGGCCCCGGTTGCAAAATATTAATAAAACCAAAAGCTTACCTTGACTTTGAACAATTCCAGTGTTGGATAGCCATAGCTAGCTAGCTAACATAGCATCCCTCTCTGTTTGAGCCGGGTGTTTAAGTAGGCTAAACTAGCTCTGAAAGTGAAAGTAAAACTATAATACAGCTACATATAGCTAGCGTTCTCTCTCTCTCTTGCTTCTCTTTAATTTTGGAATAAGTTAACTTGTTCAAAACTGTTCAACTATTGTCTTTCTCTCTAGCTAGCTAGCTAGCTGTAGCTTATGTAGCGTATGCTTTCAGTACTATATACATTTTCTGATCTTTTGATTGGGTGGACAACATCTCAGTTCATGCTGCAAGACCTCTGATAGGTTGGAGGACATCCTCCGGAAGTTGTTATAATTACTGTGCAAGTCTATGGAAGGGGGTGAGAACCATGAGCCTCCTAGGTTTGGTTTTGAAGTCAATGTACACAGAGGAGGAAAGATGCTAGCTGTCCTCCGGCTACACCATGGTGCTACACTACAGAATGCTGCTGAGGCTACTGTAGACCTTTATTGCAAAACAGTATGTTTTAATCAATTATTTGGTGATGTGAATATATTTAGTATAGTTTTATCTAAAAAAGAATTGTTTCACTATTTTAATTCGTATAAAATTCACTGAGGAGGATGGTCCTCCCCTTCCTCCTCCGAGGAGCCGCCACTGGTTAAAACAGTATGCAGTTTTAAATATTTATACATATTTAAATACTACTCCATAAATAAAGAAAGCCTTAGTTTCAGAATAATTCCATCTCTAAAGTCTCCTTCCAACTTGTTTCTATTCGGTGTAAACAACATTTGATCTTATTTATTAGCCACAGAGCAACACCCAACAACAGACCCAACTTAACAACAGTACCATGAAACACCAGCCTGCTCCCCCAATGGTTAATCACGTTATTATTTCTTGTGACATCTTGTAGAAATCTGTATTTTCCGAGACCTTGTAAAAAATTCCTGTCACAAATGGTTTGCAGGACAAGTTGGCTTTACAAACACATCAGTCAGTCTCTGATGATTCTGTATACATGGGTCATGCCATGTTTTTTTCCTTCCCCCTTACACACAGTGTACTCCCACAGTTTTCCTAATTTGTCCTTATTATTATGTCCTTATTATGTCACATTCAATTAGCAAAATGCTGAGCACCAAAATAAGGAGCTACGACGGATAAGTGAGGGATGTCTTTAATAATGTCGGAGGCTGCATATGGTTCTTGACAGTGATGCGCAATGCTTCTCTTCTTTGTGTGTTCAAGGTAAAAACCGAGATAGAGAAAACAAAGGTTAGACGTTTGACTAAACAATAACGTCAATTATTATCCCTTTGCGCAGACGCTATTGTTATTGATGTGGGTGAAACTTTCAAATATACAGCATCTGTCAATCACAAAGCAGTTGAACAAATGGTCCCAAGCTAACACATAACGTTCTGAGAACTATATCGGTTTTAAGAGCTTGGAGAGAGTGTGGTTGTCCTATGGTTATGTTGCTTACAACCTTCCCACAACTTACTGGGAATGGTGCAGGATTGTTGCTTACAGTCTAACCAGAAACCTAGGTATTTGTAGTTGTCCACATATTCTAAGTCAGAACTAGCATTTATAAGCAGTTGGAGGCCACGGAAGGAGTGTTGTATGGCATTGAAGCTCATTTGGAGGTTTGTTAACACAGTGTCCAAAGGGCCATATGTATACAGAATGGTGTCGTCTGCGTAGAGGTGGTTCAGAGAATCCCCAGCAGCAAGAGTGACATCATTGATATATACAGAGAAAAGAGTCGGCCCGAAAATTGAACCCTGTGGCACCCCCATAGAGACTGCCAGAGGTCTGGGAAACATGCCCTTCGATTTGACACACTGAACTCTATCTGAGAAGTAGTTGGAGAACAAGGCGAGGCAGTCATTTGAGAAACCAAGGCTATTGAGTCTGTTGATAAGAATGCGGTGATTGACATCAGCCTCGCTGATCCTCAACACAGGGGCCCCTCAGGGGTGTGTGCTCAGTCCCCTCCTGTACTCCCTGTTCACTCATGACTGCGTGCCAAGGCACGACTCCAAAAACATCATTACGTTTGCCGATGACACAACAGTGGTACGCCTGATCTCCAACAACGACGAGACAGCCTATAGGGAGGAGGTCAGAGACCTGGCAGTGTGGTTCCAGGACAACCGATTTGTCATGAGTCCTCAAATCCTCAAAGGTTCTACAGCTGCACCATCAAAAGCATCCTGACTGGTTGCATCACTGCCTGGTATGGCAACTATTCAGCCTCCGACCGCAAGGCACAACAGAGGGTAGTGCGAATGGCCCAGTACATCACTGGGGCCAAGCTTCCTGCCATCCAGGACCTCTATACCAAGCAGTGTCAGAGGAAGGCCCTAAAAATTGTCAAAGACTCCAGCCACCCTAGTCATAGACTGTTCTCTCTGCTACCGCATGACAAGCGTCATCTGAGCGCAAAGTCTCGGTCCAAGAGGCTTCTTAACAGCTTCTACCCTCAAGCCATTCGACTCCTGAACAGCTAATCGAATGGCTACCCAGACTATTTGCATTGTGCCCTCTTTTACGCTGCTGCTACTTTGTTTATTATCTATGCATAGTCACTTTAACTTTACCTACTTGTACATATTACCTCAATTACCTCGACTAACCGGTGCCCCCGCACATTGACTCTCTACCAAACCCCTGTATATAGCCTCGCTATTGTTATTTTACTGCTGCTCTTTAATTATGTGTTACTTTTTTATTTTTTTATTTAATTAACAGCCATTTTTCTTAAAACTGCATTGTTGGTTAAGGGCTTGTAATTAAGCATTTCACTGTACCTGTTGTATTCGGCGCATGTGACAAATAACATTTGATAAGCTTACCCTGTACAAGTGCTATGGGTTAATATTCCAAACTGTTAGATCAGCATCAAGAGAAAATGTAATCCTACACCATCCTACTACAAACCAGCTCTCATGAATAATTTAGTATGCATAGTTACAGATGCTGGATCTTAACGTGATCACTCTCTTGTCATGGAGAATTGTCCTGCTGCATCAAAATTGGTTGGAGTCATTAAATCTTGTTTTTCAACCACTCCACAAATTTCTTGTTAATTCTCATTAGTCACCATCCCGGATCCGGGAGCACCCCCATCAGTAAAAAAGCTGACTAGCATAGCCTAGCATAGCGCCACAAGTAAATACTAGCATCTAAATATCATGAAATCACAAGTCCAAGACACCAGATGAGAGATACACATCTTGTGAATCCAGCCATCATTTCCGATTTTTAAAATGTTTTACAGCGAAAACACAATATGTATTTCTATTAGCTAACCACGATAGCAAAAGACTCAACTGCATATTTTCACCATTGTTTTACCGCATAGGTAGCTGTCACAAATTTGACCAAATAAAGATATAAATAGTCACTAACCAAGAAACAACTTCATCAGATGACAGTCTTATAACATATTTATTGTATAGCATATGTTTTGTTCGAAAAATGTTCGAAAAATTTGCATATTTCAGGTATAAATCATAGTTTTACATTGCAGCCACCATCACAAATCTCACCAAAGCAGCTAGAATAACTACAGAGACCATCGTGAAATACCTAAATACTTATCATAAAACATTTATGAAAAATACATGGTGTACAGCAAATGAAAGACAAACATCTTGTGAATCCAGCCAATGTTTCAGATTTCTTAAGTGTTTTACAGCGAAAACACAATATAGCATTATATTAGCTTACTACAATAGCCAACCACACAACAGCATTCATTCAACGCAACGGTAGCGATAGCGAAAAAAACAGCAAAAGATATACATTTATTCACTAAACTTCACAATCTTCATCAGATGACAGTCCTATAACATCATATTACACAATACATATATGGTTTGTTCGAAAATGTGCATATTTAGCGGCACAAATCGTGGTTTTACAATGTGAATACGTAGTCAAAATGCAAAGAAATTGTCCGGAGAAATCTTGGAGAGGCACCTAATCTAATCAAATAACTAATCATTAACTTTACTAAAAAATGCATGTTCGACAGCAAATGAAAGATACACTAGTTCTTATTGCAACTGCTGTGTTAGATTTTTCTTAATTAACTTTAGTACGACATACAGCTTACGTTATAGCGAGACAGCGCCCAAAATCAGGGCGAAAAATACGACTACACATTTTCGACAGAACAACGAAATAACATCATACTTTTGATGAGCTTCCATCAGAATCTTGTACAAGGGGTCCTTTGTCCAGAATAATCATTGTTTGGTTGTAGAATGTCCTCTTCATCTGTCGAATTAGCAACCAAAGCTAGCCATGTGGCGCAGGAGTGTCCAACTTCACCATAACGCAAAGAAAAGAAAATGCCGAAAATCGCAATAAACTGATATAAACTGATATAACTCAGTTTAAAATAACTACTTTATGATGTTTTTAACACATATATCAAATAAAATCAGAGCCGGAGATATCTAACGTCTATAACGAAAGCTTTTCAGAACGCAATCCAGGGTTCCTTCTCGCGCCTTGCTGAACAAAGGAAAAAGTGGTCACGTCATTCCAAGAGGTCTTGTTCGGCCTCAGATCAAGCTATACACCTCTCACTGCCTATTGACATCTAGTGGAAGGCGTATGCAGTGCATGTAGATCCATAGATTTCAGGCAAATTAATAGGATGGCCCTGGAACAGAGCCCCCGAGTTCAGATTTTTCACTTCCTTACAGGAAGTTTGCTGCAAAATAAGTTCTGTTTTACTCACAGATATAATTCAAACGGTTTTAGATACTAGAGAGTATTTTCTATCCAATAGTAATAATAATATGCATATTGTACAAGCAAGAATTGAGTACGAGGCAGTTGAATTTGGGAACGAGTTATTACAAAGTGAAAATAGCGCCCCCCCCTATTGACAAAAGGTTTTAACAAGCTGTAGTTTTGGCAAGTCAGTTAGGACATCTACTTTGTGCATGACACAAGTCATTTTTCCAACAATTCTTTACAGACAGATTATTTGATTTATAATTCACACTATCACAATTCCAGTGAGTCAGAAGTTTATATACACTAAGTTGACTGTGCCTTTAAACAGCTTGTAAAATTCCAGAAAATTATGTCATGGCTTTAGAAGCATCTGACAGGCTAATTGACATAATTTGAGTCAGTTGGAGGTGTACCTGTGGATGTATTTCAAGGCCTATCTTCAAACCCAGTGCCTCTTTGCTTGACATCATGAGAAAATCAAAATAAATCAGCCAAGACTTCAGAAAAATAATTGCAGACCTCCAGAAGTCTGGTTCATCCTTGGGAGCAATTTCCAAAAGCCTGAAGGTACCACGTTCATCTGTACAATCAATAGTACGCAAGTATAAACACCATGGGACCATGCAGCCGTCATACTGCTCAGGAAGGAGACGTGTTCTGTCTCCTAGAGAGGAATGTACTTTGGTGCAAAAAGTGCAAATCAATCCCAGAACAACAGCAAAGGACCTTGTGAAGATGCTGGAGGAAACAGGTACAAAGGTATCTATAGCCACAGTTAAACGAAGGAAGAAGCCACTACTCCAGAACCACCATAAAAAGCCAGACTACGGTTTGCAACTGCACATGGGGACAAATATCGTACTTTTTGGAGAAAAGTCCTCTGGTCTGATGAAACAAAAATAAAACTGTTTGGCCATAATGACCTTCGTTATGCTTGGATGAAAAGGGTTACGCTTGCAAGGTGAAGAACACCATTCCAATCGTGAAGCATGGGGGTGGCAGCAGCGTGTTGTGGGGGTGCTTTGCTGCAGGGGGGAATGGTGCGCTTCACAAAATAGATGGCATCTTGAGGATGGAAAATTATGTGGATATATTGAAGCAACATCTCAAGATATCAGTCAGGAAGTTAAAGCTTGGACGCAAATGTGTCTTCCAAATGGACAATGACCCCACGCAGACTTCCAAAGTTATGGCAAAATGGCTTAAGGACAACAAAGTCAAGGTGTTTGAGTGGCCATCACAAAGCCCTGACCTCAATCTCATAGAAAGTGTGTTTACAGAACTGAACATTTGTGTTTGAGCAAGGAGGCCTACAAACCTGACCCAGTTACACCAGCTCTGTCAGGATGAATGGGCCAAAATTCACCCAACTTATTGTGGGAAGCTTGTGGAAGGCTACCCGAAACGTTTGACCCAAGTTAAACAATTTAAAGGCAATGCTACCAAATACCAATTGAGTGTATGTAAACTTCTGACCAAATGGGAATGTGGTCAGGAGAAGGAAATAAAAGCTGAAAGAAATAATTCTCTCTACTATTATTCTGACATTTCACATTCTTAAAATAAAGTGGTGATCCTAACTGACCTATGACAGGGAATTGTTACTGTGATTAAATGTCAGGAATTGTGAAAACTGAGTTTAAATGTATTTGGCTAAGGTGTATATAAACTTCCGACTTCAACTGTATATTGGTCTCCACTAGGCTACGACTGTCAAATTTCTCTGAAATGCAGCTGTACTGTAGGCTATAGGCTTAGGTGTAGCCTACTGTACAGATGCATTTCGGATAGATTTGACAGTCGTAGCCTAGTGGAGACCAATATATATTTCGTGTTGTGTATGGCTGCATTATAGGTACATTTGGTGCCTATCAAAATGCTCCTGTAGCCTATCAAAATGAATTTCACATGTAGCTCTATAATATCAAATGTAAAGACATGTTGAAATTGAGATTAGTGAAGAAGCCTATAGAATGGCCAACTCAGTGGCCGTGTGGTTAGAGTCGCCCCCACTGAGATTGGAAGGTTGTGAGTTCAATCTCTGGTTGAGACAAGTTTTTTATCTACAGTGTATGTTATCGAAAAAGTGAATATTTCAAGTTTTCTAGCAGACCTAAGATTACAAATCAACTGTCAAAATGGAATTAAATCGTGGGATGGTCTAACGGTTGGGGCAGCTACCTTCAGCGTGCACATATAGGCTTGGGGTGGGTTTGATTCTGGCCTACGCATTTCTGGCACAAAAAACTCAATCACCCATTGACTTGATTAGTTACACATTTCAGGTGTATTTTACCTCCAATCTTGATAAAAAATGACCTTACCAAACACTTTTAAAGACAGTTGTATTTAATGGATAACATCAATAGGAAACAAATTAAATAATAACAGTAAGCTATACCAACATTAGTTTCCATTCAAATAAAGTGTCAGATAAATTGCCACAGTAGACTGACGTGGTAAATGAGGAATTTCTTTATTTTTATTCCATGTAATGCTTGTCAAATAGATAAATCGCCGTTAGTCTGTTAATATGGGATTGGTGTCCCTATACTGGGATGGTTGAGCTAACGTGCAATAATGTCATTAGCATTACACTGTAAGTAACAGCAAACTTTCCAGGACATAGACATGTCTTATATGGGCAGAAAGCTTAAATTCTTGGTAATCAGACTCCACTGTCCAATTTACAGTAGCTATTACAATGAAAAAATACCCTGCTATTATTTGAGGAGAGTGCATAACAACAACAACAATAAAATGTATCACGGCAGCTGGTTTGACACATTCTCCTCTGAAGGTAAATAATGTACTTACATTCAGTAATCTTGCTCTGATTTGTCATCCAGAGTGTCCCAGAGATAAAATGTAGCCTAGTTTTATATTCAAATGTAGGAACTGGGTTCTACAGTTCGAACCCCTGCTGTCTCTGACTCCACACCCACCCAGCCCGGCCATCTAGATGTGTGAAAGTTAGTGTATAAGCTCATGATGTAACGTTCGTCTGTTGAAGAAGAGGTGGACCAAAGTGCAGCGTGGTAAGTGTTCATGCTTTTATTTCAACTGAACGCTAAATACAAAAATAACAAAGAGAAGGAATGAAACAGTCCTGTCAGGTGAAGAAACACAAAACAGAAAATAACTACCCACAAAAAAGAGGTGGGAAAAAGCTACCTAAGTATGGTTCTCCATCAGAGACAACGATAGACAGCTGCCTCTGATTGAGAACCACACCCGGCCAAACACACAGAAATACAAATCATAGAAAAAGGAACATAGAATGCCCACCCAAATCACACCCTGACCAAACCAAAATAGAGACATAAAAGCTCTCTATGGTCAGGGCGTGACACATGATCCATCATGTATGGCATTCCTGGGAGTGTATAAACGTACAGTTTGTATTACCATATAATTTTTGTATTTTCTCTACAGTTATGTACTTGAAAATGTATCAGTTGATCAATTCGGCTCATTTGGGCAGACTTGTTACAAAATATTGTCCAGTATTGCAATGCTTCACAGGATCAATCTGTACTTTGCACACACAGTCTAGATTGTGTCTAAACTGCAATATTTTATTATGGCCTTTCTCTTGTATTTCAAAGATGATGGACCCAAGCATTTTGTTTGAAAACGTATGTTTTTTGGTTTGTATTATCTTTTATGAGATCTAATGTGTTATATGTTTCTACATTAATTTCACATTTCCACAAACTTCAAAGTGTTTCTTTTCAAATGGAATCAAGCATATGCATATCCTTAATTCAGGTCTATAGCTACAGACAGTTAGATTTGGGTATGTCATTTTAGACAAAAATTGAAAAAAAAGGGTCTGATCCTTTTAAAAAGGGACTAATTATTCCGAAAATAATACCAACCAGAGGGCGAACATAGAGTATCTTAAAATACTTTGGTTGCAAACAGGACTAAGGTAACACTGACATCATCTTTTAGGCAGCAGTAATGAAGTGACCAAAAGTGGTTGCATTTGAGGTCAGCTGTGTGGGTGGATTTAGCACATATTGTTGTTCTTTTTCAATTTTTTTTTCACCTTTATTTAACCAGGTCGGCCAGTTGAGAACAAGTTCTCATTTACAACTGCGACCTGGCCAAGGTAAAGCCAAGCAGTGCGACAAAAACAACACAGAGTTACACATAAACAAACATACAGTCAATAACACAATAGAAAAATCGAGGTACAGTGTGTACACATGTAGTAAGATTAGGAAGGTAAGGCAATAAATAGGCCATCGTGGTGAAATAATTACAATTTAGCATTAACACTGGAGTGATAGATGTGCAGATGATGATGTGCAAGTTTAACGAGACATCAACTGGAGATAATCTAGTGCAGGGGTGTCAAACTCAAATACCCAGTATGCCAAAATGTAAAACCTGAACAAAGTCGCGGGCCAACATTGAACAAATTAACCTTTTATTATGGACCCAAACAAGTTTTGCTTTAACATTGAATATGGAACAAGCATCGCTTATTACCATACAATATATAAGTTAATAGTGGAGACATGCAAAATCGAATTTCAAATGAAAAAACACATCAATGGCATTCATTTATTAAATAAATAAAATTTAAATAAAAGTCGTATGCCTCTTTTCTATTTGCAGCCTTCTGATTTAAATACCGAAATAAACTTTTTCCACTGGCTAATAATTTTACAAATAAAATGATAATAAATCAATCAACCATTCAAGCCCATGCCTTGTAGCAAGAAAAAGTGCACAAAGAAAACGTTAATTATTGCACACTGATCTAATCTGATGTGCCCAAGCCAGATACCTGGCATCTCTTGTTGGATGCTAGTTCATCAATGTCTGGGCTCAGGCTCTGAGCTGAAGAAATCCTCAGTATCGAGCGAAGGTGTTCATCAGTCAGACATCTCCTGTGAGTTGTTTTGGTCATCTTCATCGAGGAGAAAAGTTGTTCGCATAGATAAGTGCTGCCGAACATGGAGAGCATCTGAGCAGCTTGGTTGCGGAGCTGAGGCATTTTATTTTTTTATATATATATATATTTTTTTTTAAATTACCGTTATTTTACCAGGTAAGTTGACTGAGAACACGTTCTCATTTGCAGCAACGACCTGGGGAATAGTTACAGGGGAGAGGAGGGGGATGAATGAGCTAATTGTAAACTGGGGATTATTAGGTGACCATGATGGTTTGAGGGCCAGATTGGGAATTTAGCCAGGACACCGGGGTTAACACCCCAACTCTTACGATAAGTGCCATGGGATCTTTAATGACCTCAGAGTCAGGACACCCGTTTAACGTCCCATCCGAAAGACGGCACCCTACACAGGGCAGTGTCCCCAATCACTGCCCTGGGGCATTGGGATTTTAATTTTTTTTAGACCAGAGGAAAGAGTGCCTCCTACTGGCCCTCCAACACCACTTCCAGCAGCATCAGCATTGTGTCAGGGATGAACCGTGGAAACTGTGCGGCGCCCACAGCATCATACTTTGACTTCAGCGTGTCGTTGCACTGGAGTTCAATCAGCTCCATTTGGATGTTGGTTGGTGCATTTTCCACATCAACTGCGAAGGGATTACTAAGCAGTTCAAACCTACATTTCTGGACATCGAAGTCGGCAAATCGCCGGCTAAACTCAGCGGCGAGAACACTGAGTTTTTCAGCAAACTGTGCGCATGGGAACACGGCGGTAGAGATTCATCATGCACTTTTTCACGAACCCTCCCTCATTAAAGGGCCGGGCTGATTTTGCGATCTCTGCTGCCACTATATAACTAGCCTTTACAGCAGCCTCACTTTGTGATGTGGCTTTTTTTAACATATTCTGTTGTGAAACCAAACTTCTTTTCATCTCCTCTACTTTCTGGCTCCTTTGAGTCATGTCCAGGTCCTTGTATTTGTCATGGGGTTTCGTTTCATAGTGTCGTCTAATGTTGTACTCCTTACTTACAGCCACGTTGACTCCACAAACAAGACAAACAGGTTTGTCTTTTACATATGTAAACAGATATTCTGCCTCCCACTTGTCCAGAAAGCTCCTGTTTTCTGCCTTTCTTTTCGCCATTTTTGGGAAGGGATAGCACGCTGACAGTTGTAGCGTCTATGTTGCTATGACTACTGTCACAGAGGAGAGGGCGTTTCTGGGTCCTGTCCTGATTGGCGCGCGAAAACAACAGCAGAGCATTATGGGATTCGTAGTATTAGCGGTGAATGCGCTGTATAATACCGGCGGGCCAGCTCTAGTAGTAATTTGGTATTGTCTCGCGGGCCAAATATAATTACCCCGCTGGCCAAATTTGGCCAGAGTTTGACACCCATGATCTAGTGCCATCGATGGTTGCAATAGGCCCCTTGTTATTTGATTATATTCCAAAACATTCTGTAGGTTACCTATTGGCTACCTGTTGACACATAATGAATGGTGTGAAAACCTTGGATTAGGGATTTCATATTTTTGTGTTTCCTGAGTTGTTGAGCTGATTTGGGCCATCACTGGATTGACAACTGAATTAACAGCTTTCTGAACAGCTCAAATCAAACCAAATACAATTTTATTGGTCACATACACATGGTTAGCAGATGTTAATGTGAGTGTAGCGAAATGCTTGTGCTTCTAGTTCCGACAATGCAGTAATATCTAACAAGTAATCTAACAAATTCACAACAACTACCTTATGCACACAAATGTGAAGGGATGAATAAGAACATATAAATATATGGATGGCCGTGCGGCATAGGCAAGATGCAGTAGATGGTATAGAATACAGTATATACATATGAGATGAGTAATGTAGGATATGTAAACATTAAAGTGGCATTATAGAAAGTGACTAGTGATACCATTATTAAGTCCATTTATTAAAGTGGCCAGAGATTTGAGTCTGTATGTTGTCAGCAGCCTCTCTATGTTAGTGATGGCTGTTTAACAGTCTGATGGCCTTGAGATAGAAGCTGTTTTTCAGTCTCTCGGTCCCAGCTTTGATGCATCTGTACTGACCTCGACTTCTGGATGATAGTGGGGTGAACAGGCAGTGACTCGGGTGGTTGTTGTCCTTGATGATCTTTTTGGCCTTCCTGTGACCTCGGGTGCAGTAGGTGTCCTGGAGGGCAGGTAGTTTGCCCCCAGTGATGCGTTATGCAGACGGCATTACCCTCTGGAGAGCCTTGCGGTTGAGAGTGGTGCAGTTGCCGTACCAGGCGGTGATACAGCCCGACAGGATGCTCTCGATTGTGCATCTGTAAAAGTTTGTGACTGTATTAGGTGACAAGCCAAATTTCTTCAGCCTCCTGAGGTTGAAGAGGTGCTGTGTGGGTGAACCATTTCAGTTTGTCCGTGATGTGTATGCCGAGGAACTTAACATTTTCCACCTTCTCCACTACTCTGCTGTCGATGTGGATGGGGTTAGGGGGTGCTCCTTCTGCTGTTTCCTGAAGTCCATGATCATCTCCTTTGTTTTGTTGACGTTGAGTGAGGGGTTATTTTCCTGACACCACACTCTGAGGGCCCTCAACTCCTCACTGTAGGCCGTCTCATCGTTTTTGGTAATCAAGCCTACCACTGTAGTGTAATCTGTAAACTTGATGATTGAGTTGGAAGCTTGCATGGCCAAGCAGTCATCAGTGAACAGGGAGTACAGGAGAAGGCTGAGAATGCACCCTTTTGGGGCCCCGGTGTTGAGGATCAGCGGGGTGGAGATGTTCTTTCCTACCTTCACCACCTGGGGGCGGCCAGGAGCCAGTTGCACAGGGTGGGGTCGAGATCCAGGGTCTCAAGCTTAATGACGAGTTTGGAGGGTACTATGGTGTTAAATGCTGAACTGTAGTCAATGAACAACATTGTTACATACAGTTGAAGTCGGAAGTTTACATACACCTTAGTCAAATACATTTAAACACATTTCTTCACAATTCCTGACATTTAATCCTAGTAAAAATTCCCTGTCTTAGGTCAGTTAGGATCACCACTTTATTTTAAGAATGTGAGAAGAGTTGGGTGAATTTTGGCCCATTTCTCCTGACAGCTGGTGTAACTGAGTAAGATTTGTAGGCAGTGTGTAATGCGATGGTGATTGCGTCGTCAGTGGACCTGTTGAGGCGGTAAGCAAATTGGAGTGGGTCTAGGGTATCAGGTAGGGTGGAGGTGATGTGATCCTTGACTAGTCTCTCAAAGCACTTCATGATGACAGAAGTGAGTGCAATGGGGCGATAGTCCTTTTGTTCAGTTACCTTAGCTTTTTTGGGAATAGGAACAATGGTGGCCATCTTGAAGCATGTGGTGACAGCAGACTGGGATAGGGATTGATTGAATATGTCCGTAAACACACCAGCCAGCTGGTCTGCGCATGCTCTGAGGACGAGGCTATTGATGCCGTCTGGGCCGGCAGCCTTGCGAGGGTTAACATGTTTAAATGTTTTACTTATGTTGGCCACGGAGAAGGAGAGCCCACAGGGTTTGGTAGTGGGCCGTGTCAGTGGCACTGTATTGTCCTTAATGCAAGCAAAGAAGTTGTTAAATTTGTCTGGGAGCAATACGTTGACATCCACGACGGGGCTGGTTTTCTTTTTGTAATCCGTGATTGACTGTAGACCCTGCCACATACGTCTCATTTTTGAGCCGTTGAATTGTGACTCTACTTTGTCTCTATACTGAAGCTTTGCTTGTTTGATTGCTTTGCGGAGGGAATAGCTGCACTGTTTGTATTCAGTCATGTTTCCATGATTAAAAGCGGTGGATCGCGCTTTCAGTTTTGCTGCCATCAATCCATGGTTTCTGGTTAGGAAAGTCTTTAATAGTCACAGTGGGTACGACATCTCCGATGCACTTGTTAATAAACTCTCTCACTGAGTCAGCGGATACATCAATGCTATTGTCTGAGGCTATCCGGAACATATCCCAGTCCGTGTGGTCGAAGCAATCTTGAAGCGTGGAATCCTATTGGTCAGAACAGCGTTGGATAGACCTGAGCACTGGCGTTTCCTGTTTTAGTTTCTGTCTGTAGGCTGGGAGCAACAAAATGGAGTCATGGTCAGATTTGTCGAATGCATGGCGGGGGAGGACTTTGTATGCATCGCGGAAGTAGTACCAATGATTCAGTAGCAATGATTCAGAATGCTACCAGCTCGTGTCGCGCATTCAATATGCTGATAGAATTTAGGAAGTCTTGTTCTCAGGTTAGCTGATTTCACCATCCCCACCCCTGCAATTCGCACAAACCGTTTCTCTTTAATCATGCAACAATGATTTGGTCATTATCATTCCAGATTCTGGCACTTTGCCACACCCATGTGTTAATGCTAAAATCCTCCCACTGCTACATGGCATATTATTAGACCTAGACTATGTAGCCATTATTTTGTGTTATCATTTTATTATACAATGCTTATTAATATTTTTACTTCAAGGTAAAAGGCAGTCCCACTCCCTTTGTAATTGAGTGGCTTTTATTGAAGAGATAGAACAGTGTTGGAAAGACAGGAAGAGGGTTCAAAGGGGCAGTGGGTCGGATTAGAACCCGTACCGCCTCTGGCATATGTGTGCCAGTGGTCAATGGCTGTAACCGCTGGACCACATAGGCAACGAAGCCACCAATACCGAACGTTTAGCTTAAAATGTAGATAAACTATTATTTCTTCACATTATAAGCACAGCAATGTGCATATGGTGATAACACTTGACTAATGCGCACCACACATGCCAGCAGTTTCATATGACAGAAATGGAAATACATATCTATTAAAATTTCAGAAAGAGGGGAATATATCTGAAATATTTCAATGTGAATGTCTGGATTGTTGACAGCCCCATTCAAATATTTCAATAGTCCTAGTACATCTATTAGCCTGTTAAATCACTCTCCTGCAGAAATCAATGAACCATGAAATCATCATTGTGTGTTCTCTCCCAGCTTCATGGTTCGAAAGAGGTGGGTAATTTCAATCCATATAATAGGCCACAGCATGCATAGCCGAATCACGAATTCAATCCTATACTTAAGCATCATGCCCCTCAGCCCTGCTTCTTTCTTTTGCACCTTGTTAGGACCACCATTAGACTGGTATAAATTGTACAAATTGCTAGTTGGTCCATGGGGTGGGGGCGCTCCAATGAGTTTGTCCGGGGCTTTTGGAGCCAAATCTGTTGTATGTATATCCAGCTTAAGGTACAATGTAGCTACGGTACTGCATTGAATAGCCTACAAACAAAACTTCCAGCTGCCCCCTGGAGGCAATTCTAAATATTTAATATTTATTCAAATCCTCCTGCTGCAGGATTATTTTCCTCCTGCGATGAGATGGATCAAATTAAGATCTGACATCTGTAGGCTACATTTCTATGGCTTCATAATTAGTTAAATAGCTAAGTTTATCTGGACCAGAAATGCAGAAAATGGATGTTTTGTGAGACAATGCAGAAGGATGTGCTATGCCAAAATTCTGTAAAAATGTAGCTGATCAATCAAACGTCCATCTGCATAGCTAACTAGCTTGTGTTGACTGTGATCTGATGGTCCATTCAAAGCGTAGTACAGATATTTTCGACCAACCTTTACTTGACGATAAATTCTTCGTTCTCGTTTCGGAAAGGTACCAGCATCTTATAAACCAGTGAGGTCCAAAAACCATAGAATATTCCGAAAAATATTAACTGGGCGATGATAGTTCTTAAAAGAAACCGCCATGGCAAATATGGGCAGAATGTTGCAGTGACTTTTCCAAACTATAATGCATGCTGCCTAGTGAGTGCCAAACACTGGCCTCGCATTCTGCAAGATTGAATGTCCTTTTGAACACTTTAAAAGTAAATGCTACAGCCCACACTTCTTTGCAAAATACAAATTGTTGTTCAATATTTTCTTTAATTAACTATACATGATTGTGTATGTAACTCTTGCCTTCTTATAGGTTCTGAAAAAAATAGGCAAGGCTATGATGTCGCGCTCCCAATCCTATCGCACAGCAATACTGTAAACTACTCATACTGTCACATACTGTCAAGGTTCCCGGTCTATTTACTTTGGAGCACGCTTGGCTATTGAATGAGTCATTGCTAAATGGTAGCCCTACTATTAGTTGTGTAGCGGGAATAATTTAAACCAGTTATTTCAGAAAAGAAGAGACAATCCTGCAATATGATTATGATTTCGGCCTATATAATAAAAATAAAATAAACATATTAGATTACATGCTGCTATGCGATCTCCTTATCGAATGCATCTATTTTACCATTAGGCCTATGTTTTAATGTTTTTATTAGCCTACCATTATAATAATTCCCGTGTATCAAACAACTCCCATTTTCCCCGAAACTAACAATAAGCCTATTTGCTTGCAATACAGTTGATCAACCTACTAGAGGTTGTGCGCAGACATGGTTTGAGATTCGGACGGAGTCTTGACATGTAGTAAGTATTTCTTAATGTGAACATACATTTCTGCTCTCAAATTAATTTACTGAGTGCAGGAATGCAGTTCTACTCATTCAAAGTCACAGTCACAAGTTCTCATGTTTAATTTGCACCAGTTCACTGCACACTTGAACACAGCTCTTCTTTCTTGACTCAAATGTTTTGTCGCGCAATGATGTTTCATCTTGCTCGCGCACGCCCGTTTGACTTTTGAATCAGAATACACGATCAGCTCCTTTGTCTTGTTGAAGTTGAGGGAGAGGTTTTTGTCCTTGCACCACACTGGCAGGTCACTGACGTCCTCCATATAGGCTGTCTCATCATCATCGGTGATCAGGCCAACCACCGTCTTGTTGTCAGCAAACTTAATGATGGTGATGAAGTCGTACGCGGCCACATAGTCGTGTGAACAGGGAGTACAGGAGGGTACTAAGCACGCACCCCTGAGGGTCCCCCGTGTGGAGGCTCAGCGTGACGGATGTGTTGTTGTCTACCCTCACCATCTGGGGGCAGCTCATCAGGAAGTCCAAGATCCAGTTGCAAGGGAGCTGTTCAGTCCCAGGGTCCTGAGCTTAGTGATGAGCTTGGAGGGCACTATGGTGTTAAACGCTGAGCTATAGTCAATGAACAGAATTCTCACATAGGTGTTCCTCTTGTCCAGATGGGAGAGGGCGGTGTTGAGTGCAATAGAGATTGCGCCATCTGTGGATCTGTTGGGGCGGTATGCAAATTGGAGTGGGTCCAGAGTGTCTGGGATGATCATGTTAATGTGAGCCATGACCAGCCTTTCAAAGCATTTCATGGCTACAGATGTGAGTGCTATGGGGCGATAGTCATTTAGACAGGTTACCGTGGTGTTCTTGGGCACAGGGACTAATGTGGTCTGTTTGAAACATGTAGGTATTACAGACTGGTCAGGGAGAGGTTAAAATGTAATTGAAGACACTTGCCAGCTGGTCAGCGCATGCTCTTAGTATGCGTCCTTGTAATCCGTCTGGCCCCACGGCCTTGTGAATGTTAACCTGTTTAACCTCACTAGGGTATGTGGGACGGTAGCGTCCCACCTCGTCAACAGCCAGTGAAACTGCAGGGTGCCAAATTCAAAACAACAGAAATCCCATAATTAAAATTGCTAAAACAAGTATTTTACACCATTTTAAAGATACACTTGTTGTAAATCCAGCCACAATGTCTGATTTTAAAAAGGCTTTATGACAAAAGCACACCAAACGATTATGTTAGGTCAGAGCCATGTCACAAAAAAACAGCAATTTTCCAGCCAAAGAGAGGAGTCACAAAAATCAGAAATAGAGATAAAATTAATCACTAACCTTTGATGATCTTCATCAGATGACACTCATAGGACTTCATGTTACACAATACATGTATGTTTTGTTCGATAAAGTTCATATTTATATCCCAAAATCTGAGTTTACATTGGCGCATTATGTTCAGTAGTTCCAAAACATCCGGTGATTTTGCAGAGAGCCACATCAATTTACAGAAAAACTCATAATAAACATTGCTAAAAGATACAACTGTTATGCATGGAATTTTAGATCCACTTCCCCTTAATGCAACCGCTGTGTCAGATTTCAAAAAACTTTTACGGAAAAAGCACACCATGCAATAATCTGAGTACAGCGCTCAGAGCCCAAACAACCCAAAAAGATATCCGCCATGTTGTGTAGTCAACAGAAGTCAGAAATAGCATTATAAATATTCACTTACCTTTGATGATCTTCATCAGAATGCACTCCAAAGAATCCCAATTCCACAATAAATGTTTGTTTTGTTCGATAATGTCCATCATTTATGTCCAAATAGCTCCTTTATGTTAGCACGTTTAGCCCAGTAATCAAAATTAATGAGGTGCGATCACTAGGTGCAGACGAAAAGTCAAAAAGTTCCATTACAGTCCGTAGAAACATGTCAAACAATGTATAGAATCAATCTTTAGGATGTTTTTACCATAAATCTTCAATAATGTTCCAACTGGAGAATTCCTTTGTCTTCAGAAATGCAATGGAACGCAAGCTAACTATCACGTGAACGTGCATGGTCAGCTCGTGGCTCTCTGGCAGACTCAATCCCCTCTCATTCGCCCCCACTTCACAATAGAAGCATCAAACAAGGTTCTGAAGACTGTTGACATCTAGTGGAAGCCTAAGGAAGTGCAATATGACCCCAGAGACACTGTGTATTAAATAGGCCAAGAGTTGAAAAACTACAAAACTCAGATTTCCCACTTCCTGGTTGGATTTTTTCTCAGGTTTTTGCCTGTCATATGAGTTTTCTTATACTCACAGACATCATTCAAAGAGTTTTAAAAACTTCAGAGTGTTTTCTATCCAAATTATATGCATATTGTGGCTTTTATGGCTAAGTAGCAGGCAGTTTAATTTGGGCACACGTTTCATCCAAAATTCACAATGTTGCCCCCTACCCTGTGGGGATAGCGTCATGTATTAATGAAGCCGGTGACAGATGTGATAAACTCCTCAATGTTATCGGATGTATCCCAGAACATATTTCAGTCTCTGCAAGCGAAACAGTCCTGTAGCTTATCATTCGCTTCATCGGACCACTTCCTTATTGATCACGTTACTGGTACTTCCGCTTTGAGTTTTTGCTCATAAGCAGGAATCAGTAGGATAGAGTTATGGTGACATTATACACACAAGTGTAAAGGAATGAATAAGAATATGTTCATATATTTTTATGTACATATTCTTATTCATTCCTTTACAAGGTAGTTATTGTGAAATTTTTAGGTTAGAAAACTTGTTAGATATTACTGCATGGTCGGAACTAGAAGCACAAGCATTTCGCTACACTCACATTAACATCTTCTAACCATGTGTATGTGACAAATAACATTTGATTTGATTTGCCAAATGGAAGGCAAGGTAGAGTAAAGTGCATGATGGATGCCGCTGACCTTAAAGGCCGGCCCACTGCAGTCAAAAACTAGATTTTTTTTGTGTTTTATATATATATTCATATATATATATACTGTATATATATATTTCCACACTTGGTAAAATGATTTGAAATTGTGAAAATTATGATGACGCCCTTTTAGTGTAAGAGCTGTTTGAAAAGACCGCCTGAAATTTCAGCCTGTTTTGGTGGGATGGAGTTTTGGCCTTCCATGGTAAATTAGTTAATAGACCAATAAGAAAGAAAGTTCCAAACCTCTCTACCAATAATGGTTCATTTTCCATTTTCCCATCCCCACTCAGACAGTCCTACACTTTTAGAAAAAAGGGTTCCAAAATGGTTCTTCGGCTTTCCTCATAAGATAACTATTTTTGGTTCCAGGTAGAACCATTTTAGGTTCCAGGTAGAGCCCTTTTGGGTTCCATGTAGAACCCTCTGTGAAAAGGGTTCTACCTCGGACCCAAAAGGCTTTTAACTGGAACCAAAAAGGGTTCTCCAAAGGGTTCTTATGGGGAGAGCCGAATAACCCTTTTAGTGTAGCAATATTCTTGCTTGAGAAATTTCTCTTTGCTAAGAAGCTATTTTTTTTTTTTTGACAATTGTTTTTTTTAAATCACAGTAAGGTATTTAGTTGTTATCCAGAAATGATTTGATACTGAATTGGACCTTTAACAAAGTGCCCCAGGAAGAGTGGAAGAAAAATATTCCTATAATCATATTTTACAGTAGGTACTGTATGAGGTAC
Organism: Salvelinus fontinalis; assembly: GCF_029448725.1. Lineage (NCBI taxonomy): Eukaryota > Metazoa > Chordata > Actinopteri > Salmoniformes > Salmonidae > Salvelinus > Salvelinus fontinalis. Next base: position 49,620,142 of record NC_074666.1, read on the forward strand.
TTTTCTGCATATGCTTTTCTTGCACATGTTTTTTTTCCTTTATTGGTGCTGCACAATATTTTTTTGTCATGTGTCACGTTCCTGACCTGTTTTCTGTTGTTTTGTATGTGTTTAGTTGGTCAGGACGTGAGCTGGGTGGGAATTCTGTTGTGTGTCTAGTTTGTCTGTTTCTATGTCAGCCTAGTGTGGGTTCTCAATCAGAGACAGATGGTAGTCGTTGTCTCTGATTGAGACTCATATATAGGAGGCTTGTTTTGTGTTGGGATTTTGTGGGTGTTTGTTTCCTGTCTCTGTGATTGTCTGCACCAGATAGGTCTGTGTCGGTTTTTGCACATTTGTTATTTTGTATTGTTGTTTGTAGTGTTTTACTTGTTCTTGATTAAACATGTTAAACACTAGCCGCGCTGCACTTTGGTCCTCTCCTTCACCCCTGGAAGAAAACCTTTACATCATGTATCAAACATTGATTAAGTATTAGACAATAATGCCCCTGTGTTTTTTGTATTTTTGTGCAGGCATTCTGTTTGGACGCCAGCAACCTCGGAGAAGCCACCTCAGGAAGCAACAGCTGTTCGATTAAAAGTTTCCACATGAATATTCCCTTCTTTTTTCCCTCCTCCCACACAGGAAATTCTAATCGGAAGGTCTGGAATGTTTGTTAGATGGGCGGTATGAGGCAGCAGTTGGGTGGCAGGTTCTAGATAGAGTGAGAATTTATGCAAGTCCAAGATTAGAAACTCATACCAGCTCTATCACTGTGTCCTCACAACATGGGTCACCACGATAGGAAAAGTAATGCTACAGTTACCAGATAGCCAAGGGGAGGCCAGATGGGTAAAATAAATCTATCTCCATTTCCACAACCTGTGTCTGGACATGTGGGCGACTGGGCCCGGAGACGAGCTCCTTAGTCCAGACTTCGGCAGCAGGTGAGCCATTGTTACGACAGCTAATGCTGGGGAGAAGGGGTTAGCAAGAATCAGAGGGAGCCATCGCAACAGAACAGCTCAGTCTGCCCGTTGTGTGACTTAAAGCTTGCATCATTTCATTCTGGTGTATTAGTAAACATAGCTGTCATGGCAATTTTCCTTTCCGAACAGAAAATCCAGCCCTGTGGTTAGATTGTTACATCGAGAGAAATAGCCATCTGAAGAGGCTTGGAACTGACTTTTGGTAGGCTTTTAATTATGCATCCAATTGGATGCCTGAATAGCTTAAATCTGTAGTGTTTTCATCATTAATAATAAAGAGGGGAGGTTGACAAATCACAACCAAGCCAGCTTCTGGGCATGATATTTCTAACATTTTAGGATGTTTACAATGTCCATATTAGGACAGCCTAAGTCTCAGCAAGACTTGTTTTAATCTCCTGATATAAATCATGTTAATTGTTAGAAATACCAGAAGTAACACAGTATACACATTCATTCTTGCTTCATACCATAACATGTTTTATTTTCTACCTACAGTACCTGGCTGGTAAACAGTTTTTTTCAGGAGTCCAGGGTTTGAACTACTTTGGATGATGCTATGCTGACTGCTATCAGTAGCCCTACTAGACCAACCACCATTGGCTTGGCATACGGTTCACTCCTTAGGTGGTTTATTGCTTGCAAGTGCTCCAAATTAAAATACACCAAACTGAAATATGTAACAGGTAGTGCCTAAAAGCTTCGTAACAAGTGGTCTGTTTCAGCATTTAATAGAAGGGTCCATCTGTTACACAAAACTCCCATTTGTGCTGTTTTTGATACTAAACTGAGGGGGAAAAGGACTGCGTGCTAAAGCTATTTGATATGCCTCTGGTGGTGGGCCAAGTTAATTGATGAGGGCTGTCATCAGTGAGAGGAGACATGACTCCCTGAAAAGGAGCCTATAATACACCATAGATCAAAAGCACACTTCATCCGGCCCTAGATCCAACCCTCCTAACATATTCTATCTCAGCATGACAACCCTTGTACTTGGCTCCGTGTTCGCTGTGTTTTGCCAGATCAAATTCCACACGTTTTCTAATGATTAAATGACGGGTTAATGAGATGGGTAAGCAAAGCACACAGAGGTCAAGTTTTATCCACAAACAGGGTCACATAGAGCCACCGGAAAGGGCCAGCATATGGGCAAATATTGAGCCATGATAGCTTGTGCTTCCTTTGAAAATGAATCTCCAATGATCTCTCAAGTTTTTTTTAATGACTGTGAAGTCACATCATTTCGCTCTGCCATTGGTCTTTGTGTGTCAACTTGCGTCATCAACACTGCTGTGGAATTGCTGAGGTCTACTTTCAGGCACAGCCGCCAGGGTAATTTCATAATGTATGAACAATAATTAATGCACGCGATTTAATTAAGCTGTTATTGTTATGAGGCGAGCTCGGCATTCCAATCCCTCCATATATACATGAGATTAAAGCCTTGACACATATAGCCTTTTGATCATATTTCATATTATATGTTCAGTCCAAACCCAATTAGAATGTAATGCCTTTAAAAATGTACTGATCGTTCTGAAATATTTCACAAACAGCTACACCTGTAATCATAAAGGAATGCACAAGCACATAAATGATTACATTACGAACTATAAACACATGCAAATGAATGTAGGCATGTGTGCACACAGGTGTGTTATGTCTAGCAACACAAATGCATGTAATTGCCTATATAGGCACACATAATTACTGATATCCAGACAGTCCACATATGTCAACACACAAGCAAACAGGTACACACAAAAGACTTCATTCATCATATGCACCATCATAGAGACCCATACTAACAGAGTACACACACTTTGCTCCCCCATCGTTCTGGGCTGCTGCGGTGGTGTCGGTCCGTTCTGTGTGGCTGAGATTAAACTCGGTTTTGAAGAATGGGTACGGGGGTTGCACAGAGGAGAACAGAGGATCGTTTATCAGTGGTCTGAAACAACAGCTATTGGCACGCAGCGCTGAAGAGGAGGCATTCATCTACTCCAGCTGACACACAATAACAGGCCACCTCTGCCCTGGAGAATACCACTCTGCCTACCCATCCTGACGGGAGCCCAAACCACAGCATCGCTCTAACTCCCTGGGAGTCTAATTAGCCAGTGCCATTAGTGGGCCTATTGGGGAGACCCTCAATCAAGTGGATTAGGAACATTTCACATCGCAAAACTCTTCTTGGGCGTGGTGTTCCATCAGGAGCCCATACATATCATTTGTGCGTCGGCCAGATGTATTGGTCTCTTGGGCGTTTGAGAGTACTAGATCAACAATGAACTCAAGAAGATTGGGCTCTGAACTAAAGAGGGTATTCACCCAGCAGTTGCTTTGATCACATTTGTATTTACAGAATAGAATAGCATGCGCTATGTCTAATTCATTTGATGAGATCCTATAATGTTACAGTTTCATGATAATCAAAACCTTGTGTCAAGTCACTAGTTTGTTTCTCTTCCTGGGCAGGATATAATTTGAATCACTGTAAATATAGTACCAGTCAAAAGTTTGGACACATCTACTCACTCAAGGCTTTTTCTTTATTTTTACTATTTTCTACATTGTAGAATAATAGCGAAGACATCAAAACTATGAAATAACACATGTGGAATCATGTAGTAACCAACAAAGTGTTCAACAAATCAAAACATATCTTATATTTGAGATTCTTCAAAGTAGCCACCATTTGCCTTGATGACAGCTTAGCATACTCTTGGCATTCTCTTAACCAGCTTCATGAGGTAGTCACCTGGAATGCATTTCAATTAACAGGTCTGCCTTGTCAGAAGGTAATTGGTGGAATTTATTTCCTTCTTAATGTGTTTGAGCCAATCAGTTGTGTTGTGACATGGTAGGGATGGTATTACAGAAGATAGCCTTATTTGGTAAAAGACCAAGCTCATATTTTTTTAACTAGGTAGGTCAGTTAAGAACAAATTCTTATTTTCTATGATGGCCTAGGAACAGTGGGTTAACTGCCTTACTCAGGGGCAGAACGACAGATTTTTACCTTGTCAACTCAGGGATTCGATCTTGCAACCTTTTGGTTACTAGTCCAATGTTCTAACCACTAGGCTACCTGCCGCCCCATATTACGGCAAGAACAGCTCAAATAAGCAAAGAAAAACAACAGTCCATCATTACTGTAATACATGAAGGTCAGTCAATGTGGAATATTTCAAGAGCTTTGAAAGTTTCTTTAAGTGCAGTCGCAAAAACTATCAAATGCTATGATGAAACTGGCTCTCATGAGGATTGCCACAGGAAAGGAAGACCCAGAGTTAGCCAAGCTGCAGAGGATAAGTTCATTAGAGTTAACTGCACCTCAGATTGCAGCCCAAATAAATGCTTCACAGAGTTCAAGTAACAAACACATCTCAACATCAACTGTTCAGAGGAGACTGCATGAGTCAGGCCTTCATGGTCGAATTGCTGCAATGAAACCCCTACTAAAGGACACCAATAATAAGAAGAGACTTGCTTGGGCCAAGAAACATGAGCAATGGACACTAGACCGGTGGAAATATGTCCTTTGGTCTGATGAGTCCAAATATGAGATTTTTGGTTCCAACCACCATGTCTTTGTGAGATGCAGAGTAGGTGAACGGATGACCTCCGCATGTGTGGTTCCCACCGTGAAGCATGGAGGAGGAGGTGTGATGGTGTGGGGGTGCTTTGCTGGTGACACTGTCTGTGATTTATTTAGAATTCAAGGCACACTTAACCAGCATGGCTACCACAAAATTCTGCAGCGATACACCATCCCATCTGGTTTCCACTTAGTGGGATTATCATTTGTTTTTCAACAGGACAATGACCCAAAACACACCTCCAGGCTGTGTAAGGGCTATTTGACCAAGAAGAAGATTGATGGAGTGCTGCATCAGATGACCTGGCCTACATAATCACCCAAAATCAAACCAATTGTGATGGTTTGGGATGAGTTGAACCGCAGCGTGATGGAAAAACAGACAACAAGTGCTCAGCATATGTGGGAACTCCTTCAAGACTGTTGGAAAAGCATTCCAGGTGCAGCTGGTTGAGAGAATGCCAAGCTGTCATCAAGGCAAAGGGTGGCTACTTTGACGAATGTAAAATATAAAATATATTTTGATTACTACATGATTCAAATGTTTTTGTTCATAGTTTTGATGTCTTTACTATTATTCTACAAGGTAGAATATAGTGAAAATTAAGAAAAACCCTTGAATGAGTAGGTGTGTCCAAACTTTTGACTGGTACTGTATATCACTAGAAATTAACACTCCTTTTTTATAAATATAAATATTGGCTTCACAAGAACAGTCATGCATTCTAATGTCAGTAACCTCAAATTGACATGAGGTCAATAACTGGATAGTATTTGTAGTAGGTTGATGATGTCTATGACCATGCATAATGTGGTGACCTTAACCCATCACCTAGCAACCTTGTCAAGAGGATCTCTTAGCGTAATGGCTGATGTGTTGGTTGAACATTTGCTGGACCCGGTTTCGACTCTGGGCTACCCCCGAATTCGCTGCACTGGTGTCAAGTGGGATGGTGCCCGTTCAGCCATCGGAGAGGCATGTACACGTGAGGGACTTTTTTTTAGAGAAGCATGTGGACACACTCTCCCTAGGTAAGAGGGTAGTCTAGCAAACTCAACCCCACACCTAGCGACCTTGTCAAGAGGTTTGGATCTTTTGGCGTAACAACCCGAATTGGCTACAATACTGTATCTGTTATAGAAACAGAGAGAGAGAGACTAATAATAGTCTGGTTCACAAACACATCTTGATGCAATTCTGTTTTGAAAGTATTCTCTGCACTTTTATAATTATTATAATAATGTGTTGCCAAATACTGAACATTTAATTTAATTTACAATAGAAAATGTCACTCAAGGTCTTGTCAAAAGTTTAGATATGCCTTAGAATCTTATTTTTTAGAGTTCCTTATTGCTTGTTTCTATAAAATGAGCAGATGGCAATGATAAATTAGTTTAAGGATTTAGCAGTAAAGGCTCTTAGCTGCTGAATATACATTGAACACGGAGAAACACCAACCATGTTATTTTTAACCAATTAGTCATGTATCTTAATTATCTTCATAATGTTTGGAACATTAGTTCTTCGATCACTATTTGAACTATGGTGTGTAATGAATGGAGTCTCTGTGACATGCAGTCTGTCTGAATCGATGTTGAAAGAAGTGTTTCTCCTGTATGAGAACTTCACAGAAAAAGAGAGCACAATACAGAAACTGAAATAACTTCAGAACTATTAGATCAACAATGAACTCAAGAAGATTGGGCTCTGAACTAAAGAGGGTATTCACCCAACAGATGCTTAGAAAACAAATGTATTTACAGAATAGAATAAAATAGTATGCTCTATTGTCCATTTTGCTAAATAAATGTGTATTTTGCTCGGCTACTGTGACACACATAAAATGTATGGTCACAGTTCTGTGTTAATTTTGTTTTCTTTTATTTAAGAATATATGTCCTCCAGACGTTATGTTGGAAGTCATTTATACCAAGTCTCACCACAAGGGGGAGACATGCATTTGTGAGCTCTGGTTTGTGATGTACTTTGACCTTGGCGCTACTTCCTCATCATGAGCGAAGCTGTCCACGAACCAGTCTCATCATTTGTAATGTTTTGCAGATCGGTATTATGTATAAACGTATGCACCTTATTGTTACTTGTAAGTATAATATACTACTAATGGTCAGTTAGTGGTTTTACTATTTGATAGTTTTGTGATGGTACTGAAATAGTTTGGTGCTGTGCGGCAAGCCATGCAGCTTAGCTAGAGAAAAAAACGGAGGAATTTACGGACTGTTTGTTTGCCGCTTTGCATGTATTTTGTAGCTCCTGTCACTTATTTCATATCTCCATGGCTCCATTTCATCATGTATATCTAGTAATATTTGGTACTTGGTACTGTTTGGATGTTAGAAACGTTTAAATTTCCAGTGTTTGTTTCTGTAAATTCAGTAGCCTCATGGCGCTTCTTTTGAAGTGAAAGATGGCTGCTCATTGTTGCTCATTGTTATGTTTAGTGAATGTTTCTAGCTACGTGTGCTAGTTAAATTAATAGTTTTAAGCTGTGAAAAGGCCAGTGTGTTTGTGTGTGTGTGTGTGCGTGCGTGCGTGCGTGCGGTCTTGCACTGTGTAATGAATGAGTGAGAGTGTGAATGTGTAAGGATTTACTATAGGTCCAAATGTATTTCCACATGTATTTGTGATGGATGACGTTTATGTGAGTGATTTTATTTTTATATGAAATTATTACTGTTGATACCAAAAGAAAAATACAAAAGAGGTATTTTGGAAATACATTTTATAAATTCTGAGCTACGCTGTCCACAAACCAGATACTTTATTTCCAGTCTTATAATTTCTAATTATAATTTATCTTCTCTTCTTTTACAGGATACTGTTATCTGTTGACGTGGTCCTAAGTCGGGACCTGTTACCCTACCAACTGCAATCTGCCCTGGCATGCTGTCAATTAACTTCTGGGCCACATCCTGACTGACGGCAGCCCATTCTTGCATAATCAACGCTTAGAGATTGTCAGAATTTGTGGGGTTTTGTTTGTCCACCCGCCTCTTGAGGATTGACCACAAGTTCTCAATGGGATTAAGGTCTGGGGAGTTTCCTGGCCATGGACCCAAAATATCGATGTTTTGTTCCCCGAGCCACTTAGTTTTCACTTTTGCCTTATGGCAATGTGCTCCATCATGCTGGAAAAGGCATTGTATGGATGGTTGGGAGAAGTTGCTCTCAGAGGATGTGTTTGTTACCATTCTTTATTCATGGCTGTGTTCTTAGGCAAAATTGTGAGTGATGCCACTCCCTTGACTGAGAATCAACCCCATACATGAATGGTCTCAGGATGCTTTACTGTTGGCATGACACAGGACTGATGGTAGCGCTCATCTTGTCTTCTCCGGACAAGCTTTTTTTCCGGATGCCCCAAACAACCGGAAAGGGGATTCATCAGAGCAAATGACTTTACCCCAGTCCTCAGCAGTCCAATCCCTGTACCTTTTGCAGAATATCAGTCTGTCCCTGATGTTTTTCCTGGAGAGAAGTGGCTTCTTTGCTGTCCTTCTTGACACCAGGCCATCCTCCAAAAGTCTTCGCCTCACTGTGTGTGCAGATGCACTCACACCTGCCTGCTGCCATTCCTGAGCAAGCTCTGTACTGGTGGTGCCCCGATCCCGCACCTGAATCAACTTTAGGAGACGGTCCTGGCGTTTGCTGGACTTTCTTGGGCGCCCTGAAGCCTTCTTCACAACAATTGAACCGCTCTCCTTGAAGTTCTTGATGATCTGATAAATGGTTGATTTAGGTGCAATCTTACTGGCAGCAATATCCTTGCCTGTGAAACCCTTTTTGTGCAAAGCAATGATGAAGGCACGTGTTTCCTTGCAAGTAACAGTGGTTGACAGAGGAAGAACAACGATAACAAGCACCACCCTCCTTTTGAAGCTTCCAGTCTGTTATTCAAACTCAATCAGCATGACAGAGTGATCTGCAGCCTTGTCCTTGTCAACAGTCACACCTGTGTTAATGAGAGAATCACTGACATGATGTCAGCTGGTCCTTTTGTGGCAGGGCTGAAATGCAGTGGAAAGGTTTTTGGGGATTCAGTTCATTTGCATGGCAAAGAGGGACTTATGGGACAAATCATCTGATCACTTTTCATAACATTCTGGAGTATATGCAAATTGCCATCATACAAACTGAGGAAGCAGACTTTGTGAAAGTTAATATTTGTGTCATTCTCAAAACTTTTGGCCACGACTGTACAGTTGACAGTGCACGTCAGAGCAAAAACCAAGCCATGAGGTCAAAGGAATTGTCCGTAGAGCTCCGGTTGAGGATTGTGTCAAGGAACAGATCTGGGAAAGGGTACCAAAACATTTCTGCAGCATTGAAGGTCCCCAAGAACACAGTGGCCTCCATCATTCTTAAATGGAACAAGTTTGGAACCACCAAGACCCTTCATTGAGCTTGCTGCCCGGCCAAACTGAGCAATCGGGGGAGAAGGGCCTTGGTAAGGGAGGTGACCAAGAACCCGGTATTCAATCTGACAGAGCTCTAGAGTTCCTCTTTGGAGATAGGGGAACCTTCCAGAAGGACAACATTCTTTGCAGCACTCCACCAACCAGGCCTTTAGGGTAGAGTGGCCAGGCAGAAGCCACTCCTCAGTAAAAGGGACATGACAGCCCGCTTGGAGTTTGTCAAAAGGCACCTAAAGACTCTCAGACCATGAGAAACAAAATGCTCTGGTCTGATGAAACCAAGATTCAACTATTTGGCCTGAATGCCAAGCATCACATCTGGTGGAAACCTGGCACCATCCCTACGGTGAAGCATGGTGGAGGCAGCAACATGTTGTTGGCATGTTTTTCAGCGGCAGGTACTGGGAGACTAGTCAGGATCTAGGCAAAGATGAACAGAGCAAAGAACAGAGAGTTCCTTGATGAAAACCTACTCTAGAGCCCTCAGAAAATCAGACAGGGGTGAAGCTTGGTCGCAAATGGGTCTTCCAAATGGACAATGACCCCACGCATACTTCCAAAGTTGTGGCAAAATAGCTAAAAGACAACAAAGTCAAGGTATTGGAGTGGCCATCACAAAGCCCTGACCTCAATCCTATAGAAATTGTGTGGGCAGAACTGAAAAGGCTTGTGCGAGCAAGGAGTCCTACAAATCTGACTCTGTTACACCAGCTCTGTCTGTCACGTCCTGACATTAGTTCCTTTTTTATGTCTCTATTTTAGTTTGGTCAGGGCGTGAGTTGGAGTGGGCATTCTATGTTTTGTCCTGTGTGTTTATATTCTATGTTGTAGGTCTAGATTTTCTGTTTCTATGTGTTTGATTGAGAACCATACCAGGCCAGAGGCAGCTGTCTTTCGTTGTCTCTGATTGAGAGCCATACTTAGGTTTCCTGTTTTCCCACTATGATTTGTGGGTAGTTGTATTCTTTCTTTGTATTAGTTACCAGACGGAACTGTTTCGGTTGTTCTTTGTTTGTTTATTTTGTATTTTAGTGTTCAGTGCATTTTAATAAGATGACGAACACTTACCACGCTGCACATTGGTCCCATCCTTCGTCAGGAGGAATGGGCCAGAATTTACCCAACTTATTGTGGGAAGCTTGTGTATGGCTACCCAAAACATTTAAACCAAGTTAAACAATTTAAAGGCAATACTAACACATACTAATTGAGTGTATGTAAACTTCTGACTCTCTGGGAATGTAATGAAAAAAATAAAAGCTGAAATAAATAACTCTCTACTATTATTCTGAAATTTCACATTCTTAAAATAAAGTGGTGATCCTACCTGACCTAGACAGGGAACTTTTACTAGGATTTAATATCAGGAATTGTGAAAACTGAGTTTAAATGTATTTGGTGTATGTACACTTCCGACTTCAGCTGTATATCTTAAGAATATCATTGAAAATATTTTAACATTTAAATTTCTCTTAGAATTAAAACCTTAGTGTAATAACAGTGTTAGCAAGTAATACTGACAGGTAGTAACACAAAAATGTGTGGCTTTTTCCGGGTGTGTGCGTGCAGGACAGAGGAATAACAATTCTTACACTATTGTTCTAAATTCAATCACCTTCTTCATCCTCATTATTTAGTTAATTGATATTCAATTTTGACGTCATGCACAATTATCAGTTTCTATGTGGTTTATGTCACTCATTCATTGTCAGTTAGAGACACATTAGCTCCCTTGGACCCAAAAGCATAATCAGTGCTCTAACTCCTCCTTGCGCTGGTCTGGAGCAATGAAGCAGTGAAGCAGGGTACTGTACTAAACCACAAATTACATCTAAGTTCCGTGGCATGATCTCAAAACTTTTATTTAAGCAACCACTGTAGTCACCTGGAATGCATTTATTGTTAAAATAAAGTTATTAGAAGTTAATTTGTGGAATATTTTTCCTTCTTAATGCGTTTGAGCCAATCAGTTGTGTTGTGACAAGGTAGGGGTGGTATACAGAAGGTATAGAAGGTGGTATACAGCCCTATTTGGTAAAAGACCAAGTCCATATTATGGCAAGAACAGCTCAAATAGCAAAGAGAAATGACAGTCCATCACTACTTTAAGACATGAAGGTCAGTCAGTGTGGAAAATTTCAAGAACTTTGAAAGTTTCTTCAAGTGCAGTCGCAAAAACCATCAAGCGCTATGATGAAACTGGCTCTCAGGAGGATCGCCACATGGATGTCTGATCGAAAAATTACTCAATTACCTGATTTGTTTGATATTAATAGTTAGCAATTAATACTTAACAAATAGGAGGATATTTCTGTCCTGTTAGTGTCTGTGTTTTTATGGTCTCCACTCTAGTTCCCTGCAGCTAATTAGTTAAAGACTGCATTATATAGACAATAATGTGTTTTACTAGAGATAGCTTAGGAGTAGAACAATCCTTCGTTGTCTCAAAATCATCCTTGCATCTGGGAAACTAAGCCAGGGTGGGGTTAAGACAAAAACCCACGTGCAGATAACGACAGGATGAACCCAGAGTGGCTTGTGATGCTCTGCGGTGTGCATGTCAGCTATATATAGTTCTCTGCATTTGTGTAAAGGTTAGGTTACTCGGTCCAACACTCACGGGTGGGCGGGTCGGCCAGCATCATTATTGCAATAAATAATCAAAATTACATAAAAATGATTGCTTGAAGAAATGACCAAATCTCTCTCAGTACTGAATTTCAATGACAAAAGGAAGACCCAAAGTCACCTCTGCTGCAGAGGGTAAGTTCATTAGAGTTACCAACCTCAGAAATTGTTCAAGTAACAGACACATCTCAACATACACTGTTCAGAGGAGACTGCGGCGGCAGCTTGCCTATTGGTTAGAGCGTTGGACTAGTAACCAAAAGGTTGCAAGATCGAATCCCTGAGTTGACAAGGTAAAAATCTGTTGTTCTGCCCCTGAACAAGGCAGGTAACTCACTGTTCCTAGTCTGTCATTTAAAATAAGAATTTGTTGTTAACTGACTTGCCTAGTTAAATAAAGGTAAAATAATAATAAGAGACTTACTTGGGCCAAGAAACACAAGCAATGGACATTAGACCGGTGGAAATTGGTCCTTTATCTCATGAGTCCAATTTTGAGATGTTTGATTCCAACCGCCATGTATTTGTGAGATGCAGAGTAGATGAATGGATGATCTCCACGTGTGTGCTTCCCACCATGAAGCATGGAGGAGGAGGTGTGATGGTGTGGGGGTGCTTTGCTGGTGACACTGTCAGTGATTTAGAATTCAAGGCACACTTAACCAGCATGGCAAAATCCCATTTTGTTTGCGCTTCGTGGGACTATCATTTGCTTTTCAACAGGACAATGGCCCAAAACACCTCCATGCTGTGTAAGGGCTATTTGACCAAGAAGGAGAGTGATGGAGTGCTGCATCAGATGACCTGGCCTAAATTTAATTTCATAGTTTTGACATCTTCACTATTATTCTACAATGTAGAAAATAGTAAAAATAAAGCAAACCCATGAATGAGTAGGTGTGTCCAAACTTTTGACTGGTACTGTACATCAACAGACCATAAAAGCAATCATACTACCAATTACCATACTTTCGGGTTCAAAGAGATGACAGATATGTCCACTCAATCTCGACACAATCAGGCTACCGAAAGTGCATACAGTGGGCGACGTCATCAGCACTCCTCCCACAAGTCTCCAGAGAACTTGTGTTTTGCGACCGAGAGGCACCTTTTCATTATAACGTTAGAGGAAATACATTCCTAGTGTGTGAGGAACGTGATTGCTGGCCTCATAAATGCTAGCAAGCCAGCTAATAATTTGAAAAAAGTTTTTTTGGTTTAGCTAGAGTTATGCTAACTCGCTTGCAATCCCTTGGGTGTTGCTTGCTACAGAGGTTAGCTGGCTAATTAGCTACAGCCATCAGCTGTTGTTGAGTTATCATATTTTGCTTATTCCACCGTTTGTAGTATGCATACTGGCATTTGAATATAGCGGGGAATCCGGACACAATGTGGACACATTCAAATCAAGGGACAATGACAGCTCTTTTTCACCCGTCTATACTGTCAAACAATGCAATGAATACTTTATGCAATAAGAATTCAAACGAAGCGACTCCTTTAATTTGTGTCAGTGATACACTAAATGCTGTTCCCAGCTAGCACATAATGTTCTGAGAACCATATGTTAGAATTTGGTGAGAGAGTGGTTATCCTATGGTTATTTTACATAACCTTCCCACAACTTTCTGGGAGTGGTGCAGGATACGCAGCTAGCACATAATGTTGTGAGAACCATATGTTTCTTAGGTGAGAATTTCAGTACTTCAGCATAATGTTTTATACAGTTTTCCTCATGGTTCTATTTAAATTATTCTTAAGTTTTTCCTAGAATGTTAATTAAAAAAACAATGTTCTTCCGTGGGAATTTCAGTACTTCAACAGAGTTTTCTGCAGATTTCCACATGGTTATAAAATGTATGTTGCCACAACAGGTAAAATGTTAACTTCAGTTCCCAGAACATTTTAAAAACTTTCAGTTTTACCGGTCAGGAAACGTATGGCTTCGTTCCCATAATCAATGGGAAACCAAAACTTGTTCCCGCAACTTTTAAAGAACCAAATGTGCTAGCTGGGTTACTTTTCTAGACTGTTCCCCAATGTAGACATCTAAGTGTGCATGACGTCAGAATCTGAAGAGCAGGGTGGTATTATTTCACAACTGACAGCGATAGACTGAGACGGATGATTGACGTGACCTATTAGAAGTCAGCGGAGAGAACAAACAGTGGGTATATCTCGAGCTGGAGCTATGGATTCCAATAACACAATGCCCAACCCAAGTCCCACAGCTTGGAAAGGCTATATGACTTTACAAATAAGGATATTTTCATATGGTGGTGGAGATCTATATAGATTGTTAATCCCATAATATAACATAAGAATATTTGTCAATATCTAATAAGCGATAACTAATAAAATGAGTATTCCATATCAACTCTTCCACACACTATGTGATTAAAGACATGCATTTGGATTCTCTGGTAGCCATGAAAGGGCTATTATTGATATCCTAGACATTGCTAAAAATTGGGTTCAGATGGTATTCACTTTCACCTGCAGGAGTGCCAGAGGGGTGGTGTTTGCACTTTTGGGACTATTCCATTGGTGCCACTGCTCCAGGCAAGCGCAACCAAGCACAGCTAAAGTATTTTGAAAGATTACAAATATTTTTTAAACCCAGATCTGGTGGTGGTTACTATTGACTCAGGGACTGGCATGTGAAATTAAACCCAGGGCTAAACAAGCTTCTCCACAGGCCTGTAACATCACCTTTAGTTAATGTCTCACAGAAGAGGCACAGTATACAGGAGATCTTCATAACCCCCATTTAATCAAATACATCTCCAATTCGCACTATGTGGTGATACATTTAGGATAGTTTTCGACAGAGTCTCCCAACTCAATTGATTTAATAATTGAACTAAGTAATGAAGCATTGAGCATAGACTCTCAGACATGTTTGCTCTTTTATCAGTAAGTTGTCAACTGAAATGGAGATGTATTGTACATGTTGTCTGTTTATATTCTGTAGGTAATATCAATACTGTGGATGATTCATATTCACTATACAACTAAAATTGGAAACTGGGTGGTTTGAGCCCTGAATGCTGATTGGGCTGTATCCAGGCTCTCCGCGTTGCGTCGTGTCTTAGAACAGCCCTTGGGCATAGTATACTGGCCATACACCACATTCACTCGGGCCTTATTCCTTAAATGTACCATATCATCAACATTTTCCAAAACTGAGTTTTATAGTTCTTCAGTTGAAGAGTTCAGTTAACAAAGTACGCATCCCAAATTTGATTTGAAATAGCACCAGGGCCCATAGTGGACTATTTTTGTGCAGAGTCCTATGTAGGGAACAGGGTGTCCACATATTAAATATTAACTGTCATCAATATTTACATGAGCTTAAAACCCCATGCACTGTTTAAGACTCGCCACAACATTTTCACAGGCTTATATAGCTCCCATTCCAATACATTTTTCTTTTGTATGAACATAATGTATTCCACAATAAATCCCACAGAGAACTTTGAAACCTGTTAGGAAATGTGCTATATGGCTGAAGATATAGACTCAGGCATTTACCAACATAACAGTCTAGCCACTTTTTACCATGCGAGCAAACAATGGGGGAAAATAACAAGTAATTGGATTGCGTACCGATAATAAATGAAATGTTAGTGGCATTTTAGATGATGTTAGACGCTGGGAGTAAGAAAGTCACTCGCGCTTTCAACGGCTTCCATGGAAATAAGAGGTTCTCATCATACATCATTTAGCAGATATTGACGTTAAACAAACCATAAATGATTTTCATCCGAAATTACACTGTGGCGGCATATCCATTGAGAAAATTATTACAATTGACTTTGTATATTTTTGGCGGAGAGAAAAAAAAAAGTTAAGGTCCAATTTGGCTTCCTGAGAAGTGCCCGATGCTATCATTTGACACAGAGGAAATAATGTTTATTATGCACTGGCCTTACAGTACATGGTAAAGTAGCTCATTTAGACATTAGATATGTAATGGCCCATTTCTGTTGGCAATACATCTAATGCTTCGGTTGTGTGCGTTTTTCCTGTAGCTTGACTATTCTACTCCCTTTAAAGAATAATCTGAGTGTAGGACACACTGTTATACTTCAGGCCCATTACTGATGAAAAGTTTGCTGCCTCTATTTTACTAAGAAGAACTGTATTTTGTAGTACTTGCTATACCCTTATGTTTTGACTATAAGACAAACATTTATTGTGCTATCGCCAGTCTGTCAGACCAGATGTTGCATTCCCTCGCCTTATGCCCATGTTTACACAAAAACAGTACTCTTCTATAATTCACTATCTCCCTTTGTTCTCACAAGTGCCCCAACTTTTATGACTTACTCTCTTCCCTTCCTATAGGGAACTTCTCTTAGGGCATTATCTTTCTCAGGTCCAATGAGAATAGGCCCCACGCCAGCCTTCCTTATCCACACCTGTTTTAAAAAGTGATTAAAAGTCCACTGTCTCTGTGTCTCTCTTCCTAATGTGCTGATGGGGAAAAAGTGGATTTGGGGCCATTACTTAATTAGCAGTTCATGATTTCCCCCAGGAAGTCAGCAGTGGCAGTGGCATACCGCCCCAGAGTAGAAGTGCTCTGTATTAAAATAATGTGTCATTAAAGGCAGAGAGACACTAATTACAGGGATGGAGGTGTCTGGGGGATGACAGAACATGTCCCCGGGCCCTGAGCCTGCGCTGTAACGCCACAACACACACACACCTACTGGTGACACACATCGAATGTTGGATACATAGAACGTGTATGTTCACTGAATTACGAATAAAGATATGGATGGAATCGGGCTTCGGAATTAATTTGATTGCAAGACAATCGTGTAGTCATTATTACGTGTCAAATGCCAAATTGGATTATAAACCTTGCTGCATTGGCCATAGGTGAGCACAGAACTCACTGCATCAATTCCATGCATGTATTTCATAAGAAACTAACTTCAGATTTCAGCAATTCATCTGAAAAAGGGAATTCATGTTTGATGGTAAACAATAACAGAAAATGCCTTGATCTGATTGTTATAGGAATAATAATTCCTAGGCCTTGAGTCTTAGTCACTAACCAACTGAGTGGTGCTTATTGCTACACTTAAAAATATTAACGCAACATGTAAAGTGTTGGTCCCATGTTTCATGAGCGGAAATAAAAGATCCCATATTGTAATGAACACAAGGGGAGACAGAGAGCTGGTTTCAAGCGCAGGGTGCAGCAGGTGTTTATTGCAAAGGACCACAGGAGGAGGCAGGTAGCTAGGTCCAGCGGCAGGCAGAAGGTCATACACAGGTTGTCCAAAAGGGCAACAGTACAGGCAGGGAAAAGGCTAGTAACGTATTCCAGGAGATCAGGCAATAGGTAGATAATAGGAAATCCGATAGCCTAAAGTACAGGCAGGGAATAGGCAAAAGGCATCATTAGTGAGGCAGGCAAAAACTCACACAGACATAGACACAGACTAACTCACAGGAAAAACAGCACTCCGAACGACATGTGTCCCAAAACAAACAATACATCACAGTGATGGGGTGAAAAGAACTGAACTAAATAGGGTGTGATAATGACATACAGGTGTGTGAACAGGTGATTAGAATTTAGGTGATTGGGATCTGGAGAGTCAGCTGCGTTCAGGGGATCTAGGTGTTTGAGAGTGTGAGCTGGAAAGTGAGCTGCGTTCAGGGGATCTATGTGTTTGAGGGTGTGAGTTGGAAGCAGATATTACACATACGCACAAAAAAGCTTATTTCTCTAAAATGCTGTGCACATGTTCGTTTCCATTGCTGTTAGTGAGCATTTCCTTTGCCAAGATAATCAATCCACCTGACAGGTGTGGCATATCAAGAAGCTGATTAAACAGTATGATCATTACACTGGTCTTTATTGTCCCCAACACAAGGTGCACCTCTCTAAAATGTGCAGTTTTGTCACACAACGCAATTCTACAGATGTCTCAAGTTGAGGGAGCGTGGAAATGGCATACTGACTGCAGGAATGTCCACCAGAGCTTTTGCCATATAATTGAATGTTTATATCTCTACCATAAGCCTATTCCAACTACTAGCTATTCCAATAGCATGCTGAAGAAGTGTGCTCTTCACGAATGAATCCCGGTTTCAACCATACCGCGCAGATGATAGACAGCGTGTATAGTGGCGTGTGGGTTAAAGGTTTGCTGATATCAACGTTGTGAACAGAGTGCCCCATGGTGGCGGTGGGGTTATGGTATGAGCAGGCAGGCATAAGATATGGACAACGAACACAATTGCATATTATAAATGGTCATTTGCATGCACAGAGATACCTTGACAGAGATCCTGGGGCCCATTGTTGTGCCATTCATCCCTCGCCATCACCTCATGTTTCAGCATGATCATGCACGTCGCCATGTCACAAGGATCTGTACACAATTCCTGGAAGCTGAAAATGTCCCAGTTCTTCCATGGCCTGCATACTCACCAGATATAACACCCATTAAGTATGTTTGGGATGCTCTGGATTGACTTGTACGACAGCGTGTTCCAGTTCCTGCCAATATCCAGTAACTTCGCACAGCCATTGAAGAAGAGGCGGACAACATTCCACAGGCCACAATAAACAGCCTGATCAACTCCATGCGAAGGAGATGTGTCACGCTGCATGAGGCAAATGGTGGTCACACCAGATACTGACTGGTTTTCTGATCCAAGTAATTTGAAATCCATAGATTAAGGCCTAATGAAGGAATTTCAATTGACTGATTGTTGAATGTTGAGTTTATATTTTTGTTCAGTGAATAAAAAGTAGTTCCATTTGATTTCAATCACTTTTTGACCGGAACCCTTTTTATTTGAACAAAACTTTCATACATATTTGCCCATGTGAAAAGAGGTCAGAAAGTTACTGTTTGGAACTGAATGCCAAAACATTCAGAAGATTGAGGTGCTCAAAGTTGACCAATTTTGCATACCCCACCAAACCATGAAACATCCATGTCTTCATCGCTGGAAAATATTCACGGTTTAGTTTGATATCATTCAAAAGCTTACAAACAGGGTTGTCAAATTACACTGAATAAAGATATAAACGCATCATGTAAAGTGTTGGTCCCATAAAAAATCGCATAAACAGGGCCGGTGCTCCCATTAGGCAAGATTATGCAGTCGCCTATGGCAGCGCTTCAATTCGTGGCGGAATTTTGGAAATTGGCTGCCGCCCTCTGGCGCCCCTATTGGCTACTGCACCGCCGGCGGTGGCCCTGCCACCAGCCCCTAGCTGTTGCTGCAGTTCCCACCCCCACCCCATTCCCGCTTCTCCCAAGTTAATTCAAACTATCATTGTATCTATGGTGATGTGTGTGTTTTTACGGGATTACCCAATTGTGAAACATTAATAAAAATAAATCAGCCGATTAAACTATTGTATTGTTTTTTAATGTTTGTGTATGGCGAAGACTATTAGTGATTAAGGCAGTAGCCTAACCTAGCCTGTTAACTTTAGCTAGCTACTAGTGGAATAATTTCTGCTAAAGTAAGCTATAGAGATTTGTAACCAAATTTGATACCATGTCTAAGAGACAAAAACAATCAGGAAGCGAATATAAAAAAAGAGCCACAATCTCTAAACCAAAGAGATTTTGTCACGAATCCCGCTTCCTGAGTCTGGGTTTGCCTGTGTGTCTGTCCTGGAGTGTGTTTCAGGTGTCCTGGAACGCACCCTGTCTGGTTGCCGGGCGAATTAGCTTGTTGGGAGATTGATGTTCACCCGCACCTGTGTCCCATCAGTAATCTGCACACCTGTCCTGATCATCATCTCTCCCCTTCAAAAGCTCTGACCTGACTTCCATTCCCTGCCGGATCGTTAGCCATGAACAGTATGTTGTGCCATAGTATCAGACTCAAGTTGGATAGTATTTGTTTTGTTGTTTTTGTTTACGTATTGCTTGCCTTGAACTTACCTCCGTTTGTTTTGCCTTCAGTTACTCACCTGGATCATTCACCCCATTCCCGCCTGGTTGACAGAGGATTCCGCTACTCCATTGGATTCACCTATTTCCTCTCATCAATTCACCACCGCTGCCCGCTACGCCATCTGGATATATCTACCCTTTCATATTTAATTGTAAATAAATACTCACCTTCTTCCTACGCTCCTTGTCCTGGTCTGCTTCTGGGTTCGATCTTGAAAGAACGTGACAGAACGATCCGGCCAGTGATGAACCCAGCGGACCTGGACTCCGTTTGCCATGCAATCACCCAGCAGGAGAAGATGTTGGGACAACACAAGACGGCGCTACACGAGATAGCGGGTTCGATCCGAAACTTATCGGATAGATTAACGAGTATCCAGGATCAGCTCAGGTTGCCGGTGGATCATCTACCACCTGTTTCACCCATATCACCTGCCGATTCGGGAGCGGGTTCCTTCCGTGAGCCCAAGGTTCCGACACCGGATAAGTACGAGGGAGATCTGGGAGGATGCCGTTCATTTCTTTTGCAATGTGGGTTAGTTTTTGATCTGCAGCCCTACTCTTACGCCACAGATAAGGCTAGGATAGCCTTTGTTATTGAACTGCTGCGTGGAAGAGCTCTGGAATGGGCTTCAGCCATTTGGGAACGACAGGGAACCTGCACGTCTTCATATCAGGAGTTCACGGGAGAGATGAGAAAGCTTTTTGACCATCCAGTCCGAGGTAAGGACGCAGCTAAACGTTTGTTCTCTCTTCGCCAAGGAACTCTCAGTGTGGCAGACTTTGTGATAGAATTCAGGACATTGGCTGTGGAGAGTGGTTGGAATGAGGAATCACTACAAGCGTTTTTTTACCAGGGGTTGTCGGAGCAACTCAAGGACGAGCTGATCTCCTATCCAGAGCCTAGTGACCTAGATAGTTTGGTCACCTTAGCTATCCGGGTAGATAATAGAGTCCGAGAGAGGAGGGAGAAGAAGTGTGGTAGTTCGGGACATTACATCTCCGTTTTTCCTCAGCGCCCGTTAAACTGCTCGGCTCGTTAAGTTTGGGAGGTTTGTTAGCGAGCCAGTTTCAACCTCTTAAGAGTCCTGTCAGACCTCGTTTCCCTGCTACTCTCATAAATAAGGATCAGAGTTTAGCGATTAAGCTTTCATTGATTCAGGTGCCGATGACAGCTTCATTGATGCCGACTTAGTGGAACAGCTGGGGCTTTCCAAGGAGCAATTACCGGAAGCCATTGAAGCAACCACTCTGAACGGCAGTGTTCTGGCACGGATCACTATGAGGACTGAACCGGTTAAGATGTTGTTGTTGGGGAATCATTCAGAGGTTATTTCTTTTTTCATTTTGCCTTCCCCCCATGTACCTCTGGTTCTTGGATACCCCTGGCTAAAGGAACACAATCCCTCGTTCGATTGGGTGACTAGAAAGGTAACTAGTTGGAGCATTGAGTGTCATGCTAACTGCCTCAGGACTGCCTGTTCTCATGCTGTCCCCAGTCGGGTTTTTGAGTCTGCTTCTCCTGATTTGTCCCTGGTTCCTGAAACATATCACGAGTTGGGTGAGGTGTTCAGAAAGCTCAGTCACTTCCTCCCCACCGACCTTATGATTGTACAATTAAGCTGTTTCCTGGAGCTGCCTTTCCCAAGGGACGGTTATACAGTATTTCTCGACCTGAGCGGGAAGCCCTGGAACCCTACATAAAGGAGTCTCTTGCTGCAGGTCTCATTCGTCCCTCGTCATCACCCCTGGGAGCTGGATTTTTTTTTTGTGAGTAAGAAGGATGGCTCTCTTCGACCGTGTATTGATTATCGGGGGTTGAATGATATTACGGTCAAGAACAAGTACCCCTTGCCCTTGATGAGCTCCGCTTTCAATTCTTTACAGGGTGCTACTGTGTTTACGAAGCTTGATCTACGCAATGCGTATCATCTGGTTCGGATCAAGGAGGGGGACGAGTGGTTGACTGGATTCAATACACCTATGGGACATTTCGAGTACCTGGTGATGCCGTTTGGACTTTCCAACGCTCCAGCAGTGTTCCAATGTTTGGTGAATGACGTGCTGAGGGATATGATCGGTCTGTTTGTGTTCGTTTACCTGGATGACATCCTGATTTTCTCCAAGGAGCTTTCCAGCCACATCCAGCATGTTAAGCAGGTCCTGCAGCGGTTATTGGAGAACCGTCTGTTTGTGAAGGCAGAGAAGTGTGATTTTCACACCCACACTACATCCTTTCTCGGGTACATCATCTCCAGGGGAGAGATCAAGATGGACCAAGAGAAGGTTCGGGCGGTTCGGGATTGGGTCCAGCCCGGTACGAGATTGCAGCTCCAGAGATTCCTGGGGTTTGCGAACTTCTATCGGAGGTTTATCCGTGATTACAGCCGGGTGGCCGCCCCATTAACCTGTTGAGGATGGGGGCGCTGTTGAGACTATTTATGCTAATTGGGTAATTTTTGAAACGGCTTCCCACAAAATCCTTGATCGTACAATATGCATATTATTATTATTATTGGATAGAAAACAGTCTATAGTTTCTATAGGAGTTGAAATTTTGTCTCTAAGTGGAACAGAGCCCATTCTACAGCAATTTCCCTGACATGGAGTCAGATTTCAGAAATGTTGGCCACTGTTCTGAAGTCAGTTAAAAGGGCACTGTTATTGCTATGACTATACAGACACTGCTTACGTCTTCCCCTGGATGCCTTTACGTGATGACGATTTCAATGGGGTCGATTGCGCGTTCACAGGCACTACAAATGAAAAAACCCTGAGGCTAGTCATTCTTTTGGAGCTGCGTCATGCGCCTAGAGGACACCGGCCCGCACCTGTTCCAAGCATTAGTGAAGGGGGTAATATTACTCGGGTCATGTTTCTACTCGTTATGGGAGTTAAAAACATCATAAGGTAGTTAATTTAAAGTGTTTTATAGCAATTTATATCCGTTTAGTGCGATTTTGGGACATTTATTTCTTTAACGCTGTGAATAGCTGGGCACGCTTTCAGTTCATCCCGAACGCAGTTGGCATTTCCACATGGCAAGAGGACAGCTTTCCACCAAAAGACGATTACTCCCAAGAAAGGATCCTTTGCCCAAGATACTGATGGAAGAACAGCTCAAAGTAGGACATTTTTATTATGATAAATCGTGTTTCTGTCGAAAAATTTTAGTGGCTTAGGACGCCATGTTTTTTGACGTAGCTTCGCTTGGCGCAAACTGTATTGAAAAGTAAGGATAAATTAAAAAATGTAATTCCGCAATTGTATTAAGAATTAAATTGTCTATCAATCCCTGTCCACCCTATATTTTTTAGTCACGTTTATGAGTATTTATAAGAGTAGATCACTGTCTAAGTGGCGCAAGGACATTTTCTGACCAGCTGAGCTACATTTCACATTGTCTAACCATGATTTTGGTGGCTAAATATAAACATTTTCGATCAAACTCTATATGGATTGTGTAATATGATGTTACAGGAGTGCCATCTGAAGAATTCTGAGAAGGTTAGTGAAAAAATTAATATATTTTTGGCGATGTTGACGTTATCGCTCTCTTTGGCTAGAATCAATGCTGGGCTGCTATGTGCTATGTGCTATGCTAATATAACGATTTATTGTGTTTTCGCTGTAAGACACTTAGAAAATCTGAAATATTGTCTGTATTCACAGGATCTGTGTCTTTCGATTCGTGTATGCTGTGTATTTTTACGAAATGTTTGATGATTAGTAAGTAGGTAAACACGTTGCTCAATGTAGTTTTTCTATTCCATTTGTGACGGTGGGTGCAATTGTAACCTATGCCATCTACCTGAAATATGCACTTTTTTCTAACAAAACCTATCCCATACCATAAATATGTTATCAGACTGTCATCTGATGAGTTTTTTTGTTGGTTAGGGGCTATAAATATCTTAGTTTAGCCGAATTGGTGATGGCTACTGGTGTTGGTGGACAAATAAAAGATGGTGGATTATGCTAATGTGTTTTTAGGTAATAGATGTACATCTTTACATATTGTGTCTTCCCTGTAAAACATTTTAAAAATCGGACATGTTGACTGGATTCACAAGATCTGTGTCTTTCATTAGCTGTATTGGACTTTAATGTGTGAAAGTTAAATATTTTAAAAAAATATTTTTTTTGAATTTCGCGGCACTGGTTTTTCAGTGGGGGGGGGGGGGGGGGGGGGTGCCGCTAGCGGCACGCTGATCCTAGACAGGTTAACTGCCCTGACGTCTTGCACCAGAAGGTTCTGTTGGACTCCTGAGGCAGACCGAGCATTTCTGGATTTGAAGAGTCGATTCACCAACGCCCCGATTCTCTCTCAACCTGACACTTCCCGTCAGTTTGTTGTTGAAGTGGACGCGTCTGATGTGGGGGTGGGCGCCATCCTGTCCCAGCGTTGTTCCACTGACGGTAAACTCCATCCCTGCGCTTTCTACTCTTGTCGTCTTTCTCCAGCTGAAAGAAACTACGATGTGGGTAACCGGGAGCTTCTCGCTGTGAAGCTTGCCTTGGATGAGTGGCGTCACTGGTTGGAGGGAGCGGAGCAACCGTTTGTGGTCTGGACTGACCACAAGAATCTGGCTTACGTGCAATCGGCTAAACGTCTCAACTCCCGTCAGGCCAGGTGGGCTTTGTTTTTTGGACGCTTCAATTTTTCCCTGACGTTCCGACCTGGGTCGAAGAACGGCAAGGCGGACGCCTTGTCCCGGATGTTCTCCAAGACGGAGGAGAGTGGGGCCAAGACTGAAACGATTCTTCCCCAGAATCTTGTCGTGGGAGCCGTTACATTGAGGATTGAGGAGGATGTGATGGCGGCCCTTCGGACGCAGCCCGGCCCTGGTAACGGTCCACCTGGTCGGTTGTTCGTGCCTGAGTCGGTCCGTTCTGCTGTTCTTCAGTGGTCCCACGCCAGCAAGATAGCTTGTCACCCTGGCGTTGCTCGGACTATGGCGCTACTGCGCAGACGATTTTGGTGGCCTGCCATGGGAGAAGATACCCGGAGGTTTGTTGCCGCATGTCCTGTTTGTGCTCAGAACAAAAGTACCAATCGGCCCAGCTCTGGGCTTCTTCACCCTCTACCTATTCCTCGGCGACCTTGGTCGCATCTGGCCCTGGATTTTGTCACGGGATTGCCCCCTTCTGTTGGGAACACGGTCATTCTGACCATTGTGGACAGATTCAGCAAGTTTGCTCATTTTGTCCCTCTCTCCAAGCTTCCATCAGCTACGGAGACGTCTGAGATCCTGGTTAGGGAGGTTTTCAGGGTCCACGGATTGCCCAGTGACATTGTTTCTGACCGTGGTCCTCAGTTTACCTCTGCTGTTTGGAGATCTTTCTGTTTGGCCATTGGAGCTACAGTCAGTCTCACTTCTGGATTTCATCCTCAATCTAATGGTCAGGCGGAGAGAGCCAACCAGAAGATGGAGTCCACGCTGCGTTGTCTTGTCTCCTCTGATCCTACCTCTTGGTCATCTCAATTACCCTGGGTCGAGTATGCCCATAATACCCTTCCGTCATCTGCCACTGGGATGTCCCCCTTCCAATGCCTGTACGGTTACCAACCTCCTTTGTTTCCTTCTCAGGAAAGGGATCTCTCGGTTCCCTCTGTCCAGGCCCACATTCGTCATTGCCACCGGACCTGGCATCGGGCCAGGAAGGCTCTCCTTAGAGTGTCTGACCGGTATCAGATCCAGGCGAATCGTCGCCGTATTCCTGCCTCAAGCCGGTTCACCTCAGTCCTCTGTTGCCCCCTCCTCCTCGGATGATCGGAGGTGGTCCTGTCTACACGGTGCGCCGCATCATGGACTCCAGACGGCGGGGTCGAGGGTACCAGTATTTAGTGGATTGGGAAGGATATGGGCCAGAGGAGAGGAGTTGGATTCCTCGACGACCTGCTTCGTGACTTCTACCGCCTCCACCCTGGTGCTACAGGTAGTCCGCCCGGTGGCGTTCGTCGGAGGGGGGGTACTGTCACGAATCCCGCTTCCTGAGTCTGGGTTTGCCTGTGTGTCTGTCCTGGAGTGTGTTTCAGGTGTCCTGGAACGCACCCTGTCTGGTTGCCGGGCGAATTAGCTTGTTGGGAGATTGATGTTCACCCGCACCTGTGTCCCATCAGTAATCTGCACACCTGTCCTGATCATCATCTCTCCCCTTCAAAAGCTCTGACCTGACTTCCATTCCCTGCCGGATCGTTAGCCATGAACAGTATGTTGTGCCATAGTATCAGACTCAAGTTGGATAGTATTTGTTTTGTTGTTTTTGTTTACGTATTGCTTGCCTTGAACTTACCTCCGTTTGTTTTGCCTTCAGTTACTCACCTGGATCATTCACCCCATTCCCGCCTGGTTGACAGAGGATTCCGCTACTCCATTGGATTCACCTATTTCCTCTCATCAATTCACCACCGCTGCCCGCTACGCCATCTGGATATATCTACCCTTTCATATTTAATTGTAAATAAATACTCACCTTCTTCCTACGCTCCTTGTCCTGGTCTGCTTCTGGGTTCGATCTTGAAAGAACGTGACAGATTTGCTGCATGCAGCAATGTTCATCAACTGGTGTGGAGAGCAACATGCCTCCGAGGACAGGCCGTTAGTTCGCCGAGACGGAGGAGCCGTGGAGGAGTCCGAGCCATCCACATCCACCGATGATGACAGCTTTCTGGGTGGACAAGAAACGTTGGTCGCACCAGGCCTAGCCACACCTCCAAACAATGCCAGCAGGGACCCTACAGTTTGGGAACCGGACTCAGATCCGTCGCTCCACGTCCCCAATGACAGTGGTGCTGCTGTTACTGCATGATATTAATCCAAGGGTCTTTTTTCGTCCATGCAGCTGACATCTCTTTGATGTCGCATCGTGTTGCTTGGAGGCGCTTGAGTTTTTAACACCATCCAAGAGATTTAACATTTTTATCCGGGACGTGCTGAAAGAGAACGTAAAAGATGGACTCACTCCGGGCTTTCACACGAGAAGTGAGAGCCCGGTGGAGACTATGAAACCTGTGCGTTACAAAATCAACCTCCAAGAAGCAGTGCATGTTTTTGCTGCCAGGAAGGCCAGGCGAGTCAACTTGTCTTTGAAAAGGTAAGCGTTGATCATAAACTCACATTCATTCTATCACTGAGTAATTTGTAAGATTACTCAATTATCTGTCACCTGTTTACACTGTGATGTTAAAACTAAAAGAGACTACATCTGTAAGGGGTGCGTAACTGGTGGCAGAGAAGTCGAACGCAGGAGAGCAGAACTTGGTGAATAGCCGGAGTAGTTTAATATATAAAACTAACGGCATACAAAACAACAAACACATGGGTACAAAACCCGTAGCGCACCAGTAACACATAGCAAGAGTACTTACAAATAAACAATTCCCGACAAATACATGGGGGGAAAAACAGAGGGAAAATATACAACATGTAATTAGGGAATTGAAACCAGGTGTGTGTGACCACAAGACAAAACAAATGGAACATGAAAAATGGATCGGCGAGGGCTAGAAGACCGGTGACGTCGACCGCCGAACACCGCCCCAACAAGGAGAGGAACCGACTTCGGAAGAAGTCGTGACAACATCCTTATCTCTCTGTTTCTCAAAGATTTTTTGATTTCAGGACCATGGACAGCTATGGAGAGAAAACATCGCTGACTGCAATGCAGCACCACAGCAGAGGAAAGAGGCCGCTCTAGGCTGGCCATGAAATGAAGAAATGCTGAAACTGATGTTCGTCAATCAAATTCGATATGTACATAAACTAAATTCATTAAGGTTGGGTCAAAGACAGAAAGCTTATTTTACACTGCTCCATTTTAGCAAGGATTTTGTGGGGAAAAACTAATTATGATTATATTTGTATCACTTTTTTGCATATTTTGTAGCTGAGATTCTAATTTACATCATCCGAGGTGTATGTGCTGTGCCCACAGCATGCATACTCTTGAACACATTGGCAAAGAAGTTTTGTTCAAATGAAAAGGGATGCGGTGACTGAAATCAAATGGAACGAATAGGAGATTATTTTTTACCTTTATTTAACTAGGCAAGTCATTTAAGAACAAATTATTCTTTACAATGAGGGCCTATCCCGGCCAAACCTGGACGATGCTGGGCCAATTGTGCGCCGCACTATGGGACTCCCAATCACAGCTGGAAGTGATACAGCGCCTTAGACCGCTGCGCCACTCGGGAGTTGGGATTTATCAACAATTTTATCCAATGAGTATTGTAGACTATGAGTTTCAAAACCATACACATTAAGGGATATATACACAGAGAAGCAAATCATTTAAGACCACCCTCCAACAAAGCCCTTCAAAATGTGAGAAATCTTTCAAGATTCAAGCGTCAACAATATACTGTTGCTTCTGAAAATAGAACATCTCATAACACTATCTTAAGTCCTGTATGTTACTACACAGTAATAACCGTAGTAACAACATCAAGTGTTATGCAAGTGTTATTTCTCACATGCATAAGTGCAGTGTAGTGTAACATTGTAGTTACATAGGATTTGCTACTACTATGCTGTTACTAATGAACGTCTCCAACAAATAGGCCTGCAAAGCCAATCAAAGAGACCAAATGTATACTCCCTCTCTCTACCATATCTCACTATAACTCCCCCACTCAAGTTTGTAGTCAGGGATTGATGTTTCAAAAAATATATTATTATTATTTTTTAGTTGTTGTTGAGAATTTAGAATTTGCACCACTAAGGTTCTCACAGGGTCTCTCTCCAGAGGACTGTTCTGATCCTTATGGATGAGCTGAGGGAAGTGATAATGACATACAGTGACTGCTGCGAAAATGCAGCTGGGTGTTGGAGTGTCATCTCGATAAACTCCCCAGGCAAAGTCGAACCTCATCCAATTAAACTGTAACATATGTCGAAGTTAAGCGCCATACCTGGTTAGCGGCACATTGTTTTGAATAAATCACTTGAAATAATCCTCTCAGGCTAAGTCTTTAACAGTCACCTGCTATTTGTTGTTTCAGCATGGATGGGCTTGTATTTCCATGCTCTGTCTGCATGTTTTCCAGAGTAGCCTTGGAAATCCCTAAACGCCAGAACAATCCATTTCACCCTTCGACAAATTCTGTATCCGTCAATGCTCCAAAAGACGGGAAATAATGTATTCACCAACCCAGGCATTGATCTAAAAGGAAGCAGTGGATTATAATAGTGTTCATAAAATCATGTGCATTCCACTTTGTGTATACCCTCTCAGTGATAACATTGTATTAGTTCACTTCTTACATCGAGCTGTCCTCAATGTACCCATGATTTAACTGGATTTCCATGCAGATCTTTAATTGATTGACGCATCATTTGCACAAACATCAGGTGCTGGTATCACAGCATTTTTCATCAAGTTTCTATCAAAATCTTCATATTGTTCTTCTCCTCAACCTCCCTCCCCACACGCACACAAACACATACCCCCCCACACAAACACACACACTCTGTCTCCCTCTCCCTCTCTCTCTCTCACACACACAATCTCATAGCACTGCCCCTCCACCTCCACACAAACTTCCCTCCCTCTAGTGTGCATGTCTTAGACAATGAGATGGGGGAATCTAACTCCCTGTTCGCCTCCTCTCTCTGACCAGTGAACACATTAAGGCATTACTCCTGTGGAGTGAGCTTAATTATCCCCAGTTGTGAGGTGATGTGGAGGTTCCTAATTGGCTTCATTTACATGGACAGCTAATCCATTGTGAGGGATCAGGCCAGCGGGCCTCCAAGGAGACACAGGCATGAGCCTGTAGCTAGCCTGGACACGCAGGTACCTTGAGGAGACGAATATACTCCACTGGCAATGTAGGTAAAGTTAGCTCATAATGGGAAGCTTAATAACTATTCGTTATGAAACGTCTCAACCGCAAGGTTGTAACATGTTACCACGAAAGCTTACAATGAAACATTGCTTCCAAAATAAATACAATTATATAACTATGAAAATGTGTTAGTCTTACTTAGAAAATACTTATATTATGTTACTACACTGTATTGTGGTGAAAACATGCCTATTTTAAGCGTTAGGCCTTTAAGGTTGTAGGTAGAGGTGTGGTGGGAGGCGGATTTGGGCACGGTTGGAGTGCCTTTTTGCTGACCCATATTCCCATGTTTCTGGGAATCAGAAGTTCCCATTGCGAGAGAGACAGGTTGAGGTTGCCGGGGTCAGAGTATAACAGAAAGTGTCATATGTTGAGCCAGTGAAGAGAGTGGGGGATGATGGGTCAAGGGTGAGTCGTAGGCCTAGGCCAATAAGGAGTGATACAAATTTGTGCTTCAGTAACATTGGCTTCTTAGCATTCATTGCCATGACTATCAACTGTACCGCAGAAATGGAACATAAATCACAGAAAATAGAAAATATATGTTGTGGTGGCAGCTTTAGAGAACTACTTGGGTGTACAAGGTTTTACTGCAGAAACATTACACGGTGCATCGGCCTGGTATTGGATCAGTTAGGTTCAAAGAATTGGAATGGGGTGGTGAGTTTTATTTTTATGAAATAGTGATATACAGTATAGGTGTAGGATTAGTAATTTTTTTTGACCCCCTTCCTTTTTTATTGTTGTATCACAAAATATAACGTCATCGACCACACACTACCAAACACACTACCAAACCGAAGAAGAAGTAGTAGTGGTGGGAGGCGTGTCCAACCGACAGGGGACATCTTGAATTAAGATGAGAGGGATTTCAGGCCTTTCTTTGCTTTTTTGCCATATTCCACACTGGTTTGGTGGAAAATAGACATTGAATAGTTCAGAGCTATCCATTTCCATTGGACCTATTGGATTTATGTGGGATTATTGACTTTTTACCTGAGATTGTGTTGGGATTTTTTTTGTCTTTTTTGTGTGTCTTTCTATTGGATTTGATCTGTTTCCTTGCCATTGGAGTTGGACTTCCTTTAAAAGACTCACCCAGAGATGTGTTCAGTTTGCTTGAATGTTTGCTATGTTGCGGAATGGTTTGTACTGAACGACACGTTTCCCACAAACGTTCTTTTACGTTCTTGAAAAGACTTTGAGGTACGTTTGTTTCCATTTGGTGGGTGTGACGAGGTGTGGCTTGAATCATTGAGTGACGTATTTAACTTGTTGTTCAATACAGCACTGTTTCCATTCAATTGAGCATTTCAGAATGTAACAACATACTGAATGCAGCCTAGATGATATGGACTCAGGTTTTCATTTACGTTGTGGTTTTGCTCTTTGGACTGTTGGCTCTAACATGACTGCTTTTTATTATTGTATCAAACTTTTGCTGCTTAGCCTTTTTTTCTGTCAGTACACTGTTGTTGCACTGAACAAGTTTCCCATGCTTAGATTTTTAGCCAGTTTGTTGTTTATGCAAGTTTGTTCCAAGGTTCATAAGGAAAGTGATGGTTTTGAGTGGCGTCCTTGTAAGGTTTTGTATTTATTTTCTTAGTCAACCTTGTTCTGTTTCGTTGTTCTTGAACATAGCCCTGTTTCCTTGTGTTCTTGAATGTAGCCCTGTCTTTCATGTTTGTTAATTGATTTCACCTGTTTTAGTTACTCACCTGGTCTCATCAGCTCCTGATTTAGTTCAGTTCATTCTGTTTGTGCCTTTGTGAGGTATTGTTCGTTTTGACTCTACTAAGCCTATTTCTAACTCGTTTGTGAGCCAGTTGTAGCCTTCAGTCCTAGTTTTGATTCACCTACCAGTTTGCCTACTTATGTATGACCATTGCTTGCCTATGACCACGACTCCTGCCTTCTGCGAAGGCGAAATAAACACCTGCCGCGCTCTGCGTGTGAATCTGTGCCTTTTTCTAGTATTCATTACAGTCCTTTTGACACAAGTATAGTATTAATTCAGTGATAATTTTGTTTCTTGTCCTTTTAACTTGAGGTTTATGTGCTACAATTTCAGAAATTACATAGTCTCTGCCATCCAATGTCCTTTTAGAATCAACACGGGCCAATGGGTGTGATCCACACACACCCTACAAATATGTTACTGAATCTGCTTCAGCTGTTTTCAACTATTAGCCGCCAAAGGCTTTCAAAGTGCTGTATTTTTGTCTGGAGGGAGAAAAGCAGCCGTGTATTGCTTGCACTTTTTTTTATATCTCCTTTGTTGGCGACCAATTCCGCCTGTCTGTGGGGCAGTGAACGATGACTGCACACAGAGCATGGCTGGCATTAATCATACAGCGAGATAGGAACAGTCCGAGAGGACGCATGCAGAAGTTTGGCACCTTACAGAGAAGACAGTTGGGTCCTCTTTATTGCTAAGACAACATTGTCTTTTCCTTGAGTACTGGGAGACAGTTTCTTCTCAAGTAGCTTCCAATGATAACATTAACAAATGTTCAATTGACCACTTTGAACAGCTTTGGGACACGTTTTGCCTTGATTGCCTGTGACCTTCGACATGACTCTAACAGTGTCATTAATAGCTGATGAAAGCACCAAACAGATACCACTTCATAATCAACAAAATGATCCCCCACCAACGTCAAACCTTCCACGGAGGTTACAGTTGCAACGTTTTGCCTCAGGCGCCCAAACTACCAAAGCTAGCATTCTATCAAAACTAATCTTAATTGGGTGCCCTCCTATGGAATTCCCAGATTTGCTCTAATCCAAAAACGGTTGAAGTTTATTAGGAAAATACGTGCTGCAATGTGCTGATAACATTGGAGTTTAATTGAAAGGCAATAGCAGCACTTCAAAGGAAGAAAACAACATTCACCTCCCGCCCCTACTCATTCCTTCAGCAAAAGGCATGCCGTCACGATGAAGAGAAAAGGGGTTTGGTGACACAGGAGGTTGGCATGCTCTACATACTATGGGTATGATGCAATGGGCATGTCATTTTGATGCTCTTTATTTTGAGCAAAATCAATGGAGTTTAGACTAGAGGCAATGCCTCAACAGAATTGTACCAGACCTTTCCACATGATATGAGAAATTCATCAGTTCAGTCCCAAAGCAATGATCTATCACCCACTGCAGGTGCTCTGCGCTCCTGTTATTTACGACTGGTATGGATTGAGTTCCAAATTGCACCCTATTCCCTATATAATGCACTACTTTAGACCTGAACCCCGTGCTCAAAAGTACTGTGCAAAAATAGAGTGCCATTTAGAATGCAGTCATAGTGTTCGAAGGAAACATGTATCACATTGGGTGTATGTAGAGTTATCTGTCTCACTTTTCTTTGGCTATATGGATGATTACATTTTGTTCCTACTTCAGTCCTGCAGCATGTTCCTGAGTATGCCCAATGATACTAAGCCCTCACTACACGATGGCACAACAGTGATGAGACAGCCTACAGGGAGGAGGTCAGAGACCTGCCAGGACAACAACCTCTCCCTCAACGTGATCAAGACAAAGGAGATGATTGTGGACTACAGGAAAAAGAGTACCGAGCACGCCCCAGTTCTCATCGACAGGGCTGTAGTGGAGCAGGTTGAGAGCTTCAAGTTCCTTAGTGTCCACATCAACGCCAAACTAGCATGGTCCAAGCACACCAAGACAGTCGTGAAGAGGGCACAACAAAACCTATTCCGCCTCAGGAGACTGAAAAGATTTGAGTCCTCAGATCCTCAGAAGGTTCTACAGCTGCAACATCGAGAGCATCCTGACCGGTTGCATCACTGGCTGGTATGGCAACTGCTCAGCCTCCAACTGCAAGGCACTACAGAGGGTAGTGCGTACTCCCCAGTACATCACTGGTTCCAACCTCTGTGTTGAGGATCAGCATGGCTACGTACCCTTACCACCTGGGGCCGGCCCGTCAGGGAGTCCAGGATCCAGTGGCAGAGGGAGGTGTTTTGTCCCTGGGTCTTTAGCTTAGTGATGTGCTTTGATGGCGCTATGGTAAGGAATGCTGAGCTGTAGTCAATTAATTGCAATCTCACATAGGTGTTCCTTTTGTCCAGGTGGGAAAGGGCAGTGTGGAGTGCAATAGAGATTGCATCATCTGTGGATCTGTTCGGGCGGTATGCAAATTGGAATGGGTCTAGGGTTTCTGGGATAATGGTGTTGATGTGAGCCATGACCAGCATTTCAAAGCACTTCATGGCTACAGATGTGAGTGCTACAGGTCGGTAGTCATTTAGGCAGGTTACCTTTGTGTTCTTGGGCACAGGGACTACGATGGTCTGCTTAAAACATGTTGGTATTACAGACTCGGACAGGGAGAGGTTAAAAATGTCAGTGAAGACACTTGCCAGTTGGTCCGTGCATGCTCGCAGACACGTCCTGGTAATCCGTCTGGCCCTGCGGCCTTGTGAACGTTGACATGTTTAAAGGTCTTACTCACATCGGCTGCGGAGAGCGTGATCACATAGTCGTCCAGAATAGCGGGTGCTCTCATGCGTGTTTCAGTGTTATTTTCCTTGAAGCGAGCGTAGAAGTAGTTTAGATCGTCTGGTAGGCTCGTGTCACTGGGCCGCTCTCGGCTGTGCTTCCCTTTGTAGTCTGTAATGGTTTGCAAGCCCTGCCACATCCTACGAGCATCGGAACTGGTGTAGTACGATTGGATCTTAGTCCTGTATTGACGCTTTGCCTGTTTGATGGTTTGTTGGAGGGCATAGCGGGATTTCTTATAATCTTCTGGCTTAGAGTCCCACTTCTTGAAAGCGGCACCTCCTAGCCTTTAGCTCAGTGCGAATGTTGCCTGTAATCCATGGCTTCTGGTTGGGTTATGTACGTACGGTTACTGTGGGGAAGACACCATCAATGCACTTATTGATGAAGCCAATGACTAATGTGGTGTACTCATCAATGCTATTGGAAGAATCCCGGAACATATTCCAGTCTGTGCTAGTAAAACAGTCCTGTAGTTTAGCATCTGCTTCATCTGACCACTTTTTTTGTTGAACCGAGTCACTGTTGCTTCCTGCTTTAATTTTTGCTTGTAAGCAGGTATCAGGAGGATATAATTATGGTCAGATTTGCCAAATGAAGGGCGAGGGAGAGCTTTGTACGCGTCTCTGTGTATGGAGTAAAGATGGTCTAGAGTTTTTTCCCCCTCTGGTTGCACATTTAACATGCTGATGGAAATGTGGTAAACCGGACTTAAGTTTCCCTGCATTAAAGTCCCCGGCCACTAGGAGCTCCACCTCTGGATTAGTGTTTTCTGTTTGCTTGTGGCGGAATACAGCTCAATAGGACTCATTGTGTATTAGTTGAATGGAAATGCTGCCTAGTTCTGTGAATGTGCACGGTTTGTTCAGACTATCAACACAATACAACAGAGCAAACAGGTCAATAGTACTAACCAGAGGCAATCTGCTCCGTCAAACAAATTATTAGTAGCATCCTCTGGACACTCTTTCAACCCATTACCGATCCACATGGTACTGATGCATGCAATCTAACTCTCCTTAGTGCAACATCTCTTTAGTACAATGACTATCTCTATTCGGAGCCAATGTGAAGATGGTGTACATCTGAAAAGGATTTGATGAAGAACTAATAGGTATGGTGTCTCTGTTAGCCTCAATCTCAGCAGGACTGAGTAGACCGCAGGCTGCTGTGAGGCCTGTCACACTGACACAGTAGCGCAGCCAGTCATTGACCATCTCAATCACTGAGTGATATTTATTCACATTTCCTTGAACTCTGCCCCTTCCAATTGGCCCCGGCTACTGATTTCCCACTGTGATTACCCATGCGGAAAAAGCCATCTTCTGCAAATTGGTATTTTGGGGAGGTGGCCAGGGTTCAAGGGTCACCTTTGAAGGTTGCAACAGATTGACGTAGGGGAAATGAGTGTCAATTTGCAGAGTCAGAGGTCTTCAATCTACTATTTACGCACAACTTACTCCAAACACAGCCCCTGAAGGAATACTTACCCCTTTTTATGTTTTTCGCTCAGCGCTCTGCTCTGCCCATGCAGGGGAGAAATACACACCACTCTTCTTCCTCCGCACAAACCAGCAATCTGACTCCACCAACACTCAGCTCGCCACTACAAGCAAATGAAAAAGAACTCACTCTCTCCACTCTCTCTAAGCTCCTCGGTCGGTAGAGGCCCTCGAACATCGCTGTGGAGCTGAAGCAGATATGAAGGAGCGGCTCCAGATAATGCAGGCCCTAGTCACCGCCTGGTTAATCAGAGGAATGGGAGAGAAAGGATTGCGTCGCTTGGAATTGTGTCTTTATGACTAATATGAAATTCAATTAAATCTATATGCAGTAATTCATCCTTTAAAAAGTGGGTATGATTAAGCCTGTTCCATGCTCAAGGCTTAGGCAGGAGCCTCACTGATGCACATGGGCTCTCTCCAAATGAGGCAACAAGAAGCCCCCTGATGATACTGCAGTTTTTTTCCCCTTTAAGTATGTACATATTCCTCATTTGTGTTTTAGTGGGAAATGTGAATATGCCATTTTTGATCAACTCAACTGTTATTCCAACCAATTCCATATTCACATGGTGAGTTATGTTGATGTTACAATATTTAATCTGACTGGTACATTGGACAAAGTATTATACGGTGTACATACTGTATTAGGGCGGCCTTGTACCTTTTTAAAAAGGTGAAAGCAAGTAGCAGGGATATGACGTGATTTTCTACCATTTTAACGCTGGTTACTTTTGAATGAATATCAGATATTGTTGCATGTTTATCGGTTTTAAAATGTCATTCCTTGGCATGATTCATCACTGGCCAAGTACATTTTCCAAAGGTTGAAAAGCACTAGAGAACAGCTCAATGTTACACCAAAAATATTATTGTGACAAGAGAAACTAGCTTGCCATTTGTCTTGACACCTATTTAGACTTGATATTTTTCTGCGATCAAAATCATCACTTTTGAAATGTATTTGGAAAAAACTTCAGTTTAATAAACTGCCACAACATTGACACCGAGCAAACAATATTCCACTAACCCCACTGTTCTAGTACAGCTCTATTGAGACTATTTTTGAGAAAAGTCATCTTCAAAGACTATAATTAAAACTGTACTGCCAAGTTTCCCAGGACACCACTCAAAACCGAAAATTGAAAAAAAGGGTACGATCCTTAAGAGGTTATTAATTAAAAAGAGATACATAAGGTCTCCATAATAGGACTGTCGTCAGATACATATGATGTGATATAGAAGCGTTTCCTGCTGTAATCATGTAACGACCTTGTTTGCGTGGAGATCAAAATGTTACCTACCATCCAGGAAATAAAATCAGAGGGATTTTGTTAATGGTACATGTGGCCGATAGAAGCTAACAGAGGACAGGGGGGAGGGTGTATTTGGATCATTTGCAATTAAAAACCTGAAAATAAAAGCCCTTCAGACAAACACCCACATACCTAGCCATAAAACCCTTCAGAATGCAAATATTTGCGTCTGTTTCCCAAAGATAAAGACCGGCTCACCGTATCCCTGAAGCTGGAAAGCCCGGTGTAATCTGGCAGTCTGCTCGTGTAACACAGGGGTAGAGAGAGAGAGAAGGAGAGGGGGGATAGAGAGAGCGAGAGGGGGGGATAGAGAAAAAGGGAGAGAGGATTGCTGAAAGCTGTATAACAGGTGACTTGTTGAAGTCAAAATACTGTAGACACCAACCGCCACCACAAAAAAAAACATTTTCACAATACATTTAGTTCAAGATGTGAACAGTCCTAGATGAAAGTTGATGCATGCTAACAAAACAGGTGTTCACACCAGCAAATATAAAAAAGCACACCAACAAGCTAAGATAGCATGTGTCCACAACGATACATAACCTTCAAGAGATCAAACGGAAAAGTATCAACCAACCAAATCAACAGAGGAATGAAAGCAGGGATGGCAAAAAATGCATGCCCTTTTCACATTGAATTTTTCAGTCACAATCTATAAATCTATTTATCTATTAATCTGCTGTTAAAAGAATGTGTCCCAATGATGAAGAAGGTTGTGAAAGAATGAACAGGGCAAATAACACATCCTATTATTGATTACATTGGTAAACAAGGGAACATTACAGTTCAGTGGACACTGTGCCATTTAAAAAAAACATTTTAATGGCACACCTTTTAGAAAACACATTGATCATCTGAAGAAAAAAAAAAAAACACTGAAAAACCATGGCAAAAAATGTCTTGTGCATATGAATTCACCTGTTTAAGACTCACGTTGTTGGTCTCGCCTTGTTTTGTGAGGCCCTCTGAATTTGCATCCATCCATGTTTCCCTTTTTTCATAAATGATGTATTGCTCCGCATTATCCCACACTATGTGCATCTACTCTTACGCGCATCCACCAATCATCCAGACACGTAGTCTTTCATCTGAAAAAGTCTGGAAGAGAAACCTTTTGAAATATGAAATGTGCCTTGCTCTCCTCCACCTACTTACATGGCTCCAATGGGTCTCCTCCTTTCTTGATACTGTACTTTTGGAATTGTCCACTGCTCGCTTTCATGGCGCAAATGAAATAATATTAACAATGTGGTCAAACCCAGCAGAAAATGTAAGGTATCTTGCTATAAGGAGTTAAAGGGGCAATCTGCAATTTTTGGACTTAATGTTATGTACCCATTGATTCTTGAGGAATATATCTTATAAAAGCCTCATGAGCTTAGTTCAACTGTCATACCCCATCAGAACCCAAAGTAAAAGCTTGTTTTACTCAAATGTTTGTAAACAAAGTAAATGTAAACACAAAGTAGTGTATATAGCCTCAAAATCTGGTTAAAACTTTAATTTTGATATCATGGAAGGTCATACCTTGCATCCCTAGCTCAGTCTATGAATTTGAGAGTGGTTACATTTCTCCTGCCCAATCCGTCAACTTTTTACTGAAACCGGTAGAGAAAACACTGTTATTGTTTCAACAGCTGTTTGCCGGTTCAAAGAGATGCTCCAAGGATTTTGTATCAGACAGGGTGGGAGGGGCGGGAATCATGTGAATTTGTCTTGGACGTGCTCTGACAATGCAACTAGTATTTGTCCATTACTGTTTATTCTGCCTATTTGCTTGATTATATAATAAAAACAATTGATTAAAAAAAGGAATATGAAACATAACTTTATGGGCAGCGGGCTCTATTCAGACCTAGAGCATTGGCTTGACTGGCCTAACCTCATAATCAAAGACAGTGCCGCTTCTTTAGAGGCATGGCCTACTTGGCATTGCCCGGCATAGTGCAGATCTTCATCGAGGGACTGACATCAAATAAATGGAAACAGTTGGTAACTCTGGGCTTGTTTGCATGCTGTTGCTGTCCTACCATGGACACCGTAAACGTCTCTCTCATTGGGGATGGTTGCTTGAATATACCATTAGAGTTGTTTGAGGAGTTTACCTTGTCTTGCATGAATGTCTTCACTGTTATTCTAACCACTAGGCAGGTAGCCTAGTGGTTAGAATAATTGGGCCAGTAACCAAAAGATTGCTAGATTGAATCCCCAAGCTCAAAAAGGAAACAAACACAAAGCAAACTTCTTAAGGAAACAGCCCTAATGTTGGAAACAAACATAGTTATGTTGTCATCCAGAGTCACATTTGTTTATTTTCCAATATATAGCACACACTATTTTACATACAGCAGGTTTTTAAATGACCAAAGAGGTACGTCTGCTTCGTGTTTTAATTATTGCCATGGAAAAAATATTGTCATACCGGCATCTTCCCGGCTCTACTATGTAAGTGATTTACTTACGTGTGGTTATTTTAACGTTTAAAAATTGTTCGTGTGTACACCTGGAACAGTAGTAGCCCTCCTGTGTGGCTCAGTTGGTAGAGCAAGGCACTTGCAATGCCAAAGTTGTAGGTTCAATTCCCACGGGGAAAAAGTCCCAAAATGTATGCACTTACTGCTGTAAATTGCTCTAGATAAAACCCTCTGCGTAAATGTAAAATGAACAGACACTTTTCAGCAGTAAGGACCTTAAAAGAGCACAGACGGCCTCTGATCATTAGTACGTACACTTTCAAATTGAAAAGGTATGTATGGCGGATTATTGATATGTCATGACCTTTCCGATACCAGACTCCATGTGGAGATGTATACACCAGCCATATTACCATTCTGTACATTTATATACACATTTGTCTTACTTGAAAGTAAATCCAATCAAGCAT
The DNA here is from genome assembly GCF_029448725.1 of Salvelinus fontinalis. Taxonomy (NCBI): domain Eukaryota; kingdom Metazoa; phylum Chordata; class Actinopteri; order Salmoniformes; family Salmonidae; genus Salvelinus; species Salvelinus fontinalis. The sequence goes on from NC_074666.1 coordinate 49,659,798, forward strand.
ACTAACGTGTGTGTCATCTTTGTCCAAACAACAATTATAATTCTTTTACATCAAAAGTAACACTTCTTTGAAGGGTGCCTTAGTGTGTACCGATTACATTTCTGCCGAGAGAACACACACAGCTTTGCAGCTTTTACAGTCCAACTCCATCAAGTAGACGACACGAAACACAAATGTGACCTACATAGACAGCCACAGGATAACGAGGCTACAGTTCACTTTAAAGCCTAATTTATACCTTAACGAGAAACAAATTGCAGGGCTACACACGTTTGCATTGTGCACAGCTATCTGTAGTCATTGTATTACGTATTGCGTAGGATATAAATTGAGCTCAATTAGGCAGTGAGTTTGGACTGGGGGTTCTTGATGAAAGCAATATAGAATATGGGAGATTGAGGCTGTCCAAATATGGACAATGTAAACATCAAATGGGAAAAATGGATTTAGTTCCAGATGTGAAATAGGCTTCTGTATGTTAATATAAGTTATCAAGTCATAATAACAATAGAGATGAATGAAATGGTGGGGCATGGGAATTTAATTCATGTGAAAAAGGATTCAAAGCAAATCAAACTCCTTTTTAAAGATGGGAGATTATCATAATATTGGGATTTCAATACTCTGCTTGATTGTCTAAGATTGGATACACAGTATAATTCAGTTCTGCTCTACCTTGATTAATACACAATCTGCAACAATCACATAAACGTTTTATAGGGTAAAAGTTAGCTAGCTTTTGAAGCTGTCTGTCATCAATTGTTTCATAAGAAATCTGTTATTTGTGTCGTGTATGGCTCTAATTGCAAAAGGCATTAGATTCAATTTATAACGACACGGGGAAATGCTGAACAAAAGCTGGGATCTGTTCAACATCGACTAACACAGGTGTGTGTGTGTGTGTGTGTGTGTGTGTGTGTGTGTGTGTGTGTGTGTGTGTGTGTTTTCAACCATCAATGCTGTCAGGGGATTACTGTTTTATTTACTGCTGTCCTCAAAGCTTTCTAGGGCTCACACACGCGCAAACACACACACACACACACCCTCTTTACCGCTTCGGTTTTGTTTCTTCATTTGAATTGATGCTTCAGGCTCCAAGACAAGGCTGGAAGTAACTCTCATAGCTAGACGCAGTGGGACTCATTTATTGAACTAGAAAATGCAACAATTTTTGCATGAAGTATGGAGTTCAGAAATTAATGTGCTTATTACGTCAATGAGAGCATTCTGAAAGTTCAGGAATGTGTCTCAATGGGGTAAAAATCCTCTTATTGAACTGCCTGAGAGCTTCACTTAATAAAAAAAGAAACTGGTAAGCCAGAATTGCTGAAATAGGACAGCCATTTGACTTAGAGCATTCTCTTTTTCCCTTAAATTTGTTAGGAATGATACAGTTAGAGAGGCTATATAGTAGCTTTCACATCAGTGGAATCATAATATGATAGGATGATAATGGCGCCGGAGGGGATGGCTGCCATTTTATGTGCTCCTAACCAACTGTGCTATTTTGTTAGCTTTTTCGCTTTGTTTGTAACTCATTTTGCACATAATGTTGTTGCTACTGTCTCTTATGACCGAAAATAGCTTCTGGATGTCAGAACAGCAATTACTCACCTCAAACTGGACAAAGATTTTTCTTTAATGTGTCTGACACAAAGAATATACTGCTTTGTCGAGACAAGACCCAAATCCCCGTCATCCGCGTGAAAAAAAAACAGAGAAAAAGGGGGAGGAGGAGGGGTGTCACGAATACCACCGAAGGTGGCTCCCCTTCCTGTTCGGGTGGCGCTCGGCGCTCGTCGTCGCCGGTCTACTAGCTGCCACCGATCCCTTTTTCCTTTTAGTTTGTTTTTGTCTAATTGTTTTCACCTGTTCCTTGTTGGGGTTTTGGGATGGGTGTTATTTAAGTTCGTTTAGCCCGCTGGTGTTTGTGCGGGCTTGTTGTTATTTTTGACGTATGTGGTGTTTGTGTTCTTTTGGGTTTTCGCTGTCTGTTTTTTTTAGTAACTATGGTTTACCCATCACTCTCCAGACGTTACAAGGGGGATGCCTTGTAGGAATTTGCCGACAAACAGGAAAACCACCACTACCCTCAAGGTTATTTGCCAATGTGCAAACATTGGAAAACAAACTGGATGATCTACGATTAAGACTATCCTACCAACGGGAAATTAAATCTGTAAAATTGTATGTTTCACCGAGATATGGCTACACAACGACACGGATAATATAGAGCTTGCTGGCTTCTCTGTGCATCGGTAGGACAGAGCAGCTACGTCTGGTAATACGAGGGGTGGGGGTGTTTGTCTATTTGTCAATAACTGCTGGTGCACGATGTCTAATACTAAAGAAGTTTCGAGGTATGGCTCGTCTGAGGTAGAATACCTCATGATAAGCTGTAGACCACTCTACATCTACCAAGAGAATTCTCTATTTTTCGTAGCTGTCTATTTACCACCACAAACGTATGCTTACACTAAGAGTGGACTCAACAAGCTGTATAAGGCAATAAGCAAACAAGAAAATGCTCATCCAGATGTGGTGCTCCTAGTGGCTGGGAACTTTAATGCTTAAATCCGGTTTTACCTAATTTCTACCAGCATGTCACATGTGCAACTAGAGGGGAAAAAAACTCTGGACCACCTTTACTCCACACACAGAGACACATACAAAGCTCCCCCTTGACCTCCATTTGTCAAATCTGACCATAATTATATCCTGCTGATTCATGCTTACAAGCAAAAACTAAGGAAGGAAGTACCAGTGAATCGCTCAATACTGAAGTGGTCAGATAATGTGGATGCTACGCTGCAGGACTGTTTTGTTAGCAAAGACTGGAATATGTTACGGGATTCATCTAATGACATTGAGTAGTATACAACCTCAGTGACCGGCTTCATCAATAAGTGCATCGACGACTTCGTCCCCACAGTGACCAGAAGCCTTAGATTACAGGCAACATCCGCACCGAATTAAAGGCTGGAGTTGCCACTTTCAAGGTGCGGGACACTAATCCGGACGCTTGCAAGAAATCCCACTATGCCCTCAGACAAACCATCAAACAGGCAAAGCATCAATACAGGACTAAGATTGAATCCTACTACATTGACTCTGACGCTGGAAACCCAGCCATGAGCTGCCCAGTGACGCAAGCCTACTACACGAGCTAAATGCTTTTTATACCCGCTTCGAGACAAGCAACACTGAAGCATGCATGAGAGCACCAGCTGTTCTGGACGACTGTGTGGAAAACGCTCTCTGCATCCGATGTGAGCAAGACCTTTAACCTTTCTAGCTCAGGGGTTCCGCTAGCGGAACACCCACAACATTCCACTGAAAAGGCAGCGCGCAAAATTCAAAAATATATTTTTAGAAATATTTAACTTTCACACATTAACAAGTCCAATACAGTAAATGAAAGATAAACATCTTGTTAATCTACCCATGGTGTCCGATTTCAAAAATGATTTACAGTGAAAGCACAACATACGATTCTTTCAGCCAACAATAGGAGTTAGAAAAAGCAGAAATATAGTTAAAATGAATCAATAACCTTTGATTATCTTCATCAGATGACAGTCATAGGACATCATGTTATACATGTATTGTGTGTTTTGTTCGATAATGTGCATATATATATTAAAACAAATCTCAGTTTACTTGGCGCGTTATGTGCAGTAATGTTTTGATTCCAAAACATCCGGTGATTTTGCAGAAATACTCATAATAAACATTGATAAAAGATGCAAGTGTTATTCACAGAATGAAAGATAAACTTATCCTCTATGCAACCGCTGTGTCAGATTTTTTTTTTAACTTTACGGAAAAAGAATAATCTGAGAACGGCGCTCAGAGCACAATCCAGCCAAAGAAATAGCCGCCATTTTGGCGTCAACAGGAGCTACAAAAACACTATAAATATTCACTTACCTTCGAATAATTTCATCAGAAGGCACTCCCAGGATTCCCAGTTCGACAATAAATGACTGATTTTTTCCATGAAGCCCATCATTTAGCCACTTGTTGTTAGCATGTTCAGCCCAGTAATCCATTTTCATGACGCACGAGCAATCCCTTCAGACAAAAACTCAAAAAGTTCCGTTACAGGTCGTAGAAACAAGTCAAATGATGTATGCAATCCATATTTAGGATGTTTTTAACATTAATCATCAATAAGGATCTAACCGGAGAATTTCATTGTCTGAAGAAAGAGCATTGGAACGAGAGCACTGTCTCTCGTGAATGCGCACAATGAGACCGAGAATTTCTGCAGACCACTCAAAAACCCCGGTGTCCTGGCTAAATTCCCAATCTGGCCCTCAAACCATCATGGTCACCTAATAATCCCCAGTTTACAATTGGCTCATTCATCCCCCTCCTCTCCCCTGTAACTATTCCCCAGGTCGTTGCTGCAAATGAGAACGTGTTCTCAGTCAACTTACCTGGTAAAATAAATATCATTTGGCACTATTTTGAAAATTTAGTTCTCACTTCCTGTTTGGATTTCTTCTCAGGTTTTTGTCTGCCATATGAGTTCTGTTATACTTACAGACATCATTCAAACAGTTATAGAAACTTCAGAGTGTTTTCTATACAATAGTAATAATAATATGCATGTATTAGCTTCTGGGACAGAGTATGAGGAAATTCAGTTTGGGCACGCAATTCGTCCAAAGTGAAAATGCTACCCCCTGTCCCGAACAGGTTTTAAACAGGTCAACATTCACAAAGTCGTGGGGCCAGACAGATTACCGGGACATGTACTAAAAGCATGCGCGGACCAACTGGCAAGTGTCTTCACTGACATTTTCAACCTCTCCCTGACCGAGTCTGTAATACTTACACCTTTCAAACAGACCATCCTAGTCGCTGTGCCCAAGAAAGATAAGGTAACCTGTTTAAATGATTACTGCTCCGTAGCACTCACGTTGGTAACCATGAAGTGCTTTGAAAGGCTGATCATGGCTCACATCAACACCATTATGCTGGAAACCCTAGACCTACTCCCATGTAGTCATTTAGGTATCCTGCCCAAATGACTACAGACCCGTAGCACTCACGTCCGTAGCCATGAAGTGCTTTGAAAGGTTGGTAAAGCCTCACATCAACACCATTATTCCAGAAACCCTAGACCCACTCCAATTTGCATACCGCCCAAACAGATCCACAGATGAAGCAATCTCTATCTCTACACTTATTTGAGAATACTATTCATTGACTACAGCTCAGCGTTCAACACCATCGTACCCTCAAAGCTCATCACTAAGCTAAGGATCCTGGGACTAAACACCTCCCTCTGCAACTGGATCCTGGACTTTGACGGGCCGCCCCCAGGTGGTGAGGGTAGGTAGCAACACATCTGCCACGCTGATCCTCAACACTGGAGCTCCCCAGGTGTGCGTGCTCAGTCCACTCCAGTACTCTCTGTTCACTCACGACTGCATGGCCAAGCACAACTCCAACACCATCATTAAGTTAGGTGACGACACAACAGTGGTAGGCCTGATCACTGACAATGATGAGACAGCCTATAGGGAGGAGGTCAGAGACCTGGCTGTGTGGTGCCAGAATAACAACCTATCCCTCAATGTAACCAAGACTAAGGAGATAATTGTGGACTACAGGAAAAGGAGGACCGAGCACGCCCCCATTCTCATCGGCGGGGCTGTAGTGGAGCAGGTTGAGAGCACCAAGTTCCTTGGTGTCCACATCAAAAACAAACTAGAATGGTCCAAACACACCAAGATAGTCGTGAAGAGGGCACAACAAAGCCTATTCCCCCTCAGGAAACTAAAAAGATATGTCATGGGTCCTGAAATCCTCAAAATGTTCTACAGCTGCAACATCGAGAGCATCCTGACTGGTTGCATCACTGCCTGGTATGGCAATTGCTCGGCCTCTGACCGGAAAGCACTACAGAGGGTAGTGCGTACTGCCCAGTATATCACTGGGGCTAAGCTACCTGCCATCCAGGATTTATACACAAGTCGGTGTCAGAGGAAGGCCCTAAATATTGTCAAAGACCCCACTCACCCCAGTCATAGACTGTTCTCTCTACTACACTATGGCAAGCGGTATCGGAGTGCCAAGTCTAGGACAAAAAGGCTTCTCAACAATTTTTACCCCCAAGCCATAAGACTCCTGAACAGGTAATCAAATGGCTACCTGGACTATTTGCATTGTGTCGCGCCACCCACCACCTGCCAACCCCTCTTTTACGCTACTGCTACTCTCCGTTCATCATATATGGATAGTCACTTTAACCATATCTACATGTACGTACTACCTCAATCAGCCTGACTAACCGGTGTCTGTATATAGCCTCACTACTTTTATAGCCTCGCTACTGTATACAGCCTGTCTTTTTACTGTTTTACTGACAAATAACATTTTATTTGATAACGAACCCTTTTTTGAGAATAGGTTCTACTAAGAGGCAGGGCGCTAGATTGCAAGCTAACAGGATACAGTGCCTGCTTACAGATGCAAGTATGACCAGCAGGCTAGTTATTTCCCTATAGCGCTCCTCTGCAGAGTAGCTCTCCTACATTCAGTCAATTACAGTAATCGACACAAACATTGTATGATTTGTTCTATAACTTAAAGAGATCAAACGTTTTCCTCTCTTTTTGTCTGGTTTCTCTACAGCTGTCTTATTGAGAGTTTAGTTTTGCCAAGGTCTGCCATTTCTTTAAATTAAATTCAAATAACTTTTATTTCCTGAGAAGGAACTTTATTTGTGGTGATGGACTGGTACAAACAAGACATATAACAACACAGTACCAACAGTGTTGGGGTGCCTGCTTTGTTGTTTGAATCCCATATTGCCCCTTTAAATCTGTATCGAAGCTGTCAGTCCATTTTCCAATGACAATTTTTGCATCATGTTGTGACATCTGAATAAATGTATATTTGAAGGACAAAATAGCAAATTCCGTCTATGTTGTTTGTTATAGAGAGCAATAGTTATGGCGTCTTTTTGTAGGCACTTATTGAGGCTAACTCCACCATGGCTCGTTGGCCAAAGCCTATGGGGCAATGATTTATATTTTTTAAAAGATAAATGCAGACCCCATTCTTTCAACATTTATTTCCCCCATAGGAAGGGCCAATGAGGTATAAAACGCTAACTAATATCTGTTTTTTTAGATCTACAAGCTGCCAAGCTTTATTGCTATCTCCACAAAAGAGCCATATGCCTCCATTTATTTACCAGGTGTTTGTTCCAATTGTGGAGCCTTGACAAGTAGTGCTTGCACACAACATAATTCGCCTTGAGGCAACTTGAATCCTCCAAAGTACCAAGTTAAAAAATATAATAACAAATAAATGCCTGGATATTTGTGGTCCCTCCAAAGGTAAACAGAAAAAGTTGTATTTTTTAGAGAGTGGATAATTAAAAAATGTGGGAATTGGAATTGGGAAAAAATAGAACTCAGGAGTCATGAGTGGACCATTGACATTTCTTTGAACTCTCAGTAGGCTACACTAATATGTTGTAACTGGTGTCCTCTGCACCTCTCTACATCTATCTACCACTACTTTCATGGTGGGGAACCTTTTAACATTAAGTTATAAAATACCGAACTGCCCCTTTGAGACTGATTGCTAATGACAGACAAGTAACTTGAACCCCTAGAAGATATGTATTCACACAAACATCCCTGGTGCCTCATTTATCAATCATGCTTAGGCACAAATCTGTGCGTAAACCATGAGTGGGATCAATTCAACGCGAAGTGTGAGATTTATCAATATGAATGTTGCTTGGGAGTGTGTGTAAATTTACGCACAGCTATAACGATGCGTACGTAAAGTGCCAAGTAGTGGTATAATGGAACTGCTTGTCAAGCGTAGAATGGGCAAAATATATGTTGAAAATGTGTGAAATTGTTTGAGTAGGTCTAATAATTAAATCAGTTTTGTATTAAATCAGTTTTGTATTTAATTGTGTTTCCATTGTGAATTCATGCAAAATATCGTGACAGGCTATATATAACATCAGTGCATTTGTTACGATAATAATCCATATAAAGTACAGTCATTTCTTAAATTAGAGGTCCATGTGAAAGGGAAACCATTGTTGAAATACTTTAAAATACTATACACCACACTGGTCGGGCTTGTCAGGGTACATCTATGACACATAACAAAAGAGGTAGGGAGACCCTGTTGATCTGCGATGGGGCTGGGCTGAGAGGGATGGCTTGAGTACCAAATGGCACCCTATATTCTAAATTGTACACTACTTTTGACCAGGGCCCTGACCAAGGACTAGGGTGCCATTTGGTATATGGCAGGGACTCCAGCCACGTGTGAGTCTACACTTGTTATCCAGCTTGTGGAATGGAGAGTTCTGGCTACAGCTAGGCCACAGATCATTTTTTTCATCGTGTGTAATCACTTGGCCTTTGCAATTAGATCGAGATTGCTTTTATTTCTAGCGGGAGATGGGGAACAAGCCCTGGCCACCTGTCAGGGGCACAGATCCTTAATCACTGGCCTTGAGTAAACCTTGCGAGTTTTAAAGATGTTTTAATGACCTGCCCTTTCCCTGCATCGCTCGCTCATCTGACTATTAGCGCCGGGGAGGACAGGAGGCTAATTGAAGTGTCACTCAGTGGAGAATTGTATTCTGTCTTCCCTCTCTCTCTTTTCCTTTTGGCGAGGAGAGAGTCATCTGTTTGATTATGACATCTTGGCCCATTTGAACACCCGGCTGAGTGAGATGACCACTGATTATAAGCAATGGAATCTCAACTATGATTATAGAGAAAACACAATAAGGATTGTTCTGATAAAGCTGTTGGAGTTGTCAGAGAGCGAGTTAGTGTGTGTGACAGATGAAGAGACCGCTGTTGCCATGTGTGCCAAGCAAAAACATTCAAACTGATAAATACATTAATACATTTTCTACGAGAAATGAACAGCCGTGAAACGATGATGAACTTTGCTGAATAGGCATATATTACCCAATCAAAGAGCGGCTCAGACATTTTGTCATTGGAAAAGTGGGGGATATTAGATTACTGCCAATTTTCAAGGACTGCAATTCTTAAGGAAGGCAAGGTTTTTAAATATACTACATGCATTGCAATACAAGGTTCTGTACGTTTTGATTCAGCCTACCACTACTCATCATGGGAGCTGAACCCATGGCCATGAATCAACTAATAATGTTTACCCACCACGGTATACGGATAAAAACAGCCAGCAGCACACCACCCTGCATCCCACTGCTGTCTGGCCTCTGAAGCTAATCTGGTCTCCTGGATGGGAGAGGGCTAGTAGTAGGCACTCTTTTCTCTGGTCTAATTATTTTTTGTTGTCCCAATGCCCAGGGGAAGTGATTGGGGACATTGCCCTGTGTAGGATGTTGTCTTTCAGACGGGATGTTAAATGGGTGTCCTGACTCTCTGTGGTCAAAAAAGGTCCCATGGCACTTAATCGTGAGAGTAGGGATGTTAGCCCTGGTGTCCCGGCTAAATTCCCAAATCTGACTCTGATACCTCATAGCCACCTAATCATCAAATCAAATTTGATTTGTCACATGCGCCGCGTACAACAGTACAAAATAAAAGCAACAATAACAAGCATGTATGCAGGGGGTACCGGTACCGAGTCAATGTGCGGGCGTACAGGCTACCCGAGGTAATTTAGATAATATGTACATGTAGGTAGGGGTAAAGTGACTATGTATGCATAGATAATAAACATCGTTTAGCAGCAGCGTAAAAAAGGGGGGGTGCAATTCAAATAGTCTGGGTATCCATTTGAGTAGATGTTCAGTAGTCTTATGGCTTGGAGGTACATGTTTACAATGCATTGCTGTTTACCATTATCTCTGGACTATTTGATGAACTTGCTCTTGCATAAATCTAACCTGAGTTAATAAATTAATTATATATACAAAAGTATCTGGACACACCGTCAAATTAGTTGATTTAGCTATTTCAGCCACATCCGTTGCTGACAGGTGTATAAAAATGAGCACACAGCCATGCAACCTCCATAGACAAACATTGGCATTAGAATGGCCTGTTCTGAAGAGCTCAGTGATTTTCAACGTGGCACCGTCATAGCATGCCACCTTACAAACAAATCAGTTTGTCAAATTTCTGCCCAAAAATAACTGCCCCGGTCAACTGTAAGGGCTGTTATTGTGAACTGTAAACGTGGAATGGGTCTAGGGTTTCTGGGATAATGGTGTTGATGTGAGTCCTGTATTGACGCTTTGCCTGTTTGATGGTTTGTTGGACACCAGGACACCCATTTGCCGCTTTCAAGAAGTGGGACTCTAACCTGGAACATTATAAGAAATCCCGCTATGCCCTCCAACAAACCATCAAACAGGCAAAGCGTCAATAAAGGACTAAGATCCAATCGTACTACACCGGCACCGATGCTCGTCGGATGTGTCAGGGCTTGCAAACCATTACAGACTACAAAGGGACGCACAGCCGAGAGCTGCCCAGTGACACGAGCCTACCAGACGATCTAAACTACTTCTATGCTCGCTTCGAGGCAAAAAGCACTGAAACATGCATGAGAGCACCAGCTGTTCCGGACGACTGTGTGATCACACTCTCCGCAGCCAATTTGAGTAAGATCTTTAAATAAGTCAACACTCACAAGCCCGAAGGCCAGATGGATTTGAATTTGTATTTGTATTTATTATGATTCCCCATTAGCTGCTGCCAAAGCAGCAGTTACTCTTCCTGGGTTCCAGCAGATATAAGGCAGTTTATACAATTTTAAAACATTACAATACATTCACAGATTTCACAAAACAGGCCCCTACTGCCCTCAGGCCCCTACTACACCACTACCACATATTTACAGTACTAAATCCATGTGTATGTATTGTGCATATGTTGTGTGTGTGTGTATGCATGTGTCTGTGCCAATGTTTGTGTTGCTTCACAGTCCCCGCTGTTCCATAAGGTGTTTTTTAATCTGTTTTTTAAATGTAATTTTACTGCTTAGGTCAGTTACTTGATGTGGAATAGAGTTCCATGTAGTCATGGCTCTATGTAGTACTGTGTGCCTCCCATAGTCTTTTCTGGACTTCGGGACTGTGAAGAGACATCTTGTGGCATGTCTTGTGGGGTATGTCCGAGCTGTGTGCCAGTAGTTTAGACAGACAGCTTGGTGCATTCAACATGTCAATACCTCTCATAAATAAATGTATTGATGAAGTGAAACTCTCCTCCACTTTTAGCCTGTAGAGATTGACATGCATGTTATTAATATTAGCTCTCTGTGTACATCCAAGGGCCAGCCGTGCTGCCCTGTCTGAGCATATTATAAAGTCCTTTTTTTGTGGCACCTGACCACACCTGACCACACTGAACAGTAGTCAAGGCGCGACAAAACTAGGGCCTGTAGGACCTGCCTTGTTGTTGTTAAGGCAGAGCATCACTTTATTATAGACAGACTTCTCCCCATCTTAGCTACTACTGCATAAATATGTTTTGACCATGACAGTTTACAATCTAGTGTTACTCCAAGCAGTTTAGTCATGTTAACTTGCTCAATTTCCACATTATTTATTACAAGATTTAATTGAGGTTTAGGGTTTAGAGAGTGTTTTGTTCCAAATACATTGCTTTAAGTTTTTGAAATATTTAGGGTTAACTTATTCCTTGCCACCGACTCTGAAACTATCTGCAGCTCTTTGTTGAGTGTTGCAGTCATTTCAGTCGCCGTAGTAGCTTATTTGTATAGTGTTGAGTCATCCGTACACATAGAAACTCTGGCTTTACTCAAAGTCAGTGGCATGTCATTCGTAAAAATGTCAAAAAGTAAGGGGCCTAAACAACTACCATGGGGAATTCCTGATTCTAACTGGAAAATATTTGATAGATTCCATTAAAGAACACCCTCTGTGTTCTGTTAGACAAGTAACTCTTTATCCACATTATAGCAGGGGGTGTAAAGCCATAACACATACGTTTTTCTAGCAGCAGACTATGAATAATGTCTAAAGCTGCACTGAATTCTAAGAAGACAGCCCCCACAATCATTTTATCATCAATTTCTCTCAGCCAATCATCAGTCATTTGTGTAAGTGCTGTGCTTGTTGAGTGTCCTTATCTATAGGTATGCTGAAATTCTGTTGTCAATTTGTTTACTGTAAAATAGCATTGTATCTGGTCAAACACAATTTTTTCCAGAAGTTTACTAAGGGTTGGTAACAGGCTATTTGGTCGTCTAGTTGAGCCAGTAAAAGGGGCTTTACTATTCTTGGGTAGTGGAATGACTTTAGCTTCCCTCCAGGCCTGAGGGCACAAGGGTTAATTAAATTGAAGATATCGTTTTCTATTATCCTCAGTCATTTTCCATCTAAACTCAGCAAAAAAAGAAATGTCCGCTCACTGTCAACTGCGTTTATTTTCAGCAATCTTAACATGTGTAAATATTTGTATAAACATAGCAAGATTAAACAACTGAGACATAAAATTTAACAAGTTCCATAGACATGTGACTAACAGAAATGGAATAATGTGTCGCTGAACAATGAGGGGGTGTCAAATCAAAAGTAACAGTCAGTATCTGGTGTGGCCACCAGCTGCATTAAGTACTGCAGTGCATCTCCTCCTCATGGACTGCACCAGATTTGCCAGTTCTTGCTGTGAGATGTTACCCCAGTCTTCCACCAAGGAACCTGCAAGTTCCCGGACATTTCTGGCGGGAATGGTCCTAGCCCTCACCCTCCAATCCAATAGGTCCCAGACGTGCTCAATGGGATTGAGATCCGGACTCTTCGCTGGCCATGGCAGAACACTGACATTCCTGTCTTGCAGGAAATCATGCACAGAACGAGCAATATGGCTGGTGGCATTGTCATGCTGGAGAGTCATGTCAGGATGAGCCTGCAAGAAGCGTACCACATAAGGGAGGAGGATGTCTTCTCTGTAACGCACAGCATTGAGATTGCCTGCAATGACAACAAGCTCAGTCGGATGATGCTGTGATACACCGCCCCAGACCATGACGGATCCTCCACCTCCAAATCGATCCCGCTCCAGAGTACAGGCCTCGGTGTAACGCTCATTCCTTCAACGATAAACGTGAATCCGACCATCACCCCTGGTGAGACAAAACCGCGACTCGTCAGTGAAGAGCACTTTTTGCCAGTCCTGTCTGGTCCAGCGACGGTGGGTTCGTGCCTATAGGCGACGTTGTTGCCGGTGATGTCTGGTGAGGACCTGCCTTACAACAGGCCTACAAGCCCTCAGTCCAGCCTCTCTCAGCCTATTGCGGACAGTCTGATCACTGGCGGAGGGATTGTGCATTCCTGGTGTAACTCAGGCAGTTGTTGTTGCCATCCTGTACCGGTCCCGCAGTTGTGATGTTTGGATGTACCAATCCTGTGCAGGTGTTGTTACACGTGGTCTGCCACTGCGAGGATGATCAGCTGTCCATCCTGTCTCCCTGTAGTGCTGTCTTAGGAGTCTCACGGTATGGACATTGCAATTTGTTGCCCTGGCCACATCTGCAGTCCTCATGCCTCCTTGCAGCATGCCAAAGGCAAGTTCACGCAGATGAGCAGGGACCCAGGGCATCTTTCTTTTGGCGTTTTTCAAAGTCAGTAGGAAGGCCTCTAGTGTCCTAAGATTCATAACTGTGACCTTAATTGCCAACCATCTGTAAGCTGTTAGTGTCTTAACGACCATTCCACAAGTGCATGTTCATTATTTGTTTATAGTTCATTGAACAAGCATGGAAATCAGTGTTAAACCCTTTACATTGAAGATCTTTGAAGTTATTTGGATTTTTACGAATTATCTTTGAAAGACAAGGTCCTGAAAAAGGGACGTTTCTTTTTTTGCTGAGTTTAGATTGTCAGACCCTGGTGGCTTGTCATTGTTGATAGACAACAACTATATTTCCACTCTTCCACACTGACTACGGAATTCAAAAGTACAATTCTGTATCTCATAATTTGGTCCGATATACTTGGATGTGTAGTGTCAGCGTTTGTTGCTGTGATGTCATCCCTAAGTTTGCTTATCTTGCCAATGAAAAAGCCATTATAGTTTGCAATATCAGTGGGCTTTGTGATAAATGAGCCATCTGATTCAATGAATGAAGTAGCCGAGTTGGCTTTTTTTCCAAAAACTTAAATTAAGGTGTCCCAAAGTTTTTTATTATCATTGTTTATATAATTTGCATTTGTTTCATAGTGTAGTTTATTTTTATTTAGTTTAGCCACATGATTTCTTAATTTGCAGTGCGTTTACCAATCAGTTGTACTGCCAGACTTAATTGCCTTACTTTTTGCCTCATCCCTCTCAACCATACAATTCTTCAATTCCTCATCAATCCAAGGGGATTTAACAGTTTTTACAGTCATTGTCTTAACTTGGTGCGTGATTATTATTAACTGGAATAAGTCGTTTCATAAATGCGTCAAGTGTAGCGTCTGGTTGCTCCTCATTACACACCACAGACCAGCAAATATTCTTTACATCATCAACTTATGATTACCAGGCCGTGTACTCCGAGAATGCGCTGACCAACTGGCAAGTGGGTTCACTGACATTTTCAACCTCTTCCTGTCTGAGTCTATAATACCAACATGTTTCAAGCAGACCACCATAGTACCTGTGACCAAGAATACAAAGGTAACCTGCCTAAATGACTACCGAACTGTAGCACTCACATCTGTAGCCATGAAGTGTTACAGAGTCAACACCAAACATACCAAGACAGCTGTGAAGAGGGCACGACAAAACCTTTTCCCCCTCGGGAGACTGGAAATATTTGGCATGTGTTCCCAGATGTTCAAAAGGTGTCAGAGGAAAGCCGATAAAGTTGTCAGAGACTCCAGTCACTCATGTTATAGACTGTTTCCTCTGCTACATCACGGCAAGCGGTACCGGAGCGCCAAGTCTAGGACCAAAAGTCTCCTCAACAGCTTCTACCCCCAAGCCATTAGACTGCTGAACAATTCATAAAAATCGCCACCTGACAATTTGCATCCCCCCCCCCACCCTTTTGTACACTGCTGCTACTCGCTGTTTGTTTGTTACCTATGCTTAGTCCCTTCGCCCCCAGTTGCATGTACAGATTACCTCAACTAGCCTGTACCCCTGCACATTGACTCGGTACCGGTGCCCACTGTATATTGCCTCATTATTGTTATTCTTCTTGTCTTACTTTTTATTATGACTTTTTATTTAGCCTACTTGGTAAATATTTTCTTCTTCTTGAAATGCACTGTTGGTTCAGGGCTTGTAAGTAAGCATTTCACGGTAAAGTCTACACTTGTTGTATTCGGCGCATGTAGCAAATAAAGTTTGATTTGATAGGAAGAGCAGCAAAATAACCTCAATTAGCCTTGCTACTTAAGCTACAGTAGCTAGCTGGCTGATTTAGCTGGCTACTGTAACTGTCTAGATTCTTTAAAACAATTTGATGCAGTCAAGACAGGCACTACCAGATGGTATGATAGATAACCTAATGGCAGCAACAAGTTTGTCTAACTAACACAAGTCAGTTTGGCTATCTCTCTCGCTCTCTCTCTCTCTCTTTCGCTCTCCCTCCCTCTACACCACACACAGACTTTCACACACACCGGCCCCTGCTCCTCTCTCGCCCTTCCCCCACCCTTCTGCTGAAACAAGCAGATTGCAGCGCACCGGCTCTCTTGAGTTGCGCAAGCAGGTCTCCATTGAAGTTTCAAATAAATGTAATGTTCTCTTTAAAACGCATGCAGTTTGACTATCTGGACATCCCAAAAAATAGAATGATATTATTTGAATAGTGAAATTATTTCAAATGACCATCCCTAGGTGAGATACAGTTCCTTCAGAAAGTATTCATACCCCTTGACTTATTCCACATGTTGATGTTACAGCCTGAATTCAAGTATATGTTTTTCTTACCCATCTACAAACAATACACACAATGACAAAGTGAAAACATGTTTTAATTGTTTATCTCCAAATGTATTAAATTAAATTCAGAAATATCTAATTTACATACATATTCACACACCCGAACATACATATTCACACACCGTTTTAATGAGTTAATACTTTGTAGAAGCACCTTTGGCAGTGATTACAGCTTTGAGTGGTCTTGGGTATGTCTGTATCAGCTTTGCAAATCTGGATTTGGGGATTTGCTCCCATTCTACCTTGCAGATTTTCTCAAGCTCTGTTAAATTAAATATATTTTTTGGAGACCATTGTGCTATTGGAAACTTTCAACACTCTAGAAATTGTTTTATAGCCTTCGCCAGATATATGCCTCATCACAATTATATCTTGGAGATCTATGGCCAGTTCCTTGGACTTCATGGTATAAGTTCTGCTCTGGCATGCACTGTCAACTGTGGGACCTTATATAGACAGGTGTGTTTCTTTCTAAATCATGTCCAAACAATTGAATTGGCCACATGTGGACTCCAATCAAGTTGTTGTGACAGCTCAAGGATGATTAAAGGAAATTGGATGCACCTGAGCTCAATTTGGAGTGTCATAGCAAAGGGATGTGAATACTTATGTAAATTAGACTTCTGTATTTCATTTTCAAAACATTTTCACAAATGTATGTTTTCACTTTGTCATTATGGGGTGTTGTGCATTTAGTCAATTTTTAATTTGGGCTGTATCACAACAATACTGTATGTGGAATAAGTCAAGGGGTATAAATACTATAATATGTTTTCTTCACACTATAGTAGGTGTTTCAACTACAGCTACAGGTAAGTCTGTAACCTTTTGGTATTTACATGTAGATATGTTGTACACCTTTCAGAGATTGCATAAAGAAGGGTTTAGGCTACTTTCCCTGAATTCTGTATGCATGTATACATACTCTTATCACCTTGAGACAAAGCCCCCAGAAAAAAACATGGAATAAATTATGTCCTCATTTATTTCAGAGGTAAAAGCCTACAAGCTGTATGCATAATTTAGTTGACATGACAAACATGGAAATTGGTTACCAGTTTGGCATCTCAAGCACTTCGAC
Organism: Salvelinus fontinalis; assembly: GCF_029448725.1. Lineage (NCBI taxonomy): Eukaryota > Metazoa > Chordata > Actinopteri > Salmoniformes > Salmonidae > Salvelinus > Salvelinus fontinalis. The sequence goes on from NC_074666.1 coordinate 49,676,784, forward strand.
CCAAAGAAAAATGTTCATTCTTGTCGAACAGATCTCTCTGCAGAGTTGAACCATTCATCAATTCCTCTGATTTTTTGAAAACACAGTGGATTTCTCTGAAGATACAATATATACTGTACACTGGAAAGAGATGTTTGATAGGGTTCCATGCATAAACTCTGGACAACACATTACATATTCATGAAAAATGATATATACATATTCATATGAGCTTGACGCCCTGATAAGTTCCTTTCCTGAGGATGGCTCACCTCTCACAGTTCTGGGTGACTTTAACCTCCCCACGTCTACCTTTGACTCATTCCTCTCTGCCTCCTTCTTTCCACTCCTCTCCTCTTTTGACCTCACCCTCTCACCTTCCCCCCCTACTCACATGGCAGGCAATACGCTTGACCTCATCTTTACTAGATGCTGTTCTTCCACTAATCTCATTGCAACTCCCCTCCAAGTCTCCGACCACTACCTTGTATCCTTTTCCCTCTCGCTCTCATCCAACACTTCCCACACTGCCCCTACTTGGATGGTATCGCGCCGTCCCAACCTTCGCTCTCTCTCCCCCGCTACTCTCTCCTCTTCCATCCTATCATCTCTTCCCTCTGCTCAAACCTTCTCCAACCTATCTCCTGATTCTGCCTCCTCAACCCTCCTCTCCTCCCTTTCTGCATCCTTTGACTCTCTATGTCCTCTATCCTCCAGGCCGGCTCGGTCCTCCCCTCCTGCTCCGTGGCTCGACGACTCATTGCGAGCTCACAGAACAGGGCTCCGGGCAGCCGAGCGGAAATGGAGGAAAACTCGCCTCCCTGCGGACCTGGCATCCTTTCACTCCCTCCTCTTTACATTCTCCTCTTCTGTCTCTGCTGCTAAAGCCAATTTCTACCACTCTAAATTCCAAGCATCTGCCTCTAACCCTAGGAAGCTCTTTGCCACCTTCTCCTCCCTCCTGAATCCTCCTCCCCCTCCTCCCCCCTCCTCCCTCTCTGCTGATGACTTCGTCAACCATTTTGAAAAGAAGGTCGACGACATCCGATCCTCGTTTGCTAAGTCAAACGACACCGCTGGTTCTGCTCACACTGCCCTACCCTGTCCTTTGACCTCTTTCTCCCCTCTCTCTCCAGATGAAATCTCGCGTCTTGTGACGGCCGGCCGCCCAACAACCTGCCCGCTTGACCCTATCCCCTCCTCTCTTCTCCAGACCATTTCCGGAGACCTTTTCCCTTACCTCACCTCGCTCATCAACTCATCCTTGACCGCTGGCTACGTCCCTTACGTCTTCAAGAGAGCGAGAGTTGCACCCCTTCTGAAAAAACCTACACTCGATCCCTCCGATGTCAACAACTACAGACCAGTATCCCTTCTTTCTTTTCTCTCCAAAACTCTTGAACGTGCCGTCCTTGGACAGCTCTCCTGCTATCTCTCTCAGAATGACCTTCTTGATCCAAATCAGTCAGGTTTCAAGACTAGTCATTCAACTGAGACTGCTCTTCTCTGTGTCACGGAGGCGCTCCGCACTGCTAAAGCTAACTCTCTCTCCTCTGCTCTCATCCTTCTAGACCTATCGGCTGCCTTTGATACTGTGAACCATCAGATCCTCCTCTCCACCCTCTCCGAGCTGGGCATCTCCGGCGCGGCCCACGCTTGGATTGCGTCCTACCTGACAGGTCGCTCCTACCAGGTGGCGTGGCGAGAATCTGTCTCCGCACCACGTGCTCTCACCACTGGTGTCCCCCAGGGCTCTGTTCTAGGCCCTCTCCTATTCTCGCTATACACCAAGTCACTTGGCTCTGTCATATCCTCACATGGTCTCTCCTATCATTGCTATGCAGACGACACACAATTAATCTTCTCCTTTCCCCCCTCTGATAACCAGGTGGTGAATCGCATCTCTGCATGTCTGGCAGACATATCAGTGTGGATGACGGATCACCACCTCAAGCTGAACCTCGGCAAGACGGAGCTGCTCTTCCTCCCGGGGAAGGACTGCCCGTTCCATGATCTCGCCATCACGGTTGACAACTCCATTGTGTCCTCCTCCCAGAGTGCTAAGAACCTTGGCGTGATCCTGGCCAACACCCTGTCGTTCTCAACTAACATCAAGGCGGTGACCCGTTCCTGTAGGTTCATGCTCTACAACATTCGCAGAGTACAACCCTGCCTCACGCAGGAAGCGGCGCAGGTCCTAATCCAGGCACTTGTCATCTCCCGTCTGGATTACTGCAACTCGCTGTTGGCTGGGCTCCCTGCCTGTGCCATTAAACCCCTACAACTCATCCAGAACGCCGCAGCCCGTCTGGTGTTCAACTTTCCCAAGTTCTCTCACGTCACCCCGCTCCTCCGCTCTCTCCACTGGCTTCCAGTTGAAGCTCGCATCCGCTACAAGACCATGGTGCTTGCCTACGGAGCTGTGAGGGGAACGGCACCTCCGTACCTTCAGGCTCTGATCAGGCCCTACACCCAAACAAGGGCACTGCGTTCATCCACCTCTGGCCTGCTCGCCTCCCTACCTCTGAGGAAGTACAGTTCCCGCTCAGCCCAGTCAAAACTGTTCGCTGCTCTGGCACCCCAATGGTGGAACAAACTCCCTCACGACGCCAGGTCAGCGGAGTCAATCACCACCTTCCGGAGACACCTGAAACCCCACCTCTTTAAGGAATACCTAGGATAGGATAAAGTAATTCTTCTAACCCCCCCTTAAAAGAGTTAGATGCACTATTGTAAAGTGGTTGTTCCACTGGATATCATAAGGTGAATGCACCAATTTGTAAGTCGCTCTGGATAAGAGCGTCTGCTAAATGACTTAAATGTAAATGTAAATGTAAAAACAAAGTGAAATAAAATAGAATAGAAAAAACAATTTGTCATTTCACACGTTCGTGTTTGTTGATAATGTGTTCGTGTTGTCATATAAACCTGCTTCAAGCAAATTCATAATGTTTTAGCATAAAAAGCCCCCCTAAAACAAAACAGCCTTACTGTAATTATCTTAACTGTCGAGTGTAATCATAGCAATGCAGGTATATTCATGAAGGTTCAGGAAGTAGTCTGGGGAGTTATTCAGTTGCTTGAATCCTCAAGAGGATTTGATAGTTATAAACTGGGTGGTTCGAGTCTTGAATTCTGATTGGCTGACAGCCGTGGTATATCAGACCGTAAACCATGGGTATGACAAAACATTTATTTTTACTGCTCTAATTACGTTGGTAACCAGTTTATAATAGCAATAAAGCACCTCAGGGGTTTGTGGTATATGGCCAATACACCACAGCTAAGGGCTGTATCCAGGCACTCTGCATTGCATTGTGCTTAAGAACAGCCCTGAGCCATGGTATATTGGCCATTTACCACATCCCCTCATGCCTTATTGCTTAATTATATTATTATTTTCAATGATGCTCTGATTTAATATCTTCTGTTTTTGTTAGAAAAGAAAGGGTCAACGCTGAAGATAAAATATTTGTATTTCCTGGTCTCTGAGGATTTAAATCTAGCCAGCTAAGTCAGCCATTGACTAGGCTATCAGAAGCTAGATAAAGGCATCTGCCATTAAACTCTATTAGGGCAAAATTTTGGAGTGACAGTCGAATCAACCAAACACATTTTGACTCAATGAGTTGGACCGTATTTACAAAAACGTATGGAAACTTCTGCCTTCTTGAAGGCTAGCAAGTCACCGCACAATAGCAAGCAGTAGTTTTCGCATGGTCTAGCTAGCTAGCTTTTGTTGTCGGCTAGTTTGCAGCGGCTTCAGCAGGTGTTATCAAAGAGGATGTTGTTGCTAATTTCTTAGCTTCTCCCTTCTCAAAAATAACTTTCAACAAGAAGTTAAGTTTCAAATGATCATCATCTGGTGAGTGGAACTGACATTTTTATTGCAGTGCGCTTGCTGTTAGCCATCTCTTTGAAAATAACTTGTGTGTGAAACGTTGTTGTATTCAAAGTGGAACTAACAGCATTTAAGCAACATGAAATCGTATTCAAATATGTTCATATACACCCCCAGGAAGAATATGACACTATTTTTAAAAAAATCTGACAAACGACCATTTTGATATGATCATTTTCACGTTTTCATAAATTCTTAGAATGTTTGGGAATTACATACACTAAGGCGTTAGTGAAAATTCTATAGCAATATATAGTGGGAAAGCGGCCGTGATTTGGACAATTAATAGACACTGCAGTCAGTAAAACGGAACTAAAACACCTGTCCGGAGTCTACACAGACCGGTGGGCTATAGCCAATCAAAGCTACAGTAGGCCTTTATACAAACAAGCCACTTGCCACACGGGCATGTCATCATTTGAACTGGACTGTGTGTTTACAGGCAGTTGCAACAGCGCAGCTTTAGATCATTAGAACGCATTCGCCAAAAGCCACAAAATACACATGAATGGATTTCTGCAAATATGTATACACCACATGAGTCATCTTACATTTGGGAACTTTACAGTCCTATTGATCAAACAACCATGAAAAGGTAGGCTCTCTCCCCCTCAGTTATGCACATCAACAACAACAAGATCAACAACTACTGCTAGCCAGAGCAAGAAAAGCTCAAACCTAACAATGGAACATTAAATAAACTCTGTCAAACTTTTTCAGCTAGTTGGCTGTCAAAAATGCACTGATAAACGAAGGGGGAATTGTAGCCTCCTCGCCCTTCTGCAACTTGCCTGCCATTGCATACTTGTCCCAACCAAGCACCCAAGCTAACTGGCTAAAGTTGGCTAGCTTGCTAGCTAGCTACTTCCAGACACAAATGAGAGAACACCTCACTCTGACCATTTTACTCGCCTTAGCAGAGCTGGTTAGGCTGTTTACATGTTATCTAGAGCGTTCTTGACTAGCTATTACTTGTTTTGTCTACGTTTACTGACACTGGTCATATTCAGCAGGTGTTGTGTGTTCGTAAACTCATCAGTTGTTCTGCACTCTGGCACAGAGCTCTGAAATCGTAGTAGATAGCCAGAGTGAATTTGCAAATGCAAGAGATATGCTAAATGGATAACAGCTGTTCAAGTTCTTGCTAGCTAACTAAATGACAGCTGCACAGCTATGTGTGCAGCATGCATGGGAAAATATTTTACATGCTTTGCGATTGTGTAGGCTACTTTATGCATGATTTCCTATACCTCGAATACACTACTTGGACATGAATCAATAGGGATAAAGAAGTGAGTATACGCAATACCCACTGAAAACAAAGTGGGCATAAGGCTTATACCTGCGTATAGCCTTCACTACATCACTGGCCTTTTTGTGTTATACAAAAATTGCACTCTCCTACATGAGTTGCGCTGGTATAACGGTTGCTGTTCTTTCAGAATCACGAACCTCTCACACAATGAAGGCCTATAGGTTCACCACTGCGCAAACATGTATAGATATAAAGGCTGATAAGGGACTGTATTAATGTTTCAAGAGAGAAGTGTATATATTTGACCTGGCGAAGCGGTTTTATGCGCTGACTGAATGGAAGCTGATCATTTTGAGTTGATTTACTCCCTTGGTCTCTGCTGGTCTAAGAAAGAAATGACTAGTCCTCACTGTCCAACACAGAGACAAGCTCGAGACACTCAATATGTGGTCATGAGACCGGACTCCTACTACAACACTGGACCAGGGGCAAGGGCTGCCCCGTTTAAGGGGGCACAATGAATTAGGACATTAACGATTTGGGCAGGGATCTAAAGTATGGAAATAAATATTTTGCTGTGTGATCTGGAATATTTATTTGGTAGCACTGTGCGCCTATAAAAAAATCTCCCAGATAATAATTGTTGTAATGATTAGGCTTTTCTGTACCATTGTTTCAGAGAGCCCTTGAGAACAAAAACAAGCACAGGTTTGTTAGTCATGGTTCAGATCAAATAAAACATTTTTTGTCACATGCTTTGTAAACAACAAGTGAAACACTTTCTTATGAGTCCTTTACCAACAATGCGTAATTAAAGATAAAAAATAACATATACCGTGAATATTTTGTAATATTGACAAATACACAGTGAATAACGAATAACAATAAGGGCTAAATACAGGGGGTACCAGTACAGAGTCGATTTGCTGGGGTACAAGGTAATTGAGGTACATATAAGTAGGGATAAAGTGACTAGGAAACAGGATCGATAATAGACAGTAGTAGCAGCGTATGTGGTGAGCGTGAAAGTGTGTGTGTGTGTGGTGCCAGTATGCATGTGTGCGCATGTTATGTGTTTGTGTCTGTGTGGGCGTATGTGGTGTTTGTGTGTGTTGGGGTGTCAGTCTAAGTATGTGTGAGTGTATGTGTAGAGTCCAGTGTGTGTGCATAGAGTCAGTGCAAGCAACTTAGTTCAAAAAAAGGTCAATGCAGGTAGTTTGGGTAGCCATTTGATTAGCTATTTAGCAGTCTTGATTAGCAGTCTCATAGCTTTGGTTATAGAAGCTGTTAAGGGTCCTGTCGGTTCCAGACTTGGTGCACTGGTACCGCATGCTGTGCGGTAGCAGGGAGAATTGTATGGCTTGAGTGGCTTGAGTCTGCCATTTTTTGCGACCTTCCTCTGACACCTGGTATAGAGGTCCTGGATGGCAGGGAGCTCGGCCTCAGTGATTCACCATTACTACAGTGAAAACGTCTTGTTTCTACCCCAAACAGTTCAAAAGATCAGACCCATTTTACCGGCACAATGGTTTTTTCATCCTATAGCGGATCGAGGGGACTGCAATTTACATTCATAAACCAAGTTGTGAGCCATTTTGACCAAGTGGAAGGTGGGAATTTACCAGTTGTGAAGTCGTAAATACCAGTTGGATGCAGCCACGTGCTTTGAACTCGTTGAGGATTGCAGATTGGATAATGGCCAACATGCTGCGTAAACCAAAAAACTAAAAGTGCAGCTATCATTCTTGCAAACAAACTATAGTGATAAAAAATCATAGATTGCCTTTTGTTTTTTGTTTCATTTAACTGCTAAAAAGTGCTGTTTTCAAGGTCATATCCTTAGAAGGTGAAATGACCATGTGGGAGAAAAAGGGAGCTCAGGATGATTGATCAGTTTCCAACTAGTAATTATCAGTTGGGGGGGCTGTTGAAGTAGATTTTTCCCAGTTGTTTGTGGTAAATTCCCATTTGGCTACAAACGCAGCAATAAACTACAAACTACATACAGGTCATTAACATTTGTTTACAATTTTTTCAATCTTCTTACCTCGTGTAGCTAACAACCTGGTCACTTTAGCAGTAAACATTTGTCATTTTTAGAACTGCATTGTTTACATTTTAATATAGGCCTATAGGGAAGATAGGAGATTCATATTAAAACATATATATATATTTTTTTCTAACTTGTTTGATAAGATTAGTACAGATTTTCTCAGGAGACCGCACATGGGGCCCGATCACAGGTTTGGGAACCGCTGTAGGCCTACTTCTCTCTCTCTTGCATGCATTGCAGCCTGCCTCAACAATGATCGCCACATCACCATCAGTTCAGTTGCCTACTCTCTGTAAAGCAAAGTTAATATCTGTAACCTTTATTTAACTAGGCAAGTCAGTTAAGAACAAATTCTTGTTTTCAATGACGGCCTAGGAACAGTGGGTTAACTGCCTTGTTCAAGGGCAGAACGACAGATTTGTACCTTGTCAGCTCGGGGATGCGATCTTGCAACCTTTTGGTTACTAGTCCAACGCTCTAAAAACTAGGCTACGCTGCCGCCCCCATCATACATACTTTCTGTCTGATTACATGCCATTAGATTATATATTATTGGTATTTTTACTTTAAGATGACAGGTATAATATATTATGATTAAGTAACATGCCCCCCTCATAAAGAATTATTATTATCTCATAATGATCCTGACTTAAGAAAACATGGAGGGTCATTCCATGTCATTTCAGCAAGCCATGACACCCACCATCTCAGATTTTTCTGAAATAGTTTCTGTAATTAGAAACAGATAAAAATTACCATTCCTGCAATGTCCGTTTGTTGAAATAAGATTTGATCTCTGAGAAATTAAGCTAACAATTTGTACCCAAATTGGCCATTTTAATTTACAGCCTTAAGACAATATTAAATATTTGTCCTCAGGCCTTGGTCTCAATTAGGCTCCCCTGATTAAATAAAAGTTAATAATGATAAAATAATAGTACTTAACATCTGATTGTACTAAACTTGTTTTCTAACAATAAGTAAGACATGAGGAATCCAAAGAAATTGTCAAAATCCACTCACAGACCCCCCACACTTGATTTCCAGTCTATGGACAAAGATTGACAGCAACCCATGCTTTGGTTTTGTTTACCTGGCAACTGTTTCAAATGCCAACGTTTTAGCATTTGCTGTACAAATCCAATGTTAATCAATGGTTTATTAGCATTTTCAAGCTTCGTATAATGAACATCATTGAGATACACAGTGAGTGGTGCAGCGGTCTAAGGCACTGCATCTCAGTGCAAGAGGTGTCACTATAGTCCCTGGTTCGAATCCGGGCTGTATCACATCTGGCTGTGATTGGGAGTCCCATAGGGTGGTGCACAATTGGCCCAGCTTTGGCTGGGGTAGGCTGTCATTGTAAATAAGAATTTGTTCTTAACTAAATTGCCTAGTTAAATAAAGGTAAAAAAATTAAATGGTGGTCAGTCTCAGCATAAATTGTTTCAATTTCATGCTAACATTGAAGACAGGAAGACACATTTGAAAAATCATTAGGCCAGTTCAAAATATTTTAATTGAGGTGACTGTACAGAATATGTATCTATAATTAATTGTAAATGTTACAGCATGTTGGATTCTTGCTTGAAACCATCAACCCGTGATTTAGATAAGACAACGCAATTGATTTGGATTGGATTGGTTTGTTCATTTGATATATACTACATGACCAAAATATTAATATGGAGTTGGTCCCCCTTTGCTGCTCTAACAGCCTCCACTCTTTTGGGAAGGCTTTCCACTTGATGTTGGAACAGTGCTGCGGGGACTTGCTTCTATTCAGCCACAAGAACATTAGTGAGGTCGGGCACAGATGTTGAGCGATTAGGCCTGACTCGCAGTCAGCGTTCCAATTCATCCCAAAGGTGTTTGATGGGGTTGAGGTCAGGGTTCTGTGCAGGCCAGTCAAGTTCTTCCACATCGAACTTGACAAACCATTTCTGTATGGACATTGCTTTGTGCATGCTGTCATGCTGAAACAGGAAAGGGCCTTCCACAAACTGTTGCCGTGAAGTTGGAAGTACAGGATTGTCTGGAATGCCATTGTATGCTGTAGCATTAAGATTTCCCTTCACTGGAACTATGGGGTCTAGCTCGAACCATGAAATAGAGCCTCAGAACATTATTACTCCTCCACCAAACGTTACAGTTGGCACTATGCATTCGAGCAGGTAACGTTCTCCTGGCATCCGTCAAATCCAGATTTGTCTGTCGGACTGCCAGATGGTGAAGCATGATGCTGTGTGCGGCTGCTCAGCCATAGAAACCAATTTCATGAAGCGTCCAACGAACAGTTCTTGTGATGATGTTGCTTCCAGAGGAAGTTTGGAACTCGGTTGTGAGTGTTGCAATCGAGGACAGACGATTTTTACACGCTACGCTCTTCAGCACTCGGCAGTCCTATTCTGTGAGCTTGTGTGGCCTACCACTTCACGACTGAGCCGTTGTTTCTCCTAGACGTTCACAGTTCACAATAACAGCCCTTACAGGTGACCGGGGCAGTTCTATTAGGGCAGAAATTTGACAAACTGAGTTGTTTGTAAGGTGGTATGCTATGACGGTGCCACGTTGAAAGTCACTGAGTTCTTCAGCACGGGCCATTCTACTGCCAATATTTGTCTATGGAGGTTGCATGGCTGTGTGCTCAATTTTATACACATGTCAGCGTCGGATGTGGCTGAAATAGCTGAATCCACTAATTTGAAGGTGTGTCTAGATACTTTGTATATATAGTTAATTTATTAACTCAGGTTAGACTTATGCAAGAGCAAGTTCAACAAATAGTCCAGAGATAATGGTGAATAGCAATGCATTGTAAACATGTACCTCCAAGCCATAAGACTACTGAACATCTAATCAAATGGCTACCCAGACTATTTGAATTGCACCCCCCCTCCCTTTTTTTACGCTGCTGCTACTCGCTGTTTATTCTTTATGCATACATAGTCACTTTACCCCTACCTACATGTACATATTATCTCAATTACCTCGAGTAACCTGTACGCCCGCACATTGACTCAATACCGGTCACCCCTGTATACATCCTCGCTATTGTTATTTTACTGCTGCTCTTTAATTATTTGGTACTTTTATTTCTTTTTTTTCGTATTTTTCTTTCAACTACATTGTTGTTATAGAGCTTGTAAGTAAGCATTTCACTGTACGTTCTACAAATGTTGTTTTCGGCGCATGTGACAAATCCAATTTGATTTGATTTTGATTTGATATATTAGAGTCTGAATTTGTAACATTGATCAAATGAAATCACATTTTATTGGTCACATACAAATTTTGCAGATGTTATTGCGGGTGTAGCGAAATGCTTGTTTTTATAGCTCCAACAGTGCAGTAGTATCTAACAATTCACAACAATACACACACATCTAAAAGCAAAAGAATGGAATTAAGAAATATATAAATATTAAGTAACCAATATCAAATCAAACTGTATTTGTCATATGCACCAAATAGAACAAGTGTAGACCTTACCGTGAAATGCTTACGTATAAGCCCTTAACCAACAGTGCAGTTCAAGAAAGAGTGTCGGGGGGGGCATTGACAAAAATAAGGTAGAATAGAATACAGTATATACATATGAGATGAATAAAGCAGTATGTAAACATTATTATTGTTACTAGTGTTCCATTATTAAAGTGGCCAGTGATTTCATGTCTATGTATACAGGGCAGCAGCCTCTAAGGTGCAGGGTTGAGTAACCGGGTGGTGGCCGGCTAGTGATGGCTATTTAACAGTCTAATGGCCTTGAAATAGAAGCTGTTTTTCACTCTCTCGGTCCCAGCTTTGATGCACCTGTACTGACCTCACCTTCTGAACAGGCCTTGGCTCAGGCGGTTGATGACCTTTTTGGCCTTCCTGTGACATTGGGTGCTGTAGGTGTCCTGGAGGGCAGGTAGTTTGCCTCCGGTGATGCGTTGGGCAGATCACACCACCGTCTGGAGAGCCCTGCGGTTGAGAGCGGTGCAGTTGCCGTACCAGGCGGTGATGCAGCCTGACCGGATGCTGTCAATTGTGCACCTGTAAAAGTTTGTGAGGGTCTTAGGGGCCAAGCCAAATTTCTTCAGCCTCCTGAGGTTGTAGAGGCGCTGTTGCACCTTCTTCACCACACTGTCCAAGTGGGTGGACCATTTCAGATGGTCAGCCGAGGAACTTGAAGCTTTTCACCTTCTCCACTGCGGTCCTGTTAATGAGCCTTCTTCACCACACTTTCCGTGTGGGTCGACCATTTCAGATTGTCAGTGATGTGTACGCCGAGGAACTTAAAACCTTCCACCTTCTCCACTGCTGTCCCTTCGATGTGGATATGGGGGCAGTATGGTGAAGAAGGTGGAAAGCTCAGTCTTCAACACCATATTGGGGTGGCCCGTCAGGAAGTCCATGACCCAGTTGCACAGGGCGGGGTTCAGACCCAGGGCCCTGAGCTTAATGATGAGCTTGGAGGGTACTATGGTGTTGAATGATGAGCTGTAGTCAATGAACAGCATTCTTACATAGGTGTTCCTCTTGTCCAAATGGGATAGGGCAGTGTGCAGTGCAATGGCAATTGCATTGTCTGTCGATCTATTGGGACGGTAAGCAAATTGAAGTGGGTATAGGGTGTCAGGTAAGGTAGAGGTGATATGATCCTTAACTAGCCTCTCAAAGCCATTCATGATGATAGAAGTGTGTGCAATTAGGCGATAGTCATTTACTTCAGTTACCTTTGCTTTCTTGGGTATAGGAACAATGGTGAACATCTTGAAGCAAGTGATGACAGAAGACTGGGATAGGGAGAGATTGCATATGTCCGTAAACACTCCAGCCAGCTGGTCTGCGCATGCTCTGAGGACGCGGCTAGGGATGCCGTCTGTTAACCCAGGCTTGCGAGGGTTAACACGCTTAAATGTCTTATTCAAGTCGGCCACGGAGAACAAGAGCCCACAGTCCTTAGGAGCGGGCTGCGTCGGTGTCACTGTTTATCCTCAAAGCGGACGAAGAAGGCGTTTAGCATGTCCGGGAGCAAGACGTCGGTATCTGCGAGGTGGCTGGTTCTCCCTTCGTAGTCGTGATTTTCTGTAGACATTGCCACATACGTCGCGTGTCTGAGCCATTGAATTGCGACTCCACTTTGTCTCTGTACTGACGGTTTGCCTATTTGATTGCCTTATGTAGGGAATAACTACACTTTGTTTTCAACCATATTCACAGTCACCTTGTCATGGTTAAATGTGGTGGTTTTCGCTTTCAGTTTTGCGCGAATGCTGCCATCTATCTACGGTTTTTGGTTTGGGTAGGTTTTAATAGTCACAGTGGGAACAACACCCCCTATACACTTTCTGATGTACTCAGTCACAGTGTCTGTGTATATGCATGTGGGCCGGGTGGTCCAGCGGTCAGTGCAGGACTCATGTTTGCGAGTGACAATGTGGGTTTATATCTGGCACACTGCCTGTGTGACACACACTCTGTCTTTCCCACGGTCGCTTCTCTATCTAACCAATGCAACATCAAAATATTTATTAAAAGACACCATTGATATGCATTGATAGAGGAAATTGCTAGATCTTGTGATGCTCTTTTCCTTCAGTCATCTCTTTACATTTGAAGGTGTGTGCTTTTACAGATAGTTATGTTGGGTAAGAAATGGCCTTAAAACATATGACATGATACCTTGCTGCAACGCTCTGTCCAATTATGTCTTTTCACACAATAAAACCTTTAATAGATGTCAGCATTCTACTTGTTCAGATGTTTTTTCTCTCTCTCTCTCTGCTTGTGTGAAAACAAACAGCCCAAGTGATCAGGGAATAGCTTAGGGCTCCTATCCTTTGATATTTCAAAGCCATCTTGTTAAAATGCAGGCACAACTAAAAGGCACTTATTTTTAGTTGAACACACAACACGTGTTGCTGACTCTCTCTCCCTCTCTCTCTCTCTCTCTCTCTCTCTCTCTCTCTCTCTCTCTCTGTCTGCGTTCATATCAGTCACTTGAAGGCAGACACACTGTGTTCAACAGTACCCTGCAAGGTTTGAGCTTTGTGAAGCTAGCTAGTGTGCTTCTGTAAACATATTCAGTTCTACAACTATATTCCAAGAGAATAAAATTTCCTTTGTTGAGTGTGTGTTTTCTCTTTATTTCATAGTCCTCTTCTGATTAAAAAAAAAATCGGATATATTTTTTATTTATGCTATCAGGTCACACATGCACAGTTAACAGAAGACAGTTTTCAGAATTTGAGTTTTTCGGAAAAAATACATATTTTACATTGTGAAGAGTCGGGAGAATTATTATTATCTTTAGCATTATTTTATCTTTACAAAAGAACTCCAGTGGTATATGTCATACTAGATTTGAATATGGCATATATAATGCCTCTCTCTCACAACAAAATATTTTTTTGTCTTAACAATTATAATATTATTTTACAAAGACCAGATGTTAGAGTGATTTGTAAGTGGCCTTTTTATATTATAAAGTAGGTCTACAGGGAGCCGCTATACCATTATCCCATGATATTGTTCCTACCTAACCTGCTCTTCCACAGAGTTTGTCTCTAGGAAAAGCAGCAACGGGGCTGAGACAGACAGACAGACAGACAGACAGACAGACAGACAGACAGACAGACAGACAGACAGACAGACAGACAGACAGACGGAGACTGTCTGGCAGGAAGGGAGGCTGGGAGGCATGCAAGCCGGCAGAGAGAGGGAGGAGCAACATCTCCACTGACTGTGTGTCCCTTCTATACTGGCGAGCAAAAACACAAGTGAGAAAGAGCGAAAGAGGAAGGGGAGAGCATGGGAGACGCAGTTGTAGAGCAACACACTGATGCACTGAGAGTGTGAATGGCAGAAAGAGAAAGAGAGAAAGAAAGAGCGAGACAGAGGGAGAGTGAAACTGTGAGTAAAGCTAGAATGAAGCTGAGCCACCGGCAGCAGGGAAGACTGAAGATTTGATTTTCTGGGAAATAGGAGAAGATATATAAAAAGAGAGCAGGAGAGAAGACGCACACACTCTCACTGAGAGAGCAGCAGCTGAAGAAGAGCGCTACAGTGCCAGCCTCTCACACGCAGACAGACGCACAACTCTCTTTATACCTCTGCTACTAACTTCGTCTCGGCGTCAGCAACATCTCACAGACGGTGGGCACACAGGAGCAGACTTCTTCCCCCGTTACTTCTCTTTAATGATGATGATCCCTTGGCTGGTTCTCTTCTCTTGGATGGCTGGACTTGGTAAGTAAACAGTGCTATCTGTCTCTCTCTCTCTCTTTATCTGTCTCTGTCTCTTTCCCTTCTGTGGCTCTGACTGATCCGTATGGAAGTGAGCTGCGTTTTCTCTCTTCTCTCTGTCTATCTCTCACTCTCTCCATTCTGTGACTCTGATCCGTATGGATGGGGGAAGCTCTGTAATTGATATTACGTCTGTGACTTGGGGGGACCGCTTTACTGTAAGTTTGGCCGCAGTTTGATGTGCCTTTGCTATAGCTTCTCCACAGTAGCTCTGAGTGATACTTGAATTGTCTACTGTGGGACTGGGGTGTAATCTCAGAGAGCTATAAGTTGCTTTGGTTATTGAGATTTACATCAGTGTTTTTTTTAATCGAAATGAATAATTTTCTGTGTCCTTTGAAACTGTGAAATGTCCCTGACTTTCTATAGGTCTGCATCTCACGTCTAGCAAGAAAGGATGTTGTCTTTGCTTGTTCTGAATGAGCAGGTGTGCTTGAATTGAAATCCTGCTTACGGTGTTGAAATTGTGTCTGTCTCTCATTGCATTGATCTGAACATGCTGGGAGCATTCATCAGTGTGTCAGAGAAACAAGATTAAGCATTTATTTCTCCTTGCACTCTGAGATACCAGAATGTCTGTCCTTAGAAAAGTCACATTGGTTATCTCAAAAACTCTCGAAGTTTCAAGGATAGTTTTGTAACAGTAAGACATTTATTTTTAACATGGTCATTTAGTTGTTTCTCAAAGATGAATTATTAACTCCACACTCGTATATGCAATGCTGTCACACAGGTTGCGTGCAAAAAATGATGTGTGTGTATGTGTTTTGTGACTGTGTGTGTGTGTGTGTGTGTGTATGTTTGTGCGTGTATGCAAGTGTGTGTGTGTGTGTGTGTGTTTGTATGTGTTTCTACTTACACATATTTTTCACAGTAATTCCAAAGCTATGGCCTATGATTGCAAATGGGTGTTAGAAACAGAAGATTTTACCATAACTCTCCGTTTCAATACACTCACCCTCCCCTGAAGTGACTTCCTCTCCCCTTTGTCTGATATACTCTCAGAGATTTGTCCAATTCCTCTGTTGCACTGTTGAACTCCTTTTTCACTTGCTCAGCCATATATCTCTGCTAGTCTAAATGGTAATTCCCCCAAATGTTATTGCTGATCCTAATGTTAAGGTTGGGTGTACGGAACCAGTCGTGTATGACTGTACAAATACTCCGCCATTCGCTCTGGACATACAACGTGCGCGGCACACCACTAATTTGAATTTGACACCAGTAATAAAGCTTTTAATACGCTCTCAGCAGCACTCTTCAGAGGCTGTACATCAAACCTCAAGAGGGTGTCAGCTGTATTGCTTCGTTTTATGAGTATATGAGTGTGTGCGCCAGCATCGGAAGTTAATATAGGATTTTTACCCCATCTACTCCCCTCGGTAAATTGTAAGTGGGAGAGGTTGGGGGCATTTTCTATGGTTCCCAAATGACTGCTTCATTCTCTAAGCAATAAGCTTACCTATAGTTAATATCTCTTCTCCTCTACAAGCATTTTCTTCTCCAAACTGCAAGCTGTCAGAGCTTGGACAACTTCAGGCCCCTATAATTAACCAACATACTGTATATACTGCTAATTCATCTGGCAGTCACTGCTGGATCCTGCTTTACCATTCTAAGGCTTCTAATCAGTTCGCAGGTGAGCCCAAGCCAAGCCTCAGTGCTTGCCGCCGACCGCCATATATATTTTTTCTCAGTCGTCTGGGGGGGGATCAAGGGCTCCTCCTTGACGTCGCTTCTCTCTTGTGACACACTGAACAAGCGCTGTAGTTTGCATCCATTGTTGGCAGCAGAATCAGAGTGGTTATCGAAAACAGAGGATGAGGATGAGGGGGGTGGGGGGGACAAGGCTGCCATCAGTATCAGAGTACTACAGAATGTTTCAAAGGACCTCTTACACCGATTAAAAGCATACAATGAACACAACTGACTCTTGATTAAAGGTTAAAGTGTGTTGATTCAACAGCCATTCTACACTCCTTCACCTCTCCTTATTCATCTTCACATAAATCCTTCATTCCTGGAGCTCCTGGCAGTAACACTATGGTGGGAGCAGTGATGAGCACTGAGCAGCACCTCTCTACCCTACTCCATCCCCGCCTATGTTCTCCAAACTCAACTCTCCTGTGCTTCCGCCACTCAAGGATTATCACGCTAAGATCACAGTCCCCCTGTACTCCCAATGGGGCGGGGTGGTGATGCCTTTGAACATAACTCTAAAAGAGCAATGAAATGGCAACGCCATGTCTGGTGCATGCTGCATTCAGGAACTTTCTCACTGTCCTACAAACTAGCAGCAAAGGGACTGTTTTACATGGCACACTGTCAAGTGGATAGTAATCACGATGCCTTTGTCTCAGAATGAACCAGAGACACTTAAATGGTTTAGGTAAGGAAGCCACGTGGAAAGATGTTCACCTGTAGTGTTGCAACGTTGACCATCAGAGAGCTACGGCCAATCTAAAATCATCTTAAAAATAGACTGTTGGTTTAGCCCCTGGGGGTTCCAGGAGATTACCTCAGAGTCAAGCTCTGGCACAGGTGAGCATACTATGAGACAACACCCACTCACACTTCTAGCTACAGCCTTTGGCGTTGGATGTGTTTCCTAGGGGCATGAGCACAGTTCATAAACCCAGAGGCCCAACATTGCAAGACTTCCGGGAAAGCTTGCAAAGCAGACCAGACTGGGGTTTGAGAAGTCAATGAGAGAAGTGGGAAATTGTTCCAACAGTTGTTCATTTTTCTCGAAATATAAAGGCACAACCTAGATTCGATCCAATTTCTTAAGTAGCTGAACATGTTATTACTCCAACCTCGTGAAGGTGGCAAACTGACACGTTTTCATTTTCGTCAATAATAACTATATCGAAGGAGTGCCTTTGATTTGAAGGTCAGCACATGCACAGTTTGGCACAAGATGACTGTTAGATGACCCGATGACGTGTTTCTGCAAGCCAACATCACCATGACATTACCTGCAAGCGTGATTGGGGATTTCCATTGGAGAAGCAGTGTCTACATACTGTACAGTATTTTCATACTAAACCATCTTTGATCACAGTTTCACCGCATCTTTTACACAGGAAAGTCCTAATGACTTTCCCAATGGAGTGTGAGCACTTTTTTTATGCCTCATCCGTCTTAAAGAACAGCCCCCGATACATCGTGGTGAACTGGGCTTGATCTTTCTGGTTAAAGACTTGCTTGCCACTATACCCTCTGGCGGTGTCTGTGTTAACCTATGGACACTGCAGTGATTGCAGTGGCCTCGCTATTCAGATAATTGAGTTAATGTATGAAAGAAAATACACTGCTTTGAGATGTTGTGGCAACTGGCAAGATACTGCTCCACAGCCCTTTACTGGCTTCAGAATTGACAGCACGGCAGTTAATGATGTACGCGGCGCTTCAGAAATGTGCCGTGTGGAATATGTATATTTCAAAACATTGTCATGCTATTCAAAGCTGCCTGTCAGTATGCTCTGTAGTTATTTTTGTTGTTACTGATTTGCATATTCAGTTTGTGACTTGTTACACAGGCAATATGTGCTTGCAGAACCTTTGACATCAACCTCAATCTATGGCACCAATGCATAGAGAGATGCACAGCCAGATAGAGGCACTATTTTGTTTAGATTTTGCACTGTATAATGCTGAGTAAATCAGTTGACCTTTCAGCACCTTGGACAACACCTGTACATTAGACAGTACCCCTTCAACACCTTGGTGTTATAGCTGTCGCTTTCCTCATCCTCGGATGAGGTGAGGAGAGAAGGATCTTCGGACCAAAATGCGGAGTCAGGGAAATATGCCATCTTTATTTATAACGATGAACTGATGACACGAAAACAAACACTTTAACAAACTACAAAATAAGAAAACGACGTAGAACGGAACCTGAACATAAACTCACATGACAAACGTAAACTCACGAACAGGAACGTTACATCGAAAACATACGAACAGCCAAACAGTCCCGAATGTGAATAACATCGAACATAACGAAGACATCACAGGAGACAATCACCCACAAACACACAGTGATAATGCCCTACCTAAATATGACTCTTAATCAGAGGCAAACGCAAACCACCTGCCTCTAATCAAGAGCCATACCAGGCAAACCAAAACCAACATAGAAACAGATAACATAGACTGCCCACCCAAAACACATGCCCTGACCAAAAACACATAAAAACTAACAAAAATAGGTCAGGACTGTTGCAGTACCCCCCCCCCAAGGTGCGAACGCCGGGCGCACCAGCACAAAGTCCAGGGGAGGGTCCGGGTGGGCAGTTGACCACGGTGGTGGTTCCGGTTCAGGACGCTGTCCCCGCACCACCATAGTCACTCCCCTCTTCTTTCTACCCCTTCTACTGACCACCCTAACACTACCTTCCCCTAAATAAACAGCTAGCACCGGGACAAGGGGCAGCACCGGGACAAGGGGTAGCACCGGGACAAGGGGCAGCACCAGAACAAGGGGCAGCACCAGGATAAGGACCATCACTGGAATAAGGGGCAGCACCGGGACAAGGGGCAGCACCGGGACAAGGGGCAACACCGGGACAAGGGGCAGATCCCGGCTGAAGGACTCTGGCAGGTCCTGTTTGGACGGCTCTGGCAGGTCCATGCAGGCTGACGGCTCTCGACGCTCATGGCAGGCTGACGGCTCTCGACGCTCATGGCAGGCTGACGGCTCTCGACGCTCATGGCAGGCTGACGGCTCTCGACGCTCATGGCAGGCTGACGGCTCTCGACGCTCATGGCAGGCTGACGGCTCTCGACGCTCATGGCAGGCTGACGGCTCTCGACGCTCATGGCAGGCTGACGGCTCTCGACGCTCATGGCAGGCTGACGGCTCTCGACGCTCATGGCAGGCTGACGGCTCTCGACGCTCATGGCAGGCTGACGGCTCTCGACGCTCATGGCAGGCTGACGGCTCTCGACGCTCATGGCAGGCTGACGGCTCTCGCTGCTCATGGCGCTCTGACGGCTCTGGCTGCTCATGGCGCTCTGACGGCTCTGGCTGCTCATGGCGCTCTGACGGCTCTGGCTGCTCATGGCGCTCTGACGGCTCTGGCTGCTCATGGCGCTCTGGCGGCTCTGGCAGATCCTGTCTGGTTGGCGGCTCTGGCAGATCCTGTCTGGTTGGCGGCTCTGGCAGATCCTGTCTGGTTGGCGGCTCTGGCAGATCCTGTCTGGTTGGCGGCTCTGGCAGATCCTGTCTGGTTGGCGGCTCTGGCAGATCCTGTCTGGTTGGCGGCTCTGGCAGATCCTGTCTGGCTGACGGCTCTAGCGGCTCCTGTCTGGCTGATGGCTCTAGCGGCTCCTGTCTGGCTGACGGCTCTGTAGGCTCATGGCAGACGGGCGGCTTTGCAGGCTCATGGCAGACGGGCGGCTTTGCAGGCTCCTGGCAGACGGATGGCTCAGACGGCGCTGGGGAGACGGATGGCTCAGATGGCGCTGGGGAGACGGATGGCTCAGATGGCGCTGGGGAGACGGATGGCTCAGATGGCGCTGGGGAGACGGATGGCTCAGATGGCGCTGGGGAGACGGATGGCTCTGGCCGGATATGGCGCACTGTAGACCTGGTGCGTGGTGCCAGAACTGGAGGCACCGTGCTAATGACAAGCACCTTCCTACTAGTGCGGGGAGCAGAGACAGGGCACACTGAACTCTCAAAGCGTACTCTATACCTGGTGCGTGGTACCGGCACTGGTGGCACCTGGTTGAGGGCACGCACCTCAGGACTAGTACGGGGAGAAGTGACAGTGTGTACAGGACTTGGGAGACGCACAGGTGGCTTAGTGCGTGGGGCCGGAACTGGAGGCACTGAACTGGATACACGCACTATAGGGAGAGTGCGTGGAGGAGGAACAGGGCTCAGGATACGCACTGGTAGCCTAGTGCGTAGTGTAGACACTGTAGGTACTAGGCTGGGGCGGGGAGGTGGTGCCGGAAATACCGGACCGTGCAGGCGTACTGGCTCTCTTGAGCATTGAGCCTGCCCAACCTTACCTGGTTGAATGCTCCCGGTCGCCCGCCCAGTACGGGGAGGTGGAATAACCCGCACCGGGCTGTGTAGGCGAATCGGGGAAACCATGCGTAAGGCAGGTGCCATGTATGCCGGCCCGAGGAGACGCACTGGAGACCAGACGCGTTGAGCCGGCCTCATGACACCTGGCTCAATGCCCAATCTAGCCCTACCAGTGCGGGGAGGTGGAATAACCCGCACTGGGCTATGCACACGTACAGGAGACACCGTGCGCTCTACTGCGTAACACGGTGTCTGCCCGTACTCCCGCTCTCCACGGTTAGCCTGGGAAGTGGGCGCAGGTCTCCTACCTGCCCTTGGCCCACTACCCTTTAGCCCCCCCCCAAGAAATTTTTGGGAGTTACTCACGGGCTTTTCGGGCTTCCGTGCAAGACGTGTCCCCTCATAATTCCGGTTACGAGCTTGAATCTCCGGCTTCCATCCACGTCTCCTAGCTGCCTCCTCATACCAGCGCTCCTGGGCTGTGGCTGCCTCACTCTTCTCACGAGAGCAGCGATATTCCCCAGTTTGCGCCCAGGGTCCTCTACCAGACAGGATCTCCTCCCAAGTCCAAAAGTCCTTGTTGCTCCGTCGAGCATTCCCATACCGCTTGGTCTCTGTATTTTGGTGGGTGATTCTGTTATAGCTGTCGCTTTCCTCATCCTCGGATGAGGTGAGGAGAGAAGGATCTTCGGACCAAAATGCGGAGTCAGGGAAATATGCCATCTTTATTTATAACGATGAACTGATGACACGAAAACAAACACTTTAACAAACTACAAAATAAGAAAACGACGTAGAACGGAACCTGAACATAAACTCACATGACAAACGTAAACTCACGAACAGGAACGTTACATCGAAAACATACGAACAGCCAAACAGTCCCGAATGTGAATAACATCGAACATAACGAAGACATCACAGGAGACAATCACCCACAAACACACAGTGATAATGCCCTACCTAAATATGACTCTTAATCAGAGGCAAACGCAAACCACCTGCCTCTAATCAAGAGCCATACCAGGCAAACCAAAACCAACATAGAAACAGATAACATAGACTGCCCACCCAAAACACATGCCCTGACCAAAAACACATAAAAACTAACATAAATAGGTCAGGACTGTTACACTTGGACAGCACTCTCCCATTACTTTCAATCTGTGGCACCAACGCATAGAAAGAGACAGACAGATAACATGCTGACCTGACTAGATCAGTCACAAACATGCATAGAAACCAGAATTTGGTGCTTATTCAATTTCAAAAAGTGAATTTAAAACGACTGTCCCTTAATTTTTTCATTGAAAATGTAAATTCGCTCCCTGAATCGGTTGCACTGAAATTGAATTGACCCCATAGCACCCTGACACACACCTGTGCATCCCATCTCTCTCTGTTATATACTGTTCTTTATCACATGCATAAATGGGAACATCATAAATAAGGAAACAGCAAATTAAAATAAGGTCATGGAAGTGTAGTACAGCACTGTGCAGCGGGTTCCACACTGCTACAAGTGCATTTCCCTCTGTTTGCTGACGGATAAATCCACTTCAACCTGATGCCTAATGCACAGGAAACAATCAACAGAAAGCCCCACTCTTGAGCCGCCCGACACAGGATGAGTTCCAAATGCCACCCTATTCCCTTTATGGTGCACTTCTTTTGACAATGGCCCATATGGCTCTGGTCAAAAGTATTGCACTATATAGGGGATAGGGTGCCATTCGGGAAGCGTTCACAGAATCGTCTCACCTTAACTGACTCATCAACTCCAGGTCTCCAGAGAGAAGATAGAACCCGGAATTGCCACTAATCACTCCAACGATCAATAGGGAATCTATATCTAGCATCAGCTGTTCGATGGATATCCATTTGACAAAAATGGCGGTTATGGAAAGAAAGGTTAGGTTAACACTTTGGTGTTTATCTTCTCTCTGAATTATTCTCCTATCGTTACAGTTACACATTTACCACTGGTTGATCTCCACCTTGTATTGTAAATCAAGCAAAAGTGCTGTTGCATTCCCAGAGGGCTGTAGGAGCTGCCAACAACCTGCTCAGAGAGGTGCATAGAGGTGGCAGGATTGCTTTGGATGTGCACTGTATGTTCATGTGTGTATATTTGTGTACCTCAGCGTACATCTGCGCATTACACGTGACTGCACGCCGAGCAGGTACGCCGCGAGTTTGACGTCGTCTCGCACAATGATTTCATCACTCATTCCTCCTCTGCCAAAGTGTTGCCGAAGTAGTTTGCGGAAACATCAACATCATTTTTCCTATACTATTGCTGCTATGAATCATGCACCTGTCACCACAGATCTATATCTGCGCTGCACACTGTTGTTACATTGCATTTTCCGGGCAGCATTTGAAAAATGCTGGAGTAAACAAGCCAGCGTAGATATTGACAGAGCTGTTATGTCCTGCACAGGCCCTGCAGAATGGAAGATGTGTTTTGTGTTGCGGGACAGGAGGCACTTTGAAGAATTGAGCTGCTGATCTAATAAGGGAGGCAGTATCTGCCAGAATTTTCTGGCACTGCCCCTATTCCACCTGGACAGACTTGACTCTATCTTTCACTCTCTCTCTGTCTCTGTATTTCTCCTCTTCTCTCACACACACTCTCTCCTTTGCTGCCTTGTGCAGGCGGAGAGACCCTCTGATTGCACAACACACGCAATTGTATGAATGGGGGGAATCAGGTTCCACAACACCAAGTTCAACCATGCGCTTTTTTGCAATATTAAAGTAAATTAGCCTTTTAACCCGTACACATGGACTCTGGCAAGGCGAGGGATGGGGGCCTTGGAGCGAACTAGTGAAGCTCCTCACCTTCAGATAATGATGTGTGTTTCCCTGCTGTTACTATGCATTCCTCACAAAGGCATTGGGGCGGCACTCCCATGAATATAGCATCTATAGCATCGCTAGGTTAGCTAGCCTCCCTTTGGGCTCTATTGTTGGATCGCTAATGGCCGGCTAGCTAACTCGATAGCTAACTGGATAGTGAAGTGACCAGTCTCCCTATCCTGAAGAGTCTCAGCGGAGGAGCTTTTCTTATCATTAGCGCTTGGTGTTTGTCTGTGATCTAACGCCTGTGAGGCACCAGAAACCCATCTGAGCTGTGCTCAATTACTCCAGCCTCGTTATTTTGCATGGTAAACTGGGGGCTTGGGGGTGGCTGGGGTGGTGGTGGTGGGGTTTTGATGCCATGTTTTTGATGGGGCGCACAAGCAATCACCATGTGAGCTTATAATAATTGTTCACGGCATGTTTCTTTGAACTCCGCCACTTGAACCTCAGCTGAAGCTGGAAGACTGTGTTCAGCAAAAAGCCTTTCTAATAGAAGGCCTCTAATAATGACCCTTTCAGAGGAAAAGTTTGTTCCCAAAGTTTTTTCGACTGATTCTGGAAAGTCAAAGGCTTCAGAAACACTGTGGCAGATCTCCGCCGACTTTCAAGATTGATTGGTGCCAGCAGTTACTTTTGTAGATGGTACACACGAGTAATTTAATGGGATGGGTTAATATGAGTATACTGTAAAGCAAGGTATAGTTTGATACCCGGTTGACTCTGTTTTTGGTTGAGCTCTGTCAAAGTGAGCTTTAAATCCAATTCATTTCATAACCTTGAAAAGGTCAATTGGCTGAATGAACGCCATCCCAAATCCATTGGATGCAAAACAGAAGATTGAGTTATGTTTCATGGATAAAGGGATGCACTCATAATGGGCTGGGTGACTTATCATTGAGCAAGGGAGTTCATCTTGACATGCTTGCTTGGCGAATCCGCTACAGTCGTGGCTTTAATTCACAGATGACATCCATCACAAATCTCCCAGCCGCACTGGACTCATCCGTTTGCCACTGTTGCTTGGCTTCCGCCCAGGAGCTAAACACCCCACCATCAGCTCACCGACACTCGTAGTGAGTAGAATTTATAAACAGCAAAGCCTTTGAAGCAGAGTGTAGTTTAATGTAGCCTTACCTTATAGAAGGCCTAATGTCAGATCAGATATCTCCCAGAGGGAGCAAGGGAGTGTACACTCAATATGTCTCCCAGGCTGCCCAGGGAGAAAACATTGGAGCAGAGCGTGGCTGCTGGGCGGATGAGCAGGGGGCTTTTAAGGGAGGGGTAGGCTGTCTGTGTTTTTAAATGATGCTTGGTTGCGGATGGTTTAGAGGGACAGGTGAGACGGCTCAACCGAAAGTGAACAGAGATCTAAGAGTGAGACGATGGCAGCTAGGGCCAGACAGCTCTCCTCTTTATTTTCCCATTTCAGACGCAGAGCACTTTGTCAGTCTGAGGAGAAGGGGAGCAGTCAAGTGTTCATACTGGATAAGAGTGGGCAGCAGACTGATACCTTTTCACAGAGATTAAGATGATACACAGGCTTCCAGAGAAGCCTATAGCTCTGTTATGTTCTTTCATTGCCATGAGGCCCACTTCTAACCACTCTATCTATCCCCAAAAGCCACATTTAAAGGCCCAGTGCTGTCATTTCTGTTTTTACATTTACATTACATTTAAGTCATTTAGCAGATGCTCTTATCCAGAGCGACTTACAAATTGGTGCATTCACCTTATGATATCCAGTGGAACAACCATTTTACAATAGTGCATCTTTTTCTTGTGCTTTATATCATATTGTACAACAGCTAATTGAAACTAACACTATGAAAGTGTGAAAATATATGATTAGTGTTATTTCCTGATAGTTGCTGGTTGAAAATAAAACCTAATCAGCAGGTTTGCATGGGTGGGAGTTTCGGCTTTCCATGGTAACATCCCCATCCAGTAAATTGGTTAATAGATCAATACCAAAAAGAGTTCCAAACGTCTCTGCAAATAACAGGTAGTTTAGTTTCCCCCTCCCCACAGATCACTCCCAGGCAGTCTAAGCAAAATTCTTGATTGAGAAATATTTTTATTGCTAAAAAGCTATTACAGTAAGATAATTAATTGTTACCCAGAAATTATTGTTATAAAAACGGCTACATTGGGCTTTTAAAAATCTAATCGCAATAATAAAACATACAGCAGGGATCTGCAAGTCTGTGTTTTTTTTATCACAAAATATAACAATGAGTTTCCAAATTAGAATGGTGTTTTTGCTTGTGCTGCACGAAAACAATGAACAGCATCCCTAGTTGATATTTGTCAAAACTACACTACCGTTCAAAAGTTTGGGGTCACTTAGAAATGTCCTTGTTTTTGAAAGAGAAGCACATTTTTTATTAATTAAAATAACATCAAATTGATCAGAAATACAGTGTAGACATTGTTAATGTTGTAAATTACTGTTGAAGCTGGAAACGGCAGATTTTTTAAATGGAATATCTACATAGGCGTACAGAGGCCAATTATCAGCAACCATCACTCCTGTGTTCCAATAGCACGTTGTGTTAGCTAATCCAAGTTTGTCATTTGAAAAGGCTAATTGATCATTAGAAAACCTATTTGCAACTGTTAGCACAGCTAAAAACGGTTGTTCTGATTAAAGAAGCAACAAAACTTCTTTAGAATAGTTGAGTATCTGGAGCATCATCATTTGTGGGTTCGAATACAGGCTCAAAATGGCCAGAAACAAAGGACTTTCTTATGTAACTCATCAGTCTATTCTTGTTCTGAAAAATGAAGGCTATTTATTCCATGCGAGAAATTGCCAAGAAACTGAAGATCTCGTACAACGGTGTGTACTTCTCCCTTCACAGAACAGCGCAAACTGGCTCTAACCAGAATAGAAAGATGAGTGGGAGGCCCCAGTGCACAACTGAGCAAGAGGACAAGTACATTAGAGTGTCTAGTTTGAGAAACAGACGCCTTACAAGTCCTCAAATCACAGCTTTATTAAATAGTACATCGCAAAACACCAGTCTCAAAGTCAACAGTGAAGCGGCGACTCCGGGATGCTGGCCTTCTAGGCAGAGTTGCAAAGAAAAAAACATATCTCAGACTGGCCAATAGAAATAAAAGATTAAGATGGGCAAAGAACATAGACACTGGACAGAGGAACTCTGTCTAAAAGGCCAGCATCCCAGAGTCGCCTCTTCACTGTTGACATTGAGACTGGTGTTTTGCAGATACTATTTAATGAAGCCACCATCCTTGTGACATGGCGCTGTGCATTATCATGCTAAAACATGAGGTGATGGCGGTGGATGAATGGCACAACAATGGGCCCCAGGTTCTCGTCATGGTATCTCTGCATTCAAATTGCAATTGGCAAAATGCAATTGTGTTTGTTGTCTGAAGCTTATGCCTGCCCATAAAATAACTTGACCACCACCATGGGGCACCCTGTTCACAATGTTGACATCAGCATACCCCTTGCCCACAAGATACCATACACGCTGTCTACAATCTGCCCGGTACAGTTGAAACCGGGATTCATCCATGAAGAGCACACTTCCCCAGCGTGCCAGTGGCCATCGAAGATGAGCATTTTCCCTCTCAAGTCAGTTATGACACTGAACTGCAGTCAGGTCAAGACCCTGGTGAGGATGACGAGCACACAGATGAGCTTCCCTGAGATGGTTTCTGACAGTTTGTGCAGACCCACATTTTCATCAGCTGTCTGGGTGGCTGGTCTCAGATGATCCCGTAGGTGAAGAAGCCCGATGTGGTGGTCCTCGGCTGGCTGGGTTACACGTGGTCGTCTGCAGTTGTGAGGCAGTACAGACAAATTCTCTAAAACAACGTTGGAGGTGGCTTATGGTAGAGAAATGCAAATTACATAATTCCTCAAACTTGTGGCATTGTATTTTGTGATAAAATGGCACATTTTAGAGTAGCCATTGTCCCTAGAACAAGGTCGACCTGTGTAATGATCATGCTGTTTAATCAGCTTTTTGATATTCCACATCTGTCAGGTGCATGGATTATCTTGGCAAAGGAGAAATTTTCAATAACAAGGATTTAAACCCATTTGTGCACAACATTTGAGAGAAATAAGCTTTTTGTGCATATGGACATTTTCAGGGATCTTTTATTTAATCTCTAGAAACATGGGACCAACACTTTACATGTTGCGTGTGTATTTTTGTTCAGTGTAATATCTGCATAAGCCTACAAATTCAAGAGGACTTCACCGTATCGAAATCCTGTAAGTTTGCCACTTCCCCACAGCTGTCCTAGACATTGTCACGCCCTGGCCTTAGTATTCTTTGTTTTCTTTATGTTTTTTAGTTAGGTCAGGGTGTGACATGGGGAAGGTATGTGTTTTTGTATTGTCTAGGGGTTTTGTATGGTAAAGGGGTCAGTGTCTTGTCTAGGTGTTTGTATGTCTATGGCTGCCTAGATTGGTTCTCAATTAGAGGCAGCTGTGGTTCATTGTCTCTGATTGAGAGCCATATTTAAGGCAGTCATAGGCATTGGGCTTTTGTGGGTAATTGTCTATGTTGAACGTTTGTTGCTTGTCTATGCACTTACGTCATTTAGCTTCACGGTCGTTTGTTGTTTTGTTTAGTTTGTATTCAGTGTTCGTTTCGTGTTTTCCCTTCTCTAAAATAAAAGAGAATGTATTTTGCACACGCTGCGCCTTGGTCCTCTCTCTCACCCATAGACGATCGTGACAGACATCTCATTCACTCCCCTCAGTGTATTAACCGAGATATGCAGCAGATATATTTCATCTATTGTGTCATTTGTAGGCATACTGTTTCATGTCTCCTTATTTAATTCCTCGCTACTTCCTTTTTCTCGCTCACTCACTCTATGCTGCTGGTCAATGCATTCCCCTTCGAGGCAACTTTGAACATGTGACAGTACTCTCCCGCCCATGCACTAGTATCCTGGCCGTCTCAGCCAGGTTTGGAACTCTTTCTGGGCCCGTGGGGTTCCTCCACCGCTTAATGGTCCCAGCCCAAAGCAGCAGGACCGGGTAGTCTGGGAGGGAGGGAGGGTACAGAAGAAAGTGGAAGAAGTGGGGAGGAGGGGGTTCTAGCTGGCTGAGAAGTACTGCGCTGGTGTCAAAATAGAAGTGGCTGACTGCTGTGCACTAAAATGCCTAATGGAGAGAGAGAGAGATTCATCACAATTTTATACCACAGCTCTGTTGAATACTCATTTCTGATTGGCATTCTAGAATGGGCATTAAAACCAGATATATGGGACATTTGGATGTCTCTTGGACAGATATATGGGACACCTAATCATGACTCAATATAAAGCACAGCACATGCAGACCGTACTTGTTACAAAGTTACAGAAAGCTAAACCAAGAACCACACAAACCGAATTTGGATACATTGCAAATGCAGGTCCAACGAGGAAAAACTTAGCTAGCTAGCATTCATTTTGTTTTTGCAGAGACATCTGATGAAGTAACGTGGTGAGTGATGGGATGAACATGAATTTCCCAGGTCCTTCAATGTTGCAGTCATAGATCAAGTGGCGCTCTGTTGTCATATCCTCCCACATGTTTCTAGTTTGACCAGCTGTTTTTAGCAATGGATATTGTTGACTTCGGTTGTCATATACATGCTTAGTTCGACACTGAAGGAGAGGACGCAGTTGCCACAAAAGATTAGAGGTATTTTCGTAAAGTAGAGCGAAAGTAATTTGAGCAAAAATGTTAGTCAACCGGCGATTCTTAACATGTGAATACGTTTTCTGACTTTTGCATGCTACATTTGGATCAGTTTGGGGTCCCACGGACCGATGCACTCATTTCTTAAATATTTGAACCGGGACCGATGCATATAGACCATCTAAACTGTGGACCAGGGACAGACTGGAACCACAAATCGGCCCAGGCATCTTTAACACACTACACCATTTTATTCACAAAGGTACCAATTATTAACCAAATTATCATTATTATGCAAACAAAAAAACGATTTAGACATGGCCAACCGGACATGGCATTTCCCCAAACTGCCAGTCCATTTCTACTGATGACTTCAGCTTGTCAGAGAAATGAAGTGTTAGCAATTCTCCGGCCAGACAAAGAATGGAGCATTTTCAGAATGGTAACTTTACTTTTTATAACAAGCGTTCCAATGCCATAGTATGCTCTGCCTGTCAAATTGAATACCAAAGGTCATTGTGTCGTGGTTAATAAGTGTAGACCAGTGTCAGGGGCAGTGCCGGTCAGAAAGCAATTCAGCTATATCCCCTCCTGATTGGCTGTTCATTGGGAGCCTCAGCGCTGGAGCGGAGTCAGCAGACATGACCTAACTTCAATCTGAAACAACAAAGAGTTTTGGACTGTGGGGGCTGAGCGACCGGTTCAGTCGGTTACTGTGGGAGGGACAGCAACTGCAAATCACACAAGTTCCATGTCATCCACTTGTCTGGAGCATCGATTAGGTCTGTCCCTGCTAGGAACTACATTGAGGCAGAGGTCTTTACAGATTTACCTGTACCCAAATACCCGAGACCCGATCCGTGACCCAGGTGGGTCCGGATCCAGAATTTAAAAAAAATGTCACAGGTCTGGGTTGGATCTGATATGATTGTCACGGGTCTGTGTAATTTTAATTGGATTTGGCCGGAAGGACCCATACAGATCTGAATGTGACTGCTGCAATAGAGAGAGTGATTGTATCATTTATGCTGCTGCTCTTTTCTTTTCACGAGGGTGACGCGTGTAGCAATTGTTGTTGTTGTTGGCCAATCATAAGACATCAAAGCGTCAATAGGTTAAAGTCATAGAGCCTCCGTGTGAGGTAAAAGTGAGGAGATATCTTTATTCAATCTTCCATTGATTAGATGATGAAATTAAAAGTTGAAGGAAAGGCTACAACGACCAAGAGCCATCAGGTAGGCTGCTACTTTATATTCTAAATGGAGTTGTTGTTTGTAACTGTGTAGGACGAGAAAGAGCATGCAGCATCAATTAGCCTAGCTAGCTAGCTAGCTAGCCAGCATCTCTCGATTTAATGCAGTCAAGACCGGTACTACGTAATAATATTGTATGAAAAATAACCTAGCTATGGCAGCTATTAGTCTGCTATGGCAGCTATTAGTCTATTATGGCAGCTATTAGTCTACTATAGTGCGAGTCAGCTTTGGTGGTTGCAGTCTCTCGTCTCTCCCTCCCTTCCTCCCTCCTGTTCCTGTGTTACTTGCTTACACTCACAGTAGTGTACACACACAGCATGGCCCCTGCTACAGAGTCACCTCTCTATACCTCCTCTCCCTCACGCTTTATCAAATCCGGTTCATAAAGTAGTTTAAAAATTGACTTTTCGCTGCTTCTCTCACTCGGATCAGACCTGGTCTGATTCCGACCAGGTCTATACGGAACGGGTCTAATTGTCCTCGGATCGGATCACTATATAAAAAATATATAATTTATGCATATCGGGTCCAGATGGTATAGCCCCAGGTCCATTTTGGAACAGGTCCAAATGGTTGAATAAAGGTTAAATTAAAATTGAGGACTGAGGTGGAAACTTCTTTTTATTTTTTTTGAGGTCAGAAAGTAGTCTTAGTTTGTGAGGACCATGGCTGCGTCCCAATATTTCTCCTGAAATGGGCACTCTTTCACTACTTCATATTAATTTAAAAGCATTGGATTGGTGGAGGCATGTGCTAGTGGGAGTTTACACCCTTTTTTTAACCAGTCATTTCCTTTTCAATAAGTGAGGGAAGTGAACAAGTGTACACTTTGGGAGGATGCTAAGATAATTTGGACACAGGCCGTGTGGCGATGAAAATAATAACAAGAAATGCAATGTTTTGTGTCAATTCCATGCCATATAAAGGAGCATATGGTTTCAACAGTTGAGTTTGGGTAATTTTTGTCATCGTTACTAATTAATAGAAATACTGACATTGACATGCTGGGCAGTGTCACGTTCGTCGTAGTGAGGAGACCAAAGCGCAGCGTGATGTGAATACATATTTTAATACAAAACGACTGAACACGAAGAACGCTAACAAACTATACAAAATAACATACGAACGTGAACGCCATAAACACGGAGTGCAGACATGCAACATCAACATAGACAATAACCCACCAACCTAAACTGGAAAATGGCAACCTAAATAGGATCCCCAATCAGAGACAACGATAAACAGCTGCCTCTGATTGGGAACCAATCCAGGCTACCATAGACCTACATATGTCTAGACTAGACACACACCTAGACATACAAAACCCTAGACAAGACTAAAACAACACATACTACCCTCGTCACACCCTGACCTTACCAAAATAATAAAGAAAACAAAGAATACTAAGGTCAGGGCGTGACAGGCAGGTGGTTACAATGGATGGAGAAGGCAAACTCTTCTGCCATACAAGATCAGTCATCAAAGCATTGTCTTCCCCATTCAATAGTTATATGACTTCAGTGCAACCATGATAATTACTATATAATCAGCGATTGTGTTCGTGCGCATGTACCAATGCTCTATTTGATTCACGTTTTTAACTTCTTATGGCTGGAGGCAGTATTGAGTAGCTTGGATGAATAAGGTGCCCAGAGTAAACTGCCTGATACTCAGTCCCAGAAGCTAAGATATGCATATTATTAATATATCTGGATAGAAAACACTCTGACGTTTCTAAAACTGTTTGAATGATGTCTGTGAGTATAACAGAACTCATATGGCAGGCAAAAACCCGAGAAAAAATCCCAACAGGAAGTTGGAAATCTGAGGTTTGTATGTTTTCAACTCATTGCCTATCGAAGATACAGTGGGAGATTGGTCATATTTCCTAAGGCTTCCACTAGATGTCAACAGTCTTTAGAACCTTGTTTGATGCTTCTACTGTGAAGTGGGGGCGAATGAAAGGGGATTGAGTCAGAGGTCTGGCAGAGAGCCACGAGCTGGCCACGCGCGTTCACGTGAAAGTTAGCTTGCTTTCAATTGCATTTCTACAGACAAAGGAATTTTCCGGTTGGAACATTATTGAAGATTTATGATAAAAACATCCAAAAGATTGATTCTATACATCGTTTGACATGTTTCTACGGACTGTAATGGAACTTTTTGACTCGTCTGCTCGCGCGTCATGAATTTGGATTTGTGAACTCAAGGCGCGAACAAAAATGAGGTATTTGGACATAAATTATGAACTTTATCGAACAAATCAAACATTTATTTTGGAACTGGGATTCCTGGGAGTGCATTCTGATGAAGATCATCAAAGGTAAGTGAATATTTATAATGCTATATCTGACTTCTGTTGACTACACAACATGGCGGATATCTGATGGGCTTGTTTTGGGCTCTGAGCGCTGTACTCAGATTATTGCATGGTGTGATTTTTCGGTAAAGCTTTTTTGAAATCTGACACAGCGGTTGCATTAACATACAAAATCGATAATATTTCAACCGGACGGTAACCTATTCAATACTACAGAGAAAGAAAATGTCGTGCTACATCTCTCGGGCGCAGGAACTAATCAAAGAACACCTGACGCGTTTTGAAAAATCTTGCAAATTTTTCAAAATATAATCTTGAAACTATGTCTAAAGCCATTGGAAAAGGAATCTGGTTGATACCCCTGTAAATGGAGGAGGGGCAGGCAACGGAACAGGGATTTTTCCAAATAAAAGGCACTTCCGGGTTGGATTTCCTCAGGTTTTCGCCTGCAAAATCAGTTCTGTTATACTCACAGACAATATTTTGACCGTTTTGGAAACTTTAGAGTGTTTTCTATCCCAATCTGTCAATTACATGCATATTCTAGCATCTGGACCTGAGAAATAGTCTGTTTACCTTGGGAACGTCATTTTTCCAAACATACAAATGCTGCCCCCTAGGAGAAGTTTATCTGAAGTTCCATGTATAAAACTTGTATTTTCATCAACATTTATGATGAATATTTCTGTAAATTGATGTGGCTCTCTGCAAAATCACCGGATGTTTTTGGAACTACTGAACATAACGCGCCATTTCTTTGTTGTTGATATAAATATGAACTTTATCGAACAAAACATACATACGTATTGTTTAGCATTAAGTCCTATGAGTGTCATCTGATGAAGATCATCAAAGGTTAGTGATTAATTTTATCTCTATTTCTGCTTTTTGTGACTCTCTTTGGCTGGAAAAAGGGCTTTGTTTTTCTGTGACTTGGCGCTGACGTAACATAATCGTTTGTGGTGCTTTCGTCGTAAAGCCTATTTGAAATCGGACACTGTGGTGGGATTAACCTGTTTGGGCTGCAAGCCCGAAATCGGAACGACAATGACAACAGCTGCAGGGCGCGAAATTCAAAATCTATTTTTTAAAAATATTTAACTTTTACACATTAACAAGTCCAATACAGCATTTGAAAGATAAACATCTTGTCAATCCAGCCAACATGTCCGATTTTTTAAATGTTTTACAGAGAAAACACCACATATATTTATGTTAGCTCACCACCAAATACAAAAGTGGACAGACACGTATGGATATGATTATGATGTATGAATTATGATTCAAGTAGCATGCACAAGCCAACCGAAATAAACTAAAACCAACCTAAAGAGCCCAGAAAAAACTACCTCAGATGACAGTCATATAACATGTTACACAATAAATCTATGTTTTGTTCATAAAAAGTGCATATTTTAGCTATAAATCAGTTTTACATTGATGCTACCATAAATGCTAACACATAGCTAGAGTCTGAATCCAGACGGGAGTAGCCAGAGAAAATACATACACCAACGTCGGCTACTAATTACACCTCATAAAACATTTCAGAAAAACATATGGTGGATATCTAATGAAAGACAGATATCGTGTGAATAAAGCCAACATTTCCGATTTTTGAAGTGTTTTACAGCGAAAACACAATATATCGTTATATTAGCTAACAACATAAGCTAGCATAAGTCAGCACTAGCATTGGTCAAGCGCTAGCCTAGCACAGTTAGCCCAGTTAGCACAGCACAGCTCAACAGATATATGAAAAAGCATCCCAAATTGGGTCTTATCTTTGTTGATATTCCATCAGAATGTTGTAACGGGGTCCAATGTCCAGTAGAGTCTTTAGTTGGGTTCCAGAACGAATTATTTCCCTCTTTGGTTAGCAAGCACAATAGCATTGCGGCGCTACTCAGCGTTTCTTCAAAAAATTCTTCCGTCGTATCACATCTAAAGTCCAGAATAAATTGCAATAATATAATTAAAGTATATTGAAAAAACATACTTTAGGATGATTTTGTGACATGTATCAAATAATATCGTAGTCAGAGATCATATTCACCGTTATCTACCTTCTTCCAGAAGCCGAGACCAAATTCTGCTTCGCGCCCGGATTTTTTTTTTAACTGCGCAGGTCTCACAAGAAGGTGTGTTATTCAGTCCATGGACGAGATATTCGACTCCTTTCAATTCTCACTTCCGCATTACAGCCTGACGAATGCGGGTGACGTGTCCCTATGGTCCCAAGTCAAAGGGCCTTTTATAGAGAAGGTCTTAAAGAGACACATCGCATTTTGGAAATCTCAATTCGGCTGGGAAAATGGCTGTAAAAATATTTCTGTTCGACTTAGAGAAACAATTCAAACCTTTTTAGAAACTATAGACTGTTATCTATCCAACAGTAGTAAATATATGCATATTGGAAAATAAAAAGTTTCTTAGGAGGCCGTTTGAAAATGTGCACACATTTTCCAGTTTTTTCAATATTCAGCTTACAGCCCAAACAGGTTTTAACAAGAAGTGTATATTTAAAA
Organism: Salvelinus fontinalis; assembly: GCF_029448725.1. Taxonomy (NCBI): domain Eukaryota; kingdom Metazoa; phylum Chordata; class Actinopteri; order Salmoniformes; family Salmonidae; genus Salvelinus; species Salvelinus fontinalis. The sequence continues at coordinate 49,711,954 of NC_074666.1, forward strand.
TGGTGTAAAATACTTGTATGTTTGAGTAATTTTAATTATGAGATTTCTGTTGTTTGAATTTGGCGCCCTGCACTTTCACTGGCTGTTGTAATATCGATCCCGTTAGCGGGATCTCAGCCATAAGAAGTTTAAAAAAAATTATAAATGGTGGATCAAAGAGATGAGAATAGCAAGCGTATTGTAATTGGGCCGAAACAATTATTCACTTTGTCACCTGTGACTAATAAGAGTCAAGCCTAAAGGATGGCAAAGAATGGCTAATTCCCTGGATCAACAGACATGACACCAGAGCTAGGGCCACGCATACAACAATAAGTCCTTCAAGTTATAAAGGGGTTATAACTAGGTTATGTATAAGTCTGTCAGTTTGAATAAATCATTCATTTGTGACCGACCGGCTCGATCCGGTCTTGTGTAGCAAAATTTGAAATAGTGTTTTTTTTACATTGGATAAAAGTAGAGACTCAGAGCTACAAAATGTTTCATCATACACTACAGTTTAGGAACAATGGGAAAGTAATTCTGCTTTGAAAGTTGATAAACTTGGAACCTCACTTTTGACAAAAGGGCCCTTGAATGTTTTGGTACCTATTGGAGAACTCTTCTTTGTCTACACCCATTCGTTCACACCCTCTTAAGCTTTAGCCTCACCCATCTCTTTAGGGATTCAAATGATTTCAAGACTAAAGGCTGGTTTAAACTACATCTATCACATGTCTGAAGACAGTTGTCACAGTGACATCATGAACATTCTATTGTCATCCAACATCTAACCTGTTGTTGTCGTTATGAAAAATAATAAACACAAGACAAGACCTACATGGTGCATGACATCGACAGCCTGGTGGTCCAAAATAGCATAACATGTGTATTTTACCACCAATAAACCCATCCCTTTAAAATGAATTTAGTATGAGGCCTGATTGTTGGAGTGTTGCAGAGATGGTTGTCCTTCTGGAAAGTTCTACAATCTCCACAGAGGAACTCCGGTGCTCTGTCAGAGTGACCATCAGGTTCTTGGTCACCTCACTGACCAATGCCCTTCTCCCCCGATTGTTTAGTTTGGCCGAGCGGCCAGCTGTAGGAAGAGTCTTGGTGGTTCCAAACTTCTTCCATTTAAGAATGATGGAGGCCACTCTTGGGGACCTTCAATTATGCAGACATTTTTGGTACCCTTCCCCAGATCTGTGCCTCGACACAATCCTGTCTCGGAGATTTACGGACAATTACTTCAACCTCATGGCTTGGTTTTTGCTCTGACTTGCATTGACAACTTTGGGACCTTATGTAGAGAGGTGTGTGCCTTTCCAAATAATGTCCAATCAATTGAATGCACGACAGCTGGATTCTAATCAAGTTGTACAAACATCTCAAAGATCATCAATGGAAACAGGATACACCTGAGCTCAATTTCGAGTGAGGGTCATACGAGTGAGTGTCACGCCCTGACCGTAGATTGCTTTGTATGTTTCTATTTTTTGTTTGGTTAGGGTGTCATGTGGGTGGGCATTCTATGTATGTATGTCTAGGCCTGGTATGGTTCTCAATCAGAGGCAGCTTTCTATCGTTGTCTCTGATTGAGAACCATACTTAGGTAGCTTGTTTTCCCACTGTTAATTGGGTGGTTATTTTCTGTTTAGTGTTTGTTGCACCTGTCAGAACTGTTCCAGTTATTCCTTTTGTTATTTTGTATTCAGTGTTCAGTTTTGAATAAATAATATGAACACGTATCACGCTGCACCTTGGTCCTCACCTTCTTCCGATGAATGCCGTTACAGTGAGGGTCATACGTAAATAAGGTATTTGTTTTATTTTTTTAGTACATTTGCAAAAAAATCTAAAAACCTGTTTTCACTTTGTCGTTATGGGGTATTGTGTGTAGATTGATGAGGATTTGTTTTAGTATAAGCTGTAACTTAACAAAATGTGAAAAAGTCAATTTGTTAGCTAATTTGAAAAAAATCTCACAGCAAAATCATTATTTACAAATTAAGGGGGAGCTAATTACAGAAAATAGCTTATGGTTGTGAGTGTGACAACATATGGGAGAATTGTTTAACTTGGACACTGTCTTATTGGCCTATCATTATATCCTAATTTGATTTTGGTGCAGGTCGTGTTCTTCACATTACCGTCTCTGGTAAACACACATTATATCAAATAAATTCAAAGTTTATTTGTCACATAAACAGGATACAGAGAGTGGAAATGGTACAGGGAAATGGTTACTTGCGTAGTGGAGTCTTTTGTGTAGACATGTAGCTAGCTAACTAAACAATTAATAATAATAATATAATAATCGCAACGTATAATAAAAATGTAGCTATCTAGACCCTCTTAGACCCTCCCGTATACATGGATGAACACTTCTCCCTCACTGATGCCATGGTTGCCCTTAGTTTGAAGATGTAATCCGGAGATAAGTGTTTTATACAACAGCCTTCTGTTTGCTCTCTTTTCAACTCCCTCCGAATATTTGCAATCAAACGGAAGAATTTTCTCCATCTCCTTAGCTATCATACTCTGCTCCCACCGTGCATTCCACTGATTTCAAAAATTGGTCCTCCAGAAAGTGGAGAGCAACACTTTTGCAGATATTCGGTATATCTTTCATTAAAAGCTAAGTTAGAAAGTATTACCTACATATACTGAGCAGCTCATTGTAAAGGCTGTTGTCCTCCTCTTCCTCAGATGAGGAGAGGAGAGAAGGATCAGTGGACCAATACGCAGCATCAGGGAAATATGCCATCTCTTTATTTGACACGACGGCACACGAAAACAAAACACTTACAAATTTACAAAACAAGAAAACGACGTAGATGAAAACCTGAACATGAACTTACATAACTAAAACGTAAAACTCATGGACAGGAACAGACTACATCAAAACGAACGAACAACCAAACAGTCCCGTATGGTACATACATCGACGACACAGGAGACAATCACCCACAAACAAACAGTGAGAACACCCTACCTAAATATGACTCTCAATTAGAGGAAAACGCAAAACACCTGCCTCTAATTAAGAGCCATACCAGGCAACCCAAAACCAACATGGAAACAGAAAACATAGACTGCCCACCCAAAACTCACGCCCTGACCATATACACATACAAAAACAACATAAAACAGGTCAGGAACGTTACAGAACCCCCCCCCCCTCAAGGTGCGAACGCCGGGCGCACCAGCACAAAGTCCAGGGGAGGGTCTGGGTGGGCAGTTGACCACGGTGGTGGCTCAGGCTCTGGACGCTGTCCCCACACCACCATAGTCACTCCCCGCTTCTGTCTTCCCCTCCCAATGACCACCCTCAAACTAACATCCCCTAAATGAACAGCCAACACCGGGACAAGGGGCAGCACCGGGACAAGGGGCAGCACCGGGACAAGGGGCAGCACCGGGACAAGGGGCAGCACCGGGACAAGGGGCAGCACCGGGATAAGGGGCGGCAGGTCCCGGCTGAGAGACTCTGGCAGATCCTGGCTGAGGGACTCTGGCAGGTCCTGGCTGGACGGCTCTGGCAGGTCATGGCAGGACGGCTCTGGCAGGTCATAGCAGGACGGCTCTGGCAGGTCATAGCAGGACGGCTCTGGCAGGTCATAGCAGGACGGCTCTGGCAGGTCATAGCAGGACGGCTCTGGCAGGTCCTGGCTGGACGGCTCTGGCAGGTCCTGGCTGGACGGCTCTGGCAGGTCCTGGCTGGACGGCTCTGGCAGGTCCTGGCTGGACGGCTCTGGCAGGTCCTGGCAGGACGGCTCTGGCAGGTCCTGGCTGGACGGCTCTGGCAGGTCCTGGCAGGACGGCTCTGGCAGTTCACGGCAGGACGGCTCTGGCTGGTCACGGCAGGACGGCTCTGGCTGGTCACGGCAGGACGGCTCTGGCTGGTCACGGCAGGACGGCTCTGGCTGGTCACGGCAGGACGGCTCTGGCTGGTCACGGCAGGACGGCTCTGGCTGGTCACGGCAGGACGGCTCTGGCTGGTCACGGCAGGACGGCTCTGGCTGGTCACGGCAGGACGGCTCTGGCTGGTCACGGCAGGACGGCTCTGGCTGGTCACGGCAGGACGGCTCTGTAGGGAGGAGAAGGAGAGACAGCCTGGTGCGTGGTCTAGGCACTGGCTGCGCTGGAGAGGAGGAAACAGCTGGAGAGAGAACCCGGAGAGACAGCCTGGTACGGGGGGCTGCCACCGGAGGACTGGTACATGGAGGTGGCACCGGGTATACCGGACCGTGAAGGAGGACACGTTCTCTTGAGCACCGAGCCTGCCCAACCTTACCAGGTTGAATGGTGCCCGTAGCCCTGCCAGTGCGGCGAGGTGGAATAGCCCGCACTGGGCTATACTGGCAAACCGGGGACACCATTCGTAAGGCTGGTGCCATGTATGCCGGCCCGAGGAGACGCACTGGTGGCCAGATGCGTTGGGCCAGCTTCATGACATCCAGCTCGATGCCCAACTTAGCCCTCCCAGTGCGGCAAGGTGGAATAGCCCGCACTGGGCTAAGCACGCGTACTGGGGACACCGTGCGCTTTCCCGCATAACACGGTGTCTTACCAGTACGACGCCTTCTCACTCCACGGTAAGCACGAGGAGTTGGCTCAGGTATCCTACCCGGCTTTGCCACACTCCTCGTGTCCCCCCCCCAAGAAATTTTTGGGTCTGACTCACGGGCTCCCAACCGCGTCGCCGCGCTGCCTCCTCATACCAGCGCCTCTCTGCCTTCGCTGCCTCCAACTCCGCCTTGGGACGGCGATATTCCCCTGGCTGAGCCCAGGGTCCTCTACCGTCCAGGATCTCCTCCCAAGTCCAGGAGTCCTTGTTGCTCTGTTGAGCTTTCCCTAGCCGCTTGGTCCTATTTTGGTGGGTGATTCTGTAAAGGCTGTTGTCCTCCTCTTCCTCAGATGAGGAGAGGAGAGAAGGATCAGTGGACCAATACGCAGCATCAGGGAAATATGCCATCTCTTTATTTGACACGACGGCACACGAAAACAAAACACTTACAAATTTACAAAACAAGAAAACGACGTAGATGAAAACCTGAACATGAACTTACATAACTAAAACGTAAAACTCACGGACAGGAACAGACTACATCAAAACGAACGAACAACCAAACAGTCCCGTATGGTACATACATCGACGACACAGGAGACAATCACCCACAAACAAACAGTGAGAACACCCTACCTAAATATGACTCTCAATTAGAGGAAAACGCAAAACACCTGCCTCTAATTAAGAGCCATACCAGGCAACCCAAAACCAACATAGAAACAGAAAACATAGACTGCCCACCCAAAACTCACGCCCTGACCATATACACATACAAAAACAACATAAAACAGGTCAGGAACGTTACACTCATGTTATAGACAGAAGTGTGCTACAGGGCAGACCAATCTGAACTCGTCTCTCAGCATGTCCAGCTCATCCATTATCTCAGCCAATCATGGCTAGCGGGAAGTTTCCTCTCTTTTTCTGAGGCTTAACACCACTAGGCTTGTAATTTTATGCGGGCGAAACAGAAGGAAGGCGAGGAAGGAAAAGTGAGACATAGTCTCTGTAGTCTCGCAGGAAATTATTGGGAGATATCATTACATCAGATTAGCTTTGTCTGACCTTCATAACTGTTCCTCCTCCACATCTCGCACTGATAAGCTCACTAATCATCAGGCACCAGCACCACGAAACAATCACTTCCTTAATTGGCAACAACACCTCAGTCAAGGAGAGCATCTGTCCCAAATGAAGAAATGAACAAATGCACTCTCCATTTCTTGTGATTAATTAGTTAACAGATACAATGTCAATTTGATCTCACGGGATGTTCAATAAGGTGTTGCGCCTGGTGATATTGTTCTATGAGAACACATATTCTCCATTGATAATGTATTCCACACCAAGTACAAATGAAGACGGAAGAGTCAAGTTTTAGTGGATTGAAAGCAACACAGTGCGTGCTAAATTAGATCTGGATTCAGAGAAGAGGATTTATACAAGCAGCAACGATGAACATGTAGGTTGAAAAGATGGTCAGACTTGTTTGAATTGCTTAACTAATCAGTACTACTGCCCACACATGTTTAAGTAATCTAGTCTAAAATGGTTTATCTCTATTTGACATAGGCATAAATAACATTTCTTATAACTAAATATTTACTAAAAATCTATTATAATTACATTCACATTTGCTATCAAGCTAGATGCTTAGAGTATTGTGCCCAATGTATGCTTTTCTAAATCTGTTCAATTATATGCCAACAAAACATTTACCAATTGGCGTCAATGATAGATAATGGATTCATTTTTTTGGCCCTACTTTGTGGAAAGTCTTCTAAAGTTATCCTGAGAAAATTACCCAGATCTCACGAAACAAGAGAATGAACGTGAGGAGAAGTCTGGGGCAAATCTTGGTTTCTGCAGAGACCTTATCTGGAGATGTAAATGCGATGAGGAAAAGGGCTCCCCATCAGAGCCAAATAAACTAGGACAATCAAAACGGCTTGTTGAAAGACGGACACTCACATATGCAGCCTACATCTACATAAAGGAACGTAAAGTGAACCAGTGAACCAATGGCACGTAGAGAAGCATTGAAACTAGATATGAGAGACCCAGGAAGTTTACCTCCCCCTACAGTGGAGGAAATGAGATGCCTATGATAAGGGGTAGTTAGGTTAGCAGCCATTTTGAAAGTCGGAAGTTATCGCACCACAATTATTGTATAGGAATTTAAATTAAATGAGGCAGGTGGTGGGTAGAAGTATTCTTTAACAACCTTTGTTGTTGTTTATGTGGGCTTGAACCCTTAAAATGGGGACACACTTAGAGTAGGCCATTATTAAGTCAGCGGATGTACAAGGCAGGTTAATCCACGACAAAGGCTTTTAAAGCAATACCAGTTTTGCTCTCTACCCACACAGCTTGTTTTCTAGGTCATTGTTGGAGAAATTGAAGAGCTTTGATGGCTACCATCCATCTTTTTCCTTCAGCACTCACAGTAAAACATTTGGAAGTGGAGAATCTGTAAATCAACAGTATTCTTGAAGCACATTGGGGTTTCATCATGTGGTCCCATGACAATACAGGTCAACAATGGTTAGAGCAGACCTTCCCCATCCCATCCATTGGTAGTTAGTAGACCTCTGAGCATTGCTCCCGGCAGTCTTATTGTTACTCATGTGGATTTTAGAAATTGCCAGTTGGATTGAGAATATCCCATGTCTTGATCCAACGTCTACAGATTTCAGCAGACTGGCTCAATACCATAGCAAGGGTCCTAAACCCTTGCTGTAGGACTAGGACACACTTTCTGAACAGAATCAATTAATGACCAACATCTATACTAAGGTATTCGTAACCACAAACATGTCTGCATGTTTTTGTTTGTATGTAGGTGGCATCTCATGATGCCTACATATTGCAAACCTTTATGTGTTTGTTATTTTTTCTTCTTTAGATATATATTAAAGCAGTTGATTATGTATTTTACACTTCTCACTATGACTTCTCACTGCTGACAGCAAGTGTATCAGACAAGACAGAGGGAAAGGCTTTGAAGTCCACAGTAATCGCTGCGAGGGTGATTGAAACCACAAACTCTTGGAAAGCAATAGGGGACACAGTGAGGAAGACCAAGTGAATGTCCAAAACATCACATGTGTATAGTGGCCATATTAGACAGGTTAAGTTTCATCCATTATCTATTATTAACACCAAGTGGTCAATGTTTTATTGGGATATAACTGAAGGGATTTAGAAAGGCATACATTGGGCACAATACTCTAAGCATCTGGCTTGATCTAAAATGTGATTTTAATTGTAATAGATTTTTTGTAAATATTTAGTTAAAAAATGTTATGTATGTACATGTCAAATAGAATTAAACAATTTTAGACTAGATTACGTAAAAATGTGTGGACGACATGAAGTAGTAATGATTAGTTACACAATTTCAACAAATCTGACCACCTTTTCAACCTACATGTTCATCGTGGCTGCCTGTATGACAAAGCAGGTTTGACTCCCTCCTCTTCTCTGAATCCATATCTAATTTAGCATGCACTGTGTTGCTTTCAATCCAAAAAAACTTGACTCCTCTTTCTTCATTTGTACTTGGTGTGGCATACACAATCAATGGGGAATATGTATGTCCTTCTCATAAAACAATATCACCAGCCACAAGCTTATTGAACATCCCGTGAGATCAAATTGATATTGTATCTGTTAACCATTTCATCACAAAAAAATGGAAAACGCATTTGTTAATTACTGCATTTGGGGCAGATGCTCTCCTTGACTAAGATGTTGTTGCCAATTAGGAAAGTGATTGTTTTGTGTTGCTGGTGCCTGATGAGTAGTGAGCTTATCAGTGTGGGGAGTGGAGGAGGAACAGTTATGAAGGTCAGACTGAAAGAGAATCTGATGGAATGATATCTCCAGTGTTTCATTTGATCCGGAAACTATTTGGCCGGATCCGGTACCTCTCCTGGCATGAAAAATTATTTTCATGAGGGATTTCTAATAATAATTTTTTTTAATTAATAAAAGCGATCAAAGTTCATTCGAGTTGACACTTTGTCAATTCTCCTGCCCCCACAAAAAAAACTATGTGAAAAAGTAGATTTTCAGCATGGGCCTAATATTCTAAGAGTTGATTTGTGTTGCGCCAGCCCGGTTTATGGTTTGCTCAACATTATAACGTATGTTTGATAAAAATGCATGGCTGTGGCTGTGAGAAGTACGACAGTATCTCTCACATAACAAGAATAAGATTCACTGCCTATGATCTTTCTCCCTCTATGCTCTGATCGACATGAGCCAGCAACTCTCATCTCTCCAGTGTTGCACTTCATGATTTATTTCCCTATAGAATCACAGGGTTCTGAAGGAACTGCAGCAGCCCTGATAAATTGAAATACATTTGCCAAAATTATAGAATATCCGCTGTCTGTTCAGAAATTAATGAAGGATCAATAGTTTCTAGCTGTGGATTGTAGCCCAATAAATAGGAATAGCCTACAGTTGGGAACGAGCGGCAAATCTGTAAGTGAAAAAACAGCAAGCAGGCCTTTCGCAATATTTCAAATACAATCGAGGGAAAACACATGTTGGAAAGCAAATGGCTCCTGCTGAAAACAGAAAACCAAAATATTTGATCAACTTCAAAATATTGTTTTACAAAGGAGAGAGGGAGAGAGAGACTTTTGGCATGAGCGCATTGGCCATCACCAGCATGGAAAGCATTTTTATGACCATAATTTCAAAAGAAAATTAGTAACTGGGTTCTACAGTTTGAACCCCTGCTGTCTCTGGCTCCACACCCACCCCGCCGGCCATCTAGATGTGTGAAAGTTAGTGTATAAGCTAATGATCCATCATGTATGACATTCATAGGTTTGTGTAAACTTCAATTTTGTATTACCATATAATTTTGGTATGTTATCTATAGTTATATACTTGAAAATGTATCATTTGACCAATTCGGCACATTTGGGCGGACTTGATACAAAATATTGTCCAGTATTGCAACGCTTCACTGTATCAATCTGAACTTTGCACACACACTGTTGCCATGTAGTGGCCAAAATCTAAATTGATCCTAAACTGCAATATTATATTATGGCCTTTCTCTTGCATTTCAAAGATGAAAAAAATAAAAAATAAGTAAACGCATTGTATTCTCCTACATTCATTTCACATTTCCACAAACTTCAAAGTGTTTCCTTTCAAGTGTTATCAAGAATATGCATATCCTTGCCTCAGGTTCTGAGCTACAGGCAGTAAGATTTGGGTTTGTCATTTTAGGCGAAAATGGAAAAAAAGGATCCGATCCTTATTAAGAGGCTTTTAAAAGGCCAATTATTGTCTGGACTCTAGGCTACTATAAATGTTTCACATGTGTGAAACTTCTGTAAGTGCCTCTATTCTACTGCTCTATGCCACTACGCAAATGCGATGATATGCATGCAATGTTTTATTATAATGTAGATTTTTTCTCATGCGTTCAGGTATCTTAGAACTCCCCAGGACACCCCCCTCCCATGCTCACTTTTTGTTCTGATACCTCCCGATTTACCAATTAAGCGCTAGTAATGTCCTGAGAGACTAAGAGAATACGTCTCACTTTTCCTTTCTTGATGCCTTTCTTCTGTTTCGCTCCACCATATGAATATGAATCAATGGCTAATGATCCAACAGGTAGCTCACTCCCCTAGACAGGCTCCAGCAACTCCTCACTGCAATGCCTCGGTTATTTAGAAAGATGGCTCGTGTCGGGTGTCATTGGAGACTGACAAGGTATCCATTTTGCACTCTATACAGTCCGTACCTAATAAAAATAAACGTCATAAACAGGTATACAGAAGCAACTTCTGCTGACACTGATGCTGTCCTAATATGGACACCGTATTCCTTTGTTATTTTGTGATAGTTACTTTGTTGCTTCATACTGACTATCCAACAAGCATACCATTTCAACCAAGAGTCATTAACATATTGATGATTTATTCAAACTGACATAACCTAGTTATTATCCCTTTATAACTTGAAGGCACTAATTATTGTATTCAAGGCCCTAGCTCTGGTGTCATATCTGTTGATCCAGGGAATTAGCCATGCTTTGCCATCCTTTCGGCTTGACTCTTATTAGTCGCAGGTGACAAACTGAAGCATTGAGTTTCTGCCCAATTACAATACACTTGCTATTTTCCTTTCTTTGATCCATCTGTTCTCAAAAAACAGGTTTTCAAAGAGAACATTGCAGAAAGGAAACTTTCATGTTAAAAACATGAATCAAATAGACGATTGGTACATGAGGGCAAGAAACAGTGTGCACGAACACACTCGCTGATGATATGGTAATTATCATGGTTGCACTGAAGTCATTTAACTATTGAATGGGGAAGACAATGCTTTGGTGACTGATTTTGCATGACAGGTAAGTCTGTCTTCCCAACCCATTGGAACCATCTGCCAAGTGCAGTACCAGTCAAATGTTTGGACACACCTACTCATTCCAGAGTTTTTATTTATTTGTATTATTTTCTACAATGTAGAAAAGTAGTTAAGACATCAAAACTATGAAATAACACATATGGAATCATGTAGTAACCAAAAACGTATTAAACAAATGAAAATGTATAATACATTTTAGATTCTTAAAAGTAGCCACCCTTTGCCTTGATGACAGCTTTGCAAATTCTTGACATTCTCTCAACCAGCTTCATGATGAATTCACCTGGAATGCATTTCAATTAACAGGTGTGCCTTGTTAAAAGTTAATTTGTGGAATTAATTTCCTTCTTAATGCGTTTGAGCCACTCAGTTGTGTTGTGACAAGGTAGGGGTGGTATACAGAAGATAGCCATATTTGGTAAAAAAAAACAAGTTCATATTCTGGCAAGAAAAGCTCAAATTAGCTAAGAGAATTGACAGCCCATCATTACTTTCAGACATGAAGGTCAGTAAATCCGGAAAGTTTCAAGACCTTTGAAAGTTTCTTCAAGTGCAGTCGCAAAAACCATCAACCACTTTCATGAACCTGGCTCTCACGAGGACCGCCACAGGAAAGGAAGACCCAGAGTTACCTCTGCTGTAGAGCATAAGTTCATTAGAGTTAGCAGCCTCAGAAATTGCAGCCCAAATAAATGATTCACAGAGTTCAAGTAACAGACATCTCAACATCAACTGTTCAGAGGTGACTGCTTGAATCAGGAATTCATTTACGAATTGCTGCAAAGAAACCACTACTAAAGGACACCAATAATAAGAAGAGACTTGCTTGGGCCAAGAAACACAAACAACGGACATTTTACCAGTGCTAATCTGTCCTTTGGTCTGATGAGTCCAAATTGGAGATTTTTGGTTCCAACTGCCGTGTCTTTGTGAGACGCAGAGTAGGTGAACGGATGATCTCCGCATGCATATGTGGTTCAAACCATAAAGCATGGTTTGGGATGAGTTGGACCGCGGAGTGATGGAAAAGCAGCCAACATGTGCTCAGCAAATGTGGGAACTCCTTCAAGACTGTTGGAAAAGCATTCCAGGTGAAGTTTGTTGAGCGAATGACTGGAAGCTATGAATGTTCTATAATTTTCAGCATCATGCGGCCTGTCCAAATTATCTCTCCATTCTCCCAAAGTGAGCCCTTGTTAACTTCCCTCACGTATTGAAAAGGAAATGGCTGTTATATAAAAATAGCGTGTACTCTCCCTCTAGCCCATGCCTCCACCAATCCAATTATTTTAGATTAACAGGAAGTAGTGAAAGAGTGCCCATTTCAGGAGAAATATTGGGATGCAGCCATAGTCCTAGCTAACTAAGACTACATTCTGACCTCTGAAAGAAATGCCCAAAAGTTTCATCCTCAGTCCTCAATGTACAGTTGAAGTCGGAAGTTTACATACACCTTAGCCAAATACATTTAAACTCAGTTTTAACAATTCCTGATATTTAATCCAATAAAAATTCCCTGTCTTAGGTCAGTTAGGATCATCACCTTATTTTAAGAATGTGAAATGTCAGAATAATAGTAGAGAGAATTATTTATTTCAGCTTTTATTTCTTTCATCACATTCCCAGTGGGTCAGAAGTTTACATACACTCAATTAGTATTTGGTAGCATTACCTATATATTGTTTAACTTGGGTCAAACGTTTCGGGTAGCCTTCCACAAGCTTCCCACAATAAGTTGGGGAATTTTGGCCCATTCCTCCTGACAGAGGTGGTGTAACTGAGTCAGTTTTGTAGGCCTCCTTGCTCGCACACGCTTTTTCAGTTCTGCCTACAAATTTTCTATGGGATTGAGGTCAGGGCTTTGTGATGTCCACTCCAATACCTTGACTTTGTTGTCCTGAAGCCATTTTGTCACAACTTTGGAAGTATGCTTGGGGTCATTGTCCATTTGGAAGACCCATTTGCCACCAAGCTTTAACTTCCTGACTGATGTCTTGAGATGTTACTTCAATATAGCCACATAATTTTCCTGCTTCATGATGCTATCTATTTTGTGAAGTGCATAAACGGACCCGAGGACAACTATACTTGTTCCGTATAGATCCAGACCCGGTCCAATCCGAGTGAAATAAGCATAAAAATGTAAATTTAAGCTACATGATCGTGTACTTTTATGCTACTCGATCCTCAATGGGACAGTGGATATCAAATTTCGATATGGCAACAATGTTGCAAAGGTCGGAGAGACAGACAGCAAGGTTTATAAAAATCTCTGCTGTTGAAAACAAAATGCTATTCTAAAAGAAAGGGAAGATAATGTCTAGGTTATTATTTACAGAGGAGATCAAGTAAAAAAATTGCTTGGTTTGGCTGATGAAACATTGGATTGCACAGTGAGATGGAAGAGTAAAAAGGCATTTCAGCTCCATAGCCTTACCCAATGGAAACTTGTGGATTAGACAGTGGCTGGAAGGCGGTTTTAGCCAATCAGCATCCAAGATTAAACCCACCCGTTGTATAATAGACCAATAACAGAGTTCTAAGCCTCTCTGCCAAAAACAGCTAGTTTTCAGTTTGCCCCCTTCCCTTGAAGGCCACTCCCAGAAGTCTTAGAAAAATTATTGGTTGATAAATATTTTTTTACTAAAAATTTATTTTTGCCTATGGGGCAGCAGGTAGCCTAGTGGTTAAAGCGTTGGGCTAGTAACCGAAAGGTTGCTAGATTGAATACCCGATCTGACAAGGGAAAACATCTGTCATTCTACCCCTGAACAAGGCAATTAACCCACTGTTCCTAGGCTGTCACTGTAAATAAGAATTTGTTCTTAACTGACTTGCCAAGTTAAATAAAAAACATATTTATATATTTTTTAAATGTAAATCTATTAAAATGCATTAAGCCTTTAATATTCATACTTGTAAGTGTGCAGTGTGAGGAATTAAGTGTCAAACGATAATGAGTACACTGAGCCGACTTCAGCCAGTTGCCTTAAGATTCAAATAAGATTCTAACTGTATGAAATAACATTGAAATGGGCCTGTGTCTTACACTGAGACAAGGATCGCTTTGAGAAGCAATGATGTGTTGTAATGATGTATGTTGCGGTCTTCCGTTGCAAGGACATATATGTGTAACCCCATGTTTGAAGGTTAATAATAAATATGTAATAGCATGGCATTGGTGGGATACTGCAGAGCACCTACAAACCTTAACATATGGCTGTTTAGAAGGTTCATACATGTGCCATTCAGACCATCTCTGAATATCATTACAGGGGATGATCCTATTGTGCCGTGACCTTTTATCAAAAGCTTTACATTCACAGAGTTTCACGGATCGGCTTTACATCATCTACATGCATTTTCAATTTGCAAGCAAACTTAAAAGGAGGCTGAGGTGCATTCCCTACAGTGCACATTTTCTACGCTACACATACTGTACATCAGGGTTGATCAATCCATAATCAAAGCAAAATTGTGACACATTCATAATACAACGTCACAATGAAAGTGCATCAATAAATAATATATTTTGAATCCCCATACAGATGTGAAGAATAATATTGGAAATGAATCAGGACATGTCTGCTCAGAGTGTTATCCATTTCAGACAGATGCATAATTAACATGCCTTTGCCTTTCATCTACTCCATCACAGGGGAAGTGGCACTTGCAATCGACTGTGGTTTTATCAAATACCTCCTGTCCTCAGCTCCTGGCCTAGCTCCCTGACTCCCCCTGCTATATCCATGATCAGTTGAGTCAAACGGGCAAGTTATTGTGAACAATCGGCATGCCAGCTGTAATGTAGTGGGATGTTTAATGTTACACCAGTAAAGGCAAATGGTCTTAACAAAATGGTTCAAAAGGCTACAAAGAGGTGAAACCCTTCCAAATGAATGGGATTCATTTTCCAGGCTAAGTCAGGTGCGCAATCAAATGAGTGCTATGAGGAATAATACAAAAAATATGGTTACATATACACTGAGTATGCCAATGATTAGGAACACCTTCCTAATATTGAGTTGCACCTGCTCGCTCTCCCCCTTTTTGCCCTCAGAACAGCCTCAAGTCGTCGGGCATGGACTCTGCAAGGTGTCGAAAGCGCTCCACAGGGATGCTGACCATGTTGAGTCCAATGCTTTCCACAGTTGTGACAAGTTGGCTGGATGCCCTTTGGGTGGTGGACCATTCTTGGATTCTGTTTATCTTGAAAAACTCAGCAGTTCTTGACACAAACCGGTGTGCCTGGCACTTACAACCATACCTCGTTCAAAGGCACTTACAATTTGTGTCTTGCCCATTCACCCTCTGAATGGCACACATACACAATCCATGTCTCACCTGTCTCAATGCTTAAAATTCCTTCTTTAACCTGTTTCCTCCCCTTCATCTACACTGATTGAAGTGGATTTAATAAGTGACATCAATAAGGAATCATATCTTTCACCTGGATTCACCTGGTCAGTCTGTCATGGAAAGAGCAGGTATTGTTAATGTTTTGTTTACTCAGTGTACATCATTCTGATAAAGTATTTCAATTTGAAATAAAGAGCATGCCAAAGGCAGTCAATAATTGGTTGGATTCATCTAAAAAAGTATTGTAGCTTAACGACTGTCATTTCCCCCAGATTTTTGCTCTACAGGTATAAACAATCTCTTGGACAGACGGGCATGTTTGTCATTCTCTATGGCTTCTTTTTATTTTTATTTGAGTTTAAAGCATTCGGTATTCCCAGGGGGTCTCCCATCCCAGTACTAACCAGGCCCGACCCTGAACAAGCATGTTCAGGGTGGAATGGCCACAAGCATATATGTTTTACCACATTTTCTCCATGAATTAGGTCCTTTGGCTCATCTCTGCAACTCCTCATTGGGCTCAGGAGAGGTGAAGATATAGTCATGAATCAAACGAAACATGACCCACCCGGTCGCCTACTTCTTATTACACTGCTAGCTAAACACGGTTCGAATGATGACCAGATTCAGCTTGCACTCGCCCAGCTCTGTAACAAGGAGTCGCTAGATCACGATGAGCCAAGGAAAGCACTGGCCAAACCCTCCCCTACCCTGGATTGTGCTCGGCCAATTGTGTGCCAGGAGTCACGGTCACGGCCAGTTGTGACACAGCATCAGCAATGTGGTGCAATGCTTTTGACCACTGTGCCACCCAGGACCAATGTTCCCTCTAAGCTGCATGCAGCTCCCCTCTGACTGAAGACATTTCAGAGCGTGCAGAGGAGCGCGAGATTGAATTTCACTCAACTTTCTAGAGCTTTCCCTGTTAGTTAACATGTCAGTCTACTGTGGGAATGGTGCTCCAATCAACGCAATATTATTCATTTTCAAAGTAACATACCCGAAACAAAATGAACTATGCAAGACTTAGTTACGCAAAACTAATTGTGAAAAAGATTGTTTTTGTAAGCAGAGTGCATTGGAGTACGATTCTATTGCACTGACAGGCATGACTCAGGCACGTACTCTAAAATAGACCGGTGCATCATAACCAATCAGAGCTGCAATAGGCCTATATGCAAATAGCCATTGCCATATATGGATCTGTGCCATTCACTTTGAACTGGACTGTGTTTACAGAATGAGTGGTTGTGAGTAGATGCGCTTGTTTTGAGATCAAAGCGAGAGCTGCATGTATCCACCTGTGCACATTTATTCATATTCTTTGCTAGTTAGTGAGTTGTTAGCCCAGTTATAGCTAATTTCTAGACAACAATGGGGGAGTGGTTGCTTCCTACAAGAGCCCGAAATGTGTGCATTTCTAGCCATCTTTGAAAAGTCAGTCAGGTAAAGAGCATTTTCTTATGTCTTTAATTAAGGAGAAGTGTTGTATTTTGAGACTATCTTGAATAACAGGGTAGCATAATTGTGTCTGTTTCTCTGTAATAATGCTATGGAAATAAAAATATATTTTATAAAGTCCATCAAATAACACAACATTTTCAGTCACCACATTGTCTGAAGGACAGGTGGATTAACAGGTTAATGTCAAGCCTTACATGTAGGTCTACATTGAACACCACACGTTTTCTGCTACTGTAGGCTGAATGATAGAACACCTATTTCATGTTAAAATATTATGGGAATCATTTTTCTCCATTGTTTTTGATGGTAGGCCACTCTGGTAGGCCTACATTATGATCAAATAGCCACAGTAGCCTACTTGGCCACTGTTAACCTGTTGGGGATGGGGGCGCTGTTTAGACTATTTATGCTAATTTGGGTAATTTTTGAAACGGCTTCCCACAAAATCCTTGATCGTACAATATGCATATTATTATTATTATTGGATAGAAAACAGTCTATAGTTTCTATAGGAGTTGAAATCTGAAATATTGTCTGTATTCACAGGATCTGTGTCTTTCGATTCGTGTATGCTGTGTATTTTTACGAAATGTTTGATGATTAGTAAGTAGGTAAACACGTTGCTCTAAGTAGTTTTTCTATTCCATTTGTGACGGTGGGTGCAATTGTAACCTATGCCATCTACCTGAAATATGCACTTTTTTCTAACAAAACCTATCCCATACCATAAATATGTTATCAGACTGTCATCTGATGAGTTTTTTTGTTGGTTAGGGGCTATAAATATCTTAGTTTAGCCGAATTGGTGATGGCTACTGGTGTTGGTGGACAAATAAAAGATGGTGGATTATGCTAATGTGTTTTTAGGTAATAGATGTACATCTTTACATATTGTGTCTTCCCTGTAAAACATTTTAAAAATCGGACATGTTGACTGGATTCACAATATCTGTGTCTTTCATTAGCTGTATTGGACTTTAATGTGTGAAAGTTAAATATTTTAAAAAAATATTTTTTTTGAATTTCGCGGCACTGGTTTTTCAGTGGGGGGGGGGGGGGGGTGTGCCGCTAGCGCCACGCTGATCCAAGACAGGTTAAAATATTTTAAAAAAATATTTTTTTTGAATTTCGCGGCACTGGTTTTTCAGTGGGGGGGGGGGGGGGGGGGGCCGCTAGCGCCACGCTGATCCTAGACAGGTTAAAACTGTAACATAAAGAGGGTAAAGGCTCAGTAAACACGTGTAACGGATGTGAAATGGCTAGCTAGTTAGAGGTGGTGCGCGCTAATAGCGTTTCAATCGGTTACGTCACTCGCTTTGAGACCTTGAAGTAGTGGTTCCCCTTGCTCTGCAAGGGCCGCGGCTTTTGTGGAGCGATGGGTAACGATGCTCCGTGAGTGACTGTTGTTGATCTGTGCAGAGGGTCCCTGGTTCGCGCCCGGGTATGGGTGAGGGGACGGACGTAAAGTTAAACTGTTACACACGCACTGGAAATTGCACCGAAATGCACCGAAAGTTCGCGCTCAGCAGAACTGAAATTTGCTCAGTGTCAATTTTTTTTTACAGGGAACATTGCCCAGGACCCACTTATTCTCTATGACTTCTGTTGGCACTTGGCTTGGTCAAGTCGACCCTGGCAACTCTTCTCTTCATGCCACACAAATGCCAGTGCAAGCTGGGCATCCGGTCCTAACTTCAGGCCAGCAGGTTATGGGTGTTTGCTTGAGTGGCTACCAGAAGGCCAAACATAAAAAGCTTCCATCATTCATGTGCTAATGATCAACCCTCTTTAAGAAGAGCAGCATTCTTTTCTTATTATGTTGCTGAGAAAGTTATCTTCTAACAATGTCTACCAGAGTTATCTTGCTATGTTGTATGGTGACACACAGATTCTTCAAAGCATACATACACCATATATACAAAAGTATGTGAACACCCCTTCAAATGAGTGGGTTTGGCTATTTCAGGTACACGCATTGTTGACAGGTGTATAACATCGAGCACACAGCTATGTAATCTCCACAGACAAACATTGGCAGTAGAATGGCCTTACTGAAGAGCTCAGTGACTTTAAATGTGACACCGTCATAGGATGCCACCTTTCCAACAGTTCGTCAAATTTCTGCCCTGCTAGAGCTGCCCCCGTCAACTGTAAGTGCTGCTATTGGGAAGTGGAACCGTCTAGGCGCAACAATGGCTCAGCCATTGGTAGGCCACACAAGCTCACAGAACAGAACCGCCGAGTACTGAAGTGCACAGCGCGTTAAAGTTCTGTCCTCGTTTGCAACACTTACTACTGAGTTCCAAACTGTCTCTGGAAGCAACGTCAGCACAATAACTGTTCATTGGGAGCTTCATGAAATGGGTTTCCATGGCCGAGCAGCTGCAAATAAGCCTAAGATCACCATGCTCAATGCCAAGCGCCGGCTGTAGTAGTGTAAAGCTCAATGCCATTGGACCCTGGAGCAGTTGAAATGCGTTCTGTGAAGTGATGAATCACGCTTCATTATCTGGCAGTCTTACGGACAAATTTGGGTTTGGCGGATGCCAGGAGAACATAGTTCTCCCCAATCCATAGTGCCAACTGTAAAGTTTGGTGGAGGAGGAATAATGGTTTGGGGCTGTTTTTCATCGTTCGGGGCCCCTTAGTTCCAGTGAAGGGAAGTCTTAACGCTACAGCATACAATGACATTCTGTGCTTCCAACTTTGTGACAACAGTTTGGGGAACACCCTTTCCGGCATGACAATGCCCCCTTGCACAAAGCGAGGTCCATACAGAAATGGTTTGTCGAGATCAGTGTGGAATAACTTGACTGGCCTGCACAGAGCACTGGCCTCAACCCATCAAACACCTTTGGGATGAATTGGAACACCGACTGCAAGCCAGGCCTAATCGCCCAACATCAGTGCTCGACCTTGCTAATGCTCCTGTGGCTGAATGGAAGCAAGTCGCCACAGGAATGTTCCAACATCTAGTGGATAGCCTTCCCAGAAGAGTGGAGGCTGTTATAGCAGCAAAGCGGTCAATAAATCCATATGAACTTCTTTGGGGTAGGGGGCAGTATTGTCACGTCCGGATGAAAAGCATACCCAGAGTAAACGGCCTGCTACAAAGCCATAGAAGCTAGAATATGCATATTATTAGTTGATTTGGATAGAAAACACTCTGACGTTTCTAAAACTGTTTGAATGATGTCTGTGAGTATGACGGAACTCATATGGCAGGAAAAAACCTGAGAAAAAATCCAAACATGACGTGGGAAATCTGAGGTTGGTCGATTTTCAACTCAGCTCCTATTGAATATACAGTGGGATATTGGTAATGTTGCACTTCCTAAGGCTTCCACTAGATGTCAACAGTCTTTAGAACCTTGTCTGATGCTTCTACTGTGAAGTTGGGGCGAATGAGAGGGGATTGAGTAAGGTCTATCATGAGCTGAACATGCGCTGACCATGCACGTTCATGTGAGAGCGAGCTCTGTTCCATCGCACTACTGAAGACAAAGGAATTCTCCGGTTGGAACATTATTGAAGTATTATTTTAAAAACATCCGAAAGATTGATTCAATACTTCGTTTGTCATGTTTTTACGGACTGTAATATAACTGTTTAAACTTTTCGTCCGTACTTTCCGCTGGACTTGCCCGCGCATCGTGAGTTTGGAAAGTGTACTGAACGCTAGAACAACAAGGAGGAATTTGGACATAAATGATGGACATTATCGAATAAAACAAACATTTATTGTGCAACTGGGATTCCTGGGAGTGCATTCTAATGAAGAACATCAAAGGTAAGTGAATGTTTATAATGTTATTTCTGACTTATGTTGACTGCACAATATGGTGGATATATTTGTGTCTTGATTGGGCTCTGAGCGCCGACTCAGATTATTGTATGGTTTTTTTTTTCCGTTAAGCTTTTTTGAAATCTGACACAGTGGTTGCATTAAGAAGAAGTGCATCTAAAATTCCATGCATAACAGTTGTATCTTTTAGCAATGTTTATTATGAATATTCCTGTAAATTGATGTGGCTCTCCGCAAAATCAAAGGATGTTTTGGAACTGCTGAACGTAAAGCGCCAATTTAAACTCAGATTTTTTGGTATAAATATTGATTTTACCGAACAAAACATACATGTATTGTGTAACATGAAGTCCTATGAGTGTCATCTGATGAAGATCATCAAAGGTTAGTGATTCATTTTATCTATATTTCTGCTTTTTGTGAATCCTCTCTTTGGCTGGAAAAATGGCTGTTATTCTGTGAATAGGCACTCCCCTAACATAATCGTTTGGTTTGAAATCGGACACTGTGGCTGGATTTACAACAAGTGTATCTTTAAAATGGTGTAAAATACATTTATGTTTGTGTAATTTTTATTATGGGATTTCTGTTGTTTTGAATTTGGCGCCTTGCAGTTTCACTGGCTGTTGAAGAGGTTGGACGCTACCGTCTCACTTACCCAAGAGAGGTTAATGCACATGATTTTGGAATGACATGTTCAAGCAGGTTGGGCATTGCTGTATCTAGACGTAATAACTAGTTAGCATTTCCTATTAAATTCTATTCAAAGTGATATCTGAATCACTATCATGACACAACTGCAAGAGCCCCTCATCTGCCACTTTCAATAGCAGCTTACAATCATGCTTTTTTTCTCTCCTCTTTCTTCTTCACAACCAACAATCTACATTATTTTCATGTCCCTTCCCTTGAAAGAAAGAGAAAGACAGTGGTTCACTAGCTACTGGAAAACCTTGATGTCTTTAGTTCTCCCTGCGTAGGGGTTATTCTGTGGGATTTCAATGGATACATTGGGTCAGTGTGTGGAGCTGCAGAGGAGAGAGGGATTGCATCGGTGGTGGGTTGCATCAAGGATTAAGGGTGCCATATACTGAGTTTTGGCAGATTGTGAGGATTTAAGGATTTGGGGGAACGGATTGCAAGCTGTGCGTAGGGATTTGGGTGGAAGTTGAGACCAGATGGCTGCGATTTTGGCACAATTATCATCCTTCTCATTGACACTGATCTTCAATGCTCGCTTGGCTTTTCTGCCAAGGAAGCTGGGCTTGGGCTCATCCATGGCTTGGATTCCAGAGTATAGTCTCTAAATGGAAGATGTTGAAGGGGGTTAGGATAGTGTGTGTTAGTGTGTGTCCTCTGGTTTCCCGTTCAACCTACAGCATATGTATAGCCTACTGTCTGAGAGTCTGGTATACAGTTGAAGTCGGAAGTTTACATACACTTAGATTGGATCATTTAAACTAATTGTTCAACCACTCCACAAATTTCTTGTTAAGGGCTAGGCACCTTTTTTCTCAACTTCTTCCTGAATGACGTGCCCAAAGTAAACTACCTGTTGCTCAGGCCCTGAAGCCAGGATATGCATATAATTGGTACCATTGGAAAGAAAACACTTTGAAGTTTGTAGAAATGTTAAAATAATGTATGAGAATATAACACAATAGACATGGTAGGAGAAAATCCAAAGAAAAAACAACCAGAATTTTATTTTGAGAGACCATCCTCTTAGAATGGCAAGTATAAGGTCATATTGAAAATTGGCAACCTGGATAGAATTCCGTTGGCTTCAGCGTGTCAGCAGTCTATGTTCAAGGTTTCAGGCTTGTAACTTCAAAAACGAATAAGAAAAATTCGTTTTAGTACAGGGACACAGTCTTGGAAATTCGTGTTTGCGCGCCATGAAGACAGGAAGCACCTGCTATAATCGGTTTCCTATTGAACATACTGATTTCCGTAAGAAAAATTATAGTTTGATTACATTTTAAGGTATCTGAGGAGTAAATAGAAACTTATTTTGACTTGTTGAAACAAATTTTAGGGGTGGATTTTTAGATTCCTTTCTCTGCGATTGAACGAGTGGATTACTCAAATCGATGGTGCCAACTAAACTTACCTTTTGGGATATAAACAAGGATTTTATCTAACAAAACGACACTACATGTTATAGCTGGGACCCTTTGGATGACAAATCGGAGGAAGATTTTCAAAAAGTAAGTGAATATTTAATCGCTATTTGTGAAATTATGAAACCTGTGCCGGCTGAAAAATTGTTTGATGTGGGGCGCCGTCTTCAAACAATCGCATGGCATGTTTTCATTGTAATAGCTACTGTAAATCGGACAGTGCAGTTAGATTCACAAGAATTTAAGCTTTCAACTGATATAAGACACTTATATGTACCTTTATGTTTAATTTCCATAATTTTTATGATTATTTATTTAAATTGCGTGGCCTCCAGTTTCACCGGAAGTTGTCATGCTAGCAGGATGCCTAGGCCTAAAAGGTTAACAAACTATAGTTTTGGCAAGTCGGTTCGGACATCTACTTTGTGTATGACACAAGTAATTTTTCCAACAATTGGAATTATTTAATTATTTAATTTATAATTCAATGTATCACATTTCCAGTGGGTCAGAACTTTACATGCTCTAAACTGACTGTGCCTTTAAACAGTTTTGAAAATTCCAGAAAATTATGTGATGGCTTTTGAAGCTTCTGATAGGCTAATTGACATCATTTAGGTCAATTGGAGGTGTACCTGTGGATATATTTCAAGACCTACCTTCAAACTCTGTGCATCTTTGCTTGACATCATGGGAAAATCAAAAGAAATGAGCCAAGACCTTCACAAGTCTGGTTCATCCTTGGGAGCAATTTCCAAACGCCTGAAGGTACCACGTTCATCTGTACAAACAAAAGTACGCAAGTAAAACACCATGGGACCATGCAGCCGTCATACCGCTCAGGAAGGAGACGCGTTCTGTCTCCTAGAGATGAACGTACTTTGCTGCGAACAGTGCAAATCAATCCCAGAACAACAGCAAAGGACCTTGTGAAGATGCTGGAGGAAACAGGGATAAAAGTATCTATAGCCTAAGTAAAACGAGTCCTATATCGACATAACCTGAAAGGCCACTCAGCAAGGAAGAAGCCACTGCTCCATAACCGCCATAAAAAAGTCAGACTAAAGTTTGCAACTGCACATGGGGACAAAGGACGTACTTTTTGGAGAAATGTCCTTTGGTCTGATGAAACAAAAATAGAACTGTTTGGCCATAATGACCATCGTTATGTTTGGAGGAAAAATGGGGAGGCTTGCAAGCCGAAGAACACCATCCCAACCGTGAAGCAAGGGGTTGGCAGCATCATGTTGTGGGGGTGCTTTGCTGCAGGGGGGACTGGTGCACTTCACAAAATAGATGAAATCATGAGGATGGAAAATTATGTGGCTATATTGAAGCAACATCTCAAGACATCAGTCAGGAAGTTAAAGCTTGGTCGCAAATGGGTCTTCCAAATGGAAAATGACCTCAAGCATACTTCCAAAGTTGTGGCAAAGTGGCTTAAGGACAATGAAGTCAAGGTATTGGAGTGGACATCACAAAGCCCTGACCTCAATCCCATAGAAAATTTGTGGGCAGAACTGAAACAGCGAGTGCGTCCAAAGAGGCCTACAAACCTGACTCAGTTACACTAGCTCTGTCAGGAGGAATGGGGACAAAATGCACCCAACTTATTGTGGGAAGCTTGTGGAAGGCTACCCGAAACGTTTGACTCAAGTTAACCTGTCTAGGATCAGCGTGGCGCTAGCGGCACACCCCCCCCCCCCCACTGAAAAACCAGTGCCGCGAAATTCAAAAAAAATATTTTTTTTAAATATTTAACTTTCACACATTAAAGTCCAATACAGCTAATGAAAGACACAGATCTTATGAATCCAGTCAACATTTCCGATTTTTAAAATGTTTTACAGGGAAGACACAATATGTAAAGATGTACATCTATTACCTAAAAACACATTAGCATAATCCACCATATTTTATTTGTCCACCAACACCAGTAGCCATCACCAATTCGGCTAAACTAAGATATTTATAGCCCCTAACCAACAAAAAAACTCATTAGATGACAGTCTGATAACATATTTATGGTATGGGATAGGTTTTGTTAGAAAAAAGTGCATATTTCAGGTATATGGCATAGTTTACAATTGCACCCACCATCACAAATGGACTAGAATAATTACAATGAGCAACGTGTTTACCTAACTACTAATCATCAAACATTTCGTAAAAATACACAGCATACACGAATCGAAAGACACAGATCCTGTGAATACAGACAATATTTCAGATTTTCTAAGTGTCTTACAGCGAAAACACAATAAATCGTTATATTAGCTTAGCACATAGCAATTAGCAGCCCAGCATTGATTCTAGCCAAAGTGAGCGATAAAAGTCAACATCGCCAAAAGATATTAATTTTTTCACTAACCTTCTCAGAATTCTTCCGATGACACTCCTGTAACATCACATTACAACATGCATATACAGTTTGATCGAAAATGTTTATATTTAGCCACCAAAATCATGGTTAGACAATGTGAAATGTAACTCGGCTGGTCAGAATTTGTCCTTGCGCCACTTAGACAGTGATCTACTCTTATACATAAATACTCATAAACGTGACTAAAAAATATAGGGTGGACAGGGATTGATAGACAATTTAATTCTTAATACAATTGCGTTATTACATTTTTTAATTTATCCTTACTTTTCAATACAGTTTGCGCCAAGCGAAGCTACGTCAAAAAACATGGCGTCCTAAGCCACTAAAATGTTTCGACAGAAACACGATTTATCATAATAAAAATGTCCTACCTTGAGCTGTTCTTCCATCAGTATCTTGGGCAAAGGATCCTTTCTTGGGAGAAATCGTCTTTTGGTGGAAAGCTGTCCTCTTGCCATGTGGAAATGTCAACTACGTTCGGGATGAACTGAAAAGCGTGCCCAACTTTTCACATCGTTGCAAAAATAAATGTCCCAAAATCGCACTAAACGGATATAAATTGCTATAAAACGCTTTAAATTAACTACTTTGTGATGTTTGTAACTCCTATAACGAGTGAAAAGATGACCGGAGAAATATAACAGGCTAAACTAACGCTTGGAACAGGAGAGGGTCGGTGTCTTCCACGCGCGTTACGCAGCAAGAAAAGACTTGCTAGCTAAAGGTTTTTTTCATTTGTAGGGCCTGTGAACGAGCAATCGAGCCCGTTGGAATCGTCATCACGTAAAGGCATCCAGGGGAAGACGTAAGAAGTGTCCGTATAGTCATAGCAACGACAGTGCCCTTTTAACTGACTTCAGAAAAGTGCCCAACATTTCTCAAATCTGACTCCATGTCAGGGAAATTGCTGTAGAATGGGCTCTGTTCCACTTAGAGACAAAATTTCAACTCCTATAGAAACTATAGACTGTTTTCTATCCAATAATAATAATAATATGCATATTGTACGATCAAGGATTTTGTGGGAAGCCGTTTAAAAAATTAGCCACATTAGCATAAATAGTCTAAACAGCGCCCCCATCCCCAACAGGTTAAACAATTTAAAGGCAATGCTACCAAATACTAATTATGTGTATGTAAACTTATGACCCAGTAGGAATGTGATGAAAGAAATAAATGCTGAAATAAATCATTATCTCTGCTATTATTCTGACATTTCAAATTCTTAAAATAAAGTTTAAATGTATTTGGCTAAGGTGTATGTAAACTTCCGACCTCAACTGTACATGTACTTGCACACTTAGGCACACACACACACACACACACACACACACACACACACACACACACACACACACACACACACACACACACACACACACACACACACACACACACACACACACACACACACACAGTCCCCTCATAAACGATACCATCCAGACCAGGGATCGGCTACTCCAGTCCTCTGGGACCAGAGTGGTGTCACACTTTTCCCCCATCCCTAACAAACACACCTGATTAAAACAATTGCATTCTAAACTGAAGATCATGATTAGTTGATTATTGGAGTCAGGTGTGTTAACTGAGGCTGGGGCAAAAGGGTGACACCAATCAGGCCCCCGAGGACTGGATTTGCCCATCCCTGGTCTAGACCATTTAGTTTTACATTCTTTGTAGTGTACAGGGCAGTAAGACAGTAGTAAAGTTCTATTTGCTATCTAATTCAATACATTGGATGATAAGTTTAATTAACCAATCTTGTTGCAGCGCCATCCAATGAACTACTTAATTTACTTAATTAGGCTCTCCAACAGGGAGAAACCCAATGGAGTAACAGTATTTGTTTTCATTCCTTGTCAGCTGCCAGAGAAGTCTGTCTTTGTTTGTTCCCAATGCTACAAGTGAATTGTGATACGTTTATTCTACTTCCTTTGTACACAGTAAAGAAACACTTTTGTAAATACTATGTTCATGTCTAAAAAAAATTATATACCGTCAGATACGTGTTGCCAAGCTGAGTGGATAAATAGAGAACTGATAAGAGCTCTAGCTTTAAATACTGTATAGTGTCCCGGTACCTTAAACACTGAAGGAGGGCTTTTTACAATGATGACATCCAGTTCACTTAAGACTGAAAGCTGCTTTTACCGCAGGGTACGACTAAATGTGGCGGGCTACGACTGAGTAACTTGACACTGAAACAGACGTTATCCATTTCAGGATTTATTTTAGTAATTTCTATCATGATAGGTGGGAATACCGGCTTGAACAATGAGCATGTGGAATTCCCTTTTCTAAAATAAAATCATTTTCAGAGAACAAGATGTGGGTTACAGCTGTCAAAAAGGTAATCATGCATCAGCCTTGAACTTACACTTTATTTTCCTAGTTTGGTCCTTGATTGATACGTTGGTTTTGAAAGTCACAGAAAGTTAAATGGGCAATCTGGGATTGGTACATCTTTTATTTTACTTGTAAATTAATTACAGTGTATATAGCCATTTATTTTGGAAGAATATGACATATACATGCTTTATGAGCTTAGTTCAACTGTCTCATCTAATCAGAAACCAAAATCTAAGCTGTTACCAAAAAAAGTGTCAGGTGCCCACTTTGTTGTTCGAATCCCAGATTGTCCCTTTAAATAGATATTTTTCTAAGTGATCTAAGTGCGTATGTGGTTGAGGTTTGAGCTCATTTAACTGTCTGTTGTATTGTTCAAATACAGACTTCTCCCTGTTTAGCTTATGACTACCAATCATGTCAATGTGGCAGAGTTAACAATGGCAAGGCTTGAGTGCAGAACTGTAGTTGCAGAAAGGTTTTTGCTCCGTGCCATGCCAAAGGAATGTTTACCTCATCAGTAAAGGATTCTATTCCTCCCTTGGCAACTACTTACAGTAGATGTCATTGGCATTTTCTGGCAGTTGACTGAGGAATGTTCATTTTCCATAGATTGTGCAACACTGATTTCCACTGTTTTAATGGGAACAATGCCTTAAATACAGGGATTGAGAACAGAGGGTCATAGGTTTGTTCCCTGGGGTGGTCTAGTGGTCTAAGCCACTATCTCTGATTGATATGTACTATGAACCACTGCGACCATGAATTCGAATCCACTGCTCTAGAAATCCTCTCTCTTCCTTCCTCTCTAAATCTATCCAATCCAAAAAAAAAAAAACATGAAAAAAATGGGATTGCCCAACACTTTAAAAATAGAAGGTCCTATGTTTGGATCTCGCTGATGCCTTTTCTCAACCAAAATGTATATGACTATGTTGTCGCAAGTAATGCCTGATCATGCGAGTAGAATAAATTGCTGTAAGTGTGTCTACTATATATGAGCTGGTAGTAAAATAAATCTCCCAAAAATGTATGCTTGACTAATATGAGTTTTTATGAGGGCTCATCAGCACTTTAGCAAATACACGTCTTAGAGAACTATAAACTAAATACAAAAAAACGTGCAAAGATGTGAGTAGTCCCCCCATCTCCCTCCTGTCTGCAACTCCCATTCATCAGTCCTCTTGTTGACAGTGTATTTTGACAATAAGATCAAAGTTCACCGGCGCTCTTGGCTGGCAGTCCCAGCAGAGCTCCAGAGGTGACACGGATGTCGCTCCCCATTGTCTGATGTTGATGGGTTGAGCGGCGGGGCGGGACCTTTTCTGGCGGATGGGATGGTCGACAGTGGGCTGCCACACCAACCGCCATTTTTCACTTCAAAACTCAGGCTCTGTGACAGCGTCGTCGCCATGACAGCGTGTCCGGCATGCCAATGATAGGCACGGACACTGCCGATGGAGACCATGTAGCTTTGGGGATGGGGGGGGGGGAGGGGAGAGATGACAGGGCTGCAACAAGACGCCAAGTGTTCTCCAAGCCACGGCCATTTAACAGTGGGAAGAAAAACCCAATAAGATGACAATGGAGGTGTCTTAGACGTGTTGCTTTACTTCCTGAC
The DNA here is from genome assembly GCF_029448725.1 of Salvelinus fontinalis. NCBI lineage: Eukaryota > Metazoa > Chordata > Actinopteri > Salmoniformes > Salmonidae > Salvelinus > Salvelinus fontinalis. Next base: position 49,741,015 of record NC_074666.1, read on the forward strand.
ATCAAACAGGGCTGTCGACATCAGTGGGCTGCCAGGGAGGAGGGACAGCAGGCGTCCTCTGTCCCCACATCAACCACTCACCTCAGTCAGCACCATCACCACACAGCAAACAACTTCAAACAAACTAACAGACAGACAGACATTTGGGTAACAAAGAACCAAACCCTCTCTATATCTACATTTCACAGGTAACCAGCCACCAAGCCTTTGGCCATCAGATGTGACTAGCTGTTGAGTCACAACAAATGTGACTAGCAATGCAGAGCCTGTGGTCTAGGGGGAGTGGTAGTCACATATAGTACTCCCCATCAGAAACCATGCACGGTTCAATCCCTGTGTCCACCCTTCCTACTGTTCTCCCATTTGCCTGTCTCCCTCTATGTTTCCAACTGTCTAAATAAAGTGTAAAATTATAAAATAACAAATAAATGTGACTAGCAGTTGAGAGACTGACAGCAAGACTTCCTCTGTCTGTGCACCAACCTCTGTCTGGCATCATATACAGTTGAATTCCATGTGGGTCTGCCTCACCCACAATCAAATGGGGGGCTTTAATTTAGCTGGTAGCACAGCAGCAAGGGGGTCTTCTCGTCCACCATGTTGTACCTTCTCTTTATCTTTCTGCCCCCTATCTCTCCCCTCTTTCTCTCTCTATTTCTACTCATCAAACATGCCAACCTCCTTCCATCTGAGTGGGAATGGGCAGACACCGGTGGAGAGGGCTGGGCACTGTCCATTCGCCAACCTTTCACCTCCACAAGGCCTCATACTCTGAATGACATCTGCTTCAGAAAAAAGCAAGCCGAATGGAGATTTACTGGAGGTTGACTTGAAACTAATTGTATTACTTGAGAAATGTCCACGTGTACAGTGACCCTATTATGACAGCTGAGACTCAAGCTGTCCTAATATGGTCACGGGACACTTATTTTGAGTGTAAGGGCTCAGTTTTATCGGACCTACATTGCAGTATTGTATTATATAAACATTATTTCTCCCTTGTCAAAATGGATTTTGGTCATGTAAAAACAACAAGGAAGACACTCACAGGTGAATGTGTCTAGTTGAGAATATGACACGTGTGTTTGCAGGCAGCAGTTGTGTACACAAAGACAGTGAGTAAGCTGTGCTACGAAAAGTTTGATTGAATAGACCCCAACTCTGAGTAATGTAAATCTTTCCTCCTACTCATCTGAGGAGGAGTAGTAACAAGGATCGGAGGACCAATGCGCAGCGTGGTAAGTGTTTATGATGAAACTACAGGCCTGTACACGAGCAGGATTAAGTAGCAACCCAAACAGTGGCCTCAATGTGGATGTTTTTTCTATCTTCTGCCAACCCATTCCTCGGTTCAGAGGGAAATATATTTTTCTAAATGAATATAATTTTTCTACAGTTCTGAGTTCAATTTTCAGCTAAATGACTTTTAATTCCGAGTGGCCTTTTTTTCCCGGCTGGTGTCAAGCCTGTTTGTCCTGCTGCTGTACTGAGAAGCTGCGAGCAGGGACCGGGCTGATGTAATCTGGAGGCCAGGTTCTATGGGGATTTTGTCTCTGCTGGAGAGGAAGTGTGGGCGAGGGCTCTTGCACATCTTTGCGCTCGGCAAACAAAAGCACACACAGTTAAAAATGCGCACACACTCACACAAGCTAACACAGACATGCTCACACATACAGTACTTACACACACACACACACGCACACATGCACACATTCACTGGGAACGGCTCACCCAATGTAATTTGATGATAGAGCCATCTTCTTGGCCTGGTGGGAAGACTGAACTGGAGGGCTGTGGGCTGCCAGGGCAGACAGGTTAAGCAAAGGGAAGAGAGCACTTGTACTGACAGCAAGATGTCAATGAAGTCCTCCCCCTTACCGCAGATCAATCTGTGAAAATCACTACACAGCAATATGTTACTATATCGCATAAGGGGCCGATGATAGTTGAGGAAACAGAGGTGAGCAGACTGCCATTTGTGCTTGTTCTGCTGCTTACTCCTCAGTTCTCTCCCATTTTGAGTTCACTTGAACCACTTGTGCTAAAGATTTTCCACTCATTAACAGTCTGAGGCATCGGGAGGCCTGAGTGACATGTGATACTGGGAGCCATTGTCTGTCAATGATTTTCAAAGACCCCACAAGTCAAAACAGCTTTGTCATGTCATGGCTTTTTGAGCTTTACGTGGAATGACAAGCTCCGTGCTCCCAGGGGGCAGCAAGAGAAGAAGAGAGGGGGAAGGAGGGGGAGAGGAAAAGAGCGAAAAATAGAGAAAATTGTGACACCAAGCTCGTTGCCCATCCAAGGGGTTTAAGACCCTACATATCTCAGTAGTTTTTTTTTTTCATGTCCCGCTCTCTCACTCACGCAGAGTTTCAAAGAAGACACATTCACTGGTTCCATTTCCCAGGTTGCCTTGCTTGCATGTGAATTCATCAAAGTGACAGACTTTCTTTGCCCCGAGAGACTTCCTCCCCCTGCTAGTGCTCTTTCTGTAACCCCTCTCTTCAAGTCGGTGCTCCAAATCATAAACTCGATGTGGCACCTTCGCAGTGCTGCAGTTTCATTGTTGGTTTCTCCAGAGTCCCACTAGCACAATCAAAAACACATCTGAATGTCTCTCTTCTTCACCATGTCCTCCATAATGTGAGACACACTGAGAAGCACATATAACATCAATGCCACATCTTGCCTCTCATATTTCTACTTGAAAGTCACTTAGGCCACCCTGTTGTTGTTGCCACGCAGAAGAAAAAGTATCTGTCCGTCACAACTCTGAATCCCCTTTCGCGGCTTTAGTAAAAGACCTTGAATGAAGATTTGGCTGTGACCTTCAACTCAGTACAAGCCTCTGGACACTCACACCATTAAGATGACAGTGGAGTTCTGAGGCATCTTGTGTTCCATTCGACAGGCTAACAAGAAGATAACTTCACCTGGGACAAAGGGACACCTTGCCATAGGCCTTACTCAACCCAACCTCAGCTCTCACTGACAACATGGACTGCAGCTTCATTCCCCCACATTAATGATACTAACCCATTATAGCACATTCTCAGAGTTACTCTCCATAAATGGTTTTGGGTGTACAGTGCCTTCGGAAGGTTTTCAGACCCCTTTACTTTTAACACATTTTGTTAGGTTACAGCCTTATTCTAAAATTGATTACATTGTTTTTCCCCCTCATCAATCTACACCCAATACTCCATAATGACGAAGCAAAAACAGGTTTTTAAAACTTTTTGCAAATGTATTAAAATAAAAAAAACATTTAAATAAGTACACTTTAAACAGTACTTGAAGCACCTTGGCATCGATTACAGCCTCAAGTCTTCTTGAGGTATGACGTTACAAGGTTGGCACACCTGTATTTGGAGAGTTTCTCCCATTCTTCTCTGCAGATCCTCTCAAGCTCTATCAGGGCTCTGGCTGGGCCACTCATGGACTTGTCCCGAAGCCACTCCTGTGTTGTCTTGGCTGTGAGCTTAGGGTAGTTGTCCTGTTGGAAGGTGAGCCTTTGTACCAATCTGAGGTCCTGAGAGCTCTGGGGCAGGTTTTCATCAACGATCTCTCTGTACTTTGCTCCGTTCATCTTTGCCTCTATCCTGACTAGAATCCCAGTCCCTGCCGCTGAAAAACACCCTCACAGCATTATTCTGCCACCACCATGCTTCACCGTAAGGATGGCGCCAGGTTTCCTCCAGACGTGACACTTGGCATTCAGGCCAAAACGTTCAATCTTGCTTTCATCAAACCAGAGAATCTTGTTTGTCATGGTCTGAGAGTTTTTAGGTGCCTTTTGGCAAACTGTCATGTGACTTTTACTGAGGAGTGGCTTCAGTCTGGCCACTCTACCATAAAGGCTTGATTGGTAGAGTGCTGCAGAGATGGTTGTCCTTCTGGAAGGTTCTCCCATCTCCAGAGAGGAACTCGGTCACTGTCAGAGTGACCATCGGGTTCTTGGTCACCTCTCTGACCAAGAGTCAGGATATTTTTTGCTAAGTTGACTAAAACGGTCTGAAATATATTGAGAAAGAAAGGAGGAGGGAAGAGGGGGGTTGGAGGTACAGCTACATGGGGAGAGAGGGAGAAGGGGGGTGGAAGTGACTATAGTAATGTGGTTTGGGGGGCATGCCATGTGTTTGTATTGTCATGTGTGTACTTGTTAATTGTCCTTAGGATTTGATATTCCCTGGAATTATTTTACTTGTAAAATTAGTGTCTGATGCGTAAAAGTTGCTAATTATTTATCACTTGTGTTTCTGTGCATTTTATTATATTACTTAAACAAATTAAGTTGGACTTTTTCTTAAAATGACAATCTTTTAAATTAACACAAAGGCCACGCTCTACCTTCAACATGACAGTGTTATTGAACCAGTATTATTTGTGACCGAACGTCTCGATTTGAAATTGTGTTATTTACATTGAATAAAAGTAAACAGTATATCATACACTGTAGTTTAGGAACAATGGAAAAGTAATTCGGCTTTGAAAGTTAATAAACTTGTGTCCTCACTTTTGAGAAAATGGCTCACCTACTGGCGAGCTCTTCATTGTCTAAACCCATTCAGCATCGTTCACACCCTCTTAAGCCTGAAGCCGTGTGGTAAATACGAGCTACATACAAAAAATTCTGTTTATTTGCCATATGCACAGGACACAGAAGGTGTAAACCTTACAGTGAAGTGGTTACTTGCATAGTAGCAATATCAAAAACAGAATGTGTCCAGATAAAAATATGTCAAAAATATTTTATAATTATTAGATGACGCTTACCCGACACAATTGTCTAAATTGATCGGTCATGTGAAGGAAATGCTATAACCACCCCCCAACAACATCTAGCTAAGTGGATGGGTCACACATGTTCATGAAATACAATACATGGCCGTAATCACCCCCAGACACACCTGGCTAATTTGATGGGTCATGTAAAAATCAGGCCGAAGTGGAGTCTTCGTGTTTAGACATCTAGCTAGCTAGGTATTTTCCTAAGTCCCTCTTTGTGGCACCTGAACACACGACTGAACAGTAGTCCAAGTGCGACAAAACTAGATCCTGTAGGACCTGCCTTGTTGATAGTGCTGTTAAGAAGGTAGAGTAGTGCTTTATAACGAACAGACTTCTCCCCATCTTAGCTACTATTGTATCAACATGTTTTGTCCTTCAAAGTTTACAATCTAGGGTTACTCTAAGCAGTTTATTCACCTCAACTTGCTCAATTTCCACATTACATGTTACAATATTTAGTTCAGGTTTAGGGCTTAGTGAATGATTTGTCCCAAATAAAATGCTTTTAGTTTTTGAAGTGTTTAGGACTAACTTATTTGTTGCCACCCATTCTGAAACTAACTGCAGCTCTTTGTTAAGTGTTGCAGTCATTTCAATTTCTGTAGTAGCTGATGTGTATGCTTTACTCAAAGCCAGTGGCATATTGTTAGTAAAGATTGAAAAAGTAAGAGGCCTAGACAGCTGCCCTGGGGAATTCCTGAGTCTACCTGGATTATGTTTGAGAGGCTTCCATTAAAGAACACCTTCTGTGTTCTGTTAGACAGGTAACTCTTTATCCACAATATAGCAGGGGGTGTAAAGCAATAACACATCCGTTTTGTCAAGAAGCAGACTATGATCAATAATGTCAAAGCTGCACTGAAGTCTGGCAGCCCCCACAATCTTTTTATCATCAATTTCTCTCAGTCAATCATCAGTCATTTGTTTAAGTGCTGTGCTTGTTGAATGTCCTTCCTTATAAGCGTGCTGAAAGTCTGTTGTCAATTTGTTTACTGTAAAATAGCATTTTATCTGGTCAAACACAATTTCTTTCAAACTTTACTAAGGGTTGGTAACAGGCTGATTGGTCGGCTATTTGAGCCAGTAAAGGGGACTTTACTATTCTTACGTAGCTGAGTGACTTTTGCTTCCATCCAGGCCTGAGGGCAAACACTTTCTAGTAGGCTTAAATGTAAGATATGGCAAATAGGAGTGGCAATATTGTTCGCTATTATCCTCAGTCATTTTCCATCCAAGTTGTCAGACCCCGTGGCATTGTTGATAGACAACAGAAAGAAATTCACCTCTTCCCCACTCACTTTATGAAATTTATTTCATAATTTGGTCAGATATACTTGAATGTGTAGTGTCAGCGTTTGTTGCTGGCATGTCATGCATGAATTTGCTAATCTTGCCAATGAAAAAATAATTGAAGTAGTTGGCAATGTCAGTGGGTTTTGTAATGAATCTGATACAATTAATGATAGAGTTGAGTTTGCTCCACAGCTTTTTACTATCGTTCTTTGTCATTTATCTTTGTTTCATAGTGTAGTTTATTCTTCTTTTAATAACCTCTTATGGCTGAGATCGGCTAAGATCCCGTTAACGGGATCGATTTGACAACAGCTAGTGAAAGTGCGGAGCGCCAAAAACAGAAAAATCACAATTAAAATTCCTCAAACATACAAGTATTTCAAACCATTTTAAAGATAAACGTGTTGTTAATCCCACCACAGTGTCCAATTTCAAAAAGGCTTTACGACGAAAGCACACCAAAGGATTATGTTAGGTCAGTACCTAGTCACAGAAAAACACAGCCATTTTCCCAGCCAAAGAAAGGAGTCACAAAAAGCAGAAATAGAGATAAAATGAATCACTAACCTTTGATGATCTTCATCAGATGACACTCATATGACTTCATGTTACACAATACATGTATGTTTTGTTAGATAAAGGGCATATTTATATCCAAAAATCTCAGTTTACATTGGCGCATAACGTTCAGTAATGTTTTGCTTCCAAAACATCCAGTGATTTTGCAGAGAGCCACAAAATTTACAGAAATAGTCATCATAAACTATAATATAAGATACAAGTGTTATGCACAGAATTAGAGATATACTTCTCCTTAAAACTTCTTTGGGACAGGGGGGCAGTATTGAGTAGCTTGGATAAAAAGGTGCCCAGAGTAAACTTCCTGCTACTCTGTCCTAAAAGCTAGAATATGCATATAATTAGTAGATTGGATAGAAAACACTCTGAAGTTTCTAAAACTGTTTGAATGATGTCTGTGAGTATAACAGAACTCATATAGCAGGCAAAACTTGAGAAAAAATCCAACCAGGAAGTGGGAAATCTGAGGTTTGTAGGTTTGCCTATCCAATATACAGTGGGATATTGGTCATGTTGCACTTCCTAAGGCTTCCACTAGATGTCAATAGTCTTTAGAACCGTGTTTGATGCTTCTACTGTGAAGGAGGCATGAATGAGGGCTCTTTGAGTCAGGGGTCTGGCAGAGTGCCATGAGCTGACCAAGCGTGTTCACGTGAGAGTTAGCTTGCGTTCCATTGCATTTCTGAAGAGAAAGGAATTCCCTGGTTGAAACATCATTGAAGATTTATGATAAAAACATCCTAAAGATTGATTCTATACATCATTTGACATGTTTCTACGGACTGTAACGGAACTTTTTGACTTTTCGTCTGCTCGCGCCTCATGAATTTGGGGTGGCAACACAATGGTAGGCATTAACTGAGCTGGGCTTGGGTCATTTATAAGCAATTATCTCAACGCAGCCTTTTAATGCTGTGAAAGGATCCAGGAACCCTAATTATTTGGGGTGGCAGGTAGCCTAGTGGTTAGAGCATTGGGCCAGTAACTGAAAGGTTGCTGGATTGAATCCCTGAGCTGACAAGATAAAAATCTGTTATGCTGTTCCCCGGTAGGCCGTCATTGTAAATAAGAATTTGTTTTTAACTGACTTGCCTAGTTAAAGAAAGGTTAAAGAAAAAAAATTGGGGTGGAACCCATTCTCCTCTTATAATGTGTTTTGTTTCCAAAAGCTGTCGAAATTGTCAACAAAAGTTACATTGAGCTGCAATAATCACACAGCCAGTTGTGAAGAGAAAGAATCCTGCTAATGTGTTCAATGCCACGGTTCATAAAGCGCACAGGGCCAGATATGATGGATCTTTTATTAGTGACTAGCAGAGTCAATCAGCTCTTTGAAATCCAATGTCAACTGTTCAGAGATGCCATTAAATGTCATTAAAACCCACATGGACTATGATATAATCGATGTCCATGTCCTGGCGTAGTACATTTGCGAGCAGCTTAGTAATGTAATTTCACTCACGCTCCTGGATAGGACATTGTTGTTTGCACCAGGAATAGTCACGTCTTACCATGGAGGTGCCCAAAATCACGGCTGGCGAGAAGGAAGAGGATATCCGCCCACTCCCATGCTTCACAGGATGATGCAGGCCTCCAACAGATGGAGAATCCCCCGCTCGATCCAGAGCAGGGACGGAAGGTTGCACACGTCGACTTGGAAATCGTAGGAGATGAAGTAGGAGTAGGCACAGCCCCCACAGACACAAGTACCCCAGTGACAAAGGTGCAGGAAGATCAGGCTCCAGGGTGGCGAAACTATTTGTTGTTTGTATCTGATCCGATGCATGGTGCGCAAACATGCTTGATAAATAAATGCTTGGTAAATAGTGCATAAACTATTGTGAACGATTAATTGCATGAAGAAATATATCAACTTTTAAAAAAGAATAACAATAGTTATTTGTTCAGATAGAGTCAAGGATATGTTTTGTATTATTCTTCAAAGTCCCAGAATAAACGTAGGCCTACAGCCTATATTCCTTTTCCTTTGCAATTAATAATCTATTTAGTCAAATGTATTCGTAGATTTGATTAGTAATATATTTATTATAATGAATAAGTCGAGTTACAACTTATTTGGACAGGAAAGGAAGACCCAAATGAAAAAGGTAATAATAATATAACCAGCCAGGTGCGCAGGTGAAATAATTTGCTGTATTCCTAAACAAAAGCACCAGTTCATTAACAATTGTAAAGGATTCTAAACAGTCATTTGTTGATTGTATCAGACACTATATTGTTGCCTTAAACCTGTGCCCTTACACATGAATCAATTGCGTCTTCTCTTTATGCTTCGGGTGCACAGTCAGCACACAGCCTCGAGGCTTTGTGCGAGTAAGCTCCACAAACAAATCGGTTGCACTGCATACAGTTTTCATGAGCCTTGTTTCGTGTGCACCTGACATTGTGTTTTATTTTTCCAGAGTTGGAGCTCTGGTGCATGGGGAAGAGGGAGAGCAGGACCTGCTGCCTTTGCGGCCTGCTTGGCGGCTGTAGCTTCCTTCTCGTTTTTCAACCACTCCACAAATTTCTTGTTAACAAACTATAGTTTTGGCAAGTCGGTTAGGACATCTACTATGTGCATGACACAACTCATTTTTCCAACAATTGTTTACATACAGATTATTTCACTTGTAACTCACTGTATCACAATTCCAGTCGTTCAGAACTTTACATACACTAAGTTGACTGTGCTTTTAAACACCTAGGAAAATACCAAAAAATGATGTCATGGCTTTAGAAGCTTCTGATAGGCTAATTGACATCATTTGAGTCAGTTGGAGGTGTACCTGGGGATGTATTTCAAGGCCTACCTTCAAACTCAGTGCCTCTTTGCTTGCCATCATGGGAAAATCAATAGAAATCAGTCAAGATCTCAGAAAAAAAGTTGCAGACCTCCGCAAGTCTGATTCATCCTTGGGAGCAATTTCCAAACGTCTGAAGGTACCACGCTCATCTGTATAAACAATACTACGCGAGTATAAACACCATGGGACCACGCAGCCGTCATACCGCTCAGGAAGGAGACGCGTTCTGTCTCCTAGAGATTAACGTACTTTGGTGCGAAAAGTGCAAATCAATCCCAGAACAACAGCAAAGGACCTTGTGAAGATGCTGGAGGAAACAGGTATAAAAGTATCTATATACACAGTAAAACAAGTCCTATACCGACATAACCTGAAAGGCCGCTCAGCAAGGAAGAAGCCACTGCTCCATAACCACCATTAAAAAGCCAGACTACGGTTTGCAACTGCACATGGGGACAAAGGTCATACTTTTTGGAGAAAAGTCCTCTGGTCTGATGAAACAGAAATAGAAATGTTTGGCTGTAATGACCATCGTTATGTTTGGAGAGAAAATGGGAGGCTTGCAAGCCGAAAAACACCATCTCAACCGTGAAGCATGGGGTTGGCAGCATCATGTTGTGGGGGTGCTTTGCTGCAGGAGGGACTGGTGCACTTCACAAAATAGATGGCATCATGAAGCAGGAAACTTTTGTGGCTATATTGAAGCAACATCTCAAGACATCAGTCAGGAAGTTAAGGCTTGGTCGCAAATGGGTCTTCCAAATGGACAATGACCCCAAGCATACTTCCAAAGTTGTGACAAAATGGGTTCAGGACAACAAAGTCAAGGTATTGGAGTGAACATCACAAAGCCCTGACCTCAATCCCATAGAAAATTTGTGTTCAGAACTGAAACAGCATGTGCGAGCAAGGAAGCCTATAAACCTGACTCAGTTACACCCAGCTCTGTCAGGAGGAATGGGACAGAATTCACCCAACTTGTTGTGGGAAGGCTGTGGAAGGCTACCCTTAAACCTTTGACCCAAGTTTAAAAAGTTTAAGGCAATGCTACCAAAAACGAATTGGGTTTATGTCAAGTTCTGACCCACTGGGAATGTGATGAAAGAAATAAAAGCTGAAATAAATCATTTTCTCTACTATTATTGTGACATTTCACATTCTTAAAATAAAGTGGCGATCCTAACTGACCTAAGACAGGGAATTTTTACTTGGATAAAATGTCAGGAATTGTGAAAAACTGAGTTTAAATGTATTTGGCTAAGGTGTATGTAAACTTCAGACTTCAACTGTATGTAATTATTTGCCAAGAAAACTTGGGGGCCACATCAAACCACCCTCGGGCTGAATTTGACCAGCGTGTTGCCAGTTGGGGACTATTCCATATTCAGCTTGATAATACTTACTGTGTTTCCATTATGGGCATATGTTGTTTTGAGTTCTTCTGCTCACTTTGTAATTTTTTTCAAGAACCAAAATAATGATTAATCTTCTCTGAAATAAATTATCCTTTAAAATGTCCTTGCCCATGCCCCGACTGCATTCACATCAGTTTAGAATGAAGTTGACAAAAACATGAACACTTGAATGAAGGCTTTTGTTCAGTGACAAAAAATTACCATTTATTCAATATTACTGAAAACGTATTTCAAATGATTTTCGGTAAAATACTCTTTGCTTTTTATGTCTCTTCTTTTCAAAAATGCCATTCGTCTTGAAGATAACTACTAGTTCTGGAGATTAAACAATGTATATGAGGAAAACATGTCAAAACAAATGTTGTTTGATACAGCACATATTTGACCTGTCAAATATTATAATTTGCCTTGGGCATTAAAAAAACGATGTATTGAACAGTTTTCAGGTGTTACATGGTTGAGAAATAGGAGATACACTTTAATTCAGTACAATGAACCTTTCACAAGACCATTCTAAAAAGCCTGTTTGATCATGTCATTGTTGGTGTCTGGATGATTACCACTGGGGAAAAAAAAACATTCAAGATAATCTGTCTTTCCAATAGCGGTCAAGAGTTATTCACACAGCATGTTTTGTAGTGGAAACAACCAACTGACCTGAGTGAGAAATCATTCGAAAGTAAACAGCCTGGAACTAACTGGCGAGAAGCACAGACGACCATGCATAACAAAACAAACCGATACAAGATGGAGACATCAATGCCATTTAATTATAGGGTTGTCCTGGTGTTTATCTTTCAGATTAAAACTACACCAGAGACCATACCTCTGTCCCCTGTCCCTCATGTCTGTGTTATAGAGGCTGCCACCTGTGTCTGCCCCCAAAGCTGTTACTCAGGATGGGAGAGAGTCATTTCCCCTCATCGCTGTGTTTACGCAGTAAACATTGTGAATCGATGTCATCGGTTAATTAACAGCCAGCCAGTGAGCGGGGGGGAGTTGGTGGCGCCTGGAGCTAGCCATGATAAAGAGCAGCTTTGCCTCTAATTAGCTCGTTGCAATTTCTCTCCCTCCAACAGGATCGGAGGAAAGTTTTGTGGGTGGAGGATGGAACATTTGAAGATAGTTAACAGAGCACCAATTCCCTTTTCTTAGGCGAGACCCACATGTGCTGCATTTAATGTTTGGTAATTGAGTCGTCTCTGGTAAACATCCCGTGGGGACGAATATTGGCAATTGGGGTTTCAACGAGGGAAATACAGGAGTGTGAATTGTGAGCGAGACAAACGAAAACCTCTAAATGCACAAGGAGTGATAGGTATATAGGTAGATGCTTCTTGCTTGTTTAGTGACTCAATACCCATCCACTTTCCCTTTCCCATCCACTTTCCCTTTATTAGAATGAGCTGGGACCCCAGTTTGTCTCTACCAAACGTATAGTTTAGATGGATGTAAAGTTTATGGATTTTGGTTGATGGTTGATGGATTTTCGAAAAACGGAATGCTTAATTTGAAGAGTTCATCTGTAAAGGTGACCCATATCACTGCTACATTGTGGTTGGAAATGGGAGGTCAGTGGAGACATGCTGTCAGGTGTGTTCGTTCACATGACTAAACCTCACCCTGATGTCTTGTGCCTGTTCAAATGGAAACTCCAACAGACTCATGTTGATGGAAAAGGGTATTTTAGAAAAGCTGCCTTTTTTATAAAACACTCAAGCTGTGCCTCTTTTTAGTTTATTTATCATAACCGCTTAGGCAGCCTTTTAAAGGTGGGATTCTGACCTTTCAATAAGCGCTGAAAGGGCCTTCCTCTGAATAGAAAGACTGACCTTTTTTAGGCACTCTCTCCAACAGGGTTGTCAATTAGCCATCACTAAGGAAGCCAATGACAGACCATAAAACACACTCCAGGATCTGAAAGTTTCACTGAAAAACAACTCGGGAAAGTCAATACAAAAAAACTTTCACAAGGCCATTCTAATAAGCTTGTTTGATCATGTCATTGTCGGTGTCTGGATGATGACCACTGACAAAAACCTACTACCTTGCAAGACAATCTATCTTTCCAATTGAGGTCACGCATTATCCGCAACAATTCTAATGTCTGCAAAGCCTGTTTTGTAGTGGATGCACTCGGCTGACAGAGTGAGAAATCATTAGAAAGTAAACAACATGGAACCAACTGGCAAGAAGCACGGATGACCATGAATAACAAAACAAACCGATACAAGATGGAGACATCAATACCATTTAATTGGGGGTTGTCTGGTGTTTATCGTTAAGATTACTGTCCATCCACCCATCATCCGTCCAAACTACACCAGAGACCACACCTCTGTCCCCTGTTCCCCATGTCTGTGTTATGGAGGCTGCCACCTGTGTCTGCCCCCAAAGCTGTGACTCAGGACGGGAGAGTTTCATTCCTCCTCGTTGCTGTGTTTCCGCAGAAAACATTGTGAATCGATGTCATCGGTTAATTAACAACCAGCCAGTGATCGGGGGGAGATGGTGGCGCCTGGAGCAAACAATGATAAAGGGAACCTTCGCTTTGCTTTTAATTAACTCGATGCAATTTCTCTGCCTTCAACAGGTAGAGAGGAGAGTTTTGTGGGTGGAGGATGGAACATTTGAAGATAGTTCTTAACAGAGCACCAATTTTCTGTTCTTTGGCGAGACCCACGTGCTGCGTTTCATGTTTGGTAATTGAGCCGTCTCCGGTAAGCATCCTGTGGGGATGAATATTGGCTATCGGATTTTCAACAAGGGAAATAAAGGAGCGTGAATGGTGAGGGAGACAGATGAAAACCTCTGAATATACAAGGAGTGATAGGTACAGTTGAAGTCGGAAGTTTACATACACTTAGGTTGGAGTCATTAAAACTTGTTTTTCAACCACTCCACAAATTTCTTGTTAACAAACTATAGTTTTGGCAAGTCGGTTAGGACATCTGCTTTGTGCAGGACACAGTAATTTTTCCAACAATTGTTGACAGACAGATTATTTCACTTACAATTCATTGTATCACAATTCCAGTGGGTCAGAAGTTTACAAACACTTCACAAAATAGATAGCATCATCAGGATGTAAAATTATGTGGATTTATTGAAGCAACATCTCAGGTCATTAATCAGGAAGTTAAAGCTTGGTCGCAAATGGTCTTCCAAATGGACAATGACCCAAAGCATACTTCCAAAGTTGTGGCAAAATGGCTTAAGGACAACAAAGTCAAGGTATTGGAGTGGCCATTTCAAAGCCCTGACCTCAATCATATAGAAAATGTGTGGGCAGAACTAAAAAAGTGTGTGCGAGCAAGGAGGCCTTCAAACCTGACTCAGTTACACCAGCTCTACCCAGAACGTTTGACCCAAGTTAAACAATTTAAAGGCAATACACTCAATTAGTATTTGGTAGCATGTAAACGTCTGACCCACTGGGAATGTGATGAAAAAAATAAAAGCTGAAATAAATCATTCTTTCCACTATTATTCTGACATTTCACATACTTAAAATAAAGTGGTGATCCTAACTGACCTAAGACAGGGAATTTTTAATGTCAGGAATTGTGAAAAAAATGAGTTTTAATGTATTTGGCTAAGGTGTGTGTAAACTCCCGACTTCAACTGTATATAGGTAGATACTTCTTTCCTGGTTAGTGACTCAGTACCCATCTACTTTCCCTTTACAGTGGTTAGGCATGTGCTGGGTCCCCAGTTTGTCTCTACCAAATGTATAGCTTAGATGAATATAACGTTTATGGATTTTGGTTTATGGTTGATGGATTTTTTAAAACTGAGCACTTAATTTGAAGAGTTCATCTGTAAAGGTGACTCAGATCACTGCTACATTGTGGTTGGAAATGGGAGGTCAGTGGAGACATGCTGTCAGGTGTTTTTGTTCACATGACTAAACCTCACCCTAATGTCTTGTGCCTGTTCAAATGGAAACTCCAACGGACTCATGTTGATGGAAAAGGGTATTTTAGAAAAGCTGCCTTTTTTTTACAAACACTCAAGCTGTGCCTCTTTTTAGTTTCTTTATCACTGCTACTTAGGCTGCTTTTTAAAGGTACGATTTTGACATTTCATTAAGGGATGGAAAGGCTGTCCTCTGAAAGAAAGGCTGACCTTTTTTAGTCACTGTCTTCCCAGGGGGGTTGTCAATTATCCCTCACTAAAGCAGCCAACGACTGAGCAGAAAACACACTCTAGGATCAGAACATTTCACTTAATGATAAACGTCTCAGAAAAGTAAATTGAGTGGTGAAAATGTTAATGGTGGAAAATAGATATATTTTTATTTATTTATTGTTCAGGACATTCCTTTATGGAAACCGTGAACTGATTTTTTTTGAGACCCATTGTTTCGTCAAAAGCCATGTCTGGGCCAGAAAAAATAAATACAGTATACAGGTCCATTATAATTTGTTATTTGGAGGTTCATGTTAGAGATGCAATATTGTGGACATTTTGGGACAATACCTATATCAGATATTTTCTTTGCAATATTGGCCAACAGCAATATATATTATTTTTTTCATTTTATGGCTTTTTTAACCAATCTAGCACAGTTAAAAATCTGACAAGATCAACAGGTAATAATTGTGTATGTAGAACAGTGGCGGTCAGTGCTGTTTAAGAGGGAGGATGATTTGTTTTTATGAGAATGGACTTTTTTCTATTACAGCATGTGACTGTCATATTCCATTCCCCTAGTTCAATGTAACATCGATAGGTTTAGGCTACTACAGTGGGGAGAAAGGGTATTTGAGTACAACCCCAAGAACACCATCCCAACCGTGAAGCATGGAGGTGGAAACATCATTCTTTAGGGATGCTTTTCTGCAAAGGGGACAGGACGACTGCATCGTATTGAGGGGAGGATGGATGGGGCCATGTTTCGCGAGATCTTGGCCAACAACCTCCTTCCCTCAGTAAGAGCATTGAAGATGGGTCCTGGCTGGGTCTTCCAGCATGACAACGACCCGAAACACACAGCCAGGGCAACTAAGGAGTGGCTCCGTAAGAAGCATCTCAAGGTCCTGGAGTGGCCTAGCCAGTCTCCAGACCTGAACCCAATAGAAAATCTTTGGAGGGAGCTGAAAGTCCGTATTGCCCAGCGACAGCCCCGAAACCTAAAGGATCTGGAGAAGGTCTGTATGAAATGCCTGCTGCAGTGTGTGCAAACCTGGTCAAGAACTACAGGAAACATATGATCTCTGTAATTGTAAACAAAGGTTTCTGTACCAAATATTAAGTTCTGCTTTTCTGATGCATCAAATACTTATGTCATGCAATAAAATGCAAATGAATTACTTAAAAATCATACAATGAGATTTTCTGGATTTTTGTTTTAGATTCCGTCTCTCACAGTTGAAGTGTACCTATGATAAAAAATTACAGACCTCTACATGCTAAATAAGTAGGAAAACCTGTAAAATCGGCAGTGTTTCAAATACTTGTTCTCCCCACTGTACATGATACTCAAATCTTCCCTATACTCATCATGAGATTGTTACAACCGAGCCTATGAATTAAAGTTTACAACGTAGGTGCACACAGACCGAGAGAAACATTTGAGATGACAGACAGCGACACATTAAATACCGCCTTGCACACTCTTGCCTGCATCTAGCTTATCTAGGGTGTACCCATTGGGCCAACAGTTGCAAATGAGAGTTTCTATTGGACGAATACATATTTTATCCCTGTTTTGTTTTCTTCCGTTTCAGAAATGTTTTTCAACAGAATCAGCGGAATGAATACACTCCTGATCACGCATAAACATGGTTAACTTTCATAGCAGCCACGTTGTATTCCCTTTCACCCTTCCCCTTCGTTTGTGGACTTCAATGAATAACACATAGGCTGTATGTGACCAAGCGAAAAAAACTTTCCAAGCCAAACCATGTCATAACCGCTACACTATATCATTGTCCCCATATTAGCTAAAGTAACGTCCTAGTCAACATAGCTAATAGATCTAATGCGCTGGTAAACCAGCTAAAATCATGCAGTAACGTTACACTGTATAGTTCGTAAAATGGATTACTAAAGAGTTTATTCATAATTTATTAATCATTATGCCATTCATAAGATTTTTAGTATAGGTCCTTATAAACCATTTACTAATTATTCGTTTTTGCGTGGCATCATCTAAAGTGTGGGCTATTTATACATTATAAATATTTTGAGTGACCTGTGTAATTTCTCACATAAAGAAGGACATGCCATTGCTAGACATTCCAGAAGTACCTTATGCTCTTGAAGGTCTCAAAATTGCCCCTAGAACATATCAATGGTTGAACAAGAAGCACACAATACAGATTTGGTCGCATACACAGATTTGCAGGTGTTATAGCAGGTGCAGCGAAATGCTTTTGTTACTAGCTCCGACAGTGCAGTAGAATGTCTCGCAAATACAATACAAATTATCACAAAATCGAAACAAGAAATCAGGAAATGACTAAATGGGTCTAATAAACAATCACGAGTAGGTTTATTAGAGTGAGAGTGTGTCCGAATCCAGAATATAAATAAGTGGTGTGTATAGACAGTATATGATTTGGAAATAAAATGGAATGTACAGTAGTAGGTACTACTGTAAATTAGGATGGGCTATGTCCAGAATACAGTGTAAACACATACACAGTGAGTGAGGAAACAACAATATATAAACAGAATATGAGGTGACCAGCTGTCAGTGACTCTATACATTGGGGATTAGTCTCAAGGTGCAGTGCAGAGTACAGCGCAAGTAGCCAGCTAGTGAGGACTGTTCAACAGTCTGAAGGCCTGTTTTTCAGTTTCTCTGTCCCGGTTTTGTTGCACCTGTCTGCTAGAAGGTAGCAGAGTGAACAGACCATGGCCCGAGTAGCTGAGGTCCTTGATGATCTTCTTGACCTTCCTTTGATGTATCCTCAATAAGTACACAAAGGTATACATTGTAATGGGGTGCGTAACTGGTGGCAGTGAAGTCAGACGCAGGAGAGCAGAACTAGGTAATAGCCGGAGCAGTTTAATTTCAAAACCAACGGCATGAAGAATTTACCAACATGGGAACAAAACCCGACGCGCACCAGAAATCATGTGCACAAGCACTTACAACAAACAATTCCACACAAAGACATGGGGGCGGAACAGAGGGTTAAATACACAACACTTAATGAGGGAAATGAGAACCAGGTGTGTTGGAAAACAAGACAAAATAAATGGAAAATGAAAAGTGGATCGACGATGGCTAGAAGACCGGTGACACAGTCCGCCAAACGCCGCCCAAACATTGGAGAGGAACCGACTTCGCTGGAAGTCGTGACATACATATGCAATACATTGAGTTTTGTAGTGTTAATTCCGATTGGTCAGACCAACATTGAACAGACCTTACCATGGTGCTTACTATATTATTAAGGACCTATATTAAACATCTTATGAATGGAGTAATGATGAAAAAAATATTTACTAATCCATTATAAATGCTTTATTACAAAGAGTTATTGTGAAGTGCTACCGATAATTGTTTAAAGGGTACAATAACTCAATGGGAATAGTCAATGTTGAGGCATAACCCCTAAGAAATGGAAACGTTTTTAAGGCTATAAACCATGTTTATTTCCTGTTGAGGCTGTCTTTTTGGTTTTGATACATTACAAAGCTATATACAATTAGAAAAGGAGTTATATTGTCATCGCTCTATTGTCACCAGTTTTCCAAGAAACTCTTATTTTGACTTTGTATGATCTATTGATGCTTTCCTAGGATATTACATCTGTATTGGTGTAGGTGTAGCGCGGTGTAGCTACTGTGGCTACATTTTCTTTTTAAACATAAACTCTTAGAAAAAAAAGAGGGTTATTAATTGACTGTCCCCGGGGAGAACCCTTTTGGGTTCCATATGGAACCCTTTCCACGGGGGGTCTACGTGGAACCCCAAATGTTTACCCATGGGGAAAGCTGAAGAACCAATATTTCTAACAGTGTACGTATCTGAAGTCTGGGGAAAAAATCTGCTGAAAAAGACACATCTGGAATACTTAATTAAAAAAGGCATGAGAACACGGAAACTTGTGTGAATAACTCCCAACTAAGGACTGTTCTTAGGCCCAATGCGAAACATGTAGTCAAAAAGATTAATACCATGTTTCCATTAAAAACTTTATTTTAATTATTACATTTGTTTTATTTCATCCTTCCACGATACAATATAGTCCGGGAAAAATCCAGTTGTTAGTTCTGAGATTATGAAGTTGCTAGCTAAATGTGCTGGTTGTCCATTCTATTGGCATGGACATTCTAAGCAAACAAGGTTGCTATGGAGCCTAGCTACTTCTCTTTTGCTAGCTTGCCAACTAAAGCTAACACACAATCACATCAAGCAGCTGAAATTACAGCATTTTTGTTTGTTTTATCTTTCTTTCTATTCCTTTGGATAAATCCTTTCCAATGATCCTGATACATTTATTTGCCTGGCTCAGAGAAGCTGTCAATCTCGTCACGTTCATTTTCATATGGCACGGTGGAGATCGCAAAAAAAACCTGCAACATTGTTGCACAGGTCAGAGAGGCAGGCAGCAAGGTTTAAAGTAGACAAAACCCAACAGTTGCAAACTAAATGCTAGTCTAGTAGCATGGGGAAATGTCATTTTTTCCAGGAGAGATTAAGTTTATGGATTGGGCTGTGGGACAGCGGATGCGCATTGACAATTCAAATGAAACTGCTAAACGGAAAACCCAATCCAAAATTATATTTAGTTTTTTTTCATTAGTCCACTGTTGATGTCCCAAAATGTTTTGCATGTCATCAGTCAAGTTTTCAAGACATTGAACTTTCATGAAGCAAAGTGTCACCGGCCACATCATCATGATGAAGCAAAATGCTGGTGTAAGTGCCCAAACAGCTCTATTTTCACGTCATCTGATCAAAGCACCGATTCCAATACAAATGCAAATGGCGTTTAGCAAATTCCAAGCATTGTTGGATGACATAAAAATAGAGCCCTTTGGCCTCGCACACCAGGGGTGGGTTTGGCATCGAAATGAGAATGCATGAACAGAAAACAACCCCATGCCTACTGTAAAATATGGTGGTGGATCGTTGATGTTCGGGGCTATTTTGCACCCCTGGTCCAGGGGCCCTTGTCAATACCCCTAAGGTTGATGTCCGGGCCCCGGGGGAAATCTAATTAGCTTCATAAAAACATCACCATAATAATCCTCAGTATGAGCTGGAGATATGTTGTTGTTGTTTTGCTTTGGATGCGTCTTACTCCACCTCGTCCGCCTATGTCACACATCCGCATCTGCGGCGAAAGGGGACAGAGCTAGAGTGGTGATTGCCAGACCACGACACAAAATCGCCTGTAGCGTCAGAACGGTTCGGCCTACCAAGCTATTATGACCCCTATATGGAAAGATGAGACTCTCACAAACACAATGTTGTCCTCCGTTTTGCTCCATGACCCCCACAAGCATCTTGATACAGCTAATCTGCCAACTTCTGTCTGTAGCGTCCAAACAGTTTGGGCAACACTAATAGAAAGGGGGGACTCCCACAAACACGTACAAGTTGGTTATTTTGCTTTAGGATGCCCACAGGCATCACAAGACCAGTCTGCAGGTCCCTGTGTACCAGTTGAAAAAATGAATGGATTATGGAGACTGTTTAGTGCCACAAATTACGTGTTAAATACCTGCACTAAAAAATAACAAATGTTTCCTGTTTTTTCTCATGTCTCTCAGATATAAGACAGACACTCCATGTAGTGAATCTGTTATTCAATGCCTTTGTATGGGCTAATAGCAGTAAGGCCAAATAAAATATTTAATCAAATACATTTTTTATATATTTTTTTGTTTGAAGGGGTCTTAAAATTCTTAATCAAATGGCAAAATGATCATTGGAATGACCTTAAAATAAATCCATATAGCTTAGTAGAACCTTCTTGTGAAAGCGTCATTCAGACTTGACTGCTGATAGTGACCACACTGTAGTTTTGGCCTGAATAATTATTCCATGCAATGATTTCAGGACGTTTATTCACTGAGTATTCCGGCAATCTTGTGTTAAGTGTTAACCAAATCTGTATTTGTTTGCTCTCTGCTATAATTTTTTATATGAGCATCAAATAAGGAGTCTACATTACAACACAAAGCACATTCCTATCTTAGTTTGCGTAGCTGAAGGATGAAAGGCGTTTTGCATGTATGCACGCACAGATGAGGCATGTCTCTTCCCTGTTGATTTGGAGACTTGAAAGTGCTTTGTCTTTCTTCCCATGTCTCATTATTTGCTGATAAGTTTTTAAAAAACTACAAGTAACACTGGAATGTAGTTATCCCTTTTACACTGCAATGAACACTTTCACATGAAAATATTTAGATTTGACTTTACACACGTGCTCATTATCATGTTCTATGCGTACAAGTTACAATGGTACACAGAACACCACGGCATCTTTGTTGTTTCTTATTCGTCTCTCCCCAAAACGTGTCTGGTCTTATTGAAAGTACAGTCCTTCAAAGTCCTTTGGAGACCCCACAGAGAAGAGGAGAGCTGGAAGTACAGTAATCACAGAAGATGGAGTGCCAGAAGACGAGAGAGACGCAGTTCTGAACGAGCACTCTGCATTTAGGCTGTTTGTTCCCCTCACATGTCCGCACCCGTTCCCTCCATCCATGCTGCTTAAGAGCTGGTGTGCCAAGACTGGCAATCTGGTCACATCACAACCTCATCCACTGTCACACTCCATCAGAGGCAGCAACCTAAGCCTCTTTGCAGTTTAAAAGTAAAGTCATTTCAGAGAGAAATGCAAAGAACAAATAGTAACTAAAGAGGCCCTCAATTGCCTGTTTTGAGAATATGTGGAGTTTGCATTTGTGTGTGCGCTAGAGGCCTGGTTGAAATTCCAGCCACGATCCTGTGATCTTTTCATCAACTTTTTTGGCTGAACAGAAATCATAACCCTTTTTCAGAGAAGGCATGTAAAGTATTATGCAAAGTGTTTGATGTTTTCGGGCCCGTTTGCTAGTTTGGGCAGAGAGAGCTAGAGAGAGATATGGAGGGGGGGTTTAGGGAAGATAATTTGTAAACTTTCAGTACTTGATTAGCATTGCTTTAATATTCTCTAGTAAAACATCTGTGTGGGTAATTGCTTGGCTGATTTCATAGCGTCTCCCTGAGGTGCAGGGACACTCCTTGATTGTCGGAATGAGCATTCTATACACCATGCATTCACAGTAGGAGTTGGTGAGGCAGGGAAAAACTTTCCCATTATCACAAATTTGCAATTTTGAATGCAGATTCGGCATGCACAAGGAGGTCTCTGCTGGAAGCAGAGCGTATTTTAATAAAAAAACAAGCAATCCAGCAAACAAAATCTAATTGCAAGCAACATTTTGAGTAATTGCATACACAGAATGATGCTGCTTTAAGAATAATGATAAATTAGTTTTCAAACATGTTTTCAAACAAATCAAAGTTTATTTGTCACAGGCTTCGCAAGCAACAGGTGTAGACTAACATTGAAATGTGTTAATAAAACAAAATAAATAGTAAGGATAGACAGGATAGATGATAGACAGTAGCAGCAGCGTATGTGATGTGAAAAGTGTGTGTGTGTGAGGGTGTGTGTGGCGTCAGCACACATGTGTGCACGTGTTATGTGTGTGGGCATATGTAGTATGTGTGTGTGTGTGTGTGTGTGTGTGTGTGTGTGTGTGTGTGTGTGTGTGTGTGTGTGTGTGTGTGTGTGTGTGTGTGTGTGTGTGTGTGTGTGTGTGTGTGTGTGTGTGTGTGTGTGTCAGTGTAAGTATAAAGGTCGAGTCCAGTGTGTGTGCATAGAATCCGTGCAAGAGAGTTAGTGCAAAAAAGAGTCTATGCTGTTTGTCCAGGTAGGCATTTGATTAACTATTTAGCAGTCTTGTTTAGAAGTCTTATGGCTTGAGGCTAGAAGCTGTTCAGGGTCCTGTTGGTTCCAGACTTGGTACCGCTTGCTGTGCGGTAGCAGAGTGAACAATCTATGGCTTGGGTGGCTGGAGTCTTTGACAATTCTTTGGGCCTTCCTCTGGCACCGCCTGGCATAGAGGTGATAGATGGCAGGGAGCTCGGTCCCTGTGATGTACTGGGCCGTACTCACCACCCTCTGTAGCGCCTTGTGGTCAGGTGTCTTGCAGTTGTCAAGATGCTCTCAATGGTGCAGCTGTACAACCTTTTGAAGATCTGAGGACCCATGCCAAATCTTTTCAGCCTCATGAGGGGAAAGAGGCACTGTCGTGCCAGCTTCACAACTGTGTGGGTGTGTGTGGACCATGTTAATCCCTTAGTGATGTGAACACCAAGTAAATTGAAGCTCTCGAACCGCTCCACTATAGTGGATGGGGGCGTGCTTACCCCTCCGTTTCCTGAAGTCCACGATCAGCTCTTATGTCTCCTTTGTCTTACTGAAGTTGAGGGAAAGTTGTTGTCCTGGCACCACACTGCCAGGTCTCTGACCTCCTCCCTATTGGTTGCATCATTGTCAATGGTGATCAGTCCTACCACGGTCGTGTCGTCAGCAAACGTCATAATGGTGTTGGAGTCATGAGGGGGCCACGCAGTCGTGGGTGAACAGGGAGTACAGGACGGGACTAGGCACACACCCCTGTGTGGCCCCTGTGTTGATGGTCAGCGTGGCGGATGTGTTGTTGCCTACACTCGCCGCCTGGGGTGGCCCATCAGGAAGTATAGGATCCAGTTGCCGAGTGATATGTTCAGTCCCAGGGTCCAGAGTTTGGTGATGAGTTTGAAGGAGACTATGGTGTTGAACGCTGAGCTGTAGTCCATGAACAGCATTTTTAGATAGGTATTCCCTTTGTCCAGGTGGTTGAGGGCAGTGTGGAGTGCAATAGAGATTGTGTCATCTGTGGATCTATTGGGGCAGTATGCGAATTGGTGTTTGGGATGAGGGTGTTGATGTGCATTAGCAAACACTTTCTGTGACAAACAGTACATTATCATGACTGGCTTTCGCCTATTGTATATTTATCACTACATGCTGTGTGTGTGTGTGTGTGTGTGTGTGTGTGTGTGTGTGTGTGTGTGTGTGTGTGTGTGTGTGTGTGTGTGTGTGTGTGTGTGTGTGTGTGTGTGTGTGTGTGTGTGTTTTTGTGTGTGTGTGTGTGTGTGATTTTTTTGTGTTAGTGTGTGTTTTTGTGTGTGTGTGTGTGTGTGTGTGATTTTTTTGTGTGAGTGTGTGTGGTTTTGTGTGTGTTTGTGTGTGTGGTTTTGTGTGCGTGTGTTTTTGTGTGCGCATACAATTATGTGTGTGTGGAGCAGAGGTGGCTGCATGTTAAACAGATGGCAGATCTTAATTTGTGGTTTATGTGGTGTATAACTAATAGACATTTTAGTAGGGGTTGATACGTTTTTCTTAAGGGAAATTAAAGTCTGACAATTCAAAGTGGAAATTACAAACTTCAGAAGCATTTTTAAACCTCAAATGCACTACAAGTTAAACATTTTATTCATTGAAGGAAAGTTACAAGGTGCAACAAGGTGATTAAATTAAGATCCTACATCTGCGGCACTACCATGTAGTGAGTAACTATCTTCAAATGTGTCTGTACTTTCCTTTTGTGAAAAAGGCTGTTATTTGTGGCATGTTTTATATAGCTCTCGGTGCTCAAGGGGGCAGGTTACTGGTGTTATTCTGTCAGTGCAGCAGACGAATGAGAGGAGAATTGGGGGAAGTAGAAAAAAGTGCTGAAGGTCCATGCAGAAGGAGTTGTCAGGTTTGATTTATTAAGTGTAGCTCTTTCCCTGACTGCCTGTGACTCGTCAGTCTCCACAAAATGGCTATCAGCTCGATGCCCTGTGATTGGCTTTGTACGCAATGCAATAATAAGGTGTCCCATCTTCATACAATATCTATTTTTGATGAATCTACTATCTCTGTGTACCCTCCTGCCAATCTAGCTCAAGCTGCCTGCATGACAGTAAATTCCCCTTTTTCTCCAGTCCCTCTGATCTGCCAGTCTTGTCTGCCACGGAAGTGGTCATCGCATCGGCTCTTGTGTGACATCGAAGGACTTGCAGTCCAATCATGACTAGTGATCAAGGTTGTCTCTATCTATCAACCCCTCTCTCCACCCTGACACCTTGGATACACATACTGTCCATACTGTCTATACACACCATTCACATACATATACATTTATATTCCGGACTCTCTATCCATTTTGCTTGGGGTTTTGTACTGTGTATTTAAAGGGATACTTCAGGATTTTGGAAATGAAGCCCTTTATCTACAAGGATTTTTAAGACTTTGAGACATGGATTGTGTATGCTTGCCATTCGGAGGGTGAGTGGGCAACACAAAAAATGTAAGTCAATATTAGGAATGTGTTCCTAATGTTTGGTATACTTAGTGTAAAAGTACAGATTGCATTTATATTACTGTTACAGTGCTATTTGGCTTGTTAATTGGATTGGTTCCGACATTTCTTGATTTCTTGTTGTTTTTGATTTATACATTTTTGTATTATTGTTCATGTACTTTTTCTATATATATATATTTTAATTTTACTGCATTGTTAGGAGCTAGTAACCAGGGCTGGCCCGCCCCACCATACCTCCTTGCCCATCCCCCCAAAATATTGAAATATTGATCATTTATTTGAATGAGACACGCTCCAACAGATAGACGCATCAATCTCAGTGAAAGCATCCGAGCAAGTGAAACAGCACCCCTCTTTCTCAGTATGTGTAGACCATGTACTGTATCTGATGCTATCTGGACCAAAAGAGTATGGCATGTCATATTATTTCAGGCCAGACAGCATCAGATACCAGAGCTACATAGAGAGGGGCGCTGTTTCTCTCGCTTGAATGCTTTCTCCAGTGATATAGTTTCAGCAGAGAGGAAGAGGCAAAGCGAGAGGGCTCACTCTCTCCAAAATCGGTCCAGTGTAATGCCAATGTGTTTCTATGGAAATAATATGCAGACCTAAGCATGTCGCCTGCCTTCCCGCCTTTGGGACAAAGACTCCCATAGTTAAGGCGGAGACATGAGCATGTCATCATTATGTACAGATCTCTGAAATTGGAAAGGAAAGTTGGCAGGTGCACAGTGTACTGTTAGGATGCTGGATTGCCCTAAAGTAAATTGATATTTTGACAAAATTATAGAATTACTTCTGTCTAAATAAAATAATTCAAAATACTTCACCAGGGAGGGAGCATGACTTAGCCACAGACGATCATTAGCTTCTTTACATTTTTTGTTGTTGCTGTTAATTGTTTCAAACCACAAGTGTTTTTGGGAAGCCCGCAATTTGGGTAGTTTGTGTGAGAATAGGTCTAGCTGATTGAGATGCGGTTGTCAATGAAAAACGTCTAAAATATGTGCAAAAATAATGTGTCATGAGTATAAATGTTGCATCAAGAAGAAGGGGAGGGGGGTGTGGCAAAGTATGGTGTGTCTCTCTCCAGAACGCATGCATATGTAGGAAAGTGCCCATTTGTCAATGACTTATTTCTGATTGTCTTAAATCACCATGTACACCACTCCTTTTGTCTTTGCCTCACACAGGTCAAACAAGTCAGATTTCTTTAGTTCATCAGTATTTGAAAAATCTTTCCAACACTCCCAGCGTTGATGATCACCAAGCCTTGGTGTGAAAGAGGAACATATCATGATCTGATGATCCAATATATCCAGTGGAAAGGTATTAAAAAACAGCTTTCTGTCCCGAGCTCACTGGCGCAGGAAACTTTGATGGCCCGGAATAGGCTAGTTGATACAATGTTGCAAGTTTGTTAGCGACCGTTTCGGGACGGACCCTGTGATGATTTGATGCAATGTTGAACTTCACTAGCAATAGCTCAAGTCAAGACAGATGGAAAGGGAGGCAGACAGGTGGAAAAGAAAGATGAGGTCTATCTATTTTACTTAGTTGATGATGGATTATAGGCATACTACTGCTCCCGAGTGGCTCTGTGGTCTAAGACACTACATCTCAGTGCAAGAGGCATCACTGCAGTACCTGGTTTGATTCCATGCTGCGTCACATCCGGCTGTGATTTGGAGTCCCATAGGGCGGCGCACAATTGTCCCAGCGTTGTCCAAGGTAGGCCGTCATTGTAAATAAAATGTGTTCTTAACTGACCTGCCTATTTGAATAAATAAAATAGATTTTGATCATTTTACTTCCGATTTGTATGATTAACTTCTCTAGGATATATGGGATGCTAACGTCCCACTTGGCCAAAATCCAGAAAAAATGTAGCGCGCCACATTCAAATATATTACTATAGAAATCAATATTTCATGAAATCACACATGAAAGACACCAAATTAAAGCTACACATGTTGTGAATCCAGCCAACATGTCTGATTTCAAAAAGGATTTACGGGGAAAGCACACCAAACAATTATGTTAGCTCAGTACATAGCCACAGAAAAACACAGCCATTTTCCCATCAAAATATAGTAGTAACAAAAAGCAGAAATAGAGATGAAATTAATCACTAACCCTTGAACATCTTCATCAGATGACACTCATATGACATCATGTTACACAATACATTTATGTTTTGTTCGATAATGTGCATATTTATATCCACAAATCTCAGTTTACATTGGCGCCATGTTCAGAAATGTCAGAAATATTCAGAAATGTGAGTAATTGCAGAGAGCCACGTCAAATAACAGAAATACTCATCCTAAACTTTGATGAAAGATACATGTTTTGCATATAATTAAAGATACACTTGTTCTTAATGCAACCGCTGTGTCAGATTTAAAAAAAACTTTACGTAAAAAGCACACCATGCAATAATCTGAGACGGCGCTCAGATTTAACAACATTTCTCCGCCATGTTGGAGTCAACAGAAGTACGAAATTACATCATAAATATTCCCTTACCTTTAATTATCTTCATCAGAATGTAGTGCCAGGAATCCTAGTTCCACAATAAATCGTTGTTTTGTTCGATAATGTCCATTACTTATGTCCACTTAGCCAATTTTTCTAGCATGTGTAGTACACATGTCCAAACACTCGCGCAGCTGCAGGCAAACGTCGGACGAAAACTCAAAAAGTTATATTACAAGTCGAATAAACTGGTCAAACTTAGTAGAGAATCAATCTTCAGGATGTTGTTATCATATATATCCAATAACTTTCCAACCGGAGCATTCTTTTCAGTCTCTATAAGTAATGGAATGCATGACGATATCATGAGGAAAGTGCATGACCAAGAACTGGCACTCTGCCAGACCACTGACTCAAACACCTCCCATCCGGTCCCACAACACAGCATAAGCTTCATTCCACATTCTACTGACTGGTGACATCTAGTGGAAGGCGTAGGAAGTGCAAACAGATCCATATATTACAGGGAATTGAATAGGTGATGACTTTAACATCGACCAGTCTCAGAAATCTCACTTCCTGTTTGGATTTTTTCTCAGATTTTTGCCTGCCAAATGAGTTCTGTTATACTCACAGACATCATTCAAACAGTTTTAGAAACTTCAGAGTGTGTTCTATCCAATAGTAATAATAATATGCATATATTAGCATCTGGGACAGAGTAGGAGGCAGTTCACTATGGGCACGCAATTCATCCAAAAGTGAAAATGCTGCCCCTATATCAAAGAAGTTATCCACCTGACAATGATTTTGAGAAATGAAAACGTTATTATTGAAATGAGACTATTCCACACAAAAAATTCACATAACAATAACTGGCACGCAGATCGATATAAGTGGTAGGATAAATTGTAAGCTTCCTCAAACTTGAAACTCACAAGCTGCCTGTGGTCTTTACTATTACACCGATAAAAACAATTGTGAACACGCAAGCATGAATAAACGGGCCCGCCTATGAAAATCAAATTCCCTGTCATTTTCTTTGCTTATTTGAGCTGTTATTTCCATAATATAGACTTGGTATTTTACCAAATAGGGCTATCTTCTGTATACCACCCCTACCTTGTCACAACACAACTGGTTGGCTCAAACACATTAAGAAGGATAGAAATTCCACAAATTAACTTTTAACAAGGCACGACTATTAATTTAAATGTATTCCAGGGCTATTCCATGGGAGAAATTGCCAAGAAACTGAAGATTTCGTACAACGCTGTGTACTACTCCCTTAACAGAGCAGCGCAACCTGTCTCTAAACAGAATAGAAAGAGGAGTGGGAGGCCCCGGTGCACAACTGAGCAAGAGGACAAGTACAATAGTGTCTAGCCAGTTTGCTCTGTTCTTTGAAGTGAGTGGTGGTTTCTTGGCATTTTCTCGCACGGAATAGCCTTCATTTGTCAGAACAAGAATAGACTGACGAGTTACAGAAGAAAGTACTTTGTTTCTGACTATTTTGAGCCTGTAATCGAACCCACAAATGCTGATTCTCCAGATACTCAACTAGTCTATAGATGGCCAGTTTTATTGCTTCTTTAATCAGGACAACAGTTTTCAGCTGTGATTTCATAATTGCAAAAGGGGTTTCTAATAATCAATTAGCCTTTTAAAATGATAAACTTGGATTAGCTAACACAACGTGCCGTTGGAACACAGTAGTGATGGTTGCTGAAAATGGGCCTCTGTACGCCTATGTAGATATTCCATGAAAAATCTAGTAATTTACAACATTAACAATGTCTACACTGTATTTCGGATCAATTTGATGTTATTTTAATGACAAAAAATTTGCTTTTCTTTCAAAAACAAGGACATTTCTAAGTGATCCCAAACTTTTGAACGGTAGTGTATAAAATATATTTTGATTTGTTTAAGACTTTTTTGGTTACTACATGATTTCATGTGTTATTTCATAGTTTTGATGTCTTCACTATTATTCAACAATGTAGAAAATAGTGAAAATAAAGAAAGACCATGGAATGAGTAGGTGTGTCCAAACTGTGACTGGTGCTTTGTATATAATATGCCATAGTGACTTACAATCATGAATGGATACATTTGTCATATGCCTGGCCCCAGAGAGAATCAAACCCACAACCCAGGTGTTACAAGCACCAACTGAACCACACAGGACCATGTTTCTCAGTCATACATCATATTGTAGAAAATCAAAGGATAATCATGAAGAATAAATATGGATTTTTTTCAAGTGGAAGTAAATAAATTATCATTTTATTTATAGTATGATTCACACATCTTATGTGAGAAGCATAGGCCAATTGCTGTGTGTGGCTCTCACACATTCTATATGTGCAGGGATGTAAAAGTATTAAAATGGCCTTAGGCAGAAATAAACCTATTCAGCCTTCACTGTGATTCCTCCTGATGTTCATGTGGTTTATGGCGCCACAATGATAGCGGAACCGTGGACTGTCAAAGCTGCTAGACTTTATTGGGGGCGATGGGTGAGGGAGATTACTGTCCTCAATATAGATTTGAATGTTGCTCACACCTCTGGGAAGTAAGGTAAGCCCACAGGCTCAAGGTGGTAGTGTGTGTCTAGTGTGTGTTTGTGGTCTCTGTGTGTACGTGCATTAACACTTGAGGGAGTTAACAATTGAGAAAGAGGAGTACAGAAGCTTGTCAGAGACTTCATTGTGTCAGAGTGAATCCTCTCATTCCTTTGTGTTGAAAATTGATTTGTGTCTTCTGCATGTTTTCTTTTATGAAGATTCCGGTCATCAATTATCCTGTCACCAGTCCACGTTCCTAGATAGCTATACTGCCAGAGTGACGGTATCAGAGACGTTGTGCTACTCGACGCGTGTTACAGTGTGCTGTTGCACGGCGTGGTGTGTCTTAATGTGGTTACTGTCTTAGATGTCTTGGTCCCACTTGAAACAAAACATGACTGTAGCCTAGATGCCTTAGAAATTCCTAAGAAAATGTAATGCTTTATAAAGGGTCCACATGGTGTTACATCATGCCACATTTGGCAAAGCATCAGATTTATGCTAAGGATGTATCTAACCTATCACCCCTGAGGTACTGTAGTATGACTTAATAATAATTTGACATTCAGCATAATTCCTCTTATTAATACAGTCATCCGTAGAGGACCTGCTCCTGTATTTGTTTGATAACATGCTAAAAGGCAGCTATTATATACATGGAGCTATAAAAGTATTCATGGGTGGAGATAGATTAATAATTGTGACAGATTTTTATTTCTTTAACTAGGCATGTCAGTTAATAAGAACAAATTCTTATTTACAATGACAGCCTACCGGGGAAGAGTGGGTTAACTGCCTTGTTCAGGGGCAGAATGACAGATTTTTATCTTGTCAGCTCAGGGATTCAATCCAGCAACCTTTCTGTTACTGGCCCAACGCTCTAACCACTAGGCTACCTGCCGCCCCAAGTGGGTGGAGACCTACCTGGGGCAATTTGCATCCGTCTCTGAGGTATAAATCAGAATCATACTCATCCTGCTTATACAATTTGCCAGATGAATTATACTAATGCCACTGCGTTATTCAAATCTATATAAAAATGGAGTCACTCATTAACCTTCGTTACTGGAATATTTATGGCAATCTGAAGGGCTGGAGCTTTGTACTGTATTTGAATCAGGTGCATTGTAAAGTTAATTAACCTGTTCTATACCTGAGTACAGTGTCAAAGCTTAACCACTCCAGCTTAGTATGATACCCTGCATTTTCAGAATGTATATACACAATCAGAATTAATCTGCACTTCTGACCTGGGCTCAAATACTATTTTAAATAACTGTCCAGTGAAAATATAACTTTTAATAGTTCATGTTCTGTTAACTCATACCTAAATAATGTTGTTGACTCGTCCTGTACTTGTATTTGTGGTCAATGCATGAACACTTCAAAAACCTCACCTCACACTCTTATCTCAAACAGACAGTTTCAAAAAATCTTGTTTTTTCCTCATAGAGAATGATGTCATCCTGCCATATTCGCTGAGGTGGCCAATCAGCGGTCTACTCGCATGAATGTTGTTGGGGTACGTCCACACCATTTCAACACAGAATAGTTGCTTTTTAACATACTTAATTACAATTTTTTGAAGGAAAAGTATTTAAGTCATATTGTAATTAATTATAGGTCTTATGTCAGAGGAATCTAGCAACACTGGACAGTTACTTTAAATATTTTCAAATAATTTATTTGGCACTCCTTGCCGGGGTCAAAGTATTTGAAAGATGTCTGGTGCAAGTATCTTATACCCGATTTAAACGTTTTGATTGTAACAGTTTTTCTGACTGCTGTTGACTGATGATCATAGTTGTTAGGTTGTGCTTTCAATGGCAGCCATTTAAAGCTGACTTGTTGATTGAAGTAATTCTACACTCCATCAGATGGGCTGTTTTGTGTTCACTTCCCAGCAGCAATCTATCCACTAGCTGTCATTGCTGTCAATTGTTAGACGCTCTGTGATTCAGAACAAATTTGTCCAATGGATAGGCTCGTCAACCACCTTTCTCTGGCTGGCAACCATTTTCTTTCCAGTATTTTTCTGTAGGGAAAAGGACATACGTTGGAAGTATAGCAGGTGAAAAGAGACAAGGCAAGACAAAAAGCAGTGCCTTTCAGAATGACAAGATGGCTTCAGGTAGGTAATGTCTTAGAGTTGCACCTATGTTTGAAAATGCATCTTTGTTCCTTTTAAGTCCCTATTTTCACAACCCACAGGAAGCAATTCTTCAACAGGAAAAGTGGGTTTCCTTTTTCTACAGGCATCCGTAAATGTTGGCCCCGAACATCATGGTTAAAAAAACAGATTTCTGTTTCCAGGAAGGTTTGGAAGCTGACAAATAAAGGTCATCATCACATGAAAATTATATAAAAAGTGAGCTTATTGGCAGACCTCGCCGGCAATGTGCCCCCCTTCGTCCCTCCTTCTTCGTCTTTTCAAATCTGACGTGAATGCTAAGGGTCGTAGGCGGTCTGTGGATATGTCTGTAAACAGAGGACACAGTTCTACTATTTCAACTGATCATTTCAGCTTTCCGTTACTCCTGTAGCCTTAGATTTCTGAAAATATCTTAGCATGTTTAACTTCATAAACTGTTTTCTACCACCATCAGGATCTATTACCATTTTTATTCCCAAACCATTTTTACTCCCCCCTGAAACTATTTGTACTTTGTAAGTGTGAAAACATAAATTGGAAACACGTTTGTCTGTTCTAATAAGACCCAAAAGTAGAACCGTGTTCACAGCGTTCATTTCCAACTGTAAGGTGTTAGATATCGTGTCGAGTGCAGTTACTCTTCTGTGAACTTAAGACTAAAATCATCTGACCTTTTTACTCGCAAGTCTGACTGGGCAGCTCCTTTGAAGGAATTATTATACATCTTTTCAATCAAATAACAAACTTTGTTTTCTCTCGGCAGCCATCCCCTCACCGCCAGGCTAAGTTTTGTGATGTTCCATTTAGGGCTGATTGTTGTGCTGTAATTATGTTCTCACTTGCTCATGTTATTCCAGGTGAAAGAATGGTTGTAATTTTCTTTTTTAGACCCACTTGCTTTGTACATGAAAAGAGCAGACCGATAAGGTGTTCTCCTACAACAACATCCCTTTGTGTGATTTCATGGATATATGGCAATTACATCTGGTCATATAATCACCCTGGGGCTTGGAGAGACTACTTGACAATTATAAAATGGGCCGTTTTAACAGGATATTGTTCTGTGGTGGAAGTTGTGCTTAGATTGCAGCTTGAATACTAATTTCGTCATTGTGAATTTGCTTTAGTGTATAAAATATTCCATATTCAAAATAATAATAGCATATTGGAGACCGATTCTCTGTGGTTCAGAATGCCTCCACGTTCCTTCTCTGCTTAGAGCCTTTTCCGCCAAAATCAACCAACATTTCAATATGAATCTACAATATTGCAATGTGTTTCTAATTTCCCAAAGTCCAGTGTGTGTGCATAAAGTCAGTGCAGGAGAGTCAGATTTAGTAGTGTAACTAATTCCTTTTCCCAGGGTGTGATAAGTATAGTAATTTGTAACTGTGGAAAGAAGTAATTAGTAATAGGTAATGCATTACTTTTTTTAGATACGAACGCAACACTGTCATTAACACATGGTTTTGTTGGTGATGCACTCTTTAGAAATTGGTTATTTATTTACCAGAGGGAAAATCTTCCTCTGCTGTGAACTGTTGTGAATGTAATTTTGCATCACATTTCAGAGTAAAAATAAATAAATTCAACATTATTCAACAGCGTAATTCACTGATGCTTTCCTCCTCTTTCTCTCCCCCCACTCCTCCCTTTCCTCCTCATACTGCTCTCTCTCCAATTGCTTTCCCTCAATTCAAGAGACTCCTCAGCTTTTCTCCATCAGCACATTGATGAATCTCTCTCTCTCCCTCTCCCTCTCTCTCTCGCACCCTCCCTCCCTCCCTCTTCACGTCTTTAGGTAACTGCGAAGCGGCTATGGTCTTGAGTTAGAGTAATGGTTAATGTCAGTCAAATGGATGGAGCATATACAAATGAAGTCGGAAGTCTACATACACTTAGGTTGGAGTCATTAAAACTTGTTTTTCAACCACTCCACAAATGTCTTGTTAACAAACTATAGTTTTGGCAAGTCGGTTAGGGCATCTACTTTGTGCATGACACAAGTTATTTTTCCAATAATTGTTTACAGACAGATTATTTCACTTATAATTCACTGTATCACAATTCCAGTGGGTCAGAAGTTTGCATACACTAAATTGTGTATGCAAAACGTGCCTTTAAACAGCTTGGAAAATTCCAGAAAATTCTGTCATGGCTTTAGAAGCTTCTGATTGGCTAATTGACATCATCTGAGTCAATTGGAGGTGTACCTGTGGATGTATTTCAAGGCTTACCTTCAAACTCGGTGCCTCATGACATCATGGGAAAATCAAAAGAAATCAGTCAAGACCTCATAAACAAATTGTAGACCTCCACAAGTCTGGTTCATCCTTGGGAGCAATTTCCAAACGCCTGAAACGTACCACGTTCATCTGTACAAACAATAGTATGAAAGTATAAAGACCATGGGACCACGCAGCCGTCATACCGCTCAGGAAGGAGACGCGTTCTGTCTCCTAGAGATGAACGTACTTTGGTGCGAAAAGTGCAAATCAATCCCAGAACAGCAAATGACCTTGTGAAGATGCTGGAGGAAACAGGTACAAAACTATCTGTATTCACAGTAAAACAAGTCCTATATTGACATAACCTGAAAGGCCGCTCAGCAAGGAAGAAGCCACTGCTCCAAAACCGCCATAAAAAAGCCTGACTACAGTTTGCAACTGCACATGGGGACAAAGACCGTACTTTTTGGTGAAATGTCCTCTGGTCTGATGAAACAAAAATAGAACTGATGATGACCATCGTTATGGTTGGAGGAAAAAGGGGGAGGCTTGCAAGCAGAAGAACACCATCCCAACCATGAAGCACGGGGGTGGCAGCATCATGTTGTGGGGGTGCTTTGCTGCAGGAAGAACTGGTGCGCTTCACAAAATAGATGGCATCATGAGGATGGAAAATTATGTGTATATATTGAAGCAACATCTCAAGACATCAGTCAGGAAGTTAAAGCTTGGTCGCAAATGGGTCTTCCAAATAGACAATGACCCCAAGCAGACTTCCAAAGTTGTGGCAAAGTGGCTTAAAGACAACAAAGTCAAGGTATTGGAGTGGCCATCACAAAGCCCTGACCTCAATCCTATCGAAAATGTGTGGGCAGAACTGAAAAAGTGTGTACTAGCATGGAGGCCTTCAAACCTGACTCAGTTACACCTGCTCTGTCAGGAGGAATGCGACAAAATCCACCCAACTTATTGTGTGAAGCTTGTGGAAGGCTACCCAAAACCCAATTTAAAGGCAATGCTACCAAATACTAATTGAGTGTATGTAAACATCTGACCCACTGTGAATGTGGTGAGAGATGTAAAAGCTCAAATAAATAATTTTCTCTAAATCGTATTCTGACATTTCACATTCTTACTAGGATTTTTACTTGGATTAAATGTCAGGAATTGTGAAAAACTGAGTTTAAATGTATTTGGCTAAGGTGTATGTAAACTTCTGACTTAAAATGTACCCTTATACTCTTATCTGCAGTCTGGAGCCTCCTCCCTGTCCCCTCTGCCCTTGTACATATACATATGTTTTAGCTCCTCCATTGACTTGTGCTGAGACAGGGAGCACCACTGTGCAGGAATAGTGACATGAATCCAGCCTATGTAATAGCCATGCATTCAACACAACCACCTGCTCATCCTCAACAGCCAGGCTTTTTGAGTAGAGGTGCTGGATAGGATTTATAGCCACGGCACGGTTTGGACAGTGCAACCTTGAGGGGACTGCAGCTCTCTCAGTCCCTTACACCCGGAGACATGAGTCCTCCCACTTGACAGCTGAGGGCAGATAAGACACAGCTCAACAGCTCATCCACAGACATCACCATCTTTTAGCCCCTTAGCTTCCCAGTCTCTGGAGTATTGAGAATGGGCTAACTTTCTAGGATTTTTCAGTTTTCCATGTAGTCTCTGACCATAGTCTCTGTTCCAAATTGTATATGGTGAACTTATTTTGACCAGGGTTCACAAGGCTGTGGTCAAAGGTAGTGCACTATGAAGGGAATAGGGTGCCATTTGGAAGGGTGGCTTAGACCCATCTTGGGGAAGCTAAAAGCTAATTTTACACAATTACAATCATTTCAATTAAGTTATGTAAGTTATGCAAGACGTAATTGTATTTAGTGTAAGACATTGGGTCATTTGTTATAGCAGTGCTGGTGTCCTCCAACTTGGACCCTATGTTGTAAAGCACGTATAACACTGTAATAAACATGTTATAACCCTCAGATCAATTCAAATATTATTATTTCATGAACATGTTTGCTACTTAAGTTAAAATCAGACAATTACAATGATAAACGTCCATAGTCAACATAGTTGGCAATGGTTCGTGTCATGTCAAAGACCAATATGAGAAAGGGGAATATTGGTTCCAAAGCACCAAGCCAAAGATCATGCATCCTGTGCTGTGTAGTTCTCCTAAATGCAAAAAAAAGCAGATGTTGTTAATGAAAAATAGAAGTGAAGTGTGCTAAATGAACGAGGAGCACAAGCCAAGAGTGCTGTTATGCCTGCCCCCGGCGAGCAAATTCGATGCTCTTGTCTGTCCCTTTCAGGGGCGTCATGCACCCCACAAATTTGAAGGGTCACAAAGGCTAGCCCCCCCCCCCCCCCCCCCCGTCAGTAAGTAAGCATTTAACATTTTTCAAACACCTGAAACAGATTTTTCCTGCAGTGTAGAGCCACAATCATTATGCTTAATTCCATGTAAAAAAATATGTTTATTTTTCTGCATATCTAAGCATATCTCTTGAGCGGTCTGTATCCTTCTGACAGGTGGTTATTTTTTTAAATAAACGAAATATGTTTCTCCGTGTCTCTGCTAAAATCGGGGTAAAATATTGAAAGGAATGTGAGTCTTATTCAGTACTGTATTATTTTCTGTACTGTATTTTCTAAAGTCTACCAATCTTGCCTGCAGGAATGCCAGCTAGCTACTCTAACTTGATTGATTCTTGGTAGCTAGTTATGTTGGGAGATTGGGGACATATCTAGGCTAGCTAAAGCCAACTTCATACAATTGCTAGGTGGCCTGTCCCAGCACAGTGGTAGAGTTTTAGCAGTTTGAGAACAAGATATTGTGAAGATCTCAATTGCATAGAGGTCAGAGGTCAGACAGCCAGAGGTCCCGCCCCTATGACCTTCCCCTCCAATGGGCTTTGAGAAGGAGATGAAGAGAAGGACGTGAGGAGTATGTTATTGAGATCTTCCCAATGAGTCGTCTCAAGGCAATCCGTTCCCTGAGGTGAAGTCTCAGTCTACCACTAGCTGCCCTCCGCCACTCTCGTCTGGATTCTTTAATAATACCTGCTGTTGGTATCTGTTACGTTGTCCATTCTAGGACAGCCTGAAGTTATACACCATGGTCTGCAAATGATAAGGCTAGGTGAAACTTTGCAGGGTTAGAATAGTCCCCTATAAAAAGCATAATAACATTAACACAAAAGGCTAAATGTCACATTTAAATAAATAAACTGAAATAAACCCTCCTCCGTGCAGGTTACTTTCCTGAGGAAGCTGACATACATGCATCTAATGCCATTCACTTAATGCAGTTCTATGCCACCTCCACACGCAAATTCGTTAGCATGATGCTACTAGCAACTGCCAAATAATGCAATGTAATGAGCGATGGCGATGGAGGGCCGTGACCCTGGGATTCCAGTCTCACTGCTTTGGCACACACACAAACACACCCACACATACAGTACACACACACTTACAGTAGACTCATATACACATACATACGGTATAGTATTACATGCTCACACACAAACACACACTCACTCCAAGCAGCTTTCTCCAGGAATATCAATTGTGTTACAATAACGGCTGCCATGACTGACAGTTGTGCTCCTTTGGGCTGCTGCTTCTTCTTCTTCTCTCTCTCTCTCTCTCTCTCTCTCTGTCCTCGTTAAAATAGAAATGAATGGGAGAGACCACTGTCACTCAGGTGGGAAGACAGTGTGGGTTATAAAAAAGAACACCCGCTCATACAGGCTTTTGAATGCCCTGTCTCGTGTTTGTTTAGCGAGTATGAAAAATCAGATGTAGATGTCACTTACAGAATGATCCCGATGCTTAAAAAGAGTGTTGAAAATAACAGGATGGCTTTACCCAGTTTGTTCCTTTTATGTTGCAACCAGGAGGCTAGTGAGCATTGGAGACTGACAACCAACCTTGCGAGCTTCCCATTGTACACACACACAAACACACACAATGTAATCTGTCTGCATTCATTAACATGTGTTCCACGGGACCTGGGAAATGTGCTTCACCATTCCCATATGGAAAGCAACATGATTTATTATGAATACCAACTTAGACAGATGTTATGTTGCTCGTTATGTTGCAAAGCGTTATTCGGCTCTACATCGCTCCCAAACTAATCTTTTCCTGTTCCAAACAAACCGATCCAAGTTCTTTGCTCTCCACTGAGTCGGATAGAGGTGGCTCTTGTTTGTTGTCCAGATTGTGTTAGCCCTAGTAACCACCGGAGCCATGGTTTGAGTGAAGGAGTGAATGAGTGAAGTATCTTGGCCAACAGTGACCCGGATTTTCTATGGAGCTGGCACTGGCTTTCTTTAGAGGGGGAACAGATGGGAATTGTCAAACAATTTGTTTGGCTCATTAGCTACTCTCCGTCTTGCACCAGGCACAGCTGGAGTAGTTGGAGAATCTGTGCCCGTGTGTGTTGCTGTGTGTGTGTCGTGTGTGGGTGTCGTGTGCGTGTGTGTGTGTGGGGGATTCCTTTTATACCCAAGCCACCCCCTGTAACTGGACGTTCACTACTCTGGGTGCAGGTATAGGGCACCCCTCGGCAGGAAAAACAGAACTAGACAATCATTTGTGCCAGGTGTGATGTCCCTCCTAAATAGCTCGGGCTAATGTTCCTATCCATCTAGTAAGGCCAGCAAGCTGGTGTTCTTTCATCGGTATACACTGTATGTACTGTAACTGTTAAGAATTTTGTATTGTCAATTTGTTGTCTACTGTATTTAAATACCACTTTAAACATGTACATGATACTGCAACAACATTTCTCCAAGGGGACAATAATGTCAGTAAAGATGTACAGCTATTGTTTCCTCGATGTGCTGTGGCGTCAGATGCTATTGATTTATTGCTTCCCTCATCTGCAATCTTTCTGCCTCTTTTTCCTCCAGTGTTATGGGGCTCATCAGTACATTCCAATTAATTATCCATATTTTTCACATAAATCTGTTGACTCAGGTAGCATAACTGATGCGGACTGATGTTGTTTCTAGCCCCCAAAGCATGTATCATTACACATGTAACAGGGAACATGTGAGTGTTTTTAGGTACACAAAGACATTCTGAATCTATACAAACTGAAAATGTTGGTCTAAAGTGTTGCTGTTTGCTCATGGATTGTCAAGATATTTTGTTGGTAGTATTTATAGTTGACTCATATATATATTTGACATATATATAAATAATATATAAAACATATATTTTTTTTTAAAATCAACCCTTCATCACAAGTTTCGAAGCATTATATATTCCAGCTTCCCATGCTTTTACTTCACGTGGTATCCAGGTTATTATATTCCTTTGTCTCGCTAATGACTAACCATGATCTATTAAAACATTACGCCTGTAAAATAGCCATCTGGAAAATATTATTTATTTAGTTCATTAAGTCATGTCCATTTGCTCTTCAGATCCACTGTAGATAACATTAATTTGGTCAACCAAAGACAGGCTCAGACGGGCTTGGTCTCGAACAAGGGCGGACAGCTAAGCTAACCAGGACGTCAACCTCTTCCCTCCCTTTCCCTCTTAAAATCAAGCGGCTGATAAACAATTGAGCGGCTTAACCTGGGTCTCCTGGAGGAGCCAGACGATGCCCGGCCGCCTTGTCTCTGTGAAAATTGGCAGACGGTGTGGGCAGCATACAAATATTTACATAAATGGCAGCTGTGTTGTAATTAACTGGAGTAAGGAGTGGGGATCAGTTTTCATCCTCTTCATGGGGATTCTGGCAATTCCCAGTGATGTAAGGTGCTAGCAACAGAGGTCGGGAGAGGAGCCGGGGGGGGAGTGGGATGAAGGCTGATGGGGGTGGGGGAAGCGGAAAGGGGCACCCAGTGGGCGATGCCAACGAGGCTCTGTGGTAATCATGTAAAAATATCACCCCTCGCTTTGGCGCAGACAGATAGGGCCCCAAATACGTACCGGCTTGCATTTTCATCCGGAATACTAATTCATAAAATTGGTGGTTTCAATTAAACAAGCGTACTGATTGGTATTGAACAAGTCAGGGAGGAACAATAGCATGCTGAGTAAAACCAAACAGAACAAGAACAAACTCATCTTTCACATTCAGTGATATTCCTGTTTGGTGATGGTGGGTTGACTTCCTGCTAGGCCTGTTTAATTGTGACAAAACTATTAATCAAACACCTTTTTTGCTGTGGCAATTGACTAGACTTTACAGTGCCTTCGGAATGTATAAAACTATTAACACCAATTTACATTTTCCACATTTTGTTGTGTTACAGCCTGCATTTAAAACTCATTCAAATTTGATTTTGTGACACTGCTTGAGACAAAATACCCCATAATGTCAAAGTTACATTTTGTTTGTAGAACATGTTTTTAATTAATAAGGCAAGCCTAAATAAGTTCATAATTAAAAATGTGCTTAACAAATCATATTATAAATTACATGGACTCGTTCTGTGTTCAATAATAGTGGTTTAACATGATTTTTGAATGACAACCTCATCTCTGTACCCCACACATAATTATCTGTAAGATCCCTCAATCGAGTAGCGAAGTTCAAGCACAGGTTCAACCACAAAGACCAGGGAGGTTTTTCAGTGCCTCAAGGGAGGGCACCGGTTGTTAGAAAATAAAATAAAAAACAGACGCTGAGTATCCTTTTGAGAATAGTGAAGTTATTAATTATGCTGGATGGTGTATCAATACACCCAGTCACTACAAAGACGTGACTAAAATGAAAGTGGAAATGGCCCACTGTTTTTCATTATGTTGACAATAATTAGACTAAATCAAACAATGATATTTTAGTCAAAATGTCTAAGAATAGACTACATCTAAAAATTATTGACAAAATTATCACTGGTTGAATTATGTTTCTCTAGACTTAATGGTTCTAGACTTATTGGTTTCGGCTGGTGATTGTAAGATTATTATAAAACATTTTAGGTTAGTTTTTTAGCTCAAGGTGTTTGGCCTTGAGCTACTTCACTTAAACACAAGCCCAAACAATGAGTTCTACTATTGTACTTTTCTCCCTTACAAAGACATGCGCAGTCTATGATGGGTTTGGTACGTAGGGGTAATTTGGGGTTCATTAAAAACCTATTAGCCCTGGACTCTAATGTGTTGTCTAGCAGAGCTCACCGTTGGAAGAGATGGGCAGCATATCTACTGAAAACCAGCCACTGAGGTGTCATGGGTCAGTTAACGGTCAGCTTAAGTTCTGGTAATGTTGTCACGCATTCATACTTCATTAAATAAACCGATCTAACAACATCAGGGCTGTCTTCGTGATACACATTTCATGAAGGCAGCTTATTGGAGGGTTAAGGTGATTCCTTTTTGTTTTCTTTGTATCCCTCTGTAAATTAGAACAAAAATGTGATAAAACAAATGTATAAAGAAGATTGAGGTGAGGCATTAAGAGAACTAGAAGTGTTTTTCTTACCGCTTCAGTAATGAACCTCCAACTCGAGAGCTGTCGAGCAGCCAATCGGCCGCCACCGCCACTGCCACATGGACTGAAAATGGAGGGCAATGTCACTTTGCCCTGCTGACAGCAATCTGTTAATTAAGCATGCTAATGGCGGTAATTGCGACCATTCACAAAGCCAGCTTTGGAGGTAATGCAAGATTTTGCCTGCGTTGCCAAGCCTTAGCTGTCTCCGAGGTGAGGGGCACTTGACTGCTTGGCTAGGAGGAGGCTGATATTCTGGCTTGGGGTGGAGGGTGGAGGATGTTTTTACTGTTCTGCATCCTGCTCCAGACTGATAACAGCTGCTCTGAGCGATAGGCTCCCTGTTGCTTTTACAAAACCTCACCTTGTGAGGAGAGGAGAGACGTTGGGAGGCTGGGAACTGTTTCAGATGCTGTACGCGCTGACTGGTTGGCTGGCTTCCGTTGCGGCTCACTGTACAATGCAAAAACAGGTGCTACCAGACAAAAACATGACA
The DNA here is from genome assembly GCF_029448725.1 of Salvelinus fontinalis. Classification (NCBI taxonomy): domain Eukaryota; kingdom Metazoa; phylum Chordata; class Actinopteri; order Salmoniformes; family Salmonidae; genus Salvelinus; species Salvelinus fontinalis. The sequence continues at coordinate 49,783,677 of NC_074666.1, forward strand.
TTAATGCAACATTCGCGAATGTATTCAGGGTTTACATTCACAATCGAGTGTATGTTATTCCTGACATCGTGTCCAGCTGGCATTGGCTGTGTGTGCTAATTTCTGTTTTGGCAATGGTGACCCAGAAAGAAGGCCCTCGTATCCTGAGTCGACCCTTCAAATCCCGCAGACGTCAGAGTATTTGGGTGGGTGATGTTCAAGCACGCCAACCTCTTCAAAGGCTGCGGTCCTGTGGCAGCAAGCCTCATAGCTGGTTTCAAGCATGGTTTACCTCTTGATATTTCAATTCTCCTAAGGATTCTTTGCCGTGTTTTTAAGCATAACTAGCAAATTTGAATAATGAATGTACCAATAATCACAACAATATTATCGTTGAGAATTATACAAGTCAGCTCTATCCATTTTGTGCATTTTTTTCAAGAGAGGGGAAATACATGGGCGGTAATAAATCAGCCCTCTTTGCCGGCAAATGTAATAGAAATACCTCTTTAATGCCACACGCCTGGAAAACCCACAGGACCTGGCGACGGCTAGTGGAGGAGAACAAAACACATTGATATACGGAGGAGGCCCGGCCTTATCTCTGTGTAAATGTAGAAATGTTTCTGTAGCATTTTATGTGAACTTAACAAGCTAATGTACCGGATGAAACACTGTTGAGCGCCTGTGATTTCAAATCTCTAATGGACCCCTGAAGGTTTTTTTTTTTTAAACGGGCTTTATTTTTTCTTTCCCTTCTCTTTAGTGCCCACCACATTTAATAAAATCCCTGCATCATGTTTCAGTGACGGTTCAATACGAGTGTTTAATGTGCTGCGCAAAGCAACAATGGGGAGAGTAATGGAGGAATTATACAAGTCAGTGTCCATGAAGCAAGACTGAATGGGAGTCATGACAGGAACAGACATAGGTGGTGTAACATTAGGATTTGCATGTATGGACTAAAATTAAGATCCTGGTGGAACAGAAATCGTTATGCAATCAAGCGTGTGGCCGGCAATTTATGTTGATTAAATGTAGACTGGGTAAAAAAAAGCAGTAATAGTCATGTTAAAACACAAAGCCATCTCGTGACTCGATATGGCTCCTTCTGGGGTCAAAGGTTCTTTATCATCTCTTTGTTTCCCCTCCTTCATGCACTAATGAAAAGTGTTGTGTAGGTCAAATCAATTTCCAACATGTGAGATTTCTACCATATTTGTTTCACATGTAGTTCTTTCAGATCAATGGTCCCAGAGGAAAGACACAGCAAATGTGCATGAGTCATCACCAGTTGTTCACTCTGTGTCTGTAGAATGTATTATGAATGCATGTATCATAATGTCTATCACCCCATAGTGTATCCAAAGATGTCTTATGAGCATTCACAAGATTCCTAGACCCAGGGCTCCATTTAAAAGTGTAAAAAGCCTATGGCCGGTAATCGTTCCGATCCTCACTAGATCCGCATTTTAGAATGCTTGACATTTAAAGGTAATTTCTAATTGAGTAGACATCTGCAGTTTACCTTAAATGCAATCTCCACGAACAGGGTAACATTTCCTTTAAAATATGCGTTGTCTACAAGCGTGAACGGATTGAACTCCGCACTTAATAATGCATTACATAGTGGTGCTATGCATTCATAACAGCAGAACACACAGGTGATTCATAGAAAGTGTTAGAGACTTTCATTTTACCCTTGGAAGTATCATACTACAGCAACATCAACACCATTTAATACTTTACAAGTTATGAAGAACGAGTGAGTTTTACATTTTGAATTCCATTATCTCATATGTTCAGTGGTCTAAATTAAGCGACTAGATATGCAAACAAGATTAACCTGGAGAGTCGTTATGCAAGGAAAGGATATCACTCAACAAATACTGCAGATAGCTTTGCAAAATGAGAGAGGGAAATGATCATGAAACTTACGAAAGCAAAAGTCCCCACTTTAAATATTGTAAGAATTATTTCAGACTTTTTTTTATAGATATTCTTTGTAACACTACTCCTCTAACAAGCTCGAAATGCCATTCAAACTTTAAAACGTGTAGACCTGTCTGGAAGAGTGTGCTATATTACAACTTTTTTGATAACATTTGTACTTTATAAACTATTCCAATTTAATGGGATTTCTTCAACTTACAAAGGTCGCCTTTCTAAAAGCTCCCAGAATTCCAACATTCTATTCACTGTAACTTAAAAAAAAATGTTGACACGAATCTGAAATATCTTCTACCAATCAAGAGGTACAGCTGTTTAAGTAACTGTGTCAACTACTTTCATTAACTTCCCACTGTTGAATTAACTGCCATGGAAATGACAGAAATGTCAAATTATAGCACCAGGGAAGTACATTCTAAGCATGACATAATTAGTAAACAATTTAACTTTTGACAAAAATCAGCTACTTTGACCACTTTCCCAACAACTTAGACTTATGCAAAAGAACCCAGGACTTACCATGTGAATAACTCCCGACTAATGGTATTTCTTAGGCTCAAGGCGAAGGCTTGGGCCAGGGAAACAGCCCTTAGGGTGTTATTCACGATAATTACCAGGTTTGAAAGCCTCATTGCTTTTATAAAATGGATGCCAACATATTTAAAAAATATTTGCGACATGATTTCATTAACTTTATTTGAATGAGTAAATTAGTTTTATTTCATCCTGCCATCAACCAAAATAGTACCGGCAAAAGCCAGTCGTTAGTTCGAAGATTCTGATGTTTCATTCTTTTCTATTTGCAATGGTTGCTAACCTAAACAAAAAATTGGCATGTAGCTATTTAGGCTAGTAACTTCTCTTTTGCTAGCTAGCTAACTAAAGCTAACACAAATCAAGCAGCTGAGATGACAGAAAAGTATGTGCATTTTCATTTATTTTATCTTTGTTGCTATTGCCATTTCTTTGGATATAGCCATTATAATGATGCTGATCACGTTCATATTCATGGCACGGTGAAGATCACAAAAAAAAAAAGCCAACATTGTTCCACAGGTCGGAGAGGCAGAGGTTTAGACAAACCCCAACTGTGGCAAACCAAATGCTAGGTTAGTAGCATTGGGAAATATTGTCTAGACACATTTGCCAAGGGAGATGAATTTGATAATCAGCCTGGCTGGGCTGTGGGACAGTGGAAGTGCATTGACAATTTAAATGGAACTATTAAAAGTCATTACATGGGGATTGTGGTGATTAAATCCCTGCTATCAACCAATCAGCATCCAGGATCCAAACATCCCTTTTATATATAAACATAAAGCGTAAGTACAGAACTTATAACAGAAATATTCTCTTTCAATCAAACGTTACAGCTGTTTAATTCACCGCATTCAACTACATTTCCACCCAAAAAAATAAAACAATCACATTTTGTCCCACTTTCACAACAACTTAGACAAAAACTTAAAGCGTATAAATTCTTAGTCTACTTCTCTGCTTTTCAAATCTAAAATCAATCAATTTTTCTTCATAGGAAATGACCATCTAATATTTCACTTTTTTTATTTTATTTATTCATCTTAGTAAAGCACCATACTGATTTTATGTGCATCTCCCAGAAACACACACCTGATGCAGCTTCAATGAAACCCGCTTTCCATATTAACCAAATGGTCTATTTATTTATGTCCTGTGCTCCAATAGTTTACATTTTTAGTCGTATACTCTACCAAACACTGTTTACACATGGCAACAAAGTGAAACTCATTTGCTAATGTGTTCAAATATACTTCCTCACTTCGCATAAGAAAAATTCAACAATAGAATCATAGCCTCAACCTGGTTTTGATCCTGTACCTTCCATGTTAATACCACCCAGAGAAGGAACAGTAGAAAGGAAAAATAGAACGCTGCCTATGTCGTCCATGTTAATATCACTACGGGAGTAGAGCAGAGAACAAAAGGCGTTGTAGAGAGTGGGGCTCTGCGGTAATGAGCCTGGTCGCTGTTGAACGAAGGCCAGCATTGGCTCAGGCTCGGTCCTGACAGGTGTGTGTGGCGGAGCTGATGAAGCTGTCAGTTGTCAGGGGCTGGCAGTGTGTCACCTCTTCTTCCCCAGGGGGGACAGCGGCTCTGACAGAAGGTTAAGGGGGACCTGAGCTTGTTATTGCTGCCTGGGCCAAGTGTTATCTATGGACTTTGTGTAGTCATATGGTGAAATGGAAAATATGCTGTAGATGTTTATCTCTATTGTAGGGTTGTGGTTTCTAAGAGACCATTTTGTTACACAGTTTAAGGTTGTTTAATGTTTTATTGTAGACATATTACTGGCATATTCAAATGTTTACTTCAGCACCATGGATAAGAGACGATCTTAGAGACTAACTGTCAAAATATCTGGTTATTTTTTCATCTAAAAGACATTTGCTGAAAATAATAGATCAATAACATGTATTGTCAAGTGCACTTTCTATTCAACTGAAAAAGATACGAGGTCTCGTTTCGTTATATGGTTACTTGGTTGACTTTCTGTTAGTTTAATGTCCCAACATTATATTTTCAAAGCACAGAGCTTTTGTAAACCATCTAATAGCTTTGGTTCAGTTCTGATGTCAGGTTTGCAGACAGAAGGATTTCATGGGTTTCAATCCAATTGTCATATTCCCCAAATCAAATGGACTCAATTAAATGTGTTGTTCCTCTCTTGCTTGATTCATTTTGAGGGAATCTTCAAGTAAACACAAAAAAATGGAAAAGCGCGTTCAAAAGACTGTACACATCCAATCAGCACCTCCTTACCATATCTTTCTCACGTATTCCTACTACCTATTTCTCAAATCGAAGTCTTTGAGCTGCAGCACTGGGTGATGTGGGATGCGGAACCTGAAGTCAGTTCATCATTCAACATGGTGATTACAGCCTTTGTGCTGCGTTATCGGCCAGCAGGCATCACAACAACAGATTGGAACAAGATATTGCATTTTAGCCAGGACCATTGTACAATTCCTCTAGCAGCTGATTCTCCTCACTGATTAAAATAATCATCTCATTCAGAATCATTTGGATACATGTATATTGAGTTGCACACCCTTTTGCACTCAGAACAGACTCAATTTGTCAGGGCATGGAGTCTACAAGTTGTCAAAAGTGTTCTACAAGGATGCTAGCCCATGTTGACTCCAATGCTTCCCACAGTTATGTCAAGTTGGCTAGATGTCCTTTGGGAGGTGGACCATTCTTGGTATGCACGGGAACTGTTGAGTGTGACAAACCCAGTAGCAATGTCGTCCTTGACACACTAAACTGGTGCGCCTGGTACCTACTGCCATAACCCCTTCAAAGGCACTTCAATCTTTTGTCTTGCCCATTCACCTTCTGAATGCCACAAATGCACAATCCATGACTCAATTGTCTCAAGGCTTAAAAAATCCTTCTTTAACCTGTCTCCTCCCCTTCATCTACACTGACTGAAGTGGATTTAACAAAGTGATATCAATAAGGGATCATACACTATATATACAAAAGTATGTGGACACCCCTTCCAATTATTGGAATCGGCTGTTTCAGCCACACAGGTGTATTAAATCAAGCACACAGCCAATGCAATCTCCATAGACAAACATTGGCAGTAGAATGGCTTTACTGAAGAGCTCAATGACTTTCAATGTGGCACCGTCATAGGATGCCACCGTTTCAACAAGTCAGTTCTGCCCAGCTGTCCCGGTCAACTCTAAGTGCTGATATTGTGAAATGGAAAAGTCTAGGAGCAACAACGGCTCAGCCGCGACGTGGTAGGCCACACAAGCTCACAGAGCGGGACCATCGAGTACTGAGACGTGAAGCGCATAAAACTTGTCGGTCCTTGACTGCAACACTCACTAACGAGTTCCAAACTGCCTCTGGAAGCAACGTCAGCACAAGAACTGTTCGTCGGAAGCTTCATGAAATGGGTTTCCATGGCTGAGCAGTCGTACACAAGCCTAAGATCACCATGCGAAATGAAAAGCGTCGGCTGGAGTGGTGTAAAGGAAAGTGCCATTGGAATCTGGAGTAGTGGAAACGTGTTCTCTGGAGTGATGAATCAAACTTCACCATCTGGCAGTCCGACGGACGAATCTGTGTTTGGCGGCTGCAAGGAGAATGCTACCTGCCCGAATGCATAGTATTACTTGTAAAGTTAGGTGGAGGAGGAATAATGGTCTGGGGCTGTTTCATGGTTTGGGATAGGCCCCTTAGTTCCAGTGAAGGGAAATCTTAATGCTACAACATACAATTACATTTTAGATGATTCTGTGCTTCCAATTTTGTGGCAACAGTTTGGGGAAGGCCCTTTCCTGTTTCAGCATGACAATGCCCCAGTGCACAAAGCGAGGTCCATACAGAAATGGTTTGTCGAGATCGGTGTGGAAGAACTTGACTGGCCTGCACTGAGCCCTTACCTCAACCTCAACAAACAACTTTAGGATGAATTGGAGGCCGACTGAGAGCCAGGCCTAACTGAAGTACATAAGTGGCCGACCTCACTAATGCTCGTGGCTCAATGGAAGCAAGTCCCCGCAGCAATGTTCCAACATCTAGTGGAAAAACTTCCCAGAAGCGTGGGCACTGTTATAGCAGCAAAGGGGGGACCAATTCCATATTAATGCCCATGATTTTGGAATGAGGTTTCCACTTACTTCTGGTTATGTAGAGTAGCTTACACCTGGATTCACCATGTAATGGAAAGAGCAGGTGTTCTTCATGTTTTGTATACTCTGTGTGTGTATACAGTGGGGCAAAAAAGTATTTAGTCAGCCACCAATTGTGCAAGTTCTCCCACTTAAACATATGAGAGAGGCCTGTAATTTTCATCATAGGTACCTTCAATAGACAAAATGAGGGAAAAAAATCCAGAAAATCACATTGTATGATTTTTTATGAATTTATTTGCAAATTATGGTGAAAAATAAGTATTTGGTCACCTACAAACAAGCAAGATTTCTGGCTCTCACAGACCTGTAACTTCTTCTTTAAGAGGCTCCTCTGTCCTCCACTCGTTACCTGTATTAATGGCACCTGTTTGAACTTGTTATCAGTATAAAAGACACCTGTCCACAAACTCAAACAGTCACACTCCAAACTCCACTATGGCCAAGACCAAAGAGCTGTCAAAGGACACCAGAAACAAAATTGTAGACCTGCACCAGGCTGGGAAGACTGAATCTGCAATAGGTAAGCAGCTTGGTTTGAAGAAATCAACTGTGGGAGCAATTATTAGGAAATGGAAGACATACAAGACCACTGATAATCTCCCTCGATCTGGGGCTCCACGCAAGATCTCACCCCGTGGGGTCAAAATGATCACAAGAACGGTGAGCAAAAATCCCAGAACCACACGGGGGGACCTAGTGAATGACCTGCAGAGAGCTGGGACCAAAGTAACAGAGCCTACCATCAGTAACACAATACGCCGCCAGGGACTCAAATCCTGCAGTGCCAGACGTGTCCCCCTGCTTAAGCCAGTACATGGCCAGGCCCGTCTGAAGTTTGCTAGAGAGCATTTGGATGATCCAGAAGAAGATTGGGAGAATGTCATATGGTCAGATGAAACCAAAATAGAACTTTTTGGTAAAACTTGGGGCTGTTTTTCTGCAAAGGGACCAGGACGACTGATCCTTGTAAAGGAAAGAATGAATGGGGCCATGTATCGTGAGATTTTGAGTGAAAACCACCTTCCATCAGCAAGGGCATTGAAGATGAAACGTGGCTGGGTCTTTCAGCATGACAATGATCCCAAACACACCGCCCGTGTGGAGTGGCTTCGTAAGAAGCATTTCAAGGTCCTGGAGTGGCCTAGCCAGTCTCCAGATCTCAACCCCATAGAAAATCTTTGGAGGGAGTTGAAAGTCCGTGTTGCCCAGCAACAGCCCCAAAACATCACTGCTCTAGAGGAGATCTGCATGGAGGAATGGGCCAAAATACCAGCAACAGTGTGTGAAAACCCTGTGAAGACTTACAGAAAACGTTTGACCTCTGTCATTGCCAACAAAGAGTATATAACAAATTATTGAGAAACTTTTGTTATTGACCAAATACTTATTTTCCACCATAATTTGCAAATAAATTCATTAAAAATCCTACAATGTGATTTTCTGGATTTTTTTCCTCATTTTGTCTGTCATAGTTGAAGTGTACCTATGATGAAAATTACAGGCCTCTCTCATCTTTTTAAGTGGGAGAACTTGCACAATTGGTGGCTGACTAAATACTTTTTTGCCCCACTGTATATAGTACCAATGAAAAGTTGACACACCTACTCATTCAAAGGTTTTTCTTTATTTGTACTATTTTCTACATTGTACACATATGGAATCATGTAGTAACCAAAAAAGTGTTTAACAAATGAAATCATATTTTTTATTAGCCACCCTTTGTCTTGATAACATATTTGCACACTTGTTATTCTCTCACCCAGCTTCACCTGGAATGCTTTTCCAACAGTCTTGACGTTGTTCCCACATATGCTGAGCACTTGTTGGCTGCTTTTCCTTCACTCTGCTGTCCAACTCATCCCAAACCATCCCAATTGGATTGAGGTCAGGTGATTGTGGAGGCCAGGTTATCTGATCCAGCATTCCATCACTCTCCTTCTTGGTCAAATAGCCCTTACACAGCCTGGAGGTGTTTTGAGTCATTGTCCTGTTGAAAAACAAATGATAGTCCCACTAAGCGCAAACCAGATGGGATGGCTTATCGCTGGAGAATGCTGTTGGAGCCATGCTAGTTAAGTGTGCTTTGAATTCTAAATAAATCAGTTTCACCAACAAAGCACCCCCACACGATCACACCTCCTCCATTCTTCATGGTGGGAACCACACATGCGGAGATCATTTGTTCACCTACACTGTGTCTCATAAAGACACAGCGGTTTGAACCAAAAATCTAAAAATTGGACTCATCAGACCAAAGAACAGATTTCCACCGGTCTAACGTGGGTTGCTCGTGTTTCTTGGCCCACGTAAGTCTCTTCTTCTTATTGGTGTCCTTTTGTAGTGGTTTCTTTGCAGTAATTCGACCATGATGGCCTGATTCACGCAGTCTCCTCTGAACAGTTGATGTTGGGATGTGTCTGTTACTTGAACTCTGTGAAGCATTTATTTGGGCTGCAATCTGAGAAGCAGTTAACACTAATGAACTTATCCTCTGCAGCAGAGGTAACTCTGGGTCTTCCTTTGCTGTGGCGGTCCTCATGAGAGCCAGTTTCATCATAGCGCTTGACGGTTTTTGCGACTGCACTTAAAGAAATGTTCAAAGTTCTTGAAATTTTCCGCATTGACTGACCTTCATATCTTAAAGTAGTGATGGACAGTCATTTCTCTTTGCTTATTTTATTTGTTCTTGCCATAATATGGACCTGGTCTTTTAAGGAATAGGGCTATCTTCTGTATACCGCCCCTACGTTGTCACAGAAAAACTGATTGGCTTAAAAGCATTAGAAAGGAAAGAAATACCACAAATTAACTTTTATCAAGGCACACCCTAAAATCCTTGAATGAGTCGGCGTGTCCAAACTTTTGACTGGTACTGTACATCTCATTACAAACTACTTACATATTGACAACTCATAATATATTAATGATTTACTATGTTTAAAAAGTTTATGAAATGTTTGTGTGTAGAGATCGGTCAAAATACATACAGTACCAGTCAAAAGTTTGGCCAGCTACTGTTTTTTTTTTTTTTTTTTTTTTTACTATTTTCTGCATTGTAGAACAACAATGAAGACATCGAAACCATCAAACAACACATGTGGAATCATGTAGTAACCAAAAAATTGTTTAACAAATCAACATTTATTTGAGATTTGAGATTCTTCAAAGTAGCCACGCTTTGCCAGCATTGCACAATCTTGGCATTCTCTCAACCAGCTTCATGAGGTAGTCACCTGGAATGCATTTCAATTAACCCTTGTGTGATGTTCGGGTCGGTGGGACCCATTTTCAATGTTTACTCAAATAAAAATTATACACTTAATTATTTTTTCAACCTGAAACGCATTGGCCTTGGCTCATTTTCTGTGAAGAACAAGTAAAATACACTGTGCACCCCTCTTAACATTTATATCCACTGGATCGAGGGTAATAAAATAATGGAAAACTGTGAGTGTAGGTGAAAACATGTACAAATGAAACATAGGTTTGCTGTGTGCCTTCCTCCTCCCTTAGCCTGCTGTTTCAACATAGCACCAAGAACATGTCTGTGTGCCTGCCTGTCGGCTGCTTTTTTCACACCCTTTGTAGTGTGTTAAACTACACAATGTCTTGCGGGAACCTGCACAATGTTATTACAATACATTTTTTCAATACATTGTAAAAATAAAAAAGTTTTTTCCCACCCTCTACTCCAGCCAGGTGCAAATTGGGGGAGGGACACAACAAATAAATAGCTTTGCATGTGTGGCTCCTTACCACAGTCAATCAGTATGGCAAAAATAATCTCTGTTCAGATGTTTTTTGCAAAGAGAGAAGCTAGTGTGGAAGGAGCATCTTCCGCTTTGGAAGATGAAGAATTTTCAGAATGAGGATCATGTCTGTCAATTCGGAGTTTGACAGTGAGTTAGAAGAAGAGGATGATATTGACCCTCAGCCAGGACCAGCCCGTCAGCAGCCAGCCCCAGGACCAGCCTGTCAGCAACCAGCTCATCAGCAGCCTGCAGGAGGAGATATATGGATGTCAAAAAATGAATGTTTTTTTTGCTCAAGGAATGAGCCACCCTGCATGGCTGCCAATGTGATAAGGATGCAACCAGGGCCGACACAGATGGCGGTTACTCGTGTGCAGGATATACAGTCTTCTTTTAAACTGTTCATCCCAGACACCATCTGGAATATCCTTCCGGACTGCACTAATTTGAAAGGAAGGCATGTTTTTGGAGAGAGATGGAAAGAGATGGACCAAATTAATTTACATCCATACTGGGGTTCTTAACCTTGCTGGTGTTTTAAGATCCAATGGGAATTCACAGAATCCCTGTGGGATGCAGAAACTGGCAGAGAACTTTTCCATGCAACAATGTCTCTGGAAAACTTCCAAATGATTTCCAGGATGATCCGGTTCGATAACCAAGACACCAAACCAGCTCGGCGGCAGAGAGACAAGCTAGCTGCAATCAGGTCAGTGTGGGACAAGTGGGTGGACCGCCTTCCCCTGTTTAACAACCCTGGGCCCAACGTCACTATTGATGAGCAGCTTATGCCATTTAGGGGCTGCTGCCCCTTCAGGCAGTATATAATATCTAAATCTGCAAAATATGGAATCAAGATCTGGTTTGCCTGTGATGCTGCTTTATCATATGCGTGGAACTTGCAAGTGTATACGGGGAAGCCAGATGGAGAAGCCCCTGAGAAGAACCAAGGGATGTGGGTTGTTCCGGACGTGACACAGGACACAAGTACTCCGTGGCCACAACATTACATGCGATAACTTTTTTTCTTCGCACAAGCTGGGACAGGAGCTCCTCAACAGGAACCTGACAATGGCAGAAACAGTACGAAACAAACAAGCCAGAGCTTCCACTTCAGCTGTTGAATACACGGAACAGGCCTATCAATTCCTCTAAGTTTGTGTTCATGGCCGACTGTAACGATCGTCGTGGGCTGAAGGAACCAAGGTGGAGCATTTAAAGTATTTATAATTTAATCAAAAAACCAAATCAAACAAAAACAACAAACAGGAGAACGAAAGCGAAACAGTTCTGTCTGGTGCAGACACAAAACAGAAAACAACTACCCACAAAACCCATATGGGCAAGAGCTGCCTAAGTATGGTTCTCAATCAGAGACAACGATAGACAGCTGCCTCTGATTGAGAACCACACCCGGCCAAACAACAAAGAAATACAACACATAGAATGCAAAACATAGAATGCCCACCCCAAATCACACCCTGACCAAACCAAAATAGAGACATAAAAAGGATCTCTAAGGTCAGGGCGTGACACCGACACGTCCCTAGTGTTCTACGTGTCAAAGAAAGTAAAAAATGTGGTACTCATGAGTACGCTGCATAGGGATGGGATAATGTGGCCAGGAACACCAAAAAACAGACATCATAATGGATTACAATGCCTCAAACAGAGGGGTGGACAATTTAGACAAGCTGGTGATAAGCTTACAACACTTTTTTGCCATATGGATTGCATTTAACCCAGTTTGGAATAGAGGGAAGCTCCAGAGGAGACGGCTCTTTCTCGAGGAGCTGGGCAAGGCATTGGTACGACCTCAAATCCAGAGGAGGCAACATATCTTAACGACCCCAGCTTCTGCAGCCATCGTGAGGAGGATTCAGGAGGAGGACGCTGGTGCCCGATCTGCCTGACCCACAGACCCAAGAACTCCAATACCGGAAGTAAGTGTGAGTGATGTTGTTACATGTGTGTGTGTGTGTCTGAACTAAGTGTTGTCATCATTTTAGATTTCAGCCGGTAGCAACAAGAAAAAGCCCTGCGATGTGAGGACCCAAGAAGGATAGGAAGACACAGTACATGGACCAAGTGCTAGAAATACATTTGCAACACACACACAGTAAAACTCTTTCGCATGTGGTGTGTAGACCAGCCTTAATTTGTGTTCAATGGGGCTCATTTATCGTTTCCATAAAATACTATGTGTACAATTTGTCCTTCCGATTTGCTTAGTTCGAAGCAATTAACGTCAATGGTGATGAAAACCTTGAATCATTTATATTTGTTCAAGATAAACATGATTTATTCCACCCATGTCTTGATTACAATTATAAAAAACAAAGCGCTTTTATTTATAAATGTGATCTAGCAGAGGTAAATGGCAAATATTATCCATGTATGCTGTCTATTTTGCTTGTAATTGATATAAGTCAGCATCTACAGTATAGTATCAGTCAAACGTTTGGACACACCTACTCATTCCAGGGTTTTCCTTTATTTTTTGTATTTTCTACATTGTAAAATGGAAGTGAAGACATCAAAACTATGACATAACACATATATAATCATGTAGTTACCAAAACATTTGAGAATGTTCAAAGTTCAAACCTTTTGCCTTGATGACAGCTTTACACACTATTGGCATTCTCTCAACCAGCTTCATGAGGTAGTCACTTGGAATGCATTTCAATTAACAGGTATGCCTTGTTAAAAGTTAATTTGTGGAATAATTTTAATGCGTTTATGCCAATCAGCTGTGTTGTGACAAGGGAGGGGTGGTATACTGACTATATCCCTATTTGGTGAAAGACCAAGTCCATATTATGGCAAGAAGAGCTCAAATAAGCAAAAATAAATGACAGTCTATCATTACTGTAAGACATGAAAGTCAGTCAAAATGTGAAGTTTCTTCATGTGCAGTCACAAAAACCCTCAAGCACTATGATGAAACTGGCTCTCATGAGGACCGCCACAGCAAAGGAAGACACAGAGTTACCTCTGATGCAGAGGATAAGTTCATTAGAGTTACCATCCTGAGACATTTAAGCCCAAATAAATGCTTCACAGAGTTCAAGTAACAGACACATTTCAACATCAACTGTTCAGAGTAGACTGTGTGAATCAGGCCTTCATGGTCAAATTGCTGCAAAGCAACCACTATAAAAGGACACCAATAAGAAGAACAGACTTGCTTGGTCCAAGAAACATGAGCAAGGGACATTAGACCGGTGGAAATCTATCCTTTAGTCTGATGAGTCCAAATTTGAGATTTTTGGTTCCAACCGTCATGTCTTTGTGAGATACAAAGTAGGTAAACAGATGATCTCCGCGTGTGTAGTTTCCACAGTGAAGCATGGAAGAGGAGGTGTGATGGTGTGGGGGTGCTTTGCTGGTGACACTGTCTGTGATGTATTTAGAATTCAAAGCACACTTAACCAACATAGCTACCACAGCATTCTGCAGTGATACGCCATCCTATATGGTTTTCACTTAAAGGGACTATCATTTGTTTTTCAACAGGACAATGACCCAACACACCTCCAGGCTATGTAAGGGCTATTTGGCCAAGAAAGAGAGTGATGGAGTGCTGCATCAGATGCCATGGCCTCCACAATCAACGGACCTCAACCTAATTGAGATGGTTTGGGATAAGTTGGACTGCAGAGTGAAGGAAAAGCAGCCAACAAGTGCTCAGCATATGTTGGAACTCCTTCAAGACAGTTGGAAAAGCATTCCAGGTGAAGCTGGTTGAGAGATTGCCAAGAGTGTGCAAAGCTGTCATCAAGGCAAAGGGTGACTACTTTGAAGAATCTCAAATATAAAATATATTTTGATGTGTTTAACACTTTTTTGGTTACTTCATGATTCCATATGTGTTGTTTCATAGTTTTTATGTCTTCACTATTATTCTACATTTTAGAAAATAAGAAAAAATTAAGAAAAACCTTTGAAAGAGTAATTCTTTCCAATCTTTTGATTGGTACTTAAAATGCGGCCACTTCAATAGACCCGTTGTTCAACAGACTACCCTCTCCCAAAGAGCTTTCATGAGCCATCGTCTTCCCTTAATTACTGCAGTGGGCTAAATCAGGGTCAAACAGAGTGTTTCTTGGTTGTCTTAAATACATCTTCTTTAAAACAAAAGTTTCACCTCACATACATGGTTATGGGCTTAAAATAAAGAAGTCACCTGTACCATGTCAGTTATAGATTTGAATTGTATTCAATTTTGAGTTTGCATCCCAATATTACACTTTATATACATCACAGAATACTGAAATAACACATTCGTTTGACATAATATCACCAGATTTCAGGCTGATTTTTTGATCTACTGTTTATTATTTATGAAATTATGACAAATATTAAGAATATTCCACCCACGAGGCCACTAGGTAATTTGACTGCAGGAAAGGGCTACTCTCCTCTCGAGTCTGTATTTCCCCCAAAAAACGCAATTTAGCCCAACTACTGTATATTCTTTACATGGTTAGCCTACCATTTTCCCAAGAATGTGCTTTATTTTCCAAATAATAGGTTTCATTACATTTACAATCTGTTGTGTTTACTGCTGTTCAATGGTAATTTTATGTATTATATATACCTATTAATTCTTGAATAATATAAACTTAGACATGCCCCATGAGTTTAGTTCCAATAACATAAGTGTCAGAGCTGCTGTTTGTCTGAAAAACTAACTCAGGATTGTGAGTTTGCAGTCTGGTGTCTCACATAATTTCAGGTAACACTTTATTTGGTGAGTCTCCTTAAAACCTTTTCTCAATAGGGGGTGCTGTTTGCACTTTGTAATAATTTCGTTCCCAAATTAAACTGCCTCGTACTCAATTCTTGCTCTTACAATATGCATATTATTATTACTATTGGATAGAAAACACTCTCTAGTTTCTAAAACCGTTTGAATTATATCTGTGAGTAAAACAGAACTGGAGTTGGAGCAATTTTCCTATGAGGATGTGAGAATGCTGAAATCTGCAGGCAGTTCTGAGGTCCGTTTATTAATTTACCTGTCTTCTATTGGTTGAGATGCACTGCATACGCCTTCCCCTGGATGTCAGCGAATAGTGAGAATTGAAATGGTGTTGCTAGGCAGATCTGAGAGCTTATAAATGGGCTGACAACGTGGGGTCCTTCCTTTCTTCTCTTCGCCATGACGCAAAAAGGACCTCTGGATGTCGTTCTAGAAAGCTCCCGTTATAGCCCTTAGATATATCCGGCTCTGTTTTTATTCGATATAGGTGTTAAAGACATCATAATGTTGTTATTTTAAACCGAGTTATATCAGTTTATATCAGTATATTGCGATTTTCGGATATTTATTAGTGCTGCGTTTCAGTGAGTTGGACACGTCTTTGCCACATGGCTAATGTTCACTGCTAATTCCAACGTTGAATGCGACAATCTACAACCGAGCAACGATTCTTTTGGAAAAAGGACAACTTGCCCAAGATTCTGATGGGAGCTCATCAAAAAGTAAGAACTATTTATGATGTTAATTCGTTGTTCTGTTGAAAAATGTTAAACTCATATTCCGCCATTAATTTCGGTGCGGTCTCGCTTTAACGCACGCTGTATGTCGTAGTAACGTTAATTTTAAAAATCTAACACAGCGATTGCATTAAGAACTAATGTATCTTTCATTTGATGTCCAACCTGTATTTTTTAGTCAAGTTTAGGATTAGTTACTGATTAGATTAGGTGCCTCTCCCAAGATTTCTCCCGACATATTGTTGGCAGCTTGGCTACTTTTCTCATTGTATAACAACGAATTGTGCCGCTAAATATGCAAATTTTCGAACAAACTCTATATGTATTGTGTAATATGATGTTATAGGACTGTCATCTGAAGAAGTTTGAGAAGGTTAGTGAAAAAATGAATATCTTTTGCTGGTTTATTCATTATCGCTATTGTTGGCCTGAATCAATGCTGTTGTGTGGTTGGCTATTGTAGTAAGCTAATATAATGCTATATTGTGTTTTCGCTGTAAAACACTTAAAAAATCGGAAATATTGTCTGGATTCACACGAATCTATAATAAATAGACATGAAACAAAACTAAACAACATCAATGCAGACACGGGGATGAAACTGAGGAAGTGACAGATATAGGGGAGGCAATCAATGATGTAATGGAGTCTAGGTGAGTCCGATGAAGCACTGGTGTGTGTAACGATGGTGGCAGGTGTGCATAATGATAATCAGCCTGGCGACCTCGAGCGCCAGAGAAGGGGAGCGGGACCAGACATGACAAGTGTATGATATTATTCCACTGATATTAAGATAAAACATAAGAGCAGAAATAGAAACTGAGAGTCATCCTGCTGTTTGTCGCTTAAGGCCCTGACCCAGAAATATGTTAAGCTTTTACAGGTTCAGAGCAGTGTCACAAGCGTAAACTTAATATCAACCATTTCAGTGGGTTATGTTCGTTTTTTTGGTAAACTATGTTTTGGAGCCCCCTCTTTTCTAGCATACATTCAAAGCAGAGGTGAAGCCACAGCAGGACCAGGTTGGGCAGAGGCCCTGCCAGTTTGAAAATTGGCCCACACAATGAGGTTGGCTATAAAAAAAAATCACATATACAGTATATATATATACAGGGTTGGGTAGGGTACTTTCTAAATGTAATCCGTTGTAATCAGTAACGTAATTTTTGGATTACCCAAACTCAGTAACGTAATCTGATTACATTCTGTTACTTTTAGAATACTTTCCCCTTAAGGAGGCTTTAGAAGACAAAAATCTATTGCAGGGTAAATCAATGTTAAAGTTTATGTAGCTGGCCATTTATGGATGTTCAATTTTACTTTATGGGTTGGCTTCTTCTAACCAATCGTTTTCTACTACATAAAATAATATGATTATATATATAATTCATAAGTCTAAAAATGACCCTTTAAGTCTATCAAAAGTGTGCGAGTTTGAGCATGTGTCCATTAGGCCTATGGATTTTTTTTATCAGCATGAATTACACAGCAATAAAATACCCACTTTTATTCAATAGGCTGGGATCTGCACTATGCAGCTGTTGCAAGAGAGCATTTTTCACTGGCTGTCCACTTCTCGAATTCAACCATTATTGGGTTCAACTACACATTTAGACTTCTGAACTTCCATCCACAAGAACCACAATCCATAAGACGCACATAGCTAAATGAGAGAGCAGCAGTGTGATTTACATCAATGCGCTATGTAGATATCAACAATAAGTGATATCCATATAGCTGTAGACTACACCACTGCTGTCATCCTTACCATCCGCACCATTGGAAGACGTTTGTACTGTAGTTTGGAATGTAGCCTACAAAGGCCTATTCCTGCTCTTTTCCCGTGATCGATCAAACCCATTTGGTGTGTCACCATAGTGGTCTCTGACTTGTGGTCAGACTCGCTCAGGTGGAACAAACTTAAACTTGTGCCTTTTTTCAATGCTGATTTGAATGTCATCAAGAAAACAGAGAAGTGTCAAATATTTATTTTCGCAAACATACTGTATGAATTTAAAAGTAATCCTCGAAGTAATCATCTAGTTTTTCAAAAGTATCTGTAATCTGATTACAGTTAGCTGGTAAAGTAACGGATTACAGTTACCATTTTTTGTAACCCCAGCAGCAGCATACCACCCTGCATACCACTGCTGGCTTGCTTCTGAAGCTAAGCAGGGTTGGTCCTGGTCAGTCCCTGGATGGGAGACCAGATGCTGCTGGAAGTGGTGTTGGAGGGCCAGTAGGAGGCACTCTTTCCTCTGGTCTAAAAAATATCCCAATGCCCCATGGCAGTGATTGGGGACACTGTCCTGTATAGGGTGCCGTCTTTCGGATGGGACGTTAAACGGGTGTCCTGACTCTCTGAGGTCATTAAAGATCCCATGGCACTTATCGTAAGAGTGTTAACCCCGGTGTCCTGGCCAAATTCCCAATCTGGCCCTCAAACCATCATGGTCACCTAATAATCCCCAGTTTACAATTGGCTCATTCATCCCCCTCCTCTCCCCTGTAACTATTCCCCAGGTCGTTGCTGCAAATGAGAACGTGTTCTCAGTCAACTTACCTGGTAAAATAATGGTAAAAAAAAAAAAAAAAAAAACCTTACCCCTTACATATATATATATATCAGCGGAGGCTGCTGAGGGGTGGGCACCTCACAATAATGGCTGGAACGGCGTGAATGAAATGGCATCAAATACATGGAAAACATGTGTTTGTTGTATGTAATACCAATCCACTCATTCCGCTCCAGCCGTTACTACAAGCCCGTCCTCCCGAATCTAGGTGCCACCAACCTCCTGTGATATATATACATATATATATATATATATATATCTCAAATTAAATAAATTAAACATTTGTTTTCTTGTATTGTCTCCTGACCAATCAGAAATGTTGAAAAATGCAGGAGGTGTAATGGTTTTCCTCCTCCTCTTCATCCGAAGAGGAGGAGCAGGGATTGAACCAAAATGCAGCGTTGTGATAAGACATGATTTATTAAAGTAAAGACGAAAAAACACGAAAACACTTTAACACACTACAAAACAACAAACAACGTAGACGCAGCTGAACATATGAACTTACATGACACGAAGAACGCATGAAACAGGAACAGACTACATAAACCGAACAAACGAACAAACAAACAAACCGAAACAGTCCCATGTGGCATAACTTACATAGACACTGACACAGGAGACAACCACCCACAAACAAACAGTGTGAAACACCTACCTTAATATGGCTCTCAATCAGAGGAAATGAAAACCACCTGCCTCTAATTGAGAGCCATATCAGGTCACCCTATTACCAACATAGAAACACATAACATAGACTACCCACCCAAACTCACGCCCTGACCGTCAAACACATACAAAATAACAGAAAACCGGTCAGGAACGTGACAGGAGGAGGTTCCTGGGGTGTAATTGGTTATATCGCTATCATATGGTATCACTATTAAAGTGAGCTAGTGTATTCATACCTGCTGTGATATTAGGCTATGTATGATGATTTCATGGTAGGCCAGTGTATTCATACCTGCTGATTCAAGTGAGCTAGTGTATTCTTACCCGCCCGTGTTATTATGTAGAATTATTTCATGTTTTCATGCCTTATTCAAAATGAGCTATTCATTTCACACCTGCCATACAGTTCAAGATATAGGACTAAAGTGTTTGTATTTTATTGTGTGTGGCTGTTGTCATATGGCAAAAAGTGTGCGCTTTTGGGCTTAATGCAAACACCTTCAGGGCTTTCTATTCTTCCTTGCTTATTTTGTGCAATAAGCTGTTTGCACATATTCCCAACCAGTGCCAAACTGGTGTTAGGCTGATGTGCTGACCATGGTCCTGAATCCACCCGTTATGCCTGTACTGTAGATTGCTGCTTTGAGTAGGAGTCATCGATCTGATAATATGTTGATTATTTCATGAGGTTGGACTGTCGGACTGAACACTTCATTCATTATCCGTATTTTGTGACAATATCATTGTTTGCATTTTATCACTGCACTGCTAGCTGTAGAATCTCTCTCTTTCTTTCTCTCTCGCTCTCTCTCTCTGAACATGTAGGTGATAGAGGTTGTATATGTAACGGTCCTGACCTGTTTTCTGTTGTTTTTGTATGTGTTTATGGTCAGGGCGTGTGTTTTGGGTGGGCAGTCTATGTTTTCTGTTTCTATGTTGGTTTTGGGTTGCCTGGTATGGCTCTTAATTAGAGGCAGGTGGTTTGCGTTTTCCTCTAATTAAGAGTCATATTTAGGTAGGGTGTTCTCACTGTTTGTTTGTGGGTGTTTGTCTTCCGTGTCTGTGTAATTGTTTGCACCATACGGGACTGTTACGGTTTGTTCGGTTTGTGTAGTCTAATTGTCCTATTTCGTGCGTTCTTCTTGTTTTGATGTAAGTTCATCGTATAGGTCTGTCTACACCGTTTTGTTAGTTTATTCAAGTTCGTGTCTATGTTAAACGTTTGTAGCCTGTGTGTGCACATCGTTTATTTAGTTTCACGACCGTTTTCTTGTTTTGTTAAATAAATATGTGTTCAAACTTCGCTGCGCCTTGGTTCCCTCAATACTCCTCCTCTTCCGAAGATGAAGAGGAGGAGGATCGCCGTTACAGAATCACCCACCACGCTAGGACCAAGCGGCAAGGGAAAACTCAACGGAGTAAGGGACAGGAAAAGAAGGAGCAATGGACTTGGGACGATATATTGGACGGAAAAGGTTGCTACACATGGGAGGAGATCCTGGCTGGTAGGGATCGCCTCCCATGGGAACAGCTGGAGGCACTGAGGAGAGCAGAGGCTACCGGAGAGAGGAACCGGAGTTATGAGGGAACGCGTCTGGCACGGAAGCCCAAAAAGCCCGTAAGTAACACCCAAAAATTTCTTGGGGGGGGGCTAAGAGGTAGTGGGCCTAAGAGGTAGTGGGCCAAGGGCAGGTAGGAGACCTGCGCCCACTTCCCAGGCTTACCGTGGAGAGCGGGAGTACGGGCAGGCGCCGTGTTACGCAGTAGAGCGCACGGTGTCTCCTGTACGAGTGCATAGCCCAGTGCGGGTTATTCCACCTCCCCGCACTGGCAGGGCTAGATTGGGTATTGAGCCAGGTGTCATGAGGCCGGCTCAACGCGTCTGGTCTCCAGTGCGTCTCCTCGGGCCGGCATACATGGCACCTGCCTTACGCATGGTTTCCCCGGTTCGCCTACATATGCCGGTGCGGGTTATTCCACCTCCCCGCACTGGTCGGGCAACCGGGAGTATTCAACCAGGTAAGGTTGGGCAGGCTCAATGCTCAAGAGTGCCAGTACGCCTCCACGGTCCGGTATTTCCGGCGCCACCTCCCCGCCCCAGCCTAGTACCTACAGTGCCTACACTACGCACTAGGCTACCAGTGCGTCTCCTGAGCCCTGTTCCTCCTCCACGCACTCTCTCTGTAGTGCGTGTATCCAGTTCGGTGCCTCCAGTTCCGGCACCACGCACTAAGCCTCCTGTGCGTCTCCAGAGCCCTGTACACACTGTATCTTCTCCCCCTACTAATCCTGATGTGCTTGTCCTCAGCCCGGTGTCACCAGTGCCGGTACCTCGCATCAGGTATAGAGTGGGCTTTGAGAGTACAGTGTGCCCTGTCCCTGCTCCCCGCACTAGTAGGAAGGTGCTTATCCTTAGCCCGGTGCCTCCAGTTCCGGCACCACGCACCAGGTCTACAGTGCGCCTTATCCGGCCAGAGCCATCCGTCTCCCCAGCGCCATCTGAGCCATCCGTCTCCTCAGCGTCATCTGAGCCATCCGTCTCCCCAGCGCCGTCTGAGCCATCCGTCTGCCATGAGCCTGCAAAGCCGCCCGTCTGCCATGAGCCTGCAAAGCCGCCCGTCTGCCATGAGCCGCTAGAGCCGTCCGCCAGACAGGAGCCGCTAGAGCCGCCCGCCAGACAGGAGCCGCTAGAGCCGCCCGCCAGACAGGATCTGCCAGAGCCGCCAACCAGACAGGATCTGCCAGAGCCGCCAACCAGACAGGATCTGCCAGAGCCGCCAACCAGACAGGATCTGCCAGAGCCGCCAACCAGACAGGATCTGCCAGAGCCGCCAACCAGACAGGATCTGCCAGAGCCGCCAGCGAGCCATGAGCAGCCAGAGCCGTCAGCCTGCCATGAGCGTCGAGAGCCGTCAGCCTGCCATGAGCGTCGAGAGCCGTCAGCCTGCCATGAGCGTCGAGAGCCGTCAGCCTGCCATGAGCGTCGAGAGCCGTCAGCCTGCCATGAGCGTCGAGAGCCGTCAGCCTGCCATGAGCGTCGAGAACCGTCAGCCTGCCATGAGCGTCGAGAGCCGTCAGCCTGCCATGAGCGTCGAGAGCCGTCAGCCTGCCATGAGCGTCGAGAGCCGTCAGCCTGCCATGAGCGTCGAGAGCCGTCAGCCTGCCATGAGCGTCGAGAGCCGTCAGCCTGCCATGAGCGTCGAGAGCCGTCAGCCAGCCATGAGCGTCGAGAGCCGTTCAGTCAGGATCTGCCTGAGTATCTCAGCCGGGACCTGCCCCTTGTCCCGGTGCTGCCCCTTATCCCGGTGCTGCCCCTTATCCCGGTGCTGCCCCTTGTCCCGGTGCTGCCCCTTGTCCCGGTGCTGCCCCTTGTCCCGGTGCTGCCCCTTGTCCCGGTGCTGGCCGTTCATTTAGGGGATGTTAGTTTTAGGGTGGTCATTGGGAGGGGAAGACAGAAGCGGGGAGTGATTATGGTGGTGTGGGGACAGCGTCCAGAGCCTGAGCCACCACCGTGGTCAACTGCCCACCCAGACCCTCCCCTGGACTTTGTGCTGGTGCGCCCGGCGTTCGCACCTTGAGGGGGGGGTTCTGTAACGGTCCTGACCTGTTTTCTGTTGTTTTTGTATGTGTTTATGGTCAGGGCGTGTGTTTTGGGCGGGCAGTCTATGTTTTCTGTTTCTATGTTGGTTTTGGGTTGCCTGGTATGGCTCTTAATTAGAGGCAGGTGGTTTGCGTTTTCCTCTAATTAAGAGTCATATTTAGGTAGGGTGTTCTCACTGTTTGTTTGTGGGTGTTTGTCTTCCGTGTCTGTGTAATTGTTTGCACCATACGGGACTGTTACGGTTTGTTCGGTTTGTGTAGTCTAATTGTCCTATTTCGTGCGTTCTTCTTGTTTTGATGTAAGTTCGTCGTATAGGTCTGTCTACACCGTTTTGTTAGTTTATTCAAGTTCGTGTCTATGTTAAACGTTTGTAGCCTGTGTGTGCACATCGTTTATTTAGTTTCACGACCGTTTTCTTGTTTTGTTAAATAAATATGTGTTCAAACTTCGCTGCGCCTTGGTTCCCTCAATACTCCTCCTCTTCCGAAGATGAAGAGGAGGAGGATCGCCGTTACAGTATATTTCATTATGCTTGTTTATTGTAGGAATCGGATGTGTAGTTGCACGCATGCGCTGCCTACTTGGCAATAATAACGGGCTTGTTTGTCAAGGGTAATGTTTGGTCTTTTTTTGGTCACATTTATCCTGTGTTATGTGTTATACGATGCAATGTGATTGCACAAATGTTCACTTAAATATGTCAGTGTATTTCTTCCGGAACTTCTTGGCCCAGCCACTTTTACCTATGCCACACAGCAATTTCTGCCTACGCCACTGGTTCAAAGAAATCGGTGAGAAATGTGTTGCCTTGCCAAGGTCAACACAGTAGACAGAGCTCACAGCTTATTTCAAGAAATATGACAACTGGAAGTGCCAGTAATGAGAGGGGGTTTATTTATACATTTCCCTCTCTGGCGTAGAAGAGACAGATATACCCTTATACCTTTATTTTCTTGTGAAAGAACACCAAAAATAAGAGACCTTCTTGAGTACATCCAGGATAAATCCATGTTGACTACTACGGTATGTGGATTTTTTCACATAACCAATTCATATTAATTTGTGGGTTCTTTACAAGGATGTACAGAAACAGTGTTTTCACGTGGCACAGATCGATGGTATTCGTTGATTACTTCTAGTATGGTTGAGAACTCAGCCCCACGAAAGCTGTGACCTTAGTCGGAGAAATGTTCCTGTGCCCTTGCTGAGCTGAAGTCTCAACTGTGGATCCGATTTGCTACTACAGCCAACTATAAAGAATCCAATCATTTTATAAGTGGGAAAGAACAGACGGTAATACTTTTGCTGACACGTAACTTAGTAAAGCAAGTCTACAAACTCAGTGGCAGGGGCAGCTTGTGTTGTGGCTGCTGAGTGAGAATCCATTGCAAAGACTGTCAGAAAACCCACCAAATCCTTGAAAACCGTTCCTCTGTGCTACCGTCACTACAGCCCTTTCTACGATGCCTGGTCCGGGCCTTCTATAGGCCACCGCTGGAGATTGGCCCAGAGACTGTCAATTAGGGTTAGGAGGCCCGGAGCTTGACAGGGGGTTGGCCAAGCATGCAGCGCAGCTTAGCATGAAACCTGATGGCTAATGGAAATTGACATTCCTGCTTGGTAGTGCCTTCAGTTCTAGCCTAGCACCGGCAGCACAGCACAGTGGAGCCCGGGGGGAAGACGGCCCATCCCTCCAGGCGTCTTTTCCAATTAGCCGGTCCATGCGACAGGCCTCTGTGTTGTTCCCCATTTAAAATGTTAATCAAATGGAACAGCAACCTGCCTGCGGTCAGCATATCCTCAAAGGAAAAAAGCCTTCCACAAATTCAATAACATAAAAAAAACTTTACAGTGGTGGTCAGCGCCTCCCCTCCCTCCTTCCTTCCACAATAACATTTTTTTTTATCTCACTGCTCGTGAGAGCAGTCAAATGACAACACAGCATTATTTTGGTATCAGTGTTAAGCAGTAATATCAGACTGTAGTCTTCCCAAACAAATGTATAGATTCATCAGGGAAAGAAATCACAAAGGGAGACAGGAAAGGAAGAAAAAAAGAAATGCCCAAACAAGGCCCAACCTTATCCTTGGGCTGATCTCTGTTGTCCTACTAGTATAGACAGCAGCCCCATAGGACCCAGAATACCTGCACTCCTCTGGGTGATTCTTCAATACTTCCCTTTCCTCTGAAAACCCCACATCTCTTTGCTTCTCTTCGTGCACCACCAGTCATCCTCCCTGTCCGATGGACAAACCATTATAGCAACACTCCTCACTACCCCAGAGTTATGCTATAGCTCCCCGTCACAGAACGCAACAAAGCTGCAGCACAGAATGGCTACTTCTAACATCTCTGTGGGATGTCTCAATGCATCTGTCAGTGTGAATAGCCCACCAAGTAAACAGAACAAAGAGCACAACAGCCAATACTATTTTAAAAGGCATCCTCTCTGATGTCCTCTTCGGTCATGTCCAGTCTCTCTCACTTGTCCCAGAATCACTGGAGCTTGGGGAAATAGTGTAACAACTTAACTTTCACTCCCCCTGTCTACGAACATTACATATTTAGACATTCACACTTCAAAATGTTACTTATTGAGCTCTGAGTTAGAAAATAAAAATGTCTACGGCCACCCAACCGTGCAGTCCTCATTCATGCTGCTTGATGATAGTATTTATGCTAGACAAACGTACACATTCCCCTCGTTACCAATGGATCATAAAATTTATCCAAACATCATCACAGAGTTAAAAGCAATACATCTATTGAGTGTTCGGTTACAGTATTGCTCTCAGCAGTCACTCTCGCTCTGTGGCAAAATTAGCATAAAGGCATGGCTCATATACCATGCCATTTCTCTGTATGGCTAAATTAAACATGCTACGTTATGGGAAAACACAGCAAACATCCCTCTAAATGGTGAAAAGGGAATGGGTATGGATGCCATCAACAAAACTCTTCACAGTGAGGACCAATCGACAACCCCCCCCCCCCCCACCCCTAATAGGTAAATATGGAATTGTTAGCATTGTCACAAAAACCATACATGTGTTACTCATTCTTTGGATGGGGTTTCTCTGGTATGACTTCTTTGGATGGGGTTTCTCTGGTATGACTTCAAAGTATATCCGCTGCATTTGATCAACAGAGGTTTTCACCTCATCAAATCACCAGTCATACGTACATGTCAGTGATGAACTGTAACCGCAAACCCAGCATGACTGGGTGAATGAACACGAACAACAGAGATGTAACGCTTTTACTCGTACCGGACTTTATTGTTGATTCCTATTCTTCAACCTTTCCTAGTTCAAACCCCTTCAAATCATCCCCCCAGTGCGGCACTTGAGTCAGCGATGGAGGAAATGAAATTCGCAGGAGAATCCCCGGGTGAATACAGATGAACTAATGATAACCGAAGTGGGCCCAGTGCCGTATAAAGTGAATAAAGAGGCTATACGAAAGCACTCAAGTAAATAAAGTACAGGGTTATCTCCTCAAACTTAATTTTTTTTTTGTGATTTTTCCCCCTCAACTCTCACCCTGTTCCTTTTTACAGTTACCCGTGGCCACTGCTGGGCAGCCTACTGAGATGAAAAGCCTGGCTGTAGATTGCTTTCCTGTCTTTTGTTAATCCCAGTTTTGCGTCCCATATCCCCTCTACAGGACTTTGCAAATACAGTTATGCGACTGGTCGTTGACTGTACTAATATCGGGGCGCTCAGGGAAAAAGCCACACTGTTCTTATTAAAGCTTTTCATTATTCATTTGGTGTGATACATTTTTAAAGACCTCTTTAAAGGTAATTTTACAGTAGCTCATTTCACCCACGGTCTGTGGAGAAAGTTCAGATTGCTTGCTGAGGAGGGTTAGGTAATAGACCGATTTGATGTCAACTAGCCTATACAGCAAAAATGCAGGTATTAAGAAACAAGTTGTTCATATTAACGTAGTAATGATGAATTTGCACTCAATGAGATATTAACTCCCTGAAATCTATTTCTAATATTAGATCAACAATGATTGGAAACCTGTAGATGGATGTTAGTGTGAAGCAGAGGCAATTAACGTGATGAGCTAATTTCCTCTAGTTAGCTCTAGGGGATTTACACTCCATGTGGTAGCAACATGTGAGATTGGATGTAATTATGCTTGAAAGAATTATATAAGAGATGTCTTGTTGTTTGTCATTATTTGGTGGGCATTTTTTGAATGTTTATCAAACACGGTCTTGATAAAGTCGACAGTAAGTTTGTAGAACTTGATCTAAGTGTAGGCCTTAACTGGGTCAATTATTACCATAGTCAAGAGCCAAAGAATTGTATTTGAGACATATTTTGAGAAGGTTTGTTATTCATTTTGTCTGGGAAAAGTGTATATTTATCAATAACACATCAGTCAATTTTGTAGAACTTGATCTAAGTGTAGGCCTTGGGTTGACCAGTGAAATATTCAAGAGCAAAATGTATCTAAAATTGCGTACTTGCGATTTGTCTTTTTCTATGTGTTGCTATGTGTTTAGCCTCTGCCATGCACACACGCAGAAACCTACACCTCTGTCTGTGTTAGTCAAGTGAGAAAGTCAAACAGTATAATGATCTCTGCGCCCCCTGTGATCGCTGCGTCCCCCGTGTGGGCTCCAAGTGTGCACCTCTTTCCCCACTGAGCTTAATGCAATGTGGCAGTGCTGGCACCCCTCTGTCCAAACGGATCCATCATGTCTTGACACACACCAACACACAGTAACCAGCTAGCTCGGAGGGCCAGTGTTGAGAGGACCCCTGCTCCCACCCACCCACCCACCCACCCATCCACGCACACACACAAACACACACAGGCACTTGCACACACATAGACACTTGTGCACATCCTTGCAAACACACAGACAGACACTTGTTCACATGCTCGCATACACACACAAACACACACAGCCACAAGCACACACTTGCTTGCACACACAAACAGTTACTTGCATACACACTTACACACACTCAAACATACACTGCCAGGACAGATCATATATGTGACTGACCGGCTCGATTCGTTCTTATGTAGCAAATTTTTTTTAATTGTGTTTTTTTACATTGGATAAAAGTTGAGACTCAGAGCTAGAAAATGGTTTATCATAGCCACAGTTGAGGAACAATGACAAAGTAATTCTGCTTTGAAAGCTGATCAACTCATAACCTCACCTTTGAGAAAATGGCCATTGAATATTTTTGGTACACCTACTGGAGAGCTCTTCTTTGTCTACACCCATTCAGCATTGTTAACACCCTCTTAAGCTTTAGCCCCAACAATCTCTTTAATGATTCACATGTGAGGCCATGTGCTAAACAACGAAAGATTTCAAGACTAAAAGCTGGTTTATACTACGAATGTTCGTAAATGTAATCTGGAGTGCCAGAGTTTGCTCTGGGCGTTCGTAAACGCGTTGTCAGATTGTCAGTTTGTAAATTCAGAGCGTTGCGCTCTCGGAGCGTTCAGCACCCACACTGGACGCTCTGGCCAAGGAGTAGGGTTGAGCCGAGCGTTCTGACCTAACAACAGCAGTCAAGCACCCAAGCTAGCTACTTCCAGACACAAATGAGAGAACAGCTCACTCTGACCATTTTACTCACCCTTGCAGAGCTTTGAAATGCGAACCTATTAATTAAGGGCCCCTCTACCAAGAAATCACATTTTCCATCCATCCCTAGTAAATGGAGCCCTCTCCATTTTGTTTAGCATTGGCATCAAATAATTCAATGATTTGTATTGTATATCGTCGAGACAATACAGGTGTGGCTTCGGGTCAAGTATCTGAATGTCCTTGAGCCAGAGCCCGGACTTGAACCCGATCGAACATCTCTGGAGAGACCTGAAAATAGCTGTGCAGTGGTGCTCCCGATCCAACTTGACAGAGCTTGACAGGATCTGCAGAGAAGAATGGGAGAAACTCCCCAAATACAGGTGTGCCAAGCTTGTAGTGTCATACCAAAGAAGACTCAAGGCTGTAATCGATGCCGAAGTACTGAAGCCACTCCTCAAAGTATGAAGTAAAGGGTCTGAATACTTATGTAAATGTGATATTTCAGCTTTTTTATTTGAATAAATATGCAAACATTTCTAAAAACCTTTTTTTGCTTTGTCATTAAGCAGTATTGCGTGTAGATTGTTGAGGAAAAATAACAATTAAAAAAATGTTATAATAATGTTGTTGTAATATTCATATGTGTAAACACACTGAATTGTAATTGGATGCATTTTACCGCCGTATCGTACTGTGCTATGATTGGTTAAGACCACCCAGATGGTTAGGTCATGGTCAGTTGATCATGGTTGGAGATACGTGAACATGCCTGTTGTAGCTAGCTAATAAAGAGCTAGTACCGCATTTTCTTATTTTGTACAAAGTGTGCAAAACAAGACATGGTGTCAGAGTAAAAAGTCTTAAATTATGGATTTTGCTGGAGTTCCTTCACCTCGAATGGACTGGGAGTCTACAAACTTACCCGATGCATGGCGTAAGTACAAACAGCATGTGGAGCTAATGTTCACGGGTCCTCTGAAGGAAAGAGAAGAGGAAAAGTGAAGCTACCTGCTCCTATGTGAAAAAGGGAGAGATATTTACAACACATGAACACTTACCGAGACGGAATCAAAAGGTACTGAAAACATACTACGATCGTTTTTGAAGCATATGTTGTGCCGAAGACCAATACGATTTTCGCTAGGTACAAATTCCATGAGAAAGTACAGGGAGCTAGCGAGTCTTTTGAACGGTTTGCGACTGAGCTGCGTCTGCTTGAGAAAGAATGTGATTATGCAAACAAGGATGAGATGGTCAGGGACCGTATTGTATTTGGAATACACTCACCGCGAGTGAGAGAGAAACTTTTGAATGTTGGGTCTGAGCTAATGCTGGACAAAGCTACCGACATAGCCAGATCTCACGAGCTAGCACAGGCTCAGATGAAAACCATTTCGCGCACGTGAACAAGCAGTGCACGCAGTCAGGCAGACATCAAAGCACACTTCCGGTGCCCAGAGAGCGCGTTTTAGAACAGAGAGAGACATAACTCCAAAACAGAGCGACACAGACTCAAAACATGTGGATATTGTGGATACAAAGTGCATGGCGAACAAGGAAATTGCCCAGCTAAAGACAAACAGTGTACTAAATGTGGAAAATGGAATCACTTTGCAAAAGTGTGCAGAGCTTACCGTGGAAAAACAGTACACACAGTGAGTGAAGATGAAATGTCAATCAAAGAGTCAAACGCTGATGAACTGTTTATTGATTCAGTGACACATAAAAGACAAATATCAGAGACAGAGCAAGCCTTTGCTGACATTGAGATAGGAACACAAGGCACAGAGCTAAAGTTCAAACTAGACACTGGTGCACAAGTAAACATTATTCCTCTGAATAAGCACCGCAGCTTGACATCTGAATGCGAGCTACAGCCCACCACGCGCAGACTGACTGGTTATGATGGTGAACAGCTCCCAGTAAAAGGCACATGCACCTTCAAATGCAAATACGAGGAAAGTGACATGATGTTGGACTTTTACATTGTTGACACTCGAGCACCTGCAGAGCTAGGTCTTAAAGCATGTTTAGACATGGACCTCATCAAGCTAGTTTTATCAGTGACAGCAACAGTAGAGACAGAAAATGTACTGGAGGAGTTTGCTGATGTTTTTACAGGAATAGGATTATTCCCAGGAGAATGTACCATTCACCTTGACCTAGACGCAAACCCTGTGGTCTACCCACCGAGAAAGATTCCCCTTGCTCTCCGTGCCCGTCTGAAGAAAGAGTTGGAGAGCATGGAGCAATCTGACATAGTCACCAAGGTTACAGAACCGACTGACTGGGTAAACGCGTTAGTGGTGGTGGAGAAACCACGCACAGGCAAGCTCCGAGTATGTCTCGACCCAAGAGACTTGAACAAGGCTATCAAACGCCCCCATTACCCTTTACCGACGCTAGATGGTATCACACACAAGCTAGCGGGAGCACACTACTTCAGTGTCATGGATGCTAGATCAGGCTACTGGGCTATCAAGCTCACAGAAGAGTCATCTAAGCTCACAACATTCAACACACCGTTTGGAGGCTACAGGTTCCATCACCTGCCTTTTGGGATTGTCTCAGCCCAAGACGAGTTTCAGCGAAAGATTGATGACGTGTACGAAGGCCTCAACAAAAGTTGTGGCAATTGAGGACGACATCCTTGTCTATGGTCAAACTACTTTGGACATCTTCTCACAGCGACTGGAATCAAGCCAGATCCACAGAAGATCTCAGCCATAAAAAAATGGAGCCACCAAATAACCGTGCAGAGCTGTAAACAGTGCTTGGCATGGTCAACTACTTAGCCAAGTTTGCGTCCAGCCTCTCCAATGCTAATGCACCCCTGCGTCAACTGCTAAAGCAGTCCAGTGAGTTTCTCTGGGACAAGCAACACGACATTGCTTTCCAGAGTGTGAAAGACTTGATCACGAGAGAACCAGGACCAATCCTTGCCTACTACGACCCCAACAAAGAGCTCAGACTCCAAGTGGACGCGTCGAAGTATGGACTAGGTGCACTGCTACTGCAAGAAGGAAAGCCCATCAGCTACGCTTCCAAATCTCTCACAGACTGTGAAATCAACTACGCTCAAATCGAAAAGGAGCTGTACGCCATTCTGTTCGGATGTAAACGTTTCCATCAGTACGTATATGGACCACAAGTCATTGTGGAATCTGACCACAAACCCCTTGAGTCAATCATGAGGAAACCACTAGCCGTAGCCCCGCCAAGGCTACAGAGAATGATCCTTCAACTACAAAAATACGACTTCACAATCACTCACCGTCCAGGCAAAGACATCCCTGTCGCAGACACACTCTCCAGGAAGTTTCTTACCTACAAGGACAGCAGCCTCAGTGAAGGCATGGACATGCAAGTGCACACTGTGTACAGCAACTTACCAGTTAGTGACACAAAACTGAAGGAGATCCGAGCAGAAACAGAAAAGGACTCAACTCACACAGCTGAGGAAAGTCATACAGGATGGATGGCCTGAGGAGAGGAGAAAATGCCCTCAGAGAGTCTCAGAATTCTGGAAGCCAGCAGTCGTCATCCAGCCAGCTGACACTGAATGTTCATATCACGTCCGCACCGCAGAAGGAGCGGTGTACCGCCGCAATCGTCGTCGCCTACTGAACACAAAAGAACAACACACTGATGAGATGAACTGTTCCCCTGAAAGAGAACGTGATGGACTAAACACACACACACAACATACGCCATACTTACCTGCAACACCACAAGAACTGTTGACTGACACAGAAGCATGCTCAGCATCATATTGCACAAGGTCAGGAAGAGAGGTCAAGCCCAGAGCTGTCCTAGACCTGTGAAATGTCAAAGGGTTTAGGCGGATCGCTGCCCTAATAGAGTTCCAGACTGTTAGAGTTCCAGACTGTAAACTTGTCATTGGAAGTTCACTTTAAATGCTTTGGTATTGTATTTGTTTGAAATGTTAAGATGTCATTTCTACAGTGAAAGCGGAGTTGCTGAGAATCCCTTGTTCGAAAAGTAACAGTATGTTGGATCATTGTTTTAGAGTCTATGTTGATTCAGTTGGTGTAGTATGCAATATAAATGGTTACTTACCTTGAGTTCAAACTGCAGAGCATGTATTCAAAAGAAACACTTAGAATATGTAAAACATTTTTATTTTGTTTTAAAAGAAGGGGGATGTAATATCCAAATGTGTAAACATACTGAATTGTAATTGGATGCAATTTACCGCTGTATCATACTGTGCTATGATTGGTTAAGACCACCCAGATGGTTAGATAATGGTTAATTGATCATGGTTGGACATACGTGAACATACCTGTTGTAGCTAGGTAATAAAGAATTACGTTAAGAAATATCCTATAGTACTGCATTTTATAATTTTGTACAAAGTGTGCAAAACAAGAGTTGTAACGTAACAAAAAATTGAAAAGTAATGTGGTCTGAATACTTTCCGTACGCACTCTAAGCGCGCAGCTTTGTCTGTGACACAACATCTCAATTCCCCACTCTTCCTGTGGGACCTTCCGCTCATGCATTTTTTTACACCATCTCCAACCGTAAAAGGAGGGGAATTGAGAGGTCATGTCACAGACAAAAAACTGCACACTTATGTTACTTCATTTGCAGCTATTTAAACCTTCATGGGGAAAAAAAAGATCTATGTAAAGGCAGTCAATGTTGTTCTCCTCCTCAAACGAGGAGGAGCATGGATAGGACCAAGATGCGGATTGAGGGAAATAAGCCATCTTTTAATGAAAACAGCAAAACAATACACTACAAAACTACAAAACAACAAATGAGACTAACCTTCAACTGTCCTGTGAGGACACAGGAACAAACACCCACAAAAGCCTACTGCCTATGGCTACCTTAAATCTGGCTCCCAATCAGAGACAAATGAATGACAGCTGTCTCTGATTGAGACCCAATCTAGGCAGCCATAGACATAACTAGACAACCTAACAAACACTATCCCATACACATACAACACCCATGGACTAACCAAACACACACAACATACAATGCCCACCCCAACTCACGCCCTGACCAACTAAACATAATCAAAATAACATAAAAATAGGTCAGGAACGTGACAATCTAGGTGATGACACATGGGAAGATATTCTGTACGGTGTCCACTCCTCTTCTGTTTGTGCTAAATAAACATGGTTTGATCCAGTGTAAAATCCTCCACCCCACTCGATGGGCTGAACTCAGACTCCCGAAGAGGTATCCTGATGTTGACCCTGTTGGCGACATGTGTCGGCAAGCTCCTGCTTCATTGATACATGTGTTGTCTACGTAACTATTGGCCTGCCATCTTTGCTAGCATATCTAACGTATTACACTGCCCACAACATCATTATTTGGGTTCATACCTGATACATTGATGCTGCCAAAACGTAGCTGGCATTTTTTAATTTGTTGGCAAGAAGGTTGCTTTTACTTCAGTGGATATCAGCTCCTCCTCCTTCTCATTCTGTGTGTATTAAAAATGTCTTACACTTTAGTAAATTGGAGATTAAATATACCCTACGGGGGTTCTTCTGACAAATTCTACCAAATGTGGCAGCCTTTCTTTACCTATGTAGAGACACTGCAATTTCCCTCTACTCCACAGTAAAGTGCCTGTACTAGTTTTGTTTCGAATGTATCTACATTTGTAAGTGTTTAATATTAGCCTAATGTAATATTATAATTGTTACATTCATTTTGAAGACAAGCTGTGATTTTGTTGTTGTTGTTTTTAATGTATGTTTTGTTTTAAAGTATTATTTATTTTTGTATGGGCATATCAAAGCATACACTGAGTGTACAAATCATTAAGGAAATCTTCCTAAGATTGAGTTGCATCCCCTCCAGAACAGGCTCATTTGGGCATGGAGTCTACAAGGTGTCGAAAGCGTGCCACAGAGATGATGGCCCATGTTGACTCTAGTGCTTCCCACAGTTGTGTAAAGTTGGCTGATGTCCTTTGTTTGGTGGACCATTCTTGATACACACGGGAACTGTTGAGCGTGAAAAACCCCAGCCGCGTACTAGTTCTTTACACAAACCGGTGCGCCTGGCACCTACTACCATACCCCGTCCAAAGGCACATATATTTTTGCCCATTCACCCTCTGAATGCCACACATACACAATCCATGTTTCAATTGTCTCAATTCTTAAAAATCCTGCTTAAACCTGTCTCCTCCCCTTTATATACACTGATTGAAGTGGATATAATAAGTGACATCAATAAGGGATCATAGCTTTTACATGGATTCACCTGGTCAGTCTATGTCATGAAAAGAGCACTACCCTTAGTGCACATTCCTATCTCCTTTAAAAAACATGTTCCCCATTGTCATAGCTGTCGCTTTCCTCATCCTCAGATGAGGTGAGGAGAGAAGGATCTTCTAACCAAAATGCGGAGTCTGGGAAATATGCCATCTTTATTTTAATACGAAAAACTGATGACACGAAAACAAACACTTTCAACACTTACAAAATAACAAAACGACGTCGACGCAACCTGAACATAAACTTACATAGACAAACGTAAACTCACGAACAGGAACGGACATCGAAACATAACGAACAGCCAAACAGCTCCAAAAGTGAATACATCGAAACACACGAAGACATCACAGGAGACAATCACCCACCAACACACAGTGATAATGCCCTACCTAAATATGACTCTTGATTAGAGGAAAATGCAAACCACCTGCCTCTAATCAAGAGCCATACCAGGCAAACCGAAACCAACATAGAAACAGGTAACATAGACTGCCCACCCAAAACACATGCCCTGACCAAAAACACATAAAAACTAACATAAATAGGTCAGGACTGTTACAGTACCCCCCCCCCAAGGTGCGAACGCCGGGCGCACCAGCACAAAGTCCAGGGGAGGGTCCGGGTGGGCAGTTGACCACGGTGGTGGTTCCGGTTCCGGACGCTGTCCCCATACCACCATAGTCACTCCCCTCTTCTGTCTACCCCTACCACTGACCACCCAAACATTACCTTCCCCTAAATAATCAGCTAGCACCGGAACAAGGGGCAGCACCGGGACAAGGGGTAGCACCGGGACAAGGGGCAGCACAAAAACAAGGGGCAGCACCAGGATAAGGACCATCACTGGAATAAGGGGCAGCACCGGGACAAGGGGCAGCACCGGGACAAGGGGCAGCACCGGGACAAGGGGCAGCACCGGGACAAGGGGCAGCACCGGGACAAGGGGCAGCACCGGGACAAGGGGCAACACCGGGACAAGGGGCAGCACCGGGACAAGGGGCAGCACCGGGACAAGGGGCAACACCGGGACAAGGGGCAGATCCCGGCTGAAGGACTCTGGCAGGTCCTGTTTGGACGGCTCTGGCAGGTCCATGCTGGCTGACGGCTCTCGACGCTCATGGCAGACTGACGGCTCTCGACGCTCATGGCAGGCTGACGGCTCTCGACGCTCATGGCAGACTGACGGCTCTCGACGCTCATGGCAGGCTGACGGCTCTCGACGCTCATGGCAGGCTGACGGCTCTCGACGCTCATGGCGCTCTAACGGCTCTGGCTGCTCATGGCTCACTGACGGCTCTGGCTGCTCATGGCTCACTGACGGCTCTGGCTGCTCATGGCTCACTGACGGCTCTGGCTGCTCATGGCTCGCTGGCGGCTCTGGCAGATCCTGTCTGGTTGGCGGCTCTGGCAGATCCTGTCTGGTTGGCGGCTCTGGCAGATCCTGTCTGGTTGGCGGCTCTGGCAGATCCTGTCTGGTTGGCGGCTCTGGCAGATCCTGTCTGGTTGGCGGCTCTGGCAGATCCTGTCTGGTTGGCGGCTCTGGCAGATCCTGTCTGTCTGACGGCTCTAGCGGCTCCTGTCTGGCTGATGGCTCTAGCGGCTCCTGTCTGGCTGACGGCTCTGTAGGCACATGGCAGACGGGCGGCTTTGCAGGCTCATGGCAGACGGGCGGCTTTGCAGGCTCCTGGCAGACGGATGGCTCAGATGGCGCTGGGGAGACGGATGGCTCAGATGGCGCTGGGGAGACGGATGGCTCAGATGGCGCTGGGGCGACGGATGGCTCAGATGGCGCTGGAGAGACGGATGGCTCAGATGGCGCTGGGGAGACGGATGGCTCAGATGGCGCTGGGGAGACGGATGGCTCTGGCCGGATATGGCGCACTGTAGACCTGGTGCGTGGTGCCGGAACTGGAGGCACCGTGCTAATGATAAGCACCTTCCTACTAGTGCGGGGAGCAGAGACAGGGCACACTGAACTCTCAAAGCGTACTCTATACCTGGTGCGTGGTACCGGAACTGGTGGCACCTGGCTGAGGGCACGCACCTCAGGACTAGTACGGGGAGAAGTGACAGTGTGTACAGGACTTGGGAGACGCACAGGTGGCTTAGTGCGTGGGGCCGGAACTGGAGGCACCGAACTGGATACACGCACTACAGGGAGAGTGCGTGGAGGAGGAACAGGGCTCTGGAAATGCACTGGTAGCCTAGTGCGTAATATAGGCACTGTAGGTACTAGGCTGGGGCGGGGAGGTGGCGCCGGAAATACCGGACCGTGCAGGCGTACTGGCTCTCTTGAGCATTGAGCCTGCCCAACCTTACCTGGTTGAATGCTCCCGGTCGCCCTGCCAGTGCGGCGAGGTGGAATAGCCCGCACTGGGCTATGCAGGCGAACCGGGGAAACCATGCGTTAGGCAGGTGCCATGTATGCCGGCCCGAGGAGACGCACTGGAGACCAGACGCGTTGAGCCGGCCTCATGACACCTGGCTCAATGCCCAATCTAGCCCTACCAGTGCGGGGAGGTGGAATAACCCGCACTGGGCTATGCACACGTACAGGAGACACCGTGCGCTCTACTGCGTAACACGGTGTCTGCCCGTACTCCCGCTCTCCACGGTTAGCCTGGGAAGTGGGCGCAGGTCTCCTACCTGCCCTTGGCCCACAACCCCTTAGCCCCCCCCCAAGAAATTTTTGGGAGTTACTCACGGGCTTTTCGGGCTTCCGTGCAAGACGTGTCCCCTCATAATTCCGGTTACGAGCTTGAATCTCCGGCTTCCATCCACGTCTCCTAGCTGCCTCCTCATACCAGCGCTCCTGGGCTGTGGCTGCCTCACTCTTCTCACGAGAGCAGCGATTTCCTCCAGTTTGCGCCCAGGGTCCTCTACCAGACAGGATCTCCTCCCAAGTCCAAAAGTCCTTGTTGCTCCGTCGAGCATTTTTCCCATACCGCTTGGTCTCTGTATTTTGGTGGGTGATTCTGTCATAGCTGTCGCTTTCCTCATCCTCAGATGAGGTGAGGAGAGAAGGATCTTCTAACCAAAATGCGGAGTCTGGGAAATATGCCATCTTTATTTTAATACGAAAAACTGATGACACGAAAACAAACACTTTCAACACTTACAAAATAACAAAACGACGTCGACGCAACCTGAACATAAACTTACATAGACAAACGTAAACTCACGAACAGGAACGGACATCGAAACATAACGAACAGCCAAACAGCTCCAAAAGTGAATACATCGAAACACACGAAGACATCACAGGAGACAATCACCCACCAACACACAGTGATAATGCCCTACCTAAATATGACTCTTGATTAGAGGAAAATGCAAACCACCTGCCTCTAATCAAGAGCCATACCAGGCAAACCGAAACCAACATAGAAACAGGTAACATAGACTGCCCACCCAAAACACATGCCCTGACCAAAAACACATAAAAACTAACATAAATAGGTCAGGACTGTTACACCCATGTTATATTTGAATGTATAAAATCACTTGTGCAAAATACTGTATTTCAATAATTGTTTACACAATATTTTTTGCAAAACAATATTTCCCAACCAAGAATTTTGCTAGGACTTTCCGGGAGAGGTTTGATTGGGGAGGGGGAAGCTGAAAACTAGCTGATAATGGCTGAGAGGTTTGGAGAGTATTCCATCAACGTCACACCAAACATACACAGAGTTTGGTTGCCATTTTCTCAGAATATAAGACACAGTGTATTGTATTATCCAGAATGACTTAAAGGAGCAATTTGGCTTAAGTGCCTTGCTCAAGGGAAATTCAACAGATGTTTCATCTAGTCCTTTTGATTAACGGCTCAGCGTTCTTAAACACTATGCTACCTGCCGCCCTATACTTCTGACCCCATCCTACTTGGAAAAATGATTGTTGTTTAAAAACAGATTGGTTGTTTTTCGTTTAATTTGATTACAAGCCAAACTTATTCGAATGATTCATCGTCCTTCGCCGTCCTTTACGGTGAGAACGACGATGGCTCCCGTGCAATTTATTTCTGGAGAAGTACAAATACAATCTGTAAAATGTTTCCATGGTGTTTATAAAACATTACGTTTGGGAGCATTGTAACAGTGAATGGACATCCCCCCCTTCTCTTTATATTGCATCTTTGTCCAGCCCTTGTGAAAAGTTTGGATCTGCGTAAAACCCTCCATAGTCTACATTGCCTTAATAGCCTACTGTATTCCCACATGGAGCAATTATGGTGCATGTAACTGTATTTAGAGAGTATATTTTTTAAAAAGTTGTTGGGTTTTAATTATAATTTCATTAAAATGATTCACTTTCTTTGTGCCTTATCAATTGTGAATTTTATATTGCTTATTCAGAACATTTGTCATGACCATGGCTCAGACATAATGCAATTTACAGCAGGCCTAGCCCCTATATCAGTGTAAATGCTATGTATATATTTCCAAATTGTAGCCATGCAATTACTTAGAACAATGTGGGCTGCTAACATGTTTAACATTTTTAGCAAAGATGAGAAAGGCCTACATTTTGTTATGTTGTTTCTGTAGGCTATTTAACAAACTATAGGATTTAACAAACTTCGAATTGGAGTTGATGACAATGCAGTACATAAGACTTTGAATACACAAATACACAAATACGCAACCACATATACTATTAAGCCATGAAGCATGTTCTGATTGGCCAGTGAGGGGTCAAGCCTCGACACACCTACAACCAGCTCTTTCACGCCACTGCCAGCTCTTGCGCCATTAACTTCTGCTTTGAAAATAGCAACCAAAAAAATCTGACACACCCCCTGACCTATAGCGACACTGCCAGTGCTAGGATTTACCATTGCATTAGGTTTGTAAATTTGAGCCTGTAGTGTTGCAATTGACCATGAGGAGTGCTGCAACTCGCCTGGCTTTCTTCCACCCTGGGCTCTTTGTGTTTCAATTTTTTCATTAATGAAGTTTTGTTTGCACCACCAAAACAACCATCTTTGGAAGTCACAGTTCAATGTATTCCATCTGATGTAGATTGTTATTATGGATGCAAGGACCCCGTCGGGTGACTTCTGCAAATGAAAAGAACGTTTTTGTTTTGAAATATTGTTTTTTAAGAGAATTATTTATAAAGAAGCATAATTCCAAACTGCAAACTGCTGAAAAGAGTGTCAAAGCATTGTGAATGAATCCACACAAGGAGGAACAAGCACACATTCGAGTGAAGTCAAAATGATGAGCTTGAAGATTAAATTAAATCACAACGCAATCAAAAGTCACTGCTCTCTGGCTTTGTGTTTCCCAACAAATAAAACCTAATTTCCCAGGAGGACTCTGAAAGCCCTCCCCAAATTGAGCAGCTGCTTTTACAGGAAATCTCTCCTGATTTGAAGGTTTGTGAAAATCGTCATAAAGCAGATACAGTATATGAAATTTCACTGGTAAAGCGTGCACCTAGTGTCTTTAAAGTCATATATTGTGACCACACGGGAAATTCAATAAAGAGACGTGGCACAATGGTTTGGGCAATTTCATGTATTCTTGTAGTGTGTGTGTGTGTGTGTGTGTGTGTGTGTGTGTGTCTGTGAAATATTTTAGGATAAACAGAAAATATAAGTGAATTTGGATATAGAAGTTGACAGTGATTTACCTTTTGAAAATAGAATGTCATTGAAATTAATGCTTTTCTTTGCTTTTCTACCAACAGTTCACCCTCTAATTTAATTCAGACAGCCGTGGTGAAGGGAAATGCCTTATTGGAGAAGAATATTGATAAAGCCTACAAGTAACATGACTTGAATCCCAAATCGCACCCTATTCCCAATGTATTGCATAGGGCTCTGGTCAAAATTAGTGCACTATAGGATATAGGGTACCATTTGGGACACATTCATGCTCATTTTACTGTATGTTTTTGACAGCTTCAATCAAACAGAACATGAATGGCTCAGACTGCATGTCTTGTGTTTTAGACTCACCGTGCAACAGTCATCAATCGTATGACGGACACCAGGAGAGATGACGCCTTAAAAGACACATCTCTGACATATGAAGCAAAATATGACTCCCAACATTAGCTTGTTGTCTAGTCCCTTGACAATTGACATGTTGACAGCTTAGATATTCCCATATTCTTGCCACCTGGAGCTACTCTATATGCCGAACTAGTCTACATTGACCAAGACAATGAATACACTATACTGTAGCTCTGTGCTGCTTACACATATTATTATTCTTATATGCTTACACGGTTAACACTTTACAATAAGGTCTTTTTTTATAAAGAGTTCATGAAGTAATTATAAGTCTGTAATTATAAGTCCTTTATAAACCATTTTTAAAGGGTACCTTATTGTAAAATCCTTTATCAAGGTTACCTTATTGTAAAGTATTATTTAATTTGCCTCATCTCTATCCAAGGCATTAATGCATAACTATGTACTTAGAAAAAAGGGGTTATTTTCATCCCATTAGGTGTACACTTTTAGATCACCACTGCTGTATATTGCTGTATTATCTCACCCTCTAACCTCGCCCCATTTAGGCTAGTCAGCCAGCCAAACACTGGAAATCAACCTGTCCCCTATTGGGGGAATCTGTCACATAAATGCCAAGGTTGGCCTGGCTATTACGTTGATAATTAAAGATGTGACAGAGTGAATATGCTGACTCAAAGTTCAAGTTCAAACCCAATTTCAGAAGCCGGGTTGCTCAATACTTGTAAAACCACAGGATCAATGCACTGTTATGGAAGAGCAAAGCTGTAGAGGCTGATGATCATCTTAAAGGGGAAGTTCGATGAAAAATGGTAATTTGCTATGTTGGTGGTAGAGTGGTCTTTCATCTTAAAGGGGGGGGGGGGGGAAGTCAGCTGAAAAGGAATAATTTGCTAGTATGGTCCTTAGCTGAACTTTCTTAGTGTTTAGTTTGAAGCTTTGCAGGTTGTCACTGTCTATTACTGATGGTGATGATGATTGTAACCCCACCCAAGTGTATCACAGGATAGAATAGAAACATGATAGAAAAATGTATTGTTTATTGGAGATGTTGGGCTCAACATTTGGGTTATCTAATCTTATTGATGAATACGGCAAAGCATTCCCTCTTATGTTACGAAGTCAATTCGTAAATATTAGTAGTAGTCAATTACAATAACAGTGATAAAGTTTCTAAATCCTAATTCCTGTTTGGAGGAAACAGGAATGAGGATTTAGATACTTCGTCACTGTGACAGATGAGACTCTCAATGACCACCAAGATTAAGTCCCTTAATCGTAGATTCTGTTATACACGTTATAACTTGACTGCTCTGTGTATAGAAACAATCGTACAACTGCCTGATATGGGTAATTTGATTGACAGCATACAGCCATTTACATCCAAATTCCGCCATGGCAAAATGTAATGTTGGGTCAAATGAAATGACCAGATCTGTATATCTTTCTTTATGTCTTTTACTGACAATAAAAATCTACTTATTACAGTGCCTTGCAAAAGTATGTTCGGGATGTTCAAAGTTTCTGATATTTTTTATATCCCAACCCTAATCTGTACTTCTCCACAACTTTGTCCCTGACCTGTTTGGATGAGTTCCTTGGTGTTCATGGTGATGTTTGCTTGGTGGTGCCCATTGCTTAGTTGTGCTGCAGACTCT
Organism: Salvelinus fontinalis; assembly: GCF_029448725.1. NCBI lineage: Eukaryota > Metazoa > Chordata > Actinopteri > Salmoniformes > Salmonidae > Salvelinus > Salvelinus fontinalis. The sequence continues at coordinate 49,825,894 of NC_074666.1, forward strand.
GGGGCCAGGTCTGCAGCACAAGAACAGGTGTACATTTACTGAGGACATGTGACACTTAGATTGCACACATGTGGACTTTATTTAACTAATTATGTGACTTCTGAAGGTAATTGGTTGCACCAGATCTTATTTAGGGGCTTCATAGCAGAGGGTGTGAATTCATATGCACCCACTACTTTTTTTATTTATTATAATATTATTTTTTTTAAGTTATTTTTTATATTTCACTTCACCAATTTGGACTATTTTGTGTATGTTCATTACATGAAATTAAAATCAATTTAAATTACAGGTTGTAATGCAACAAAATAGGAAAAATGCCAAGGGGGATGAATAATTTTGCAATGCACTGTATTCAGACTATTTACTCAGCACTTTGTTGAAGCACCTGTTGTGTATTGATATACTAGTTTTGTCCCTTTAGGGCACCTGTAACCCCCCCTTACTTACCTACGTTGAAATGCTTGGAATGTTCTTCCTGTGAAACGCATTAAACAATGCCCACGTTAATTTCTACTCCCGTCTCATGTCCTGTCCTTATATTGGTTGTATAAGTAATACAGTGTGCTATACAACAAAACTGGCGACGAGGAAGAAACGCTCTCACATTTATGCTCATTATCTTCGGCAGAAAGTCTTCATTATCTTTGGCAGAAAGCCCGAGTTAAATTCGTAATTTCTTTTCCACTGTAGAAAGACGCAAACAAAACGTGGAGCTAGCCAGTCGAGTGATTCTAGCTAGCTTTTGATGTCACAGCAACGAGACCCTCGAGGGATAGGAAGCGTTTCGCTGCGGGAGAAAGTGAAGTCAGCTTGAGTTAAAATAAAAAGAAAGGGTCTGGGAGTAAGGGACCGTCTGAAAAGTGTGAGAAAGAAAAATAAACCGAAAATGTCTGCATTTGTTGGAAATATAGGAACATTTGATGAATCTGTGGAACAATGGAGTTTTTACAGAGAACGTTTTGAGTACTTTGTGTTGGCAAATGGAATTAAAGCAGAAGTCGTTGTGTCAACATTTTTGACTGTTATGGGAGGAAAAACAATAAATCTACTGCGCAGCCTGGTAACACCTGAAAAACCTGGTGATAAATCATATGATGAAATTGTGGCTACCTTAAAAGGACATTCTTCATTCTTCAACCACTGATAATCGCAGAGAGATTCAGGTTTCGTAAAAGAAATCAAGAGGAGGGGGAATCAATCTCACAGTTTGTGGCTGTATTGAAACAGTTATCTGAACACTGTAAATTTGGGCGATCAATGAGTGACACTACACCTGATAGGTTAGTGTGTGGCATGCGCAGTGAGTCAATTCAGGATCGCCTTTTGACTGAGAGAAACTTAAAGTTGCAGAGAGCAATAGAAGTGAGTACGTCAATGGAAATGGCATATAAAGACACACAGCAGCTATGTGCATCGACCCAAGTGCATAAGGTGTCTATGGAGTTAATAAACAAGGCAGGAGGTGGCAAGCCATGCTATCGCTGTGGGAAACCAGGTCACCAAGCAGAGGAGGGTTGGTGCAAAGACTTAGACTGTAGAAGTTGTGGGGAAAAGGGTCACATCGAACGTGCATGTAAAAACAAAAAGAGACAATCAAACAAAAGTACTGAGCAAAGGAAAAGCGACTTCAGGGAGTACAAAAAGAAAGTGCATAAAATGGAGCACACAGAGGATGAACAAAGTGATACCCTTTCTGAAGGGGAAGAATCTTTGCATGTTTTGTCCATTTCAGACAATGGATACGGATCCTGGGTGACACCGCTACTGGATGGAAACGCTGTACGGATGCAAGTCTACTTCAAGGAAGTGACGAACGCCCCAGTTACATCTGTCCAAGTGAAAAAGTTCACCGACACTGATCCAGTGAAGTCTGTGGTCGTGGACATTGTCACTTGTGGAAAAGAAGGATAGATGTTGGACAGCCTACAACCTTACCTAGTGAGGAGAAACGAGTTCACAGTTAATTTTGGATGCTTACTATGGGGTTTTCGAGTCATCATACGGCCGCCACTGAGAAGGGTGCTTGAGGAACTCCATTCAGGGCACTGTGGCATGGTGGGAATGAAGGAGATTGCACGCAGCTACTTTTGGTGGCCAGGTCTGGACGCAGCTATTGAAGACAAGGTCAAGTCATGTTCTGCATGTCAAAAGATGAGAAACATGCCTCAGCAAGCGCCACTACACCCATGGGACTTCCCAGAGGAGCCTTGGCAGCGAGTCCATATAGACTATGCAGGCCCACTCCTGGATCGTATGTTCTTAGTCGTAGTTCACTCACATAGCAAATGGCCTGAGGTCACAGTGAGGAAGAGCACCTCAGCGGAGAGAACCATCAAAGAGCTACGGTCAATCTTCAGTCGCTTCGGCTTGTCAGCACGTTAATGAAAAGGGCCCCCAAATGGTGTCTGAAGAGTTCCGGTCATTCATGGAAGCAAATGGAATTCAGCACATCAAGTCAGCGCCGTATCACCCTGCAACGAACGGCCTCGATGAAAGGTTTGTCCAAACGATGAAGCAAGCTTTAAAATCATCACAAGGGAACGGCTCCTTCAATAGGCGCCTAAACACCTTCCTGTTAACCTACAGAAACACTCCCCACGCATCCGCGTCAGCTATGATGAAAAGACAGCTTCGCACGTGACTCAAGCTCCTGAGACCTCCAAAGACTAAACAGGTTGTACAGACCCAACAGAGAGCACAAGTGGAGAGACGGAGCAAAGCAAAAGACAAAAGCTACATAGCTGGAGGGAGTTCTTGCTCGAAACTACTGCAAAGGTCCAAAGTGGATACCAGCCACAGTGGTTGCACAAACAGGGCCTGTGTCCTACATAGTTCACACACCGGAAAACATCTTCTGGAGGAGACATGTGGATCAACTGTTGCCAGGAACCAACTTCAGAGACGACTCCTGTCAAGTGACAAACCAAGATCAGCTATTGGAGATCTACCATGACTATGAGCCATCACCTGAACATCCACTGCAGCAACATACAAATGTGGAAAGTGCTCCAGACTCACCTGAACCAGCCAGAGTTTCTACTCAGGGTACTGTTGCACCCCAGTCTGGGCATACACCATCACCACTCAGACTCAGAGACAATGTGTCTGTAGACTCACCTGTACATCGTCATTACCCTGCAAGAGAAAGACGACTCGCTGACAGGTTGACTATTTTATTCAGACTAACCTCCGACATGGGGGCAGAATACACCCCAGGGTTAAGTCTGGGAACTGAGGCAGTCTACCCTCTTTCCCTAGTTGAGAAAAGGTTATTCTGAATAGTTCATTTATTTACATTAACCTGTCTAGGACTGCTAGCGGCACCCCCCCCCCCACCCTCACTGAAAAGGCAGAGCCTCGAAAGACACAGATCCTGTGAATACAGACAATATTTCAGATTTTCTAAGTGTCTTACAGCGAAAACACAATAAATCGTTATATTAGCATACCACATATGCAAACGTTACCAGAGCATTGATTCTAGCCAAAGAGAGCGATAACGTAAACATCGCCAAAATATATTAATTTTTTCACTAACCTTCTCAGAATTCTTCCGATGACACTCCTGTAACATCATATTACACAATCCATATACAGTTTGTTCGAAAATGTGCATATTTAGCCACCAAAATCATGGTTAGACAATGACAAAAGTAGCTCAGCTGGTCAGAAAATGTCCTGCACCATGTTAGACAGTGATCTAGTCTTATACATAAATACTCATAAACTTGACTAAAAAATACAGGGTGGACAGCGATTGATAGACAATTTAATTCTTAATACAATCGCGGAATTACATTTTTTAAATTATCCTTACTTTTCAATACAGTTTGCGCCAAGCGAAGCTACGTCAAACAAGATGGCGTCCAAACGATTAACATTTTTCGACAGAAACACGATTTATCATAATAAATTGTTCCTACTTTGAGCTGTTCTTCCATCAGAATCTTGGTCAAAGAATCCTTTCTTGGGTCTAATCGTCTTTTGGTCGAAAGCTGTCCTCTTGCCATGTGGAAATGCCAACTGCGTTCGGCATGAACTGGAAACCTGCCCGGCTCTTCAAAAAGTCTCAGAAATAAATGTCCCAAAATCGCACTAAACAGGTATAAATTGCTATAAAACGGTTTAAATTAACTACCTTATGATGTTTTTAACTCCTATAACGAGTAGAAACATGACCGGAGAAATATTACTCCCTACACTAATGCTTGGAACAAGTGCGGGTCGGTGGCCACCGCGCGCCTGACGCAGCTGGAAAAGAGTTCCTACCTACAGGTTTTTTTGATTTATAGTGGCTGTGATTGGGCAATCGACACCATTCAAATCGTCATCACGTAAAGGCATCCAGGGGAAGACGTAAGCAGTGTCTGTATGCTCATAGCTATAACAGTGGCCTTTAAACTGACTCCAGATCAGGGGCCAAAATGTGTGAAATCTGACTCCATGTCAGGGAAATTGCTGTAGAATGAGTTCTGTTCCACTCAGAGACAAAATTCCAACGCCTATAGAAACTATAGACTGTTTTCTATCCAATAATAGTAATAATATGCATATTGTACGATCAAGAATTTAGTAGGAAGCCGTTTCAAAAATTACACGATTTACATAAATAGTGACAACAGCACCCCCTAGCCTCAACAGGGAACTTATGTTAAAAAGAAAACAATAGGCAAAACAGCGAATATTTACTTTTTCCTTATGAGTCATCAAAGGTAAAGGGGGAGGAATATGTTGTGTATTGATATTCTAGTTTTGTCCCTTTAGGGCACCTGTAACCCCCCCCTTGCTTACCTACGTTGAAATGCTTGGAATGTTCTTCCTGTGAAACGCATTATTAAACAATGCCCACGTTAATTTCTACTCCCGTCTCATGTCCTGTCCTTGTATTAGTTGTATAAGTAATACAGTGTGCTATACATCAGCACCTTTGGCAGCGATTACAGCCTCGAGTCTTCTTGGGTATGACGCTACAAGTTTGGCACACCGGTGTTTGGGGAGTTTCTCCAATTCTTCTCTGCAGATCCTCTCAAGTTCTGTCAGGTTGGATGGGGAGCATCGCTGCAGAGCTATTTTCAGGTCTTTTTGTTTGATCGGGTTCAAGTTCCCGAAGCCACTCCTTTGTTGTCTTGGCTGTGTGCTTAGGGTCGTTGTCCTGCTGTAAGGTGAACCTTCACCCCAGTCTGAGCTCTGGATCAGGTTTTTATCAAGGATCTCTGTGTAATTTACGCTGTGTATCTTTCCCTCGATCCTGACTAGTCTCCCAGACCCTGCCGCTGAAAAACATCCACACAGCATGATGCTGCCACCACCATGCTTCACCGTAGGGATGGTTCCAGGTTTCCTCGAGACGTGCTTCGCATTCAGGTCAAAGAGTTAAATCTTGGTTTCATCAAACTAGATAATCTTATTTCTCATGGTCTGAGAGTCCTTTAGGTGCCTTTTGGCAAACTCCAAGCGGCCTGTCATGTGCCTTTTACTCAGGAGTCTCTTCCATCTGGCTACTACCATAAAGGCCTGTTTTGTGGGGTGCTGCAGAGATGGTTGTCCTTCTGGAAGTTTCTCCTATCTCCACAGAGGAAATCTGGAGCTCTGTCAGATTGACAATCAGGTTCTTGGTTGCCTCCCCGACCAAGGCCCTTCTCCCCCGAGTGCGGCCACTCTAAGAAGAGTCTTGGTGGTTCCAAACTTCTTCCTTTTAAGAATGATGGAGGCCACTGTGTTCTTGGGGACCTTCAAGAACATTTTTTGGTACCCTTCCCAAAATCTCTGCCTCAACACAATCCTGTATTGGAGCTCTACAAACAATTCCTTCGACCTCGTGGCTTGGTTTTTGCTCTGACATGCACTGTCAACCATGGAGCATTGTATAGACAGGTGTGAGCCTTTCCAAATCATGTCCAATCAATTGAACCTACCATAGGTGGACTCCAATCAAGTTGTAGAAACATTTCAAGGATGATCAATTGAAAGACGATGCACCTAAGCTCAATTTTGCGTCTCATAGCAAAGGGTCTGAATACTTATGTAAATCAGGTATATGTTTTTTATTTGTATTAAATTAGCAAATATTTCTTAACCTGTTTTTGTTTTGTCATTATGGGGTATTGTGTGTAGATTGATGAAGATTTTTACAAATAAATGAATAAATTAGAATAAGGCTTTAACGTAACTTAATGTGCAGTCAAGGGGTCTGAATACTTTACGAATTCACTGTAAGTGTACTGGTGGCCAGCTCATGATGTCTGTGACCATGTCAGGTATTTTTCAGCCTCCTGGCCTTTATTCTCGTGTCAATATTTGGCAAGGTAGCGTACTGTCTTTGGTTGGTCAGATGTTGTGACTAGTGAACCCTTTTTCATCTCTCTCAGCATCCCACTGTAACATCGACTTAGATGTTGTTCAAGCCACTTTGTCAATAGAATGCATGGCTGAGGAAATGAGACCCTGTGGTGTGTGGGGCTAGAGTACAGGGTGTCCCATATGCAGCGTGCCGTGCATGATTATGCCAAGGGACATGTCATGGAGGACTGAGCAGCCAGAGGCCAGGGAGAGGGTAGGAGAAAGGAGTGGCTCGGTAAACTGTTTTATCCGCCAACTCGGACTGCAGAGATGGTTGCTATGAATATATCTCTAGTCATGGTCTCCCTGAGGCAGCTGCAACCAGTATTTTTGTTATTTTACATGTATTTGAACTCTGTATACTACTCTTTGTTTACTCAAACACATACTTTTTCCAAAAAATATTTAGGTTGCCAAAATCCTACATTTCCCTCATAGTGCTATTTGGCCTGAAGCGATACACTCTCACCCAGCAGAGACATTGTCAAAACAAAATCAAGAGTATTCTATTCAGTTTGTGATAAAGTAGCAAAACTGGGGAGTGGTCTGAAAGTTATGCAGCAGCAACTATGAACTCTGCTGGTTGGTTTGTATCTTTTGGCTTGACTAAAAGGTTAACCATTTGATGATTATTTAGCTGTAAGGATCAACGCTGGAGACGAGAAGCAGGTACAGGGAGTGAACATTTAATGAAACACAGACATGAAACAGAACAGGAACAGTGTCTGGACAGGGGAAAAATAATGACATCAATGCTGACACAGGGAAGAAAGTGAGGAGCAGACAGATATAGAGGGGTAATCAACAAAGTAATGGAGTCCAGGTAGATCCAATATTGCGCAGCTGCGCGTAATGATGGTAACAGGTGTGTGAAATGAAGTGGGAGTGAGAACAGGCGTGACATTAGCAACATTAAGCCCCGTGACCTCACTGCAATGTAGTGCCTTAAATTATATGGTAATCATGATAATTATTTTGTGTGTTTGTTTTTCATTTAGCAGACACTCATATCCAGAGCGATGTAATTTCTAAAAACTTTTTCCCCTTGGGTATTGAACCCACAACCCTGCCAGTACAAGCACTATTCTCTACCAAGAGATATTCTCTACCAACTGAGCCACACAGGACCACATTTAGATTGAATACATTTTTACGGACCTCGGACCATTAACAGCAGGTCATAAGCATAAATGTAAAAAATTAAGAAATTATTTTGATAATATACACTATATGAATTTAAAAGTACTTCACCAAGATTATGTGTCAGAGTAAATTACGTTTAGAAGACCTGTGATCTGCCTACACAGACGGCGGCAACTGCTACAGTAGTTTTAGTTAGTGCGTATACAGTACATTTGAGCTGAAAATAGCAAGACATCTAGAAATTGAGCTGGAGGTCATCGTGGCTGCGAAGTCCTTGCGCTAACTTACTGCAGCTTGTTTTACACAATTATACAGACTGAAAAGCAATAGATGAAATAGGCCTACAGAGTGCATTAATCCTTACAAAACCATCAAAGCCAAAGCACATACCCTAGTTTAGTCGTTCCTGTGAATGAAGTTGACTCCATGATTTTAATTGGGCTTCTTCAAGCAGAGGAGAACTGTATACTCTAGTTTGCCCTTAGATAAAAAGTATCAATTTTTTACCTTGGAAATGTGTTTCCCCGATAAGAGTTTACCGAACCAAAGCTGCTATGATGGCAGCCACAGACCTACTTATATAGATATCTCTATCAAATCCACAGACCTACTTAGTTCCACCCTTTCTCTAAGGGGAATGAGAGAAGGGCATCTGAGGCTAGACAGATTCCACTGTGAAAAGGCTGACAGCCTGTTGCTCTCCAGTTAATCACCCCAAATTGTGTGCCAAATTACCGATTTACACACTTAATAATGGCATCCGAAGCCTGTTCAGCCAGACCTTCCCAGTCCCTCTCACACTCCCTCTTTACAGTATCTGTCTTTCACACACACACACACATTCTCTCACTCACTCTCTTTCTCTCCGCTAAATCTCTGTAATAGATACTCATAATTAGAATTTCCCTTAATAAGCCGTAGATTCAGTGATATATGGGTGGTTGATCTGTAGCATCAATCTATCAAACCTTTCAAAGCCCAAACCTCATTGTTGTAAAGCTTGCCCAATATAGAATCCAGATGAAAGCCATGATCCCTTATTGAAGTCACTTGTTAAATTCACTTCAATCAGTGTAGATGAAGGGAGTGGAGACAGGTTAAAGAAGGATTTTTAAACCTGGAGACATGGATTGTATACAGTTGAAGTTGGAAGTTTACATACACCTTAGCCAAATACATTTAAACTCAGTTTCTCAATTCCTGACAATTAATCCTAGTATAAATTCCCTGTCTGTAACGATTGTCTAGTTCTTCCTCCTCCTCGGACGAGGAGAGGAGAGAAGGATCGGAGGACCAAAATGCAGCGGGTTGTGAATACATAATTAATGAATTTATTGAAAAAACAAAGACGAACACGAAAAACACTTGGAGAATTACAAAACAACAAAACGACGTAGACTGACCTAAAACATGAGAACTTACATATAACATGAAGAACGCAAGAACAGGTACAGACTACAACTAACGAACGAAAAAAACGAAACAGTCCCGTGTGGTGCAACCTACACAGACACGGAAGACAATCACCCACAAACAAACATTGTGAACAGCTAACCTTTATATGGTTCTCAATCAGAGGAAAACGTCAAACACCTGTCCCTGATTGAGAACCATATAAGGCTAATTACAAGTGACCTAAACCTAGAAACACAAAACATAGAATGCCCACCCCAACTCACGCCCTGACCAACTAAACACATACAAAAATAACATAAAACAGGTCAGGAATGTGACACTGTCTTAGGTCAGTTAGGATCATCACTTTATTTTAAGAATGTGAAATGTCAGAATAATAGTAGAGAGAATGATTTATTTCAGTTTTTTTTCTTTCATCACATTCCCAGTGGGTCAGAAGTTTACATACACTCAAATAGTATTTTGTAGCATTGCCTTTAAATTGTTTAACTTGGGTCAAAAGTTTTGGGTAGCCTTCCACAAGCTTCTGACAATACGTTGGGTGAATTTTGGCCCATTCCTGTTGACAGAGCTGGTGTAACAGAGTCAAGTTTGTAGGCCTCCTTGCTTGCACACGCTTTTTCAATTCTGCCCACAAATGTTCTAAGGGATTGAACTCAAGGCTTTGTGATGGTCACTCCAATACCTTGACTTTGTTGTCCTTAAGCCATTTTGCCACAACTTTGGAAGTATGCTTGGGATCATTGTTCATTTGGAAGACCCATTTGCGACCAAGCTTTAACTTCCTGACTGATGTCTTGAGATGTTGCTTCAATATATCCACGTAATTTCCCATCCTCATGATGCCATCTATTTTGTGAAGTGCACCAGTCCCTCCTGCAGCAAAGCACCCCCACAACATGATGCTGCCACCCCCGTGCTTCATGGTTGGGATGGTGTTCTTCGGCTTGCAAGCCTCCCCCTTTTCTTTCAAACATAATGATGGTCATTATGGCCAAACAGTTATATATTTTTTTCATCAGACCAGAGGATATTTGGTCCAAAAAGTATGATATTTGTCCCCATGTGCAGTTGCAAACCGTAGTCTGGCTTTTTAATGGTGGTTATGGAGCAGTGGCTTCTTCCTCGTTGAGCGGCCTTTCAGGTTTTGTCGATAAAGGACTTGTTTTACTGTGGATATAGATAGTTTTGTAACTGTTTCGTCCAGCATCTTCACAAGGTCCTTTGCTGTTGTTCTGGGATTGATTTGCACTTTTCGCACCAAAGTACATTCATCTCTAGGAGACAGAACGCGTCTCCTTCCTGAGCGGTATGACGGCTGCGTTTTCCCATGGGGGAGCCAGGCTATTTAGAATCTTCAATACAAGACATGCGTCGGTGTATTGCACAAGATTTTCCCAACTCAGGAGCTCATGCTTTTTGGGAATGTAACGGTGATGATGGCTATTTATCAAGAACTTTGAGAGCCTGTTTGTAGACAGACTGAATGCAAGCTTGTGCCCAACTAGTCAAGCAGTATGTTAAGTGGGGTATTATCATAGCATTGAAGTAAAGTTTTGCTACATCTGTAGTATATTCTTTTTTTATGAATGAGAAATTAGCTAGGTTGAATTTTGTTATTTGAATTACCGTTTCACCTGCTTTTTAAAAGAGAGGTCGGAATCAAGTGTGATGCATTTTTTACTGCTGCTGTTTAATAATTTGTTACTTTTATTTTCTATTTTCTATTTTTTACTTATCTATTTTTTACTTAAAACTTGTTTGTATTTTTTTTTTCTTAAATCAATAACATTTGGTAAAAATAGAAAAGAGTAGAGGACCTAGAGAGCTGCCCTGCAGTACACCACACTTTACTTGTTTGACATTAGAGAAGCTTCCATTAAAGAAAACCCTCCGAGTTATATTAGATAGATAGCTCTGAATACACAATATGGCAAGAGGTTGAAAAGCCCTAACACATACGTTTTCTCAACAACAGGTTATGGTTAATAAAATCAAAGGCTGCCCTGAAATCTAACAGTACTGCTCTCACAATCTTCTTATTATCAATTTCTTTCAACCAATCATCAGTCATTTGTTTCAGTGCAGTACATGTTGAGTGCCTTTCTCTATAATCATGCTGAAAGTCTGGTGTTAATTTGTTAACAGTTTTCAGCTGTGCTAACATAATTGCAAAATGGTTTTCTAATGATCAATTAGCCAATTAAAATGATAACAAGGACATTTCTAAGTGACCCCAAAATGTTGAATGTTAGTGTATATATACAGTGGGGAGAACAAGTATTTGATACACTGCCGATTTTGCAGGTTTTCCTACTTACAAAGCATGTAGAGGTCTGTAATTTGTATCTTAGTTACACTTCAACTGTGAGAGACGGAATCAAAAACAAAAATCCAGAAAATCACATTGTATGATTTTTAAGTAATTCATTTGCATTTTATTGCATGACCTAATTTGGCTGCAGTCCCGGTAACGGGACCGATATGACAACAGCCAGTCCAAGTGCAGGGCGCCAAAGTCAAAACAACAGAAATCTCATAATTAAAATTCCTCAGACATTCATGTGTCTTATATCATTTTAAAGGTAATCTTGTTGTTAATCCCACCAACGTGTCCGATTTCAAATAGGCTTTTCAGCGAAAGCACTACAAACGATTATGTTAGGTCACCAAAAAACCACAATAATCACAGCCATTTTTTCCAGCTAAAGATAGCTTCACAAAAACCAGAATAGAGATAAAATGAATCACTAACCTTCGATTATTTTCATCAGATGACACTCATAGGACTTCATGTTACACAATACATGCATGTTTTGTTTGATTAAATTCATATTTATATCAAAAAATCTGAGTTTACATTGAGGCGACAAGATTCACTAAATGGAAAAACATCAAGTGACTTTGCATAGCCCATCGTTTCAACAGAAATACTCATCATAAATATAGATGATAATACAAGTTATACACATTGAATTATAGATATACCTCTGCAACCGCTATGTCAGATTTCAAAAAGACTTTACGGAAAAAGAAATGCACGCTATAATCTGAGACGGCGCTCAAAAATAGCATACCACAGCTGCAAAGATGGCGTCACCATAAACACAAAAATACATGATAAATATTCCATTACCTTTGATGATCTACATCAGAAAACACACCAGGAATCCCAGGTCCACAATAAATGTTTGTTTTGTTCAAAAAAATGTGTTATTTATGTCCAAATACCTTCTTTTGTTAGCGCGTCTGGTTTACATATCCAAACACTAATTCTGGTCAGCGTTATATCGGACAAAAACTTCAAAATGTGATATTACCGGTCGAAGAAACATTTCAAACTAGGTACTGAATCAATCATTAGGATGTTTTTAACATATAGCTTCAATAAAGTTCCAACCGGAGTATTCGTTCTTGTCTGCGTGAGCAATGGAACGTCAATGGCTTACATGAAGAAAAAGCATGATCAGGAAATGGCTGCTTGATGGACACCTGACTGATTCTGCTCTCATTCTCTCCCACAACATCATAAAAGTCTCATTGAAATTTCTATTGATGGTTGACATCTAGTGGAACCCCTAGGCAGTGCAACATCATTAATAGCTCAAGTGGATTTCTTTAGGGACTCTGGTGAATACACACAGGCTCAGATTTTTGACTTCCTGTTTTGATTTCAACTCAGGATTTTGCCTGCCAATATGAGTTCTGTTAATCTCACAGACATAATTCAAACAGTTTTAGAAACGTTAGAGTGTTTTATATCCAATGCTAATAGGAACTATGACTGAGGAGCAGGCCATTTGATATGGGCACCTTTCACCCAAGCTACTCAATACTGCCCCTTCAGCCATAAGAAGTTAATATATATTATACGGGCCCATAGTTACTCACCTGATCTAAAGATGGCCGTTATTATGGCCAACTTCCAGACCCTTGTTGGTGACCCACTGACCTTAGTTATGGGGCCAATGAGTGACTCTTTGTAGTTTTTAAGAAAGGTAGAGTTCAGCACAAACACGTCTTTGACTTTGGAGTTCTTTAGTGAGCTAATCACCTTGTTCACCTCTGACTTAGAAACCTCACTTATGAGGAAGGCAGGTTGAGTGTCATTCACTGGTGCTATGCTGAGCCCAAGAAACCAGTGTAATTGAAGGCTGTTGCTATTTTGACTATATCCTGTGTTAGACTCATTCACATTGATTTCTAGTATTTTGCAGTGTTACTATGGTCTTTCCCTGTTCACTTTTTTAGATTCTCCCAGATCAATAATTTCCCTTCACCAATTATTTTGATAAAAAAGTTTGCCTTGAACTGTTTGATACCTTTCATCACCTTATTTCTCAACATGAGCTGTCATGCTCTAATTAGGACTTTAGGGCTGTTTTTAGAGAATGATCTCGTTCTGTTATGCTCTTTTGGACAGTTTTGGATTAGATTTTCTTCAGGAAGCAATTTAATGTAGTCTGGATTGTGGATAGGACAATAGATCAGTGCAGTTAATTCCCTTAATTGCGTTTTCAAAATAATTTAATTCACTCTTATGTATTCTGAACTGATCAGGCTTTCTAACAGTAGAGAGGTTAAACCTGTTCTTGGAACGCTTTCTGGCTATAAATGTCAGATTATGATCAGACATTCCTAGTAACCATAATGAATGATTTAGTCACTCTCTCTGGTCTATTACTGAACACCAGATCAATCTGTGTTTCAGAACAGGTCAACCTGGTTGGCCCTTTAACTAGCTGTGTAAGGTCAAATGTATTAGTGACCTGTTTGAGGGTTTTTCTACAAGACTTGTCTTCATAATTCATGTTAAAATCTTCCATTAAGAAGACCTCTTTGCAAAAATCACATTCCCTAAGCATGTTATTAAACTGATCAAAAAACACACTTTTGGTGGAAGGTGATCTACAGTATACAGTACATTCCAATTAGGGCAAAATACATTTGGGAAGACAGTGTAATGTTTAGGCCAATACATTCTAGTTCATTATCACATGACCACTCAATTTGTTTACATTGGACTTGTTCTTTAACTTCTCACGAGTCACCATCCCGGATCCGGGAGCACCCTCATCAGTAAAAAAGCTGACTAGCATAGCCTAGCATAGCGCCACAAGTAAATACTAGCATCTAAATATCATGAAATCACAAGTCCAAGAGACCAGATGAAAGATACACATCTTGTGAATCCAGCCATCATTTCCGATTTTTAAAATGTTTTACAGCGAAAACACAATATGTATTTCTATTAGCTAACCACGATAGCAAAAGACTCAACCGCATATTTTCACAATTTTTTTACCGCATAGGTAGCTATCACAAATTCGACCAAATAAAGATATAAATAGTCACTAACCAAGAAACAACTTCATCAGATGACAGTCTTATAACAGATTTATTGTATAGCATGTTTTGTTCGAAAAATGTGCATATTTCAGGTATAACTCATAGTTTTACATTGCAGCCACCATCACAAATCTCACCAAAGCAGCTAGAATAACTACAGAGACCATTGTGAAATACCTAAATACTCATCATAAAACATTTATGAAAAATACATGGTGTACAGCAAATGAAAGACAAACATCTTGTGAATCCAGCCAATATTTCAGATTTTTTAAGTGTTTTACAGCGAAAACACAATATAGCATTATATTAGCTTACCACAATAGCCAACTACACAACAGCATTCATTCAACGCAACGGAAGCGATAGTGAAAAAAACTGAAAAAGATTAAATGTAAATGTTAAATGTAAATTAAATGTACATTAAATGTAAATGTAAATATACATTTCTTCACTAACCTTCACAATCTTCATCAGATGACAGTCCTATAACATCATATTACACAATACATATATGGTTTGTTCGAAAATGTGCATATTTAGCGGCACAAATCGTGGTTTTACAATGTGAATACGTAGTCAAAATGCAAAAATATTGTCCGGATAAATCTTGGAGAGGCACCTACTCTAATCAAATAACTAATCATAAACCTTACAAAAAAATACATGTTGGACAGCAAATGAAAGATACACTAGTTCTTAATGCAACCGCTGTGTTAGATTTTTTAAAACAACTTTAGTACGACATACAGCTTACGTTATAGCGAGACAGCGCCCAAAATCAGGGCGAAAAATCCGACTACACATTTGACAGAAATACGAAATAACATCATAAATGGTTCCTACTATTTGATGAGCTTCCATCAGAATATTCTACAAGGTGTCCTTTGTCCAGAATAATCGTTGATCGGTTGTAGAATGTCCTCTTCATCTGTCGAATTAGCAACCAAAGCTAGCCATGTGGCGCAGGAGTGTCCAAACTCACCATAACGCAAAACAAAGAAAATGCAGAAAATCGCAATAAAATAACTACTTTATGATGTTTTTAACACATATATCAAATAAAATCAGAGCCGGAGATATCTAACATCTATAACGAAAGCTTTTCAGAACGCAATCCAGGGGTCCTTCTCGCGCCTTGCTGAACAAAGGAAACTTGGGGTCATGTCATTCCAAGAGCTCTCATTTGACCTCAGATCAAGCTATACACCCCATTCCACCTCTCACAGCCTATTGACATCTAGTGGAAGGCGTATGCAGTGCATGTAGATCCATAGATTTCAGGCAAATTAATAGGATGGCCCTGGAACAGAGCCTCGATTTCAGATTTTTCACTTCCTGACAGGAAGTTTGCTGCAAAATGAGTTCTGTTTTACTCAGATAAAATTCAAACGGTTTTAGAAACTAGAGAGTGTTTTCTATCCAATAGTAATAATAATATGCATATTGTACGAGCAAGAATTGAGTACGAGGCAGTTTAATTTGGGAACGATTTTTTACAAAGTGGAAACAGCGCCCCCATATTGTCAATATTCATGTAAATCATCAGACCCCCTCTTCTTTCAATCCTGTCTCTTCTGAAAACATTGTAGCCAGGCACAATCAAAGCAGCAGATGGAGCGTTTTTATGGAGCCATGTCTCTAAAAAGCAGATGAAGGTTGAAGTCTGTGGGAAGATGTTGAATTTGATCACTTTTTGGAATCGTCTGTGTTTTCTGACGGCTGGGTTTAGGCCGTTTGTTTTGTTTTGATTATGGGCAGTTCGGTAGTGCAATTAACTATCCCTTCCGCTTGCACTGGATGCAGTGAACGAACTAGAACAGCTTGCATGCCAGAAGCAGAGTTGGGGATCGAATACCACTCAGGGATTTCACCATGAGGCCGATGGTGACTAAAAAAGTTACAGAGATTAATGGCTGTGATAGGAGAAAACCGAGGACGGATCAACAACATTGTAGTTACTCTACAATACTAACCTAAATGACAGAGTGAAAAGAAGGAAGCCATTTCAGAAAATAAATATTCCAAAACATGTTTCCTGTTTGCAATAAGCCACGAAAGTAATATTGTAAACAATATGGCAAATAAATTAACTTTATGTCAT
Organism: Salvelinus fontinalis; assembly: GCF_029448725.1. Taxonomy (NCBI): domain Eukaryota; kingdom Metazoa; phylum Chordata; class Actinopteri; order Salmoniformes; family Salmonidae; genus Salvelinus; species Salvelinus fontinalis. The sequence goes on from NC_074666.1 coordinate 49,842,248, forward strand.
GAATACAAAGCATTATGTTTGGAGCAAATCCAACCCATTAACTCTTCATATTTTGAAGTATGGTGGTGGTTGCATTATTTTATGGGTGTGCTTGTCATCGGCAAGGAGTTTTTTGGGGGATATTAATAAACGGAATAGAGCTAAGCAATGGCAAAATCCTAGAGGAAAGCCTGGGTCAGTCTGCTTTCCAACAGACACTGGGAGACAGATTCACCTTTCAGCAGGACAATAATCTGAAACACAAGGCTAAATATATATATTTTTTTTAACCAATATTTAACTAGGCAAGTTAAACATATTCTTATTTACAATGACGTCCTACCCCGGCCAAACCCTAACCCGGACAGCACTGGGCCAATTGTGTGCAGCCCTATGGAACTCACAATCGCAGCCGGTTGTGATACAGCCTGGAATCGAACCAGGGTGTTAAGTTTATATGAATGATTCGGGAGACAGGCGCAGGAATGCATAATAGGGGTTTCTATTACGGCGTTCCGTGTAAAGCCACGGGGACAAAGACCAAACAAACACTTATACAACACACAGGGTTGATACCCAAAACAAAAAAGTGAGGAGTATCTTGAATAAATAACACACGCGCACAACGATTAACCCCCGGGACGAGACCTGTAATCATCTACGCAATCCACAAGGGCACGAAAGCCCAAAACACACAGCCCACTTACTCACTCACACGCAACAACGGACATTGTAACAATAATCGACCACCAAATGGAAACCAAAGGGCACACTTATACAAGTACTAATTACTGGGAATAGGGGCCAGGTGTGCGTAATGAAAGTTCCGGAGGGATCCGTGACACAGGGTCTGTAGTAACGCCTCTAGCACTGAGATGCAGTGTCTTAGACTGCTGCGCTACTCTAACATGCATTGACTCAGGTTTGTGAATACTTATGTAAATGACATATTTCTGTATTTTATTTTCAATAAATTTGCAAACATTTCTAAAAACATGTTTTCACTTTGTCATTATGGGGTATTGTGTGTAGTAGATGTGTGAGAAAATAAATATATTTAATCCATGTTGAATTCAGGCTGTAACACAACAAAATGTGGAATAAGTCAAGGAGTATGAATTACTTTGCATTAATTTAATGAAAAAATATTTAAAAAATCTTACCATATGTTTGACTGTTGGAGGGAGGAAGGCGAACCGCTCGCGTTCTACCAAAGATTTTCAACTTACTAACTCAGGATTGATCACTACTTCATGCTTGTATCTGTGGCGCTGCTTTCCTGTGCTAGTATACAAGTTCTGCGCTATCATTTGGGCTTTTTAATTAGCCATATAGACCGTAAGGCAAACATCTATACAGATATCCTATTTGTTCATTCAAAATCTTTTTCTCGAGCCGCCACTCGTTTAGGAGACCGCACTTACACAGACTCATAGAGATGTACAGTATAAAGGGCACATTTGCCACTAGACGTGAAAGCCCTCTATGGGCTTGCTAACACAGAAGTGATCAATGGCATAGTTCAGAAGAGCGCCCTCTATACATTTCTATGGACATCAGCTGTCATGAAATTTCTCCAAACAGCCTTTCTCCGCTCACTCGAGAACTAAATAAGGAAACAAGCCGAGATTGGATCATTGAAACACGCCCGGTAGAGATATGATTCTGAAAGTAACACGCGTTGCTTGACAAAGTAACTAATGAAATTACCCAATCTGAAAAAGCAGTGTGTTACTTTACTAAATTAATCATAAAAGTAATCTGATTACGTAACACATAACTTTTGTAACCCATTACCCCCAGCATTGGTCACAACTACAAACTTATCTTAATATTTCCGGTGTTGCATTGCACATGTTGCAAATAACCTGCCCTTTTTTTCATGAGGACATTAATTGAAGGTAAAATTGGAGGAAAAGGCAGATAATTATTAATATAATAATATCAGTACATTTAATTAGAGCATCATTGTCTGTTTGAATCCTTCTCCAAGAATCCTTCTTAAAGAATCCTTCTTAAAGATTAAAGTCTATGAGATTTCTAGTCAGCAACAGTACTCTCAAATATAAAGCTGTTCAGGTTGAAGCTTAGAAATGTGATACGTTCCCTGTATTAGTGTATTGTTTTGATACCTTTTAGAGTAAGAGCTGCGACTAAACTACTCAACAATGTTTCTCACGTAGCAACATTTTCATATTAAACCAATGAAACCACTTCCAAGTGTCCCCGGATATAACTGCATTAGCTCTTGCTCTTTAAACGTTCCATATTATGTAAATCACAGCGGAGGTTGTAAATAAAACAACTAGGGCAAAACAACAACCAGCAGTGCTCTTCCTCCTACCCCCTACCTGGACCCAGAGGTTGGCGCTGGCTGTTGCTGTTCATCCTCCTACACTGTTGAATGATTGTTTACTGAAGCAAGGGCAGGCGCGCTGACACGTACGGTTATCATGGAACTGATGAGTTTGGTTATGACATGGCTTGTCTTACCCACCCGGCCGTTCGGCGGAGGAGGGCAAGTGTGGCTTATTTGTGTGTTTGTGTGTGCGTGTGTGTGTCAGAAATAGACAGAGAGTGAGAGAAGGTTGGAGTGTAGTTTATGTTGGGGGGCGGGGGGTGATAGAGGCAGGAAGGAGAGTGCTTACTGGTCTTGACATTTCTATTTGAAAGAAGCCTGATCATTGCTGGTAAGGTGTGTCAGTGCAAATGGTTCCAGAATCACTGTACCTCGCTACGTTTCATGCGGTTCCTTAACCTGCCTCAGTGCACTTTAGTGACATTGGAGTGTCCCGGAGTGACACACAGGAATGGAATTTCATTCTCCCTAAACTGCCTCCCCCTGCAATATGCAGATTAATTGAGTTTTGTTTGTCAGTGTTTCTTGTGCGATTTGTGATAAGACTTGAATACACTGGATTATCGAAAAAGGGATTATCAAATACTTTGTAATTGCGTAGGTCTCCGGAGATGTGAAACTACAAAGATCAACACCATCAATTGGTTGCCTCTGATCATTTCTATGTGTATCTCATTAAAGGGCAGCTCTCCTATCAACAAGCAGGTGTCATAATTAGTCCTGCCGTGACTCTGGGAAGGAGACAGCCCCCTCGCACCTAGTTCGGGGATGGGGGGTGACACGGGATCGTTCCCACAAGTAGCAACGTTCTTGGATGCATCTCACCACCTAAACTGGTTTATTCAGGTGTCACCGACATGTCTTCGGGCATTGATGGCATAGCAGTCAGTCCTTTGTCCTCGTCTTGTCGTATCCCGTATATATATATATATATATATATATATATATATATATATATATATATATATATATATATATATATATATATATATCTTTCTTCGCATATCTTTTATATATTTTCTTTTCGAAAAACTCAACTTCAAAACACTCTCCTGCAACCCACCTCACCAATAAAAAAAAATTAAAAAAGTATTATTTACCTCAAATCTGAAATCCACAATAGAAGCTAGCCAGAAGCTAGCCAGAAGCTAACCAGAAGCTAGCCAGAAGCTAGCCAGAAGCTAACCAGAAGCTAACCAGAAGCTAGCCAGTGCTAACGTTAGTATTCAGCTAACCCCGGTTTGTGGTCATCAGCTAATCTTTAACTCGAAAAGCTATCAGCAGTTTTGTACAACGCGACTCAGATCAGAGCATACCGGACCTATTTTCTCTCCATATCCCCGGATTTCAACCGCAAGCTCTGGACATTTACACCTGGATCTCGCAGCTAGCTAGCTGCTATCCGAGTGACTATTGGCTTACGTCGGTCCCGGAGCAAACATCAATTATTTCGGAGCTAGCCAGCTGAAGAGTTCCATCAGCCACTCCTGGGCTACAATCACCTATCCGGACCCGTTTTACTTCCGATGCAGAGCCCCATCGGGCCTTCACGACTGGACTACCGACGTTATCTGCCCGAGGGAGTTATCCAACTTGGCCCGGCTAGCTGTCTGAATCGCCGATACCCCACCAACCTCACTACTCACTGGACCCTTATGACCACTTGACTAAGCATGCCTCTCCTTAATGTCAATATGCCATGTCCATTGCTGTTCTGGTTAGTGTTTATTGGCTTATTTCACTGTAGAGCCTCTATCCCTGCTCATTATACCTTATCCAACCTTTCAGTTCCACCACCCACACATAAGATGACATCACCTGGTTTCAATTATGTTTTTAGAGACAATATTTCTCTCATCATCACTCAATGCCTAGGTTTACCTCCACTGTATTCACATCTTACCATAACTTTGTCTGTACATTATACCTAGAAGCTATTTTATCGCCCCCATTTACTCTCTGTTCCGGGCGTTCTAGACGACCAATTAGCCGTACCCTTATCCTACACCTCCTCTGTTCCCCTGGTGATGTAGAGGTGAATCCAGGCCCTGCAGTGCCTAGCTCCACTCCTATTCCCCAGGCGCTCTCTTTTGATGACTTCTGTAACCGTAATAGCCTTGGTTTCATGCATGTTAACATTAGAAGCCTCCTACCTAAGTTTGTTTTATTCACTGCTTTAGCACACTCTGCCAACCCGGATGTTCTAGCCGTGTCTGAATCCTGGCTTAGGAAGACCACCAAAAATTCTGAAATCTCCATCCCTAACTACAACATTTTCAGACAAGATAGAACGGCCAAAGGGGGCGGTGTTGCAATCTACTGCAAAGATAGCCTGCAGAGTTCTGTCCTACTATCCAGGTCTGTACCCAAACAATTGGAACGTCTACTTTTAAAAATCCACCTCTCTAAAAACAAGTCTCTCACCATTGCCGCCTGCTATAGACCACCCTCTGTCCCCAGCTGTGCTCTGGACACCATATGTGAACTGATTGCCCCCCATCTATCTTCAGAGCTCGTGCTGCTAGGCAACCTAAACTGGAACATGCTTAACACCCCAGCCATCCTACAATCTAAGCTTGATGCCCTCAATCTCACACAAATTATCAATGAACCTACCAGGTACCACCCCAAAGCCGTAAACACGGGCACCCTCATAGATATCATCCTAACCAACTTGCACTCTAAATACACCTCTGCTGTTTTCAACCAAGATCTCAGCGATCACTGCCTCATTGCCTGCATCCATAATGGGTCAGCGGTCAAACGACCTCCACTCATCACTGTCAAACGCTCCCTGAAACACTTAAGCGAGCGGCCTTTCTAATCGACAAGGCCGGGGTATCCTGGAAGGATATTGATCTCATTCCATCAGTAGAGGATGCCTGGTTATTTTTTTTAAATGCCTTCCTCACCATCATAAGCATGCCCCATTAAAGAAATTTAGAACCAGGGACAGATATAGCCCTTGGTTCTCTCCAGACCTGACTGCCCTTAACCAACACAAAAACATCCTATGGCGTTCTGCATTAGCATCGAACAGCCCCCGTGATATGCAACTTTTCAGGGAAGCTAGAAACCAATATACACAGGCAGTTAGAAAAGCCAAGACTAGCTTTTTCAAGCAGAAATTTGCTTCCTGCAACACAAACTCAAAACAGTTCTGGGACACTGTAAAGTCCATGGAGAATAAGAACACCTCCTCCCAGCTGCCCATTGCACTGAGGATAGGAAACCCTGTCACCACCGATAAATCCACTATAATTGAGAATTTCAATAATAATTTTTCTACGGCTGGCCATGCTTTCCACCTGGCTACCCCTACCCCGGTCAACAGCACTGCACCCCCCACAGCAACTCGCCCAAGCCTTCCCCATTTCTTCTTCTCCCAAATCCAGTCAGCTGATGTTCTGAAAGAGCTGCAAAATCGGGACCCCTACAAATCAGCCGGGCTAGACAATCTGGACCCTTTCTTTCTAAAATGATCTGCCGAAATTGTTGCAACCCCTATTACTAGCCTGTTCAACCTCTCTTTTGTGTCGTCTGAGATTCCCAAAGATTGGAAAGCAGCTGCAGTCATCCCCCTCTTCAAAGGGGGGGACACTCTTGACCCAAACTGCTACAGACCTATATCTATCCTACCCTGCCTTTCTAAGGTCTTCGAAAGCCAAGTCAACAAACAGATTACCGACCGGTGCTGCCTGCACCTGCCCGCCCGTCCAACATCACTACTCTGGACGGTTCTGACTTAGAATATGTGAACAACGACAAATACCTAGGTGTCTGGTTAGACTGTAAACTCCCCTTCCAGACTAACATCAAATATCTCCAATCCAAAGTTAAATCTATAATTGGCTTCCTATTTTGCAACAAAGCATCCTTCACTCATGCTGCCAAACATACCCTTGTAAAACTGACCAACCTACCAATCCTCGACTTCGGCGATGTAATTTACAAAATAGCCTCCAATACCCTACTCAATAAATTGGATGCAGTCTATCACAGTGACATCCGTTTTGTCACCAACGCCCCATATACTACCCACCACTGCGACCTGTACGCTCTCGTTGGCTGGCCCTCGCTTCATACTCGTCGCCAAACCCACTGGCTCCAGGTCATCTACAAGACCCTGCTAGGTAAAGTCCCCCCTTATCTCAGCTCGCTGGTCACCATAGCAGCTCCCACCTGTAGCACGCGCTCCAGCAGATATATCTCTCTGGTCACCCCCAAAACCAATTCTTCCTTTGGCCGCCTTTCCTTCCAGTTCTCTGCTGCCAATGACTGGAACGAACTACAAAAATCTCTGAAACTGGAAACTCTTATCTCCCTCACTAGCTTTCAGAGCAGCTCACAGTTTACTGCACCTGTACATAGCCTATCTATAATTTAGCACAAACAACTACGTCTCCCCATACTGTATTTATTTATTTATTTTGCTCCTTTGCACCCCATTGTTATTATTATTATTTATTTATTTTTATATTTTTTTTATTCATCCCCTTTTCTCCCCAATTTTCGTGGTATCCAATCGCTAGTAATTACTATCTTGTCTCATCGCTACAACTCCCGTACGGGCTCGGGAGAGACGAAGGTCGAAAGCTATGCGTCCTCCGAAGCACAACCCAACCAAGCCCCACTGCTTCTTTAACACAGTGCGCCTCCAACCCGGAAGCCAGCCGCACCAATGTGTCGGAGGAAACACCGTGCACCTGGCTCCCCTTGGTTAGCGCGCACTGCGCCCAGCCCGCCACAGGAGTCGCTGGAGCGCGATGAGACAAGGAAATCCCTACCGGCCAAACCCTCCCTAACCCGGACGACGCTGGCCCAATTGTGCGTCGCCCCACGGACCTCCCGGTCGCGGCCGGCTGCGACAGAGCCTGGGGGCGAACCCAGAGACTCTGGTGGCGCAGTTAGCACTGCGATGCAGTGCCCTAGACCACTGCGCCACCCGGGAGGTCCTTGCACCCCATTATTTCTATCTCTACTTTGCACATTCTTCCACTGCAAATCTACCATTCCAGTGTTTTACTTGCTATATTGTACTTACTTTGCCACCATGTTTTTTTTTTTTTTGCCTTTACCTCCCTTATCTCACCTCATTTGCTTACATTGTATATAGACTTATTTTTCTACCTTATTATTGACTGTATATTTGTTTTACTCCATGTGTAACTCTGTGTTGTTGTATGGTTCGAACTGCTTTGCTTTATCTTGGCCAGGTCGCAATTGTAAATGAGAACTTGTTCTCAACTTGCCTACCTGGTTAAATAAAGGTTAAATAAAATAAATAAATAAATTGGCCCAATGGAGCAATCCCTGTGCCAGGTGTTGTCCTGCAAGTTGGTCACAACAGGCGCTTCCTCTCAAGGGTGGGGCACGCTGTGCGAGGGTTACTCAATTCAAGTCTGTTTTGCTAATCCAGGTTGCGGCAGGGCGCTCCCTAATCAGCATCTCTCCCACTGGATTATGGAGGCAATCTCCCTGGCACATAGCAGCAAGGGTTATCGAGCGGTGTACGCGCCCACTCCACCAAGGGTTTGGCGGTGTCTTGGGCGTTTAAATGGTTGACCAGATGTGTTGGTCATTACTGAGACGTGGTTAAGGAAGTGGTGAATACTTGGTGGTGAATACTGATGTTAACCTTTCTGGTTATAACTTTTTTTCGTCAAGAAAGATCTTTCAAAGATAGGGGAGTTGCAATCTTTACCAAGGATCACCTTCAGGGCTTCGTTGTCTCCAACAAGTCTGTCCCCAAACAATTTGATTTGCTGGTTTTAAGCATTAACTTCTTGAGAATACAGGGGGTGCTGTTTCGCATTAGCATAATTGCCTCTACAGATTAAACTGCCTCTTATTCAATTATTGCTGTTACTATATGCATATAACCATATGCCATTGGATAGAAAACAAGCTATGGTTTCTAAAACCGTTCCAATTTTGTCTCTGAGTCAAACACAGGTCATTTCACAGCACACTCCCTGAGCCAGAAGAAGATTGCAAGATGTGTATGCTCGCTTCAAAGCTCTGCCTATATATGGTCACGCGACCTATGACCCGAAACACACTTCCTTCTTCTTCCTCTGGGTGTCTGGAAGACGTCAGAGGAGAAATTTTTTGTTTATCTTGTACTGACGTGAAATAAGACCTATTTCTTTAGCGTGACCGACAACTTCCGGTTTCTGAGATGCGCGTTTTCAGAGGTGCCATTGTCTTTTGTTATGCTGACGTTACGGATGAAAACTATCTCCGTGTCGAAGTTTGTTTGATACATGTGACCATATCACCGTAATGTATGTTTTTTCAATATAGTTTAATCAGATTATTAGAATTTTTTCGGGAGTTTTGCCGTGTTCCGTTCTTTGAGTTTTTTAACTTTGGACATGGACCGTGCCAGTCGACCAGTACCCAGGCTAAATGAAGAGGGGAGGTTGCCATTGTGAATGGATTGAACGACTCATCAGGACTAAGGACACCTTGATCAACATTCTGATGAAAGACCAGCAATAGTAAGACCCAATTTACGATGTTATTTCATATATCTGTCGTGCATGTGAACTGGTCGGGCGCGTCCAGCCGGTTCTGGCTGGCCTGGTTATGCTAATTTAGCGATACATTTTGTTTTCGCTATAAAACATTTAAAAAATCTGAAATATTGTTTGGATTCACCAGATGTTGGGCTTTCAATGTCTGTACGCTGTGTATTTTTTCTGAAATGTTTTAAGACAAGTAATTAGTTATATAACGTTGGTCTCTGTAATTGTTCTAGCTGCATCAGCACTATATCAGATTGCAGCTGCAATGTAGAACTGTGATTTATACCTGAAAAATGCACATTTAAAAAAAAAAAACTATGCTATACCATAAATATGTTATCAGACTGTCATCTTATGAATTTGTTTGTTAGTTAGTGGCTATCAATATCTTAGTTTAGCCGAATTGGTGATAGCACCTGATGGAGTAAGAAACTGTTGGAGTAAGAAAATGGTGTCATTTTGCTAACGTGTTTAGCTAATAGATTTACATATTGTGTCTTCCCTGTAAAACATTTAAAAAATCTGAAATGGTGGTTTTATTCACAAGATCTGTGTCTTTCATTGGGTGTCTTGGACTTGTGATTTAATGATATTTAGATGCTACTATTTAATTGTGACGCTATGCTAGCGATGCTAATCAGTGTGGGGGGTGTGGGGGGTGCTCCCGGATCCGGGTTAGGTACTCTGTAGAGGTTAAACTTGCAAATAGCTCTGTGTCGACTGTTGCTGGGTGCTATCGTCCTCCATCAGCACCGGCCTGAACACTACATGCCCTAAGATTTCTCCTGGCCTCTCACACAAAGTCTGAATTTGTCCTGCTAGGTGACCTAAACTGGGACATTCTTAAACCACCTGACCAAGTCCTAAAGCAATGTGACTCCCTAAATATTTCTCAGATTATCACCAATCCCAAAAGGTATGACTCCAAACACCCAGAAAAGACTACTCTCCTCTATGTTATCCTCACAAATAATCCTGATCGGTATCAGTCTGGTGTTTTCTGTAATGACCTTAGTGATCACTGCTTTACAGCCTGTGTTCGTAACGGCTGCTCAGTGAAACGTCCTGTCCTGATTTGTCATAGACGCTTGCTAAAAAACTTTAACAAACAAGCCCCCATGAGAATGAGAATTAAAAACAAGTTCAGCCCCTGGTTCGACCGTGATCTTGCAGAGTTACTCCACCTCAAGAATTGCATTTGGCGAAAAGCTTGGCACACACATTCTCAGGCTGACACATTCAGGCAAATGAGAAATACGTGCACTCAGGCTATCCAGAAGGCCAAAGTTAATTACTTTAAGGAGCAGTACTCTCTCAGTCTAACCCCAATAAGTTCTGGGCAACGGTTAAAGACCTGGAGAATAAACCCTTCTCCTCACAGCTGCCCATGCCGTGTCTCTGAGGGGTCTTTGGCTTGGTTTGCTAACTACCTCTCTCAAAGAGTGCCTGTCACCAAGGAAGTACCCCAAGGCTCGATCCTAGGCCCCACGCTCTACTCAATTTACATCAACAACATAGCTAAGGCAGTAGGAAGCTCTCTCATCCATTTATTTGCAGATGATACAGTCTTATACTCAGCTGGCCCCTCCCCAGTGTTAAATGCTTGACAACAACGTTTTCTTAGTAGTCTCCGACAAACTTTCTCTGCCCTTAACATTGTTCTGAACAACTCCAAAACAAAGGTCATGTGGTTTGGTAATAAGAATGCCCCTCTCCACACAGGTGTGATTACTACCTCTGAGAGTTCATAGCTTGAGGTAGTCACCTCATACAAGCACTTGGGAGCTTGGCTTTACGGTATACTGACCTTCTCTCAGCACATATCAAAGCTACAGGCTAAAGTTAAATCTAGACTTGGTTTCCTCTATCGTAATCACTCCTCTTTCACCCCAGCTACCAAAATAACTCTGATTCAAATGACCATCCTACCCATGCTAGATTACGGAGACGTAATTTACAGATCAGCAGGTAAGAGTGCTCTAGAGTGGCGAGATGTACTTTACCACTCGCCCATCAGATTTGCCTCCAACGTTCCATGTACGACACATCACTGCACTCCATAGTCCTCTGTAAACTGGTCATCTCTGAATACCCAACGCAAGACCCACTGGTTGATGCTTATTTATAAAACCCTCTTAGGCCAAATTCCCCCAAATCTGAGATATATACTGCAGCCCTCATCGTCCATTCTGCCAGTCACATTATGTTAAAGTTCCCCAAAGCTCACACATCCCTGGGTCGCTCGTCTTTTCAGTTCGCTGCAGCTAGCGAGTGGAAGAAGCTGCAACAAACACACAAACTGGACAGTTTTAGCTCAATCTCTTAATTCAAAGACTCAATCATGGACACTCTTACTGACAGTTGTGGCTGCTTTGCGTGATGTATTGTTGTGTCTACATTCTTGCCCTTTGTGCTGTTGTCTGTGCCCAATAATGTTTGTACCATGTTTTGGTGTGTTGTTACCGTGTTGTTGTCATGTTGTGTTGCTACCATGCTGTGTTGTCATGTGTTGCTGCCATGCTAAGTTGTTGTCTTAGGTCTCTCTTTATGTAGTGTTGTCTCTTGTTGTGATGTGTGTTTTGTCCTATATATACAGTTAAAGTCAGAAGTTTAGATACACCTTAGCCAAAAACATTTAAACTCAGTTTTTCACAATTCCTGACATTTAATCCTAGTAAAAATCCCCTGTCTAAGGTCAGTTAGGATCACCACTTTATTTTAAGAATGTGAAATGTCAGAATAATAGTAGACAGAATTATGTTTTTCAACTTTTCTTTCTTTCATCACATTCCCAGTGGGTCAGAAGTTTTTGTACACTCAATTAGTATTTGGTAGCATTGCCTTTAAATTGTTTAACTTGGGTCAAACGTTTCGGGTAACCTTCCACAAGCTTCCCAAAATAAGGGGTGAATGTTGGCCCATTCCTCCTGACAGCGCTGGTGTAACTGAGTCAGGTGTGTAGGCCTCCTTGCTCGGACACGCTTTTTCAGTTCTGCCCACACATTTTCTATAGGATTGAGGTCAAGGATTTGTGATGGCCACTCCAATACCTTGACTTTGTTGTCCTTTAGCCATTTTGCCACAACTTTGGAAGTATTCTTGGGGTCATTGTCCATTTGGAAGACCCATTTACAACCAAGCTTTAACTTCCTGACTGATGTCTTTAGATGTTGCTTTAATATATGCACATCATTTTCCATCCTAACATCTGTTTTGTGAATTGCACCAGTCCCTCCTGCAGCAAAGCACCCCCACAACATGATGCTGCCACCACTGTGCTTCACGGTTGGGATGGTGTTCTTCAGCTTGCAAACATACCCCTTTTTTCTCCAAACGAAACAATGGTTATTATGGCCAAACAGTTCTATTTTTGTTTCATCAGACCAGAGGACATTTCTCCAAAAAGTACGATCGTTGTCCCCATGTGCAGTTGCAGACCGTAATCTCGCTTTTTAATGGCGGTTTTGGAGCAGTAGCTTCTTCCTTGCTGAGCGGCCTTTCAGGTTATGTTGATATAGGACTCGTTTTACTGTGGATATAAATACTTTTGTACCTGTTTACTTCAGCATCTTCACAAGGTCCTTTGCTGTTGTTCTGGGATTGATTTGCACTTTTCGCACCAAAGCACATTCATCTCTAGGAGACAGAACGCATCTCCTTCCAGAGTGGAGTGACGGCTGCGTGGTCCCATGGTGTTTACACTTGCCTACTATTGTTTGTACAGATGAACGTGGTACCTTCAGGCATTTGGACATTGCTCTCAAGGATGAACCAGACTTGCGGAGGTCTACAATAATTTTTCTGAGGTCTTAGCTGAATTCTTTGGATTGTCCCATGATTTCAAGCAAAGAAGCACTGAGTTTGAAGGTAAGCCTTGAAATACATCCAAAGGTACACCTCCAATTGACTCAAATGATGACTACTAGACCATCAGAAGCTTCTAAAGCCATGACATCATTTTCTGGAATTTTCCAAGCTGTTTAAAGGCACGGTCAATTTAGTGTATGTAAACTTCTGACCCACTGGAATTGTGACACAGTGAGTTACAAGTGAAATAATCTGTCTGTAAACAATTGTTGGAAAAATGACTTGAGTCATGCACAAAGTAGATGTCCTAACCGACTTGCCAAAACTATAGTTTGTTCACAAGAAATGTGTGGAGTGGTTGTAAAACGAGTTTTAATGACTCCAACCTAAGTGTATGTAAACATCTGACTTCAACTGTAGATACAAAAGTATGTGGACACCCCTATAAATTAGTGCATTCGGCTATTTCAGCCACACCTGTTGCTGACTGGTGTATAAAATTGAACACACAACCATGCAATCTCAATAGACAAACATTGTTAGTAGAATGGCCTTACTGAAGAGCTCAGTAACTTTCAAAGTGGCAGCATCAATAGGATGCCACCTTTCCATCAAGTCAGTTCATCACATTTATGCCCTGCTAGAGCTGCCCTGGTCAACAGTAAGTGCTGTAATTGTGAAGTGGAAATGTCTAGGAGCAACAACGGCTCAGCCGCGTAGTGGTAGGTCACACAAGCTTACAAAACGGGACCCCTGAGTGCTGAAGCACGCAGCGTATAAAAATCCTCTGTACTCGGTTGTAACCCTCACTACCGAGTTCCAAACTGCCCCTGGAAACAACATCAGCACAAGAACTGTTAGTCTGGGTTTCCATGGCCGAGCAGCCGCAAACAAGCCTAAGATCACCATGCGCAATGCCAAGCGGCCCCTTAGTTCCAGTGAAGGGAAATCTTAACGCTACAGCATACAATGACATTCTAGTTGATTCTGTGCTTCCAAATTTGTGACAACAGTTTGGGGAAAGCCCTTTCCTGTTTCAGCATGACAATGCCCCGTGCACAAAGCGAGGTCCGTACAGAAATGGTTTGTCGAGATGAATTGGAATGTGGACTGCAAGCCAGGCCTAATTGCCCAACATCAGTGCCCAACCTCACTAATGCTCTTGTGGCTGAATGGAAGCAAGTCCCCGCAGCAATGTTCCAACATCTAGCGGAAAGCCTTCCCAGAAGAGTGGAAGCTGTATAGCAGCAAAGCACCAACTCCGTATTAATGCCCATGATGCTCGACGAGCAGGTGTCCACATACTTTTGGTCTTGTACTGTATGACTTTAACTAATGTTCCCTGAAATAAGGAAGTGAGGTAAAACACCTGTTTGGCCCCGCGCCGCCCGTTCCTGGGCTTGGTGAAGAGCGGTTTAAAATTGAAGAATGAATCCGAGCCTCACACTTGGATTCACGCTCTGTCAGTTCTGCGGTCACGGCAGCCTCAGTGTTAGTCAGAGCTGCGAGGGCAGTGACAGGAGAGATGGCGAGAGATGGTATAGTGCTGTGCGGAGACATCAATGTTGATAAGGTCACAGCTGTCAGCAGCAGATTAGGCCCTAATCTTACCTGATTTAACCTTTCCACCGAGCATAAACTCCATTAGCCGAGCAGGAAAGCCTTCGCCTGTGAGCAAACTGTCACCGCCACAATGTTACCACCACCGCCATTGATGGAAATGGGATTGCTTGTTGACACACAGGGGGACCGCGACGATGCAGGAGGGTGGTTGCGGGTATGGCTCTGGCAGGCAGAAGTAATGCAGTCACACCAGATTGTCCATAAGCCGAATGTGATTCACGTGTCACAACGGTTATGGGTGATTTCCATAGCTTAAATTGACCTGATTTCAACACTGTATGTGTGCACCTGTAACTAGAGTAGCACTGAGTGGTCTCGGACTACTCAGTCTCAGAGGGGAGGCTGGTGATTATGTATGTTTCTTTTTTCATCCCATGGGAAATGTTCCTAAAGGTCATCTTCACCTGCGTGATACGAAGGCCATAGGAAGGGGAATAGGAGCATTCTCAGGGGTCTCAGGGGTCTCAAGGGCCTCCTAGACAATGGTTTCCTGTTTATTTCCTCCATTGCTTTTGTAATCCTTCTGCTTGTTTCAGGGTGTTGTGTTGACCAGGGCAAGAGGGTCTTACATTTTCAGTCCTGATATCACATTGTATTACATATAAACTATGCCATCTGTATAGCATCTGTATACACCAAACTAAAACTAATACAACACAATTGCATTCTAATTTCCATATCTGTTTCTGGGATTTATATCCCGTTACATTTGTATTTTATTTGTAGATTTCAACAGCACAAGAACAATGTGGAAACAGCAGAAAAGTAATATGTATGAAGTAAGCATCTATCAACCAAAGTAATTATGTGGAAACTACAGTCTGACTTACTTTGCAATAACCTTTCTTATTACTGGTAACTAACAGTCATTACTGGAAATGGTTATTACTTTGTTATTATTTCATTATTCTGAGCTATAATGTAAAGTGCTACCGACACTAGGCTGGTGCCCCAGCCTAATTAGGGTTGTGCTCTGTGTGTGTGTGTGTGAATGTGTGTATCACCAGTGTTGAAAAGGGAAGATTGTCCTGCTACTTTTGTTGGTGGCTAAGCCTGTGTCATTAGTGTCACATCAGCAATGTACAGGTACAGTTGAAATCGGAAGTTTACATCCACTTAGATTTGAGTAATTTAAACTTGTTTTTCAACCACTCGACTAATTTCTTGTTAACAAACTATAGTATTTGGCAATCTACTTTGTGCATGACACAATGAATTTTTCCAACATTGTTTTCAGACAGATTATTTCACTTATAATTCACTGTATCACAATTCTAGTGGGTCAGAAGTTTACATACAC
This sequence comes from Salvelinus fontinalis, assembly GCF_029448725.1. Lineage (NCBI taxonomy): Eukaryota > Metazoa > Chordata > Actinopteri > Salmoniformes > Salmonidae > Salvelinus > Salvelinus fontinalis. The sequence goes on from NC_074666.1 coordinate 49,857,846, forward strand.
TAAGTTGACTGTGCTTGGAAAATTCCAGAAAATGATGTCATGGCTTTAGAAGCTTCTGAGAGGCTAATTGACATCATTTGTGTCAATTGGAGGTGTACCTGTGGATGTATTTCAAGGCTTACCTTCAAACTCAGTGCCTCTTAGCTTGACATCATGAGAAAATCAAAAGAAATCAGCCAAGACCTCAGAAGAACTATTGTAGACCTCCACATGTCTGGTTCATCATTGGGAGCAATTTCCAAACGCCTGAAGGTACCACATTCATCTGTACAAACAATAGTACGAAAGTTTAAAAACTATGGGACCACGCAGCCGTCACACCGCTCAGGAAGGAGACACGTTCTGTCTCCTAGAGATGAACGTGCTTTGGTGCGAAAAGTGCAAATCAATCCCAGAACAACAGCAAAGGACTTTGTGAAGATGCTGGAGGAAACAGGTACAAAAGTATCTGTATCCAGAGTAAAACGAGTCCTAAATTGACTTAACCTGAAACCGCTCAGCAAGGAAGAAGCCACTGCTCCAAAACCGCCATAGAAAAGCCAGACTACGGTTTCCAACTGCACATGAGGACAACGATCATACTTTTTGGAGAAATGTCCTCTGGTCTGATGAAACAAAAATAGAACTGTTTGGCCATAATTACCATTGTTATGTTTGGAGGAAAAAGGGGGAGGCTTGCAAGCCGAAGAACACCATCCCAACCGTGAAGCACGGGGGTGGCAGCATCATGTTGTGGGGGTGCTTTGCTGCAGGAGGGACTGGTGCACTTCACAAAACAGATGTCATCATGAGGATGGAAAAGTATGTGCATATATTAAAGCAACATCTCAAGACATCAATCAAGAAGTTAAAGCTTGGTCGCAAATGGGTCTTCCAAATGGACAATGACCCCAAGCATACTTCCAAAGTTATGTCAAAATGGCTTAAGGACAACAAAGTCAATGTATTGGAATGTTCATCACAAAGCCCTGACCTCAATCCTATAGAAAATGTGTGGTCAGAACTGAAAAAGTGTGTGCGAGCAAGGAGGCGTACAAGCCTGACTCAGTTACACCAGCTCTGTCTGGAGGAATGGGCCAAAATTCACCCAACTTTTTGTGGGAAGCTTGTGGAAGGCTACCCGAAATGTTTGACCCAAATTCAGCAAATTAACCTGTCTGGCAACGGGGTTCCGCTAGCGGAACTCCTCCCACATTCCACTGAAAAGGCAGAGCGCGAAATTCAAAAGATATTTTTTTGAAATATTTAACTTTCACACATTAACAAGTCCAATACAGCAAATGAAAGATACATATCTTGTGAATCCAGTCAACATGTCCGATTTTTAAAACGTTTTACAGCGAAAACACCACATATATTTATGTTAGCTCACCACCAAATACAAAAAAGGACAGACATTTTTCACAGCACAGGTAGCATGCACAAAGCCAACCTAACTAACCAAGAACCAACCAAACTAACCAAGAAACAACTTCATCAGATGACAGTCTTATAACATGTTATACAATAAATCTATGTTTTGTTCGAAAAATCTGCATATTTGAGGTGTAAATCAGTTTTACATTGCAGCTACCATCACAGCTACCGTCAGAAATAGCACTGAAGCAGCCAGAGTAATTACAGACACCAACGTCAAATACCTAAATACTCATCATAAAACATTTCTGAAAAATCGATGATGTACATCAAATTAAAGACAAACATCTTGTGAATCCAGCCAATATTTCCGATTTGTTAAGTGTTTTACAGCGAAAACACAATATAGCATTATATTAGCTTACTACAATAGCCTACCACCGTCACGCCCTGGCCTTAGTATTCTTTGTTTTATTTATTATTTTAGTTAGGTCAGGGTGTGACATGGGGAATGTTTGTGTTTTGTCGGTTTTGGGTGATTATATGGTAAAGGGGGTGTTGGGTGTAGTGTATGGGTTTGTGTTGAGTGCATGTGTCTAGCTGTGTCTATGTTGGTTTAGTTTTCTAGGAGAGTCTATGGTTGCCTGAATGAGTTCCCAATTAGAGACAGCTGATTTCTGTTGTTTCTGATTGGGAGCCATATTTAGGGTAGCCATAGGCTTTCATTTGATGTGGGTAATTGTCTATGTTATACGTTTGTAGCCTGTATGTGCACTTCGTTCTTAGCTTCACGATCATTTTCTTGTTTTGTTAGTGTGTAAGTGTTTTTGTTTCGTTTTTGCCTTCGTATTCATTAAAAAGAATATGGCTTATTTTCCTACTGCTGCATTTTGGTCCGTCGATCCTACCCACACGATCGTGAGAGAATTACCCACCAATATAGGACCAAGCGGCATGTAAAGCGGCAACAGGACCCACCTACACAGGATTCTTGGACATGGGAGGAGATACTGGATGGTAAGGGGCCGTGGGCACAACCGGGAGAATATCGCCTTCCTCGTGAAGAGCTGGAGGCAGCTAAAGCCGAGAGGAGGCGATATGAGGAGGCAGCACGGAGACAAGGCTGGAAGCCCGTGAGTACAACCCAAAAATTTCTTGGGGGAGGCCTTAAAGGGAGTGTGGCGAAGTCAGGTAGGAAACCTGCGCCTACTCCCTGTACTTACCGTGGAGAGCGAGAGTACGGGCAGACACCGTGTTACGCAGTAGAGCGCACGGTGTCTCCTGTACGCGTGCATAGCCCAGTTCGGTACATTTCAGCTCCACGGATCGGCCGGGCTAGACTGAGCGTTGAGCCGTATGTCATGAAGCCGGCCCAACGCATCTGGTCACCAGTGCGTCTCCTCGGGCCGGCGTACATGGCACCAGCCTTACGCATGGTGTCCCCGGTTCGCCTACATAGGCCGGTGCGGGTTATTGCACCTCCCCGCACTGGTCAGGCGACGGGGAGCATACAACCAGGTAAGGTTGGGCAGGCTCGGCGCTCAAGGGAGCCAGTACGCATGCACGGTCTGGTATTTCCGGCGCCACCTCCCCGCTCCTACCCAGTACCACCAGTGCCTCCTCCACGCACTAGCCCTATGGTGCGTGTCTCCAGCCCTTTACCACCAGTGCATAAACCACGCACCAAGCCTCCTGTGTGTCCCCAGAGTCCTGTGCGTCCTGTTGCTGCTCCCCGCACTAGCCCTGAGATGCGTGTCCCCAGTCCGGTACCACCAGTTCCGGCACCACGCACTAGGCCTAATGTGCGCTCCCAGGGTCCAGTATGCCCTGTTCCTGCTCCCCGCACTAGCCCTGAGATGCGTGTCCCCAGCCCGGTACCACCAGTTCCGGCACCACGCACCAGGCCTACAGTGCGCCTCAGCCGGCAAGAGTCTGTCGTCTGCACAGCGATGCCTGAACTGCCCGTCTGCCAAGCGCCATCTGAGCCATCCGTCTACCCAGCGCCATCTGAGCCATCCGTCTACCCAGCGCCATCTGAGCCATCCGTCTACCCAGCGCCATCTGAGCCATCCGTCTGCCCCGAGCCATTAGAGCCGCCCGTCTGTCCCGAGCCGTCAGAGCCAGTCGTCAGTCAGGAGCCGCTAGAGCCATTCGTCAGACAGGATCTGCCAGAGCCGCCAACCAGACAGGATCTGCCAGAGCCGCCAACCAGACAGGATCTGCCAGAGCCGCCAACCAGACAGGATCTGCCAGATCCGTCAGCTAGCCATGAGCAGCCAGATCCGTCAGCTAGCCATGAGCAGCCAGATCCGTCAGCCAGCCATGAGCAGCCAGATCCGTCAGCCAGCCATGAGCAGCCAGATCCGTCAGCCAGCCATGAGCAGCCAGATCTGTCAGCCAGCCATGGGCCGTCCCTCAGTCCGGAGCTGCAGTCCCTCAGTCCGGAGCTGCCGTTCCTCAGTCCGGAGCTGCCCCTTATCCTGGTGCTGCCCCTTATCCTGGTGCTCTCCCTTATCCTGGTGCTGCCCCTTACCCTGGTACTGCCCCTTAGTCCGGAGCTGCCCCTTAGTCCGGAGCTGCCTCTTAGTCCGGAGCTGCCCCTTAGTCCGGAACTGCCCCTTAATTCAGTGGGGTTAATGTGGAGGGGGGTCATTTGGAGGAAGCTAAGGAGGCGGTTAGTGACTGTGGTGGGGTGGGGACCACAACCAGTGCCGGAGCCGCCACCGTGGAAGGAAGCCCACCCAGACCCTCCCCTAGACTCTGTGCTGGTGCGCCCGGAGTTCGCACCTTAAGGGGGGGGTTATGTCACGCCCTGGCCTTAGTATTCTTTGTTTTATTTATTATTTTAGTTAGGTCAGGGTGTGACATGGGGAATGTTTGTGTTTTATAGGTTTTGGGTGGTTATATGGTAAAGGGGGTGTTGGGTGTAGTGTATGGGTTTGTGTTGAGTGCATGTGTCTAGCTGTGTCTATGTTGGTTTAGTTGTCTAGGAGAGTCTATGGTTGCCTGAATGAGTTCCCAATTAGAGACAGCTGATTTCTGTTGTTTCTGATTGGGAGCCATATTTAGGGTAGCCATAGGCTTTCATTTGATGTGGGTAATTGTCTATGTTATACGTTTGTAGCCTGTATGTGCACTTCGTTCTTAGCTTCACGATCGTTTTCTTGTTTTGTTAGTGTGTAAGTGTTTTTGTTTCGTTTTTGCCTTCGTATTCATTAAAAAGAATATGGCTTATTTTCCTACTGCTGCGTTTTGGTCCGTCAATCCTCCACACGATCGTGACAACCACACTACCGCATTCATTCATCAAGGCACGTTAGCGATAGCAATAGGCACGTTAGCGATAGGAATAAACCAACAAAATATATATAATTTTTCACTAACCTTCATAAACCTTCATCAGATGACAGTCCTATAACATCAGGATATACATACACTTATGTTTTGTTCGAAAATGTGCATATTTAGAGCTGAAATCAGTGGTTATACATTGTGCTAACGTAGCATATTTTTTCCCAGAATGTGCGGATATTTTTATGACACTCAACTATTCTGACCAAATAACTATTCATAAACGTTACTAGAAAATACATGTTGTATAGGAAATGATAGATACACTAGTTCTTAATGCAATTGCCGTGTTAGAATTCTAAAAATAACTTCATTACGACATCCAGCTTAGTTATAAGCGAGAGAGTACCCAAAATCTGGGTGCAAACGACTATTTCACATGTTCGACAGATATATGAAATAGCATCATAAAATGGGTCCTACTTTTGACGATCTTCCATCAGAATGTTGTACAAGGGGTCCTTTGTCCAGAACAATCGTTGTTTGGATTTAGAATGTCCTCTTCTCCAGTCAATTAGCACGGAAAGCTAGCAAAGTAGCGCGAAGCTCTCCTTCCTGAACAAAGGCACACAACGCAACATGCCTAACGTCCCGAATAAATTTCAATAATCCAATAAAACTATATTGAAAAAACATACTTTACGATGATATTGTCACATGTATCAAATAAAATGAAAGCCGGAGATATTAGTCGTCTATAACGACAGCTTTTCAGAAGGCAAAACCAGGTCCCTTCACGCGCTCTCCAGAAAACAGGAAACTGGTGACACGTCATACAGAGAGCTTTTCTTCGACCCCAGATCAAGTTATACACTCCATTTCTTCTCTCACTGCCTGTCGACATCTAGTGGAAGACGTATGAAGTGCATGTATACTAATAAATATCAAGGACATTTATAGGCAGGGCCTAGAACAGAGCATCGATTTCAGATTTTCCACTTCCTGTCAGGAAGTTTGCTGCAAAATGAGTTCTGTTTTACTCACAGATATAATTCAAACGGTTTTAGAAACTAAAGAGTGTTTTCTATCCAATAGTAATAATAATATGCATATTGTATGAGCAAGAATTGAGTACGAGGCCATTTAAATTGGGCACGATTTTCCCCCAAAGTGAAAACAGCGCCCTCTGTCCTCAACAGGTTTTAAAAGCAATGCTACCAAATACTAATTGAGTGTATGCAAACTTTTGACCCACTGGGAATGTGATGAAAGAAATAAAAGCCGACATACATAATTCTCTCTACTATTATTCTGACATTTTACATTCTTAAAATAAAGGGGTGATCCTATCTGACCTAAGACAGGGAATTTTTACTAGGATTAAATGTCAGAAATTGTGAAAAACTGAGTCTAAATATATTTGTCTAAGGTGTATGTAAACTTCCGACTTGAACTGTATGTGTTAACACCTGCTATGTATGTGTGAGACAGGTGATAGACTCTTGGCCCCACAAAGTGGTGTAGGGTGAAGTTGCCCATAGATGCTGATGGGGGAGAGAGAGAGAGAGTGAGAGATGGTTACCAAGTCATTTGCAACTTAATTAAGGTGATAATTATTGTGTGGTTATTTTTATTCATTTTACTATGCAAGTCAGTTAACAACATCTGCCTTGTTCAGGGGCAGAACAACACATTTTTACCTTGTCAGCTCAGGGATTAGATCTTGCAACCTTTCGGTTACTAGTCCAATGCTCTAACCACTAGGTTACCTGCCACCCAAAATTATTGTGTGGTTATGTTGGAAACGGAGTATGTACACTGCTCAAAAAAATAAAGGGAACACTTAAACAACACAGTGTAACTCCAAGTCAATCACACTTCTGTGAAATCAAACTGTCCACTTAGGAAGCAACACTGATTGACAATAAATTTCACATGCTGTTGTGCAAATGGAATAGACAAAAGGTGGAAATTATAGGCAATTAGCAAGACACCCCCAAAAAAGGAGTGATTCTGCAGGTGGTGACCACAGACCACTTCTCAGTTCCTATGCTTCCTGGCTGATGTTTTGGTCACTTTTGAATGCTGGCGGTGCTCTCACTCTAGTGGTAGCATGAGATGGAGTCTACAACCCACACAAGTGGCTCAGGTAGTGCAGCTCATCCAGGATGGCACATCAATGCGAGCTGTGGCAAAAAGGTTTGCTGTGTCTGTCAGCGTAGTGTCCAGAGCATGGAGGCGCTACCAGGAGACAGGCCAGTACATCAGGAGACGTGGAGGAGGCCGTAAGAGGGCAACAACCCAACAGCAGGACCGCTACCTCCGCCTTTGTGCAAGGAGGTGCACTGCCAGAGCCCTGCAAAATGACCTCCAGCAGGCCACAAATAAGTGTTCCCTTTATTTTTTTGAGCAGTGTATGTTGTCTTGCCCATTCACCGTCTGAATGGCACACATACTCAATCCATGTCGCAATTGTCTCAAGGCTTAAAAATCAAGGCTTAAGTCTCCTCCCCTTCATCTACACTGATTGAAGTTGATTTAATAGGTGACATCAATGAGAGATCAAAGCTTTCACGTGGATTCGCCTGCTTAATCTTTGTCATGGCAGGTGTTCCTAATGTTTTGTTCACTCAGTGTGTGTGTCTGTATATTAGGTACACCAACCCTCCTATCAGCTAAAAACAAGAAAAAACAGCTCCAGTGGGTTACGTGATCACCAACACTGGACAATTGAGGAGTTGAAAACATTGCCTGGTCCGACGAATCCTGGTTCCTGTTGTGTCATGCTGATCAGAGTCAGGATTTGGCGTAGGCAGCGCTAGTCCATGGCCACATCCTGCCTGGTGTCAACGGTACAGGCTGGTGGCAATGGTGTAATGGTGTGGGGAATGTTTTCATGGTACACGTTAGGTCCCTTAATACCAATTGAGCAACATTTTAATGCCAAACCTTGTATAATCCATACCCTGACAAATTCAGGCTGTTCTGGAGGCAAGGGGTCTGACCCGATACTAGATGGGTGTACCTAATAAATTGGCAACTGAGTGTACATGCATACAGTATGTTGTATCTACCGTGTGTGTGTGTGTGTTCAGACCTACTGCACAAGCCAGTCCACAGAGAACCCTAACAATCTGAAAGCTGGAGTGTGGCCTTCGGCAGTGCCTTGGGCAAGATTACCATCAAGGAGGCATGCAGAGGAAAAGAGAGAGAGAATAAAGGAAAGCAGAGGGAGAAAAGAAGGCAAACAGAGGGAGGAGAGTGAAAGATAGGACAGAGGGAGGAGCCAGGGGAATAAAGCGAAGGAGGGAGGGATGGAGGAACAAGAGTGCTTTTTACCTGCAGCTCTCCGTCTCCCTCCACAGAGACTGCATCCCAAATGACACCCTATTTCATATAGGGCACTATTTTTGACCAGTGCTCTATGTGCACTATAAAGGGAATAGGGTGCCATTGTGGACTCAGAACAGCACCTGCATGAGTTGCCATGGGAGAGGTGCTGAGGTCAGACAAAAGAACTAGCCAAACCCCCTGCAGCAGCATTCACGCTGAGTGCTGAAAACCTGATAAATGAGCGCACGCTGAAGTAAGAGAGAAAGTATTTTGAGTAGAAAAATTTGTTTTTCTAGCAATGACTGTGATATGTGGTTTTCTTACTACCTTGGTTGAATGTAAGTCGTTCTGTATAAGAACGTCTACTAAATGACTAAAATGTAAAATGTAGAAAAGTGAGACCGAGTTTGGAGGGGGAAAATGTGTTGATGTACAGTATATGTGGTTCCATTAGCCTGTATGTGCAATGTGTGTCTGTTCATTTCCATGAGCACAAACATGTGAAGTTCATAGGAGCATGTCAAATTGGGTGTCAAATGAAAGCTAAGAGTCTATTATAATTAAAGCATACTGTTCATACCTTTTTTCAACCATTTTCCGTCCTAAACTTTAGGATGATTTCTTGTCAAACAGATGGAATAGGGGTATTAGAAAACATCGACCAGGATAAGTGTCACGGTCATGTATAGAGACGGACCAAGGCGCACCGGAGGTTGAGTTCCACATCTTTATTTCTAAGTGAAACTTAAGCAAAACAATAAATAAACAACGAAACGTGACTAAGTGGTGCACATGCACAAAACACAAAATAATATCCCACAAACACAGGTGGGAAAACAGCTATTAAATATGATCCCCCAATTAGAGACAAAGATTACTAGCTGCCTCTATTTGGGAATCATACAAATCACCAACATAGAAAATAAACTAGAACACCACATAGAACTAAATAAACTAGATCATCCCCAGATCACCCCCTAAGTCATAAAAGGGATTGGAAATACATCAAAACACAATAATGATGAGCTAAAGACCCCTGCCAACTAATATCAACATTTTATACTTAGTGTAGGATAATGTTTTCTGCCTTCTGTAAGTTTAAGAAACATTGGCTTGTGCTCGGAATTCCATTACGAAAAACCCATATATCTTTAAAATATTTTCTAATTTCTCTCCCTCTTGAGTGGGATAATTACAGTTCACAGAAGTAACAAGTCATTGTAGTCCAATCAATTAGTTATAGTGTTTTTACTAATAGCAATTTTGTTTTTGATTTATCAAGTAATGAAAAATCGGTAACGGAATTTCTGTAATTGAATTGGCTACAATGGGAAATCATAGTTGCCACAAACCACAGTTGGGTCACCTGCTACTGTCCTCCCGTCCACTGGCATACTGTTATGTTCTGCGCATAACTGTTTTCTTTCTCTTTTTGTTGTCTGGTGGTCAAAGCAAGAGTGTGAAAAGTCTGAACGACCTCTCTCCCTCCAATCATTTTTACCTCTACCAGCTCTTACTGACACCTATGAGCCCCCTCTCTTTCCATTTACTGTAACCAGCATCCTCACCCACAGAGCACTGAGCAACACCTGGACATCCATGGATGTTGAAAACTAGTTGAAATTTGGTCAGTCCACCCTGGCCTTGGACTATTTTTGGTTTGGTCCGGACTAGTTTTGATTTCAAAGTCCACAGAGGTCTTGTCTGGCCTTCATTTGTCCCAAACATAGAAGTCCATGTTTGTTTCTGAAATGGTCTGGTCCATATCTGAACCAATCACTGACGTCTGTGTTTCACAAGTTTGGACACAGTACAGTGAAGAAAAGTAAAGTATAGAGTACAATCCTCTACAGTACAGTAGATTAGAATAGAATAGAGTGCAGTAGAGTTAAGTACAGAAGACTGTAGAGCACACTAGAGTTGACTATAATGTACTGTACTGAACTATACTTTACTGTACTGAACTATACTGTAATGTACTGTACTGAACTACTCTCTACTTGACAATACTGTAGTGTACTATACTGTACTGTACTGAACTCTACTGTATTGAACTCTACTCTTCTGTGCTGTACTGCACTGTACTCATTTGAGCTCTACTGTGATGTACTTTCATGTGCCCAACTTGTGAAACATAGACATCTATGATTGGTTCAGATTTGGTCCAATGGCAGAGCTCATTAAAATAATAGCCAGTGTGTAGAAAAATACCCAAATATGCAAATGTTGATATTGCATATTTTTACCTTTTGTGTAGCTATTTAGGATACATCACCATGAAGAGAATGGCATTCACTTACTGTAGTTCAATAACCAAAATAGATTTTTTTCATACTCATGGTGTCATGTCATAGCTTACACCCCATTATTTCAGCAGACATCTTTGAATCACATACAAAACTGAGGGAGATTTTACCGAAATTCTGTTACCAAACTTTGTATCTGCACAGGTCTTCCAGTGAATGTGTTTTTGGAATTGCCCGTCTACAATCTTTATGTCACAGGTCTGGGAGTTTGAGGCTAAAGGCCTGAATGGAGAAATATAAGTCCCTAAAGATGAGAGGAAAAATTGAGAGTAAACATATAACATAAGGGAGGTATTGAATGTTTTCTTTGCTTCTCTGCCACCTGTGTGTTTGTCTGCATTCTCTTCATGGTTGGTGGAGTAAGTAAATGGATTTAGAGCCACAAGTCATTGCCGAGTGCAAAGAGGTCCTGCTAGAAAATAACTGAGTTACAAATGCCTTTATTGTCGCCAGTATTGTGCCTAACACCACTCAGCTAAGATGAAACATTCACAACTGCAGATGTGGAGCACTCTAGCTACCTCTCTTTAACGTTCCTGGATATTTATCATGTACATATCCTCCAAAACTAGATACAATTCATTTGATGTTGACAATGTACAAGGATGAAGCTTAAGGTCATTGTTAAGTAATATCCAGCTGACTTGGTGGGCTTCATGGTCAGAAAACAGTCTGTAACTGCCTAGCGCACTTCACTTGCAAAGCCACACAAATCATGACATCCTGTGCCGTACCAAACAAAGTAAAATCACATTAAACATGTATTTCAACACGTCGATATCCGTCTTTAGCCCACACAGATAAGCTGCACAAGCTGTCGAAAGACCACAAAATGCATGTATTGGTCCGCCATTTCCAGACAACATCCTTGTCTCGTTTTGGTGGACGTAATAGGATTTAGTCCCGCACCACAAATATCTGTCCTTCATCAACTGTTGTGTGTTCAAACTGGACACCGTTTTACGCACCGGTGCCTATTTCACTTTCCAATGTCACAACATGACTTGAGGGCAAAGTGCTTCGATACAGTGCAGGTGCAAGTCATTGACGTATTAAGATCGAATGTTGTGATTTCGAACGGCCACATATGAACGCCACCCGCGCTCAAAGAACACAACATGGCCTCCATCTGTAAATGGGAAGAAGCTCAACATTTTATAACATCCCTTTTTGGTCCTCACCAAAGTGTCACTACCCATCACTGTAACAGATAGCGCTGACTGGGTTCGTACCCATCAGCAAAACAATCGATTTCTTCTATGGTGTTATATCACCATAGCTAGAGATAATGGGTATTGGTTGAGTTTCACCATCATTCTGTGCAAAAAACGAGCAACTTATTTTGGCGTCTTCCATCGCAGTAATTACTTTTTTTCATTAAGAAATAAAAGCTTTAGAGACAGTTTATTAAACTGTATGACCCTTTATGGTCCCACTTTAAATTACATTCAGCTAATGAAGGATTCATAAAGCATTCATAATGCCTTCATAAGCACTACATAAATGTTTTACAAATATGTTATGACCATATGTCATGCTTTATAAAGGGTTCATAAATGTGACATAACTGGGTGACATAATTACCAATGTCAAGTGTGACACAACCCACTATATTGAATATGATATAAATGTGTGCTTTATAAAGGGTGACATGTTGTGCTGAAGAATGGCACACACTCTGAAGTGAAGTCATGCTAGTCACATCAAACTTGTCCTTCATTAGTTAGGGTTAGGTTTAAAATCAAATTGTAAGAAGAGAAGTTGTGGAAATAGGCTGGGTTTAGGCATAATTGTGACTTTATGGCTGTGTTAACTAGTGATGACCAGGGGGAATGTTTTTGCTAACAAAGGACATAGCCTATTGACAGATATTTTACTCAGTAAGGTCACTCCCATTGAATTCTATGGTCACGCCCATTAAGGCCAACTTTGAATGGTTGATATCCCAGGCATATGTGTGCTGTGTGCTCAATAGCCTGGGGGCGACGTTACACCAAGAGAAACGTACCTTAATGAAAGCCCCCAAAATAAGGACATTGAAATGGGCTTTCTTCTGGAACCATGTTGCATCTTCCTTAGTACACAAACACGCACACAACCATATAACCTCTAACGCCTCCCTAACCCGGATCCGGGATCCCCCCCAACACAAAAGCTGACTAGCATAGCCTAGCCTAAAGTTACAGGGATATCATAAAATAAAATGTTCATGAAATCACAAGTCCAAGACACCAAATGAAAGATACAGATCTTGTGATTCAAGCCATCATCTCTGATTTGTAAAATGTTTTACAGGGAAGACACAATATGTAAATCTATTAGCTAACCACTGTTAGCAAAAGACAACAATTTTCTTACTCCACCATTTTCTTACTGCATCAGTAGCTATCACCAATTCGGCCAAATAAAGATATTGATAGCCACTAACCAAGAAAAAACCTCATCAGATGACAGTCTGATAACATATTTATGGTATAGGATAGGTATTGTTAGAAAAATGTGCATATTTCAGGTATAAATCATAGTTTACAATTGCACACACCATCACAACTCGACTAGAAAAAATACAGAGAGCAACGTGTATTACCTAATTACTAATCATAAAACATTTCTTAAAAATACACAGCGTACACTAATTGAAAGATACAGATCCTGTGAATCCAGACAATATTTCAGATTTTCTAAGTGTCTTACAGCGAAAACACAATAAATCGTTATATTAGCATAGCACATGTGCAAACTTTACCCCAGCATTGATTCACAGCAAAAAGAGCGATATTATTATCACCACCAAAATGTATTAATTTTTTCACTAACCTTCTCAGAATTCTTCAGATGACACTCCTGTAACATTATATTACAACATACATATAGAGTTTGTTCGAAAATGTGCATATTTAGCCACCAAAATCATGGTTAGACAATGAGAAAAGTAGCCCAGCTGGTCAGAAAATGTCGGGCGCCATATTAGACAGTGATCTAGTCTTATACATAAATACTCATAAACTTGACTAAAAAATACACTAAGCGATTGATAGACAATTTAATTCACAATTTAATTCAATAGACAATTTAATTCTCAATACAATCGCTGAATTACATTTTTTAAATTATCCTTACTTTTCAATACAAGTTGCGCCAAGCGAAGCTATACCAAACAAAATGGCGGCATAACATTTTTTGACAGAAACACGATTTATCATCATAAATTGTTCTTACTATGAGCTGTTCTTCCATCAGAATCTTGGGCAATGAATCCTTTCTCCGGTCTAATCGTCTTTTGGTCGAAAGATCTCCTCTTGTCCCGTCGAAATGGCCACTAACGTTCACCATGGACTCAAAGTGCCCAGCTCCTCGAGGTGCGTCACACAGAAATGCCATAAAATCGCCCTAAACGGATATAAATTGCTATAAAACGGTTCAAATTAACTACCTTATGATGTTTTTAACACCTATAACGAGTAAAAACATGACCGGAGAAATATTACTGGCTAAACAACAGCTTGGAAGGAGGCAAGTCCGACGTCCTTCGTGCGTCAGGCGCAGGCAGCAAAAGAAAGCTACTTCCGGTATTTGGTGTTTTATACAGGCCCTGATTGCGCAATCGACTCCATTCAAAGCGTCACCACGTACTGACATCCAGAGGAAGACGTAGGCAGTGTCTGTTTCTCCATGGCATTTACAGGGACATTACAACCGACCTGGGAACAGGGGCCAAGATGTCTGAAATCTCACTCCCTGTCATGAAAAGTGCTGTAGAAGGAGTTCTGTTTCACTCAGAGACAAAATTTCAACGGCTATAGAAACTAGAGAGTGTTTTCTATCCAATAATAATAATAATATGCATATTGTACGAGCAAGAATTGAGTAGGAAGCCGTTTAATCTGGAGCCCGATTTATGCTAAGTCGAAACAGCACCCCCTATATTCGCAAGAAGATAACAAGCCATACCGTGCTGTGCTAAAGTACAGTCAGGTCTTTGAAATATTCACCAACTCCCCCCGCTGAAAGATCAGGCACAGAATGTTGGCCTCATTGTAACAGGTTGTGATCAAGCCCTGGTCTCCAGAATGGGAACAGAAGAGAAATACTTAGTACGGTAGTCTCAGGTTGGACTATTCCAAATCATATTGGCTCTGACACACACACAAACGCAAGCTCTTTCAGCCCATGTAAATACTTCTCACACCCTACAGTAACCTGTGGATCATGAGAGAACCTTCATAAATCAGCAGAACATTAATAACCTATTTATTGACACTTTAGGTGGTGTCCTGTAATACCTTCGGTCGTTCATAACACATCCATAAATACCTTATATCACATGACGCTGTACTTTAAAGTCCGACACCTTTGGCCATTCATAACACATACATAAATGCATTGTACCATATGACACTGTATATACTTTAAAGTCTGATGCCTTTGGCAATTCATAAAACATACATAGGGCTCCCGAGTGGCGCAGCGGTCTAAGGCACTGCATCTCAGTGCTAGAGGCATCACTACAGACCCTGGTTCGATTCCAGGCTGTGTCACAACAACAATCCAGGCTGTGATTGGGAGTCCCATAGGGCGGCGCACAATTGGCCCAGCGTCGTCCTGGTTTGGCCGGGGTAGGCCGTCATTGTAAATAAGAATTTGTTCTTAACTGACTTGCCTAGTTAAATGAAGGTTACATAAAACATTAAAATAAACATAATGGCTTAATGATGTAAACACAAATTAACACATAGGGAATTATCACTAACGATTAAAACAAATAAACATTAATGGCATGTTAAACCATACATTTAATTTCATTTTGAGATAAAAAAATGCAAATACATAAAGGTTCAGAAGTCCAGTAATACAATTCATGACATAGAACATTACAAGGGCTGTGAATCGTGTAGTTTGTCAATGAACTGGCGGACGAATGGCTCTTGTCTCTCTGCCTGCTGGAGGTACTGCATGTTGGTTCCAACCTTAAAAGTCTAATAAAAAGCATGAGCTGATGCACACCCAGAGAAAGTTATTTTGTGTAGAGGTACTGACTAACAGCGAATAAACTGTGAGCTATATAAACAAATAAAGAGAATCACACACTCTATATAGAAGGATCTCGATGTTATCTTCTCTCCTTGGTAGAGTAACATGCTCAATGCCTGTGTATTTGAGGGAGCAGATTCGCAAAGTGAGCTGCTACTGGATAGTCAGTGTTCTTACACCTGATTGAGCTGCGGTGTTCATCTATGCGTTGTTTGAATTGTATTTTTGTTTGTTCTACGTAGGATTTTCCACATGAAAAGGTGATGAGATACATTACTCCCTTTGCCTTGCATGAGATGTTACCCCTAACAGGGATTTTTTGACCTTTACTGTATGTCGGTGTCTGAAGAAGCCTTAAAAGTAACAACAAAGAAAGTTAGTAACGTTGTTAGGAAATGCCATTGTCACACCATCTGGATAAGGGGATAGTACTCTAAATCGTACTATTATACTGAACAAAAATATAAATGTAACATGCAGCAAAATATTTTGGAGTTACAAATCATGTAAGGAAATCAGTCAATTGAAATGAATTCATTAAGCTTTTTGTGCGTATGGCTGACAGGTGTGGCATATCAAGAAGCTGATTAAACAGCCTGATCATTACACAGGTACACGTTGTGCTGGGGACAACAAAAGGCTACTCTAAAATGTGCAGTTTTGTCACAAACAGAGTATTCTGTCTCTAATAAAGCCCTTTTGTGGGGAAAAACTCATTCTGATTGGCTTGGCCTGGCTCCCCAGTGGGTTGGCCTGGCTCCCTATGCAAGGGCAACTATACAAAAACATTTACATATTTAGATTTTTCCCTGAACTCAGAAGTCATCCCCTGATGTGGTTTAAGTATTGTTGTGAACACAGAAAACACAGAAAAAATGTTGTGAGAAAAAAGTGTGAAAAAACTGCAGGGAATAGAAGGAAAAGATGGGGGAAATCCGAAACCTGGAAAAACAAAACCGAGAAACATTTTGGGAAATTTAGGAAAAAATGAATTTTTGCGTTTTTTGCTTTGCACTACATTTTAGCGTTGGATTTTGGGGAAAGTTGAGGGTCAGGTCCAATATTGGCACCAAGAGGGAAAACCGTTGGCTGATCCCAGCAATTTGAGTAATATTGTCACGACTTCCGCCGAAGTCGGTCTTCTCCTTGTTCGGGCAGTGTTCGGCGGTCGAAGTCACTGACCTTCTAGCCATTGCTGATCCATTTTTCATTTTCCATTGGTTTTGTCTTGCCTTCCTTCACACCTGGTTCCAATCCCATCAATTACATGTTGTGAATTCAACCCTCTGTTTCCCCTCATGTCCTTGTATATGATTTTTTGATTGTATGTGATGTGCAAGTTATGTTCTGGTGTGCGACGGGTTTTGTACCAACTTTTATTATTTTGTATATTTTGGTTTTCGGAGTTCTGTGAGCACTTATTAAATGACTCCGTTTATACCAAGTTCGTTCTCCTGCGCCTGACTTCCCTGCCACCAGCACGCACCCATTACAAATATAATATATACGCTTTCATCCAAAGTGACTTACAGTAATGCGTGCATACATTTTTACATATGGCTGGTTCCGGCAATCGAACCCACTATCACGGCGTTGCAATGCTCTACCAAGATACATGACAAGGTTATAAATACTTTGTGAAGCCTGAATTTAATATGATTTATAAAGCCTTTATTAAGATGTGTTAATGCCACCCTTTATAAAGCACAGGTTTTTGACATGTTTGACATTGGTGGTTATGTCAAACAGTTATGCCACATTCATGAACCCTTTATAGAGCATGACAGAGCTATATGAAGCATCTATAAAGTGCACGTAATTTAAAGTGGGACCAACTTGGGTCTATTTTGCCTCTGAATAAGTGATTGATTATAATGATTATGGTTTATATTGACATACCGTAATCAATGTATCATTACAGCCTAACTAATCTCTGGGATTTCATTCCAGAATTTTTTCCCTACATCATAACCTGTGGCCGAACACAACCAATGTTAATTTCTCTTTATAGTAGACAAAAATACAAATTCATATGTCAGATTAGTTTACAGTAAACCGTAACTGTGAAACATGTCGGGGACTTCCACCTTTATATTGCTTATTGCCGTGGGTGCTTTGAGAGTGCTCAAGGTTGTTGTCTGTGGCTTTGTTATTACACCAAGTAACTAATCTTCTTGGAGCAGTGGTGCCTTGAAATTACTGTGTAGTTTTGTTCAACAGAGATAATAAGAAATCATAACAGAGAGGAACAGCGAGTTGGACACACAGGCTTCTATGCCGACACAATGGCTTGGCCTTTTGTCACATCTCAGGGGCAAGATTATCTTCTCTACCCACATTTCTTTAAACACTCGATCCCCACACTACACACCTCCCTGCAGACGATCTATCAATTACTCCCAGCTTCTCTGTTGTTAAAAGGTCTGTGTTTTTAAAGATGAAAGGGAATAGGTCTCAAGCATAGGCACTTCTCTACTCTCTTCTTTCCATACTCCAAAGGTACAATAAAACTGCTTGACTTCTTTAGGACGGAAGGTTCCCCCCACAGTTAATGTTTACTGTGTACGCAAAGCAACTGCAGTGTGGTTTAAAGTGAACAGAGTCGTGTCGAAACACGAGAAAGGGACAAAAGCGTGATCTTCATGCGCTTTCATCTTGGGTTTAGATGAAGTAAAACTTGTATTTGATTGGCAGCATTTGGATTTATGTTTTCCATTTCAGCGATAATGGCCTAGGGCCGCGTTTGAGCGCCTTTTGTCCGTGCAGTGGAAGGAGGATCAATCAGAAAATAAAAGTTGTTCAAGATACAATTTCTTCTCTTTTACCCTCTACCCTTATTGAAGCTGGAGAAAACACAGGAGTCACAGTATGTTGCCTGAAAAAAAACTCTTGGGCAATGTTTATATCTTGGCTGCCCTTAAGTTTTGCTCTATCTAGGCGGAATGTAATTGTCTCTTGTAGAATTTACTTAACTCCGGTGGAACAGGATGTGTACCAGATTCATTAATGTAGACATGAACTGACCAAATTTAATTTGGTCATAGAGTTTGTCTTTTTGGGGGGCAGAGCTCCTAAGAATATAATACTCAGCATTACATTTTTTCAGATGCTCTTTTCCAGAGCGACTTATAGGAGCAATTCGAGATTTTTCACCTAGTCGGCTTGGGGATTTGACCCAGCAACCTTTCGGTTACTGACCCAACACTCCTAACCGCTAAGCTATGTGCCGCCCTACCTGCCGCCCCTACTGCATGCTTTGCAACCGTATATTTGTACAGTTACATTTACATTTAGGTCATTCAGTCAGTGCATTCAAGTAAAGTAGATAAAGTAGTAGAACAACTACTGTACATGTAAAAAGTAAAAATGTTATGTAACCGCTAGTGAGAATGTCGTTGTAGTTAAATTGGTGAGTTGGTTCGCTGGCGGAGAAGCTTGTGGATGAGCAAGAAGCAGATGGGAGCACAAAGCTCCCTGCTGAAATCTCCCCTAAACCATTGTTAATTGGAAATAAAATAAGAGCTTTTTTCATTTAGTAGTTAGCTAGGATGAACGCAACTCAAAGAGCTAGAACTGATACCATTGATTCATTTGAGAGGTACTTGTTCTAATTGAGTTGAAGCATGATTACCTGAATACATTTAGCCAATCTTACAATTATTTCGAATGATCTTTTGTCAATTCAATAGTGTTTCAATAACACAGTTCAATTAAGTAGATCAAAGAAGAGTCTTGGTGGTTCCAGACTTTTTCCATTTAAGAATGGTGGAAGCCATCGTGTTCTTGGCGATCGTCAATGCTGCAGAAATGTTTTGGTACCCTTCCCCAAATTTGTAGCTCGACACAATCCTGTATCGGAGTTCTACGAACAATTCCTTCGACCTCGTGGCTTGGTTTTTGCTCTGAAATGCACTCTCTATAAACTGTGGGACTTTATATAGACTGGTGTGTGCCTTTCCAAATCATGTCCAATCAATAGAATTTACCACAAGTGGACTGCAATCAAGTTGTAGAAACATCTCAAGGATGATCATTGGAAACAGGATGCACCTTTGCTCAATTTTGAGTCTCATAACAAAGGTATACTTAAGTTAATAAGGTAACTTGATGAATTGAAAGGAAGTGCAATTTTCCCCAAAAACCCAACCGGTTATCATCCAAGGTCTGTCTGCAACCAGACAAGTAACAATAACATTTTTCACAGAGGACCCATGGGAGGCAGCGTGTAATGGTTTTATGTTTGGCACACTGCGGCACATTTTCATTCTTTATCATTTGGTTTTTCTATCTTGAAAATGCTGATAAGCATTCAGGAAACACATTTGGTCAAATCCTTAGAAAACATATTTCAAAGTACTGTAGACTGTAGGTGGACCGTGGCAATCCTCTGTAAAAAATGCCATTATACACACCAGATTAATTCAAAGCCTGTTTGTTTTTTCTTTTTCTTTCTTTTTTTCTTCCTCAGATAGAATTACATTTTCTCCTCCCGACAATAACAATACAAAGGGTACCCGGAATGACAATGAAATGTAACCCTTTTTGGCACAGCTGTTAACAATTCACATTGCACTGACAGGTACCAAATGGAGGTAATAATACTTTTCAATCTGCTACTGTGACACTAGCGCTGTAGCCTAGCATACGCAGTCAATGCAATGTAGTCCCCACCAAATCGACAGGGCACACAACCCCATATTTCACTCTCTCCTGTTTTAGTTTTACGTCACCCTGTGGTCCTCTCCGTAGAGGAGTGTGATTGGACTACGACGGTGATGAGACTGTATGGTTCTCAGCACTCTGGCACTAAATCGCTGACACTGTTATTAATGGCACACATTTCCATCTTGCTGCGGAAAAGCCTTTCACAGTCCACTGCAACAATTAAATAAAGCTGTCCCCTCTTTTCAGTGTTCTCAACAGGTAAGGGAATATGAGGCTCTGCTCGTAGGCCTAATTGCATTTCAGTAAATCCATGGCCAACGGGAGAAATCGATCCCTGTTATACCGTGCATATTGCATAGGCAAACACAACTAGGAACGACGTGCTTGTGTTAAATGCTGCTTTAAATCTTGTATCATCTTGATAGCTGATGTCATCAAATTTGTGAAGTATTTCCACATGAAAAGTAATACGATGTTGGTTATTTGAATGAAAAAAGCATTTTCCCATCAAATACTATATGTACAGTGTTCATCAACCATGTAGTACAAGGGCAATTCCACAGTAACAGAGTGATGCTGAGAGTGATTCTTCACTGTAAAATGTATGTCAAACAAAACCAATGATTGCACAGTTAAATAAACCATATAACTCTATGCACAAGGACTACTTTTAACAAAACATTTAAAGAACAATGCAGATCAAAGTTTGGTAACAGAATGACGGCACAAACAGCACACACTGTCATTCTGTTACCAAACGTTGCATCTGCAATGTTCTTCAAGTAAATGTGTTTTTGTACACTTTTCTGTGGAAATTGTTCAAAGTAGTCCTTGTACATATCATTGTATGGTTTGTTTAACTTTGCAATCATTCGGTTTTGTTTGGCATTCATTTTAAAGGGAAAAAAACAGAGTCTCAGCATCACTCTGTTACTGTGAAATTGTCCACAACATATCTCAGTGACCCTGTCAAAATGAATTATCTTCAGTAGCCATGACTCAAGATGAGATTTTCAGACAAATGTAACTGTCATCAGATTGGCACGGCAGCGATGTATTGAGGTTTCCAAATGAGATGACTCATTTGTGAATTCAGCTTACGTTTCTCTTGAGTCCTTTCTGTGGGTGTAGACTTTGGTATTGTCTTGAGTAAGACATGGCGAAAACAAAGTGTTATATTTTGTCTCGTAACAACAAAACATTCTGGACTTCTGAGAAATTCAGTCCCCAGCTAATGCCGAATGTTTGTGGGTAGGCAAAATGTTTGCTTTTGTGCTGGAAGAGTTCATGTAATTTGGCATTCTGATTGCAAAATAAATTGAAAAGCTTAAGGCAAACAGAAACTTGATGTAAAAGAAGTATCCTTGACAAAACATATTTATTTATTTTGATTTGACTGAGAGTGTTTTCGCCCACTGAGAAGCTGGCGATGTGATGATGAGATTCATTTGTTCAATTCAGACTCCCATTAGAGCTAGCCATGCTCTGCAGAATCCCTGTTGTGAGGCACCACTAGGAGTACAGGGCTAGATTGAAGCATTACATTGCACCCTCACAGATTCTGAGAAATGCAATGCAAATGTGAACAGACTTTGCCATTAAGTCCGTCTTGGGGGATTGCACTCTTTCTGAGGTTATCTATGAGGTTTCAAACTGTCCGTTTGTATGTTAAAACTGTCAAACCAGAGTCATATTTTGGAATTCTGAGATGGCCTTTTGGTGGTAGTACTAGGAAAAACATTTGCTGTGGAAAGTCAATATGAATATTGTTTATTAAGGTCGCCAACAGTGACAAAGACAATATTCAACTGGGCTGTTTATCATGAGTAGAAGTAGACAGTTTGTGAAGGCAGTTGTATTTCCCTTATGCATACAGCACAGAGTAGAAATACTGCTGACACATATGTTGTCTATGAATCAGATACTCATAAGTCCCAGGTCAACAGAACATAGAATGCACCTCAAAATGGTGAATCTCAATGTATTTCCTTGATTCCTCGCATTCTCTCCCCTCACCTCTTCCTCAAACTGATGATCTGAGGTTCCTCCCCTCAGACCATCTCCTCCAATGCGTTTTTGAGGAAGCAAGGAGAGACAATGAGAGCCATTACAATTTAGATTCACCGCTAATGTTGTTTTTTGTGGTGTTGGCCATCTCGTCATATATCCGTCCTGAGATGCCTTGAGAGCTTCTCTCCAATGACTGGGACAGACATGAATATTGAGTACTGACACTCCTGGGGTCAAGAAGGTCGCTGTGATTAAACGTAGGAGAGGGTATAGAGGAGGCATATTTTAGGAACGGAATGGCGTAGAAAGCCAAGAGACAAGCACATAGATCCCCTTCTCAAGACGATTATGGTTTCACCCGGGGAACGTCCCAGTATTTTCTACTACTACTTACTTTACTTTTTTTACTACCTGACACTGTCACCCTTTACTAAAGTGAAGACCATGTGGACAGTGACATGGCCAAGATATCAAGTCCTCTGTTACAAAAGGAAACAGTACACTACATGACCAAAACTATGTGGACACCTGCTCGTCGAACATCTCATCCAAAATCATGGGCATTAATATAGAGTTGGACCCCCCATTGCTGCTAAAACAGCCTCCACTCTTCTGGGAAGGCTTTCCACTAGATGTTGGAAAACTTTGGCGGGAACTTCCTTCCATTCAGCCACAAGAGCATTAGGGAGGTCGGGCAGTGATGTTGGGCGATTAGGCCTGGCTCGCAGTCAGCGTTCCAATTCATCCCGAAGGTGTTCAGCGGGGTTGAGGTCTGTGCAGGCCAGTCAAGTTTTTCCACACTGATCTCGACAAACCATTTCTGAACGGACCTCACTTTGTCATACTGAAACAGGAAAGGGCCTTCCCCAAACTGTTGCCACAAAGTTGGAAGCACAGAATCATCTAGAATATGCTATAGCATTAAGGGGCCTAGCCCGAACCATGAAAAACAGCCATTATTTCACCTCCACCAAACTTTACAGTTGGCACTATGCATTGGGGCAGGTAGTGTTCTCCTGGTATCTGCCAAACCCAGATTAATCCGTCGGACTGCCAGATGGTGAAGCGTGATTCATCACTCCAGAGAACGCGTATCCACTGCACTAGAATCAAATGGCGGCAAGCTTTACACCACCCCATCCAACGCTTGGCATTGTACATGGTGAACTTAGGCTTGTGTGCAGCTGCTTGGCCATGTAAACCCATTTCATGAAGCTCCCAATGAACAGTTATTGTAATGACGTTGCTTCCAGTGGCAGTTTGGAACTCAGTAGTGAGTGTTGCAACCGATGACAAATTATTTTGACGTGCTACCATTTCGTGGCTTAGCTTGGCTTGTTGCTCCTAAATGTTTCCACTTCACAATAACAACACTTACGGTTGACTGGGGCAGCTCTAGCAGTGCAGTAATTTGATGAACTGACTTGTTGGAAAGGTGGCGATGCCACGTTGAAAATCACTGAGCTCTTCAGTAAGGCCATTCTGCTGCCAATGTTTGTCTATGGAGATGTCATGGCTGTGTGCTCGATTTTATACACCTGTCAGCAACGGGTATGGCTGAAATTGCTGAATCCACTAATTTGAAGGGGTGTCCACATACTTTTGTATATATAGTGAAGATTGATTCAGAAATTATTGGATGTTTGACTCAATTTGGGAGTAGACAATGAGCCTCTAAACTACACTCATTCCCAATGGTGTTGTCGCCAAATCGAAATTAAACCATGCCTTCTAAATCTGTGAAACGCTGCTACCCTGCCTGGATGAGCTAAACAAATATTCCCCTGAAGAGCACCAAAAATGCCTCATGTTACAGAATGTTGATTCCACTAATGGACTCTGAGAAAATGGTTGATTGTCTGGGGAGCAAAGCATTGTAACTTTTTAGCCCGATCAATATTCAACATGCCATCCATCTTGCAATTGTCTGGATCTGGACCAGGGGATGACTGGTAGATAAATAATCTTAAAGCAAATAACAAAATATCTTCTCTTTTGCAGGTTTACGTCAAGTAACGAACACATGTTACTACAGCAAGGGCTCTTGATAACATGAACAAAATATATAAGATAGAAATACAGGTTACCGTATAAGTCATATTCAGTATATATAAATGAGACATCTTATGAGCTGTGACTGTCAGAATGGAAAGGGAAAGGAAAGGGGGATATATTGTCAGTTGTACAACTGAATGCATTTGTCACGCCCTGGCCATAGAGAGGCTTTTATTCTCTATTTTGGTTAGGCCAGGGTGTGACTAGGGTGGGCATTCTCGTTTCTTTATTTCTATATTTTCTATTTCTTTGTGTTTGGCCGGGTGTGGTTCTCAATCAGAGGCAGCTGTCTATCGTTGTCTCTGATTGAGAATCATACTTAGGTAGCTGTTACGAATCCCGACGAAGATGGTGCCTCTTCCCGTTCGGGCGGCGCTCGGCGGTCGTCGTCTCCGGCCTACTAGCTGCCACCGATCCCCTTTTCTGTTTAATTTAGTTTTGTCTGATTTGTTGCACCTGTTTTGTGTTTAGGTTTATTGTGGGCTATTTAAACCCAGTTGGCCCGCCGACTTTTGTGAAGGCTTGTTTTTCTTGTTTTTCTGTGAAGGCTTGTGGTGTCTGTTCCCTGTGGATTTTTGTCCTGTTTGTTTTGGACTGTACTTGACACGCCTTTGGATGTGTGGCGTAGCCGTCTCGTGTTATATCTTTTTTGGAAATATTAAATCCACTTGCTACTCACTACCCTGCTCTCTGCGCCTGACTCCTTTATCACCACTACTGGAATTGTGACAGTAGCTTTTTTCTCACCTGTGTTTGTGGGTAGTTGTTTTCTGTATTTTTTTAGTTACCTTACAAAACTGTTAATTTCTTGCGTTGTTATTTTTGTTCTAGTGTTCAGATTTAATAAAATATCATGAACACGTACCACGCTGCGCTTTGGTCCAGTCATTTCCAGGAAGAGGATCGTGACAGCATTCAAATGAAATGTGTCTTCTGCATTTGTGAAACATATACCCTAAGACAAGACTATGTTTGCATCCCAAATAGCAACCGATTCCCTACATAGTGCACTGCTTTTGACCAGGCCCTATGGGCCTGGTCAAAAGTAATGCACTAGACAGGGGATAGGGTGCCATGTGGGACATATAATCCTCTCTACCACACTAATATAACACAGCAGTTCTCTGTTTGTGTCTTTTAATGTTTGTCATTTAGCAGACGCTCTAATCCAGAGCAATTTACAGGAGCAATTAGGGTTAAGTGCATTGCTCAAGGGTACATCAACAGATTTTTCAAGTAGTTAGCTCGGGGATTCAAACCAGCAACCTTTTGGATTAAAAGACAGAAATGTACCATTAAGTAAATAGTAAAGACGTATCCTGTATAAATGTTTGCACTCCGTGTACTGAAGATATTCATATGGTGGAATCCCAAAATAGCAAGACCTCAAATTATGTGTTATTTTCTTCAGTGAGATGCTGGAATACAGGAGGCTGCCAATAGCAACTAAATTATCCTCATAACTTCTTCTGTGTGACATTTTAAAATAATCGGTTCAAGGACATACATCCGATGGTGTATTATAAGCAATTTATGGTACCATGATTGTCCTCTAAAAATGTTTTATTTACACAAAGATTCGCTATAATGGGGGGGGTCCTGTTTTCCACCAACAATGTCTGTAGTACTGTGGTCGTCCTTCAACGTCCGTGGCTTTAATGAGAGGGATCAGTCGCTGGTGGGAAAAACTGTCTGTGGGGGGAAAAAAAACATGTTTTCGACTCTACCCTCATACAAAAAGGTATGAAAGCCGTCTGTGTCCTGCATGTACCTTGTACTGAACCCTCTGTCTGCTTATATTCACACCCTTTCAAGATGTGTTCTCTAAATGAGGTTAGCTGCTGTCAGCAATGCACCACTCCACTGCCTTCCCAAACCGAAGCCACCCAAACTGAAGTCATTTTCTGCGATGAGGGGTGAGATGGTAATGAATGATGCCGAAGACAGATTGGGTTGAACAGCTGCATGGGCTCATTTTGATTTAATATTTGCTGTAATGCATTTTCCGTTAAAAAGGTAATTGAATAGAAACGCTCGCCTAATATCTGGGCTCATCGGTATTGTAAGTCTTACATCAACTTAAATGACTGGGAATGAAAGTGTGATTATTTCTATGTGAAAATGGGTCAAAGTATTAATGAATGTGGGATGATGTGGCCGGATGCCAGTACCATCTCCTGTGCTCTTTTTCACTACACTAACCAATCCCCATTCATTCAACCATCCATGGATGCTATCTAACTATACACCGAATAGTCACCTGAGCTGTGTCCGTAGGACAGCCTCAATCTCAGCAAGATTTAAACCTGTTTGATCAGTCTCTCCGTTCATCTCTGCTTAGCCCGTTCAATAACATTTTTGGTTTGTAACTCCACTAACAGCTCCATAGCTTCTGTATACTTATTTTCCCTGGCCTACAGTGGCAACATTGCTATTAGGATTCATTGTCATACACACAAAAAGATTGAACAATGCTTCATCAATTCAACATCTACCCTGACGGTACCCCATTGGATGCACAGTAGGTTACTGTGGCTCAGTTGGTAGAGCATAGCACTTGCAATGCTAAGGTTGTGGGTCCAATTCCCGCTGGGGCCACCCATACGAAAATGTACAGTATGCACGTGCTATTGTAAGTTTCTTTGGATAAGAGTGTCTGCTAAATGGCATATGACACGATATGTCTGTGAATAAAATGAAATCATATCGAAACTGTTGATCAAAAGTTGCACTGTTTTGACACAATAACCTTTTTCTCTGTTCCAGGGGCCAGTGCAGTGTTCACCCAGCAGCCCACAGACTTGGTGGTGGTGGCAGGTCAGCCGGTGACCCTGCCCTGCTCCATCCCTGGTTACCACGGCATGGTGCTCTGGCTCAGAGACGGCATGGCCCTGGGGGTCAACAGGGACCTCTCAGGTAGGAAAGCCCCTCACTTTACTTAGAATGGTGATAATGTAGCATTCATGAAGCATTCATAAACCCTACATATGTTTAAATGATATTTTATAAATTCTTATGACAGTTGTTATGGAGTGGGTGTTATAATGTGTAATGCCAATGCCGCATAGCACTAGATAAAATCATTTATAAAGAGCATATAAACATAGGGTAGTATAACTCTTTATGTCAAGCATATTAAGGCATTATGAAGGCTTTCTGAATGCTAAGCTTCGTTTTGTTGTTTTTGGCTTCATCTTTCTTTCCTCCTCTCCCAACTAAACTCTTTATCTACCTCCCTCTTTCTCTCTCTATCTTCCTCGAGCAGGGCCACTTACCTTTTAGCTTTTCTACTACTCTCTCTTTCTTGGGCAAGGCTTTCAGTCAATCTGCTTTTTGTTTTCTCTTTCTTCACCTTACTCGTCTTCCTATCTAGCTCTCTTTCTCTCTGTATTATAGCGTACGTCTCACCTTCTTCTTGCTTCTCTTTCCTTTCCTCCCTCGCTCGAGTGATTCCCTTACCTGTCTTCTTTTCCAGCTCTATTTCTCTCTCTATTCAACATTTCTCCTTTTTTCTCTTCCTCTCCTTCCATCCTCTCTTGGACACAGCCGTTACCCATACCCTCCATTTCTCTCAAAAGCCCATACCGTCCATCTGTCTGTCCATCTCTCTCTATTGCGCTCCTACTCTTAGCAACTGTTTCTTTGATCTGCACTTTTCCTTTCATTACTTTCATGTAATTAAAAAAATCCTTCCATGGTCTCGTCAGGTAGCTGTCACTTGTCACATCTGGACAAATGACAGAGCAACGCCACAGAGCAATGGAGTATTTATAGTTTGATCATTAATTAAAAGAGCCACTTCACATGGCACAAGAGTCACAAACACACTGATTGTGTTATTGCTGCTTTCAAAGCTCTCACAAGTGTTTTGAATATATTTCATGGTGCGCATTAATCAGAACCCTCTTGTGAATTATTAAGCAAAGACAAATTCGGGGGTTACATGGCAACAGGCTTTTTGAATAACGTGAGAGAAACGGGGGATTGGGCACAATCACAAACATCATATTGTCGTAAGTGCAAATGATATGGTAAATGGCCAATATTGCTAGAGGTTAATCTGTGGAGGATCCACACACTAAATGTTTTCATTTAGAGGCAAAAATAACAAAAACGAATTGTTTGGCTGTTAGGCCATTGTCAGTGTGTGTTGATTACTGCTTGAGTACCTTTATGTTAATACCATAATTGTTTTCTTTGTTGTTTTCAAATGATCCTACTCCTCTGCATTAGTTATCTTACGACACTGCAGTTGTCACATGAGAGGTCTTTGAAAATTTACATTACAGCCAGAAAAACAATTTCTCAATCTGGCAGAATACATTCAACTCAACTAACCCTACACACCAGCCCTCCAAACTGCATCTGGGTTTAAAAAAAAAAAGTAAACATTTGAAAGTTGCAGCAATTTATCGCAACATCTGCTGCTCCGGCAGATGGTTAAATTGTGTTTTGCTCATTTCCAAAGCGGCAGAGAGTCTCCTTCCCAAATCTTTCCTCTGGCTGTTTTCAAGACCATTCCGTCGCTCTGATGGCTGCCTGAGGAAATCATTCCCCACAATCAGCTTTCAAAGCTGTGTGGGGAACACTGCACTGGCCCCTGGAACAGAGAATAAGGTTATTGTGGTGTTTGGATACTGTAGGTAGAATGGCGGTCAAATACTAGATGAATCGGCATTAACAACCCACCTTGTAAACAATTTTACCCAATAAATGTATTTGAAGGGATGTGGTGCACGGCACACTCGACTAGATAAACTCTTTGAATAAAATGTTCAATAACATCAAAATAAAATAATACACCTGCGTTTACAGTATGGCAATGGGTATAATGGGTATAATGCCATCTCATCAGATTTGATTCCTTCTCTTACAACTCCTGATATGCCAATCTGTTACATTGTCTTCCCCTGTAGACATTGTCTGCTTTTGCCTCAGTCCCCTGTTCTATTTTGTCATGGACAGAGTTTCCATAGTTGGGCCTGGGAGAACAATCCCATTACGTCCATACAATCCCACTTCAGGTCCTTTTAGTGTGTGAGAGAGTGAGGGAGAGTGAGAGTGAGAGAGGCGCATAGAGAGAGAGAGAGAGGCGCATAGAGAGAGGTGCATAGAGAGAGAGAGAGAGAGAGTGAGAGACAGCGGGGGAGAGAGAGAGAGAGACAGCGGGGGAGAGAGAGAGAGAGACAGTGGGGGAGAGAGAGAGAGAGAGAGACAGCGGGGGAGAGAGAGAGAGAGAGAGAGAGAGACAGCGGGGGAGAGAGAGAGAGAGACAGTGGGGGAGAGAGAGAGAGAGAGAGACAGCGGGGGAGAGAGAGAGAGAAAGACAGCGGGGGAGAGAGAGAGAGAGAGAGAGAGAGAGAGAGAGAGACAGCGGGGGAGAGAGAGAGAGAGACAGCGGGGGAGAGAGAGAGAGAGAGACAGCGGGGGAGAGAGAGAGAGAGAGACAGCGGGGGAGAGAGAGAGACAGCGGGGGAGAGAGAGAGAGAGAGACAGCGGGGGAGAGAGAGAGAGAGAGAAAGAGAGAGACAGCGGGGGAGAGAGAGAGAGAGACAGCGGGGGAGAGACAGCGATCAATGACAGCGGGGACAAGTGTGAACTGGAAAGGTTATCTCCCGGCCGTGTGAACTGTGGACAGTGTTTACTCTTAGTGATGACAGGAACATTTGACCTCTTAGCCAATGCTAAGTTATGAGAGGGAAGACAGCAGGGCTACATACTGACAATGGATCGAAAAAACGATTGAGCAGTAAGAGATAATGGCACATAAAGTTAAACATAATTAGCATATTTGACTGAATAGGATATATTATGGCAATGAAGTGGTGTGTTAAATCAAAGGTCAAAGTCAATGAAGGAAAATCAGATTTTTAAATGCAAATATAGAGCGATGAAATGGTTTTCGAAAGAAAGCTGCCCTAGCCTCTTGCTTTCTCTCCATCTGTGAATTGCACTCTTCCCTTTTCCACTCTTTTAATTGGAGCGAGGGAGTGCTCACTTTGCATGTGTCCTTTACCTTCTCTCCTGTTTCCCTTTGATCTGGCTCTACTCAGGTTGTGTCCCAAATGGCACCCTATTCCCTTTATATTGCACTGCTTTTGACCAGGGCCCTACGCTCTGGTCAAAACTACTGCACTATATAGGGAATAGGGTGCCATTTGAGTTGCGGTGAGACAGTGTTCATTGCCGTTTTCTCCCAGTGATGTGTCAGTTAGGTGCCTCCTACATACTGAAATACATCACCGTCCGCCTGAACCCTCTCCTCTCAAACTAACTAATTCTGATGGATCCATCGCCTCTACAGAGGTTATAACTAGGGCTATTTTACATTATTTGCCATAATTGAAAAGTATTTGTCTTCAGCTTCTTCAGCTATTTATTTCCATTTCGCTAGGGGACATTAATCTAACACTTGATCTCGGGTCTTAATGGTTTTCTGGGTCTACACTTTCTCTCTCCAACACCCCCGAGGGGGAAAATTGGTTTCCTCAGGGATCTTTAAATGTATATTAGTATTTCCTGAATAATTTTTTATTTATTTAATTTAATGTTTATTTAACTAGGCAAGTCAGTTAAGAACAAATTCTTATTTACAATGACGGCCTACCAAAATGCAAAAGACCTCCTGCAGGGACGGGGGCTGGGATAAAACATATTTTTTTAAATAAATAAAACATATACAGTATATATACATATATAGGACAAAAAACACATCACAACAAGAGAGACAACACAACACTATATAAAGAAAGACCTAAGACAACAACATAGCAAGGCAGCAACACAACATGACAACAACATGGTACCAACACAACATGGTCGCAGCACAAAACATGGTACACACATTATTGGGCACAGACAACAGCACAAAGGCCAAGAAGGTAGAGACAACAATATATCACACAAAGCAGCCACAACTGTCAGTAAGAGTGTCCATAATTGAGTCTTTGAATGAAGAGATTGAGATAAAACTGTCCAGTTTGAGTGTTTGTTGCAGCTCGTTCCAGTCGCTAGCTGCAGCGAACTGAAAAGGCGAGCGACCCAGGGATGTGTGAGCTTTGGGGACTTGTAACAGAATGTGACTGGCAGAATGGGTGTTGTATGTGGAGGATGAGGGCTGCAGTAGATATCTCAGATAGCAGGGAGTGAGGCCTAAGAGGCGTTTAAAAATAAGCATCAACCAGTGGGTCTTGCGATGGGTATACAGAGATGACCAGTTTACAGAGGACTATAGAGTGCAGTGATGTCCTATAAGGAGCATTGGTGGCAAATCTGATGGTCGAGTAGTAAAGAACATCTAGACACTTGAGAGCACCCTTATCTGCTGCTCTATAAATGATGTCTCCGTAATCTAGCATGGGTAGGATGGTCTTCTGAATCAGGGTTAGTTCAGCAGCTGACCAAGTCTAGATTTAACTTTAGCCTGCAGCTTTGATATGTGCTGAGAGAAGGACAGTGTACTGTCTAGCCATACTCCTAAGTACTTGTATGAGGTGACTACCTCAAGCTTTAAACACTCAGAGGTTGTAATCACACCTGTGGGGCCGAGGGACATTCTTAACAAACCACATGACCTTTGTTTTGGAGGTGTTCAGAACAAGATTAAGGGTAGAGAAAGCTTGTTGGACACTAAGAAAGCTTTGTTGTAGAGCATTTAACCTCTCTAGGGTATGTGGGACGGTAGCGTCTCACCTCGTCAACAGCCAGTGAAACTGCAGGGCGCCAAATTCAAAACAACAGAAATCCCATAATTAAAAATCCTCAAACATACAAGTATTTTACACCATTTTAAAGATACACTTGTTATAAATCCAGCCACAGTGTCCAATTTCAAAAAGGCTTTACGACGAAAGCACACCAAGCGATTATGTTAGGTCAGAGCCAAGTCACAGAAAAACACAGCCATTTCTCCAGCCAAAGAGAGGAGTCACAAAAAGCAAAAATATTGATAAAATGAATCACTAACCTTTGATATTCTTCATCAGATGACACTCCCGGGACAACATGTTACACAATACATGTATGTTTTGTTCGATGAAGTTCATATTTATAACCAAAAACCTCAGTTTACATTTGGCTTTGCCTCCAAAACATCCCGTGAATTTGCACAGAGCCACATCAAATCACAGAAATATTCATAATAAACATTAATAAAAGATACAAGTGTTATTCACAGATTTAAAGATAGACTTCTTCTTAATTAAAGTAACTCACTTTGGCCTTCCGGATAGCCTGGGTGCACTTATTTCTCATTTGCCTGAACAAGAGCCAGTCAGCCTGAGTATGCGTGTGACGAGCCTTTCGCCAAATGCAATTCTTGAGGTGGAGTAACTCTGCAAGATCATGGTCGAACCAGGGGCTCAACCTGTTTTTAATAAGCATTTTCTTTACGGGGGTCGTGTTTGTTAACAATACCACTGAAATATAAAAAAAGAAGGGCCAAGCGTCTTCGACAGAGGGGATCAAGCTGATTCTATACCATTTTACAGAGGCCAGTTCATGAAGGAAGGCTTGCTCATTGAAGTTTTTTAGCAAGCGTCTATGACAAATCAGGACAGGTCGTTTCACTGAGCAGAATCAAGTCCCTCGCAGAAATAGAAGTGACTACATGTGCTGGTATCACTTTCATTGCTACCCATCCCGGATCCGGGAGCCTCATCAAAAAAGCTGACTAGCATAGCCTAGCCTAACGCGACAGGGATATCATATAATATAATTTTCATGAAATCACAAGTCCAATACAGCAAATGAAAGATAAACATCTTGTGAATCCAGCCATCATTTCTGATTTTTAAAATGTTTTACAGCGAAAACACAATTTGTATTTCTATTAGCTAACCACAATAGCAAAAGACTCAACTGCATATTTTCACCATTTCTCTACCGCATAGGTAGCTATCACAAAACCGACCAAATAGAGATATAATTAGTCACTAGCCAAGAAACAACTTCATCAGATGACAGTCTTATAACATGTTATACAATAAATTTATGTTTTGTTCAAAAATGTGCATATTTGAGGTATAAATCATAGTTTTACATTGCAGCTACCATCAAAAATATCACCAAAGCAGCCAGAATAATTACAGAGAGCAACGTGAAATAACTAAATACTCATCATAAAACATTTATGAAAAATACATGGTGTACAGCAAATGAAAGATAAACATCTTGTGGATCCAGCCAATATTTCTGATTTTTTAAGTGTTTTACAGTGAAAACACAATATAGCATTATATTAGCTTACCACAATAGCCAAACACACAAATGCATTTATTAGCAGCAAAAGGTAGCGATCGCAAAAAACAGCAAAATATATAAAATTAATCACTAACCTTGATCAACTTCATCAGATGACAGTCTTATAACATCAGGTTATACAATACACTTATGTTTTGTTCGAAAATGTGCATATTTAGAGCTGCAAACCATGGTTTTACATTGTGAATATGTAGCATCGATTCACCAAATTGTCCGGAGCTATTTTGGACACTCACCTAATCTGACCAAAGAACTCATCATAAACCTTACTAAAAAATACATGTTGGACAGCAAATGAAAGATACAATAGTTCTTAATGCAACCGCCGTGTTAGATTTTTAAAAATAACTTTACCCTAACAAACAGTTTACGTTATAGCGAGACAGCGCCCGCGAAAAACGCGGATAATAGGACTTAACATTTTCCACCGAAATACAAAATAACATCATAAATTGTTCTTACTTTTGCTGAGCTTCCATCAGAATCTTGTACAAGGAGTCCTTTGTCCAGAATAAATCGTTGTTTGGTTTTAGAATGTCCTTCTCTCCTGTTGAATTCGCTCAACAAGGCTAGCCAATATTTATGACGATCCCAATGTCTCTCGACGCAGAGAACGGAAAACTCCAAAAGTCCCATGAAACATTGAATAAACTGATGAAACTCGGTTGAAAAAACCTACTTTATGATGTTTTTCTAATATGTATCAAATTAAAACAAAGCCGGAGATATTAGCCGTGTATACCAAACGCTTATCATAAGACAATATGGAGGTGCTTCCCGCGCCTAGGTAGAGATAGGATATTCTGGACACGTCATTCCAAGAGCTCTTGTTCGACCTCAGATCAAGCTAGACACCCCATTCCACCTTCCACTGCCTGTTGACATCTAGTGGAAGGCGTATGCAGTGCATGCATATCCATAAATATAAGGCAATTCAATAGGCAGGCCCTGGAACAGAGCATCTTTTTCAGATTTTTCACTTCCTGTCTGGAAGTTTGCTGCAAAATGAGTTCTGTTTTACTCACAGATATAATTCAAACAGTTTTAGAAACTTGAGAGTGTTTTCTATCCAATAGTAATAATAATATGCATATTGTACGATCTAGAATAGAGTACGAGGCAGTTTAATTTGGGCACGATTTTTTCCAAAGTGGAAACAGCGCCCCCATATTGACAAGAAGTTGTTTAAGGTACCCTTTACAAAGGGTTTAGAAAGGGTTTATGCCCTAATGTAAATGTAACCCACATGCTTTGTGAGAGGGTCAAGTCCAATTAAGTTTCTTGAAAAATGTTGTTTTGCATCCTATTAACATAGGTTGGTCTGACTACTAGGACTACTATTAGGCCCTATACGTAGGCGTCTGTCATATTATGACAGTGGTGTGGGAGTTGGTCTCTCCTACTCAACTGTCACGCCCTGACCTTAGTTATCCATGTTTTCTGTATTATTTTGGTCAGGTGTTTTGTGTGACGAGGGTGGGTATGCTTGTTTTGTTGTGTCTAGGGTTTTTGTAGATCTAGGGTTTTTGTAAGTCTAGGTAATTGTAGGTCTATGGTGACCTGAATTGATTGCCAATCAGAGGCAGCTGTTTATCATTGTCTCTGATTGGGGATCCTATTTAGGTTGCCATTTTCCCTTTCGGTTTTGTGGGTTCTTGTCTATGGATAGTTGCCTGTCAGCACTCATTTTATATAGCTTCACGTTCGTTTTGTTACTTGTTTATTGTTCTTTCTTCATTAAAAGAAGAATGTATGCATATCACGCTGCGCCTTGGTCTCCTCATTACAACGAACGTGACATCAACTCACTTACACTTCCCCATACACTACTGCTTGGCAAAATGCTTATGGATGATTCAGTCTTGCCATTGATCCATGGGCAGTGGAATAAACAGCAAATAGATATTACATATCTCTAATCTTTTTTAAACGGGGTTATAATAGCTATTACTGCACGCACTGGACTAGACGCAATTGGCAATGGGAGAATTGAGTCCGCTCATCTTCTGACAGCTGCTCAATTTCTGTGTGGAAGACCAAATTAAATTTGAAGAAGAAAAAAAAAGAAATTTCACCCTCCTTTCTCATTCCCTTTCTCCTCTCAGCTTCCAATGCTATTTGTAGGTGAACCGAGAATGTAATTACTGTACGTTCATCTTTTACTGTGCTAAATATGTCTAATCTTAATTAAAGGAGTGGAAAGCAACAATAAAGCAGCCCACGTCACATATATAATTGTAGTTGTGTGTGTGTTCTCCATTGTAATTGTTTGGGTGTGTTCTCATGAAAGTAATAACAATCTCGATATGGAAAACCAAATGTTCTTTAATTTTGTTACTTTAAACTAGTAGTCATGACAATACATAGACCTGGATAATTGGAAAAGCTAGCGTGTGAACTTACATAATGAAGATGTGGTTGTGTGTGTGTGTGTGTGGTTGTGTGTATGTCTGTGAGTGTGTGTGTGTACATGATAGTGTGTGTGCATGAACGTGTGTGTGTGTGCGGGTGAGTATGTGTGTGGTTATGTGTGTGCATGCAGTGATGCGGGAGTAATAATGTGTGTTCTTGTGTTCCAGGCTACCCACGCTATGACATTGTTGGAGACCACAGCAAGGGAGAATACCACCTCTTGATTCAGAGAACCGAAATGCAGGACGATGCCTTCTTTGAGTGCCAGGCCATCCAGGCAGCTATCAGAACACGCCCCGCCCGACTGACTGTGCTCGGTAAGACTCAGCTACAGTACTATTAGATTACGTTCAAGTTCATTGAACCATTGTGTGTATGTTTCGCAAGGTTCAGGTTAATGGGAAAACCAACTACTGTATCTCAAGTTGATGGTGCATATAGGTGAGACACCTGAGAGAGTGTTGAGTGAACTTCCTGTTCATGCCACATAACACATTAAACTTGCAAAACGGTGTCAACCTGTTACACAGCAGGTAGGACAAATGTTAGATCTGGGGAACCTGAAGAGAGTGCATTTTTGAGAGTTTCGGTTGCCTTCCATATTGCATCTATTCCCTATATG
The DNA here is from genome assembly GCF_029448725.1 of Salvelinus fontinalis. Taxonomy (NCBI): domain Eukaryota; kingdom Metazoa; phylum Chordata; class Actinopteri; order Salmoniformes; family Salmonidae; genus Salvelinus; species Salvelinus fontinalis. The sequence continues at coordinate 49,894,188 of NC_074666.1, forward strand.
GTGCACTACTTTCAACCATAGTCCCATGGTACCTGGTCAAAAGTAGTGTACTATATCGGGAACTGGGTGCCGTTTGGAGCGCACGCTTAAGTGAGCGATAAGAAGGGATAGGGGGAAGAAAATGAGGAGAGTTCGGAATATTGTATTATTGAAATTGCTCAGTAATCGTTTGAAAAGGGGGATGGGACAGAACAGGAATTGGCTAGAGATAAATCATGGGTGCATCCTCAAATCAGGCCTAATCAGGTGATGCCAAACCGCCCAAATCTGTTTTCTATCAACCATCATTTGGGCTGGAATCGATGAAACCCTCCGATGCAAACCCTCCTGTGCCTTGGGCAGAGGCAGGTGAGGAGCACCCTAATTAGAATTATCGATTCATTCTCCCTTGTTTAAAGCATGATATATTCTAGAGGTATCAGTTCATTATTCCCTCCCTCAGTGGTAACATTTTTGCCCACTAATCTAAAGCTGGTTACTTAGAGGGGAGGTCAAAGGGGGGAGAGTTAAGATGTTGGCGATTCGGCTCCATTAAAATGATTAATTATAGATAACAAGGACACCATTTGCTTTTATATTTCCGGGTTGGGAGGGCGGGAGAGACAAATCATCCTCCTCCCCAGGGCCTAGCCATTAGCCTGACATTTAATCCCAGACAAATCGTCTCGCTTTGGAAAAAAGTTGCACACCAAGCTACCAGCAGCCCCGTAAGGTAATGAAGTTAACGTCTGGACGATGTCAGGGTCAATCCCCGCCTGTCACTTCTCCATGCTCGAGACAGTTGGAGACTTGGCGGCAGCCAACCGCCAACGCCTGACAGCCTCGCCTTGTTGTGTTCTCATAACCAGAGTGGATAGTTTACCATTAATCCCAACTCCAGCTTCAATGTTTTTTTTGGGATGTTGAAGATAGGTGCTAGACATACTGTGGGATTCCTTTTCTAACCCTGTTATTTGAACATTTATAATATACATTGCAATACCCTCCCAATACAATGTCCCAAACTGCACAAGTGCTCTGTGTTCATACAGAGCATTGGTAATCCATTACACAAGTTTTATGTGCTGCATGAGACAAGGCAGTGTTGTTTCCATAATAGCCTGAACTTACTTTTCACACTCATAATAAAATAACTCTATTTGCCGAACAACAATAATATCCCAACACACTGCAGCCTGCCTGGACCTGAACTACAGATAAACCAAGTGACTCCATGCATGATCGCTGGGATGAAAATGCCCTCCGGTGACATTTGAACATTGAACCCCATCTAAGAGTGGCCGGGTACTCCAGGTGGCCCTGTGGCGGTGGTACTTTTGAATACGAGAGAGTCCAGGGACAAGATCCAGAGGGGCCCTTGAGGCTAATTAGATCTGTAGAAATACCCCCCCCCCCCCCAGCCGTTCATTCAGGGGAGCCACCGCCGCCAATCACCGGGCTAAAAGGGGATAGCACTGCGCTATCAGAGGTCACGGATGCTTTAAATGGCTTTGGAGACTTAGAGAGGGCCGTGAGCTTCTTACAACTGCAGGTATTGGTGGCCATGCAGACATACATGGCCACCAATTAATTGAACAACATGGCACAAGAGTTGCCTCAATCAGTAATGTCTTCTGTTGACAAGAGGATTTCATAAGCTGAGCATTATACATATTTGTAAACTCAGCAAAAAAAGCAACGTCCCTTTTTCAGGACCCTGTCCTTCAAAGATAATTCGTAAAAATCCAAATAACTTCACAGATCTTCATTGTAAAGGGTTTAAACACTGTTTCCTATGCTTGTTCAATGAATCATAAACAATTAATGAACATGCACCTGTGGAACGGTCGTTAAGACACTAACAGCTTACAGACGGTAGGCAATTAAGGTCACAGTTATGAAAACTTAGGAGACTCAAGAAGCCTTTCTACTGACTCTGAAAAACACCAAAAGAAAGATGCCCAGGGTCCTTGCTCATCTGCGTGAACGTGCCTTAGGCATGCTCCAAGGATGCATGAGGACTGCAGATGTGGCCAGGGAAATAAATTGCAAAGTCTGTACTGTGAGACTCCTAAGACAGAGCTACAGGGAGCCAGGATGGACAGCTGATCGTCCTCGCATTGGCAGACCACATGTAACAACACCTGCACAGGATTGGTACATCCGAACATAACAACTGCGGGACAGGTACAGGATGGCAACAACAACTGCCCGAATTACACCAGGAAAGCCCAATCCCTTCATCAGCGCTCAGACTGTCCGCATTAGGCTGAGAAAGGCTGGACTGAGGGCTTGTAGGCCTGTTGTAAGGCAGGTCCTCACCAGACATCACCGGCAACAACGGGTGATGGGCACAAACCCACCGTCACTGGACTAGAAAGGACTGGCAAAAAGTGCTCTTCACTGACGAGTCGCGGTTTTGTCTCACCAGGGGTGATGGTCGGATTCGCGTTTCTGGTCGAAGGAATAAGTGTTACATCGAGGCCTGTACTCTGGAGCGGGATTGATTTGGCGGTGGAGGGTCCGTCATGGTCTGGGGCGGTGTTTCACAGCATCATCAGACTGAGCTTGTTGTCATTGCAGGCAATTTCAATGCTGTGCGTTACAGGGAAGACGTGCTTCTCCCTCATGTGGTACCCTTCCTGCAGGCTCATCCTGACATGACACTGCAGCATGACAATGCCACCAGCCATACTGCTCATTCTGTGCGTGATTTCCTGCAAGAAAATAATGTCAGTGTTCTGCCATGGCCAGCGAAGAGCTCGGATCTCAATTCCATAGAGCACGTCTGGGACCTGTTGGATCGGAGGGTGAGGGCTAGGGCCATTACCCCTAGAAATGTCCTGGAACTTGCAGGTGCCTTGGTGGAAGAGTGGGGTAACATCTCACATCAAGAACTGGAAAATCTGGTACAGTCCATGAGGAGAAGATGCACTGCAGTACTTAATCCAGCCGCTTTGTCAAATTTCAAAAAGGCTTATGGCGAAAGCATACCATGCGATTATCTGAGGACAGCGCCCCGCTTACAAAAGCATACAAACATTTTATTATATACATATACATTTATTCATTTATTTTATACATTTTATTCATACGGTTGCAGACACAAGAGTCCCAGCTACACAATAAATGTTTGTTTTGTTCGCGGCGGTCAAAACATGCAGACGAATACATCCTAATAGTACCGGTAAAGTTCATCGAAATATGTCAAACCATGTTTATAATTAATCTTCAGGTTGTCAATTGTCTAAATAATCGATAATATTTAAACCGGACAATAGTGTATTCAATAGAAAGGAAAAACAACGAAGGGCGCGCAATCAGTAATGCGTGCAAACCAGCTCTGCTTGATTCTACAATCCGCTGACAAAATGGTCTCACTATTCTTCATTTTTCAGAAAACAAGCCTGAAACAACGTCTAAAGACTGTTGACATCTAGTGGAAGCCATAGGAACTGCAATATGGGTCCTAACCCATTAGAAACTCTATAGGCATTCAATTGAAAATACCCACATAAAAAAAAACTACTTCCTGGATGGATTTTCCTCAGGTTTTTGCCTGCCATATCAGTTCTGTTATACTCACATACCTTATTTAAACAGTTTTGGAAACTTTGGAGTGTATTCTGTCCAAATCCAATTATATGCATATCCTAGCTTCCAGGCAGTTTACTTTGGGCACGCTTCTCATCCAGACGTCGAAATACTGCCCCCAAGCCATAAGAAGTTAATGCAGCTAATGGGAAAACCCGATACTGACTGTTACTTTTGATTTTGACCAACATTTGTTCGGGGACACATTATTCCATTTCTGTTAGTCACGTCTGTCGAACTTGTTCAGTTTAACCTGTCTAGGATCAGCGTGGCGCTAGCGGCACCCCCCCCCCCCCCCCACTGAAAAACCAGTGCCGCGAAATTCAAAAAAAATATTTTTTTAAAATATTTAACTTTCACACATTAAAGTCCAATACAGCTAATGAAAGACACAGATCTTATGAATCCAGTCAACATTTCCGATTTTTAAAATGTTTTACAGGGAAGACACAATATGTAAAGATGTACATCTATTACCTAAAAACACATTAGCATAATCCACCATCTTTTATTTGTCCACCAACACCAGTAGCCATCACCAATTCGGCTAAACTAAGATATTTATAGCCCCTAACCAACAAAAAAACTCATTAGATGACAGTCTGATAACATATTTATGGTATGGGATAGGTTTTGTTAGAAAAAAGTGCATATTTCAGGTATATGGCATAGTTTACAATTGCACCCACCATCACAAATGGACTAGAATAATTACAATGAGCAACGTGTTTACCTAACTACTAATCATCAAACATTTCGTAAAAATACACAGCATACACGAATCGAAAGACACAGATCCTGTGAATACAGACAATATTTCAGATTTTCTAAGTGTCTTACAGCGAAAACACAATAAATCGTTATATTAGCTTAGCACATAGCAATTAGCAGCCCAGCATTGATTCTAGCCAAAGTGAGCGATAAAAGTCAACATCGCCAAAAGATATTAATTTTTTCACTAACCTTCTCAGAATTCTTCCGATGACACTCCTGTAACATCACATTACAACATGCATATACAGTTTGATCGAAAATGTTTATATTTAGCCACCAAAATCATGGTTAGACAATGTGAAATGTAGACAAGCTGGTAAAGAAAACGTCCTTGCGCCACTTAGACAGTGATCTACTCTTATACATAAATACTCATAAACGTGACTAAAAAATATAGGGTGGACAGGGATTGATAGACAATTTAATTCTTAATACAATTGCGTTATTACATTTTTTAATTTATCCTTACTTTTCAATACAGTTTGCGCCAAGCGAAGCTACGTCAAAAAACATGGCGTCCTAAGCCACTAAAATGTTTCGACAGAAACACGATTTATCATAATAAAAATGTCCTACCTTGAGCTGTTCTTCCATCAGTATCTTGGGCAAAGGATCCTTTCTTGGGAGAAATCGTCTTTTGGTGGAAAGCTGTCCTCTTGCCATGTGGAAATGTCAACTACGTTCGGGATGAACTGAAAAGCGTGCCCAACTTTTCACATCGTTGCAAAAATAAATGTCCCAAAATCGCACTAAACGGATATAAATTGCTATAAAACGCTTTAAATTAACTACTTTGTGATGTTTGTAACTCCTATAACGAGTGAAAAGATGACCGGAGAAATATAACAGGCTAAACTAACGCTTGGAACAGGAGAGGGTCGGTGTCTTCCACGCGCGTTACGCAGCAAGAAAAGACTTGCTAGCTAAAGGTTTTTTTCATTTGTAGGGCCTGTGAACGAGCAATCGAGCCCGTTGGAATCGTCATCACGTAAAGGCATCCAGGGGAAGACGTAAGAAGTGTCCGTATAGTCATAGCAACGACAGAGCCCTTTTAAATGACTTCAGAAAAGTGGCCAACGTTTCTCAAATCTGACTCCATGTCAGGGAAATTGCTGTAGAATGGGCTCTGTTCCACTTAGAGACAAAATTTCAACTCCTATAGAAACTATAGACTGTTTTCTATCCAATAATAATAATAATATGCATATTGTACGATCAAGGATTTTGTGGGAAGCCGTTTAAAAAATTAGCCACATTAGCATAAATAGTCTAAACAGCGCCCCCATCCCCAACAGGTTAAGACTCAGTTGTTGAACCTTGTTATGTTCATAGAAATATTTACAAATGTTAAGTTTGCTTTCACACTGCGCTTTCCCAACTGGAAAAAAGAAACACCTATGTGAGAATGCTGTTCATTGACTACAGCTCAGCATTCAGCACCATAGCGCCCACGAAGCTCATCGGTAAGCTAAAGACACTGGAACTAAACACCTCCAACTGGATCCTGGAACTCTGCAACTGGATCCTGGACTTCCTGACGGGCCGCCCCCAGGTGGTAAGGGTAGGCAACAACATGTCTGCTACGCTGATCCTCAACACTGGGTCCCTTAGGGGTGTGTACTTAGTCCCCTCCTGTACTCCTTGTTCACCCACGACCGCGTGGCCAAACATGACTCCAAAACCACCATTAAGTTTGCTGACGACACAACAATGGTAGGCCTGATCACCGACAACGGTAAGACAGTCTATAGGGAGGAGGTCAGAGAACTGGCAGTGTGGTGCCAGGACAACAACCTCTCCCTCAATGTGAGCAAGACAAAGGAGCTGATCATGGACTACAGGAGAAGGCAGGCCGAACAGGCCCCCATTAACATTGACCATTAACATTGATGGGGCTGTAGCAGAGCGGGTCGAGAGTTTCAAGTTCCTTGGCGTAAAACATCACCAGCGAACTATCATGGTCCAAACAAACCAAGACAGTCGTGAAGAGGGCACAACAAAACCTTTTCCCCCTCAGGAGACTGAAAAGATTTGTCATGGGTCTCCAGATCCTCAAAAGGTTATACAGCTGCACCATCGAGAGCATCCTGACCAGTTGCGTCACCACCTGGTATGGCAACTGCTCGGCATCTGACCGTAAGACGCTACAGAGGGTAGTGCGTACAGCCCAGTACATCACTGTGGCCAAGCTTCCTGCCATCCAGGACCTATATAATAGGCGGTGTCAGAGGGAAGCCCATAAAATTGTCAGACTCCAGTCACCCAAGTTATAGACTGTTTTCTCTGCTACCGCACGGCAAGCGGTACTGAAGCTCCAAGTCTGGGACCAAAAGGCTCCTCAACAGCTTCCACCCCCAAGCCATAAGACTGCTGAAGAATTAATAAAATTGCCACTGGATTATTTACATTGACTCCCCCCCTCTCCCTTTTGTACACTGCTGCTACTCGCTGTTTAATATCTATCCATAGTTACTTCACTCCTACCAAGATGTACAAATTACCTCAACTAACCTGTACCCCCGCACACTGACTTGGTACCGGTACCCCCTTTATTGTTATTCTTATTGTGTTACTTTTTATTATTATGTTTTACTTTAGTCTATTTGGTAAATCTTTTCTTAACTCTTTGTGAACTCTTTGTGAACTGCACTTGTAAGTAAGCATTTCACAGTAAGGTCTACACTTGTTGTATTCGGCGCATGTGACAAATAAAGTTTGATTTGATGAAGTCAATCTCTCCTCCACTTTGAGCCAGGAGAGATTGACATGCATATTATTCATGTTTGCTCTCTGTGTACAGCCAGCCGTGCTGCCCTGTTCTGAGCCAATTGCAATTTCCCTAAATCCCTCTCAGTGGCACCTGACCACTTGACTGAACAGTAGTCCAGTTGCAACAAAGCTAGGCTCTCTAGGACCTGTTAAGAAGACAGAATAGCGCTTTATTATGGACACACTTCTCCCCATCTTAGCTACTGTTGTACATCATCAATATGTTTTGACCATGACAGTTTACAATCCAGGGATACACCAAGCAGTTTAGTCACCTCAACTTGCTCATTTTCCACATTATTCATTACAAGATTTAGCTGAGGTTTAGGGTTTAGTGAATGATTTGTCCCAAATACAATGCTTTTAGTTTCTGAAATATTTAGGACTAACTTATTCCTTGCCACCCACTCTGACACTAACTGCAGTTCTTTGTTAAGTGTTGCAGTCATTTCAGTCGCTGACGTGTATAGTGTTGAGTCATCTGCATACACAGACACACTGGCTTTACTCAAACCCAGTGGCATGTCATTAGTAAAGATTGAAAAAAGTAAGGGCCTGGACAGATTCTACCTGGATTCAGTTGGTTAGGCTTCCGTTAAAGGATCACCCTCTGTGTTCTGTTAGACAGGGTACTCTTTATCCACAATATAGCAGGAAGTGTAAAGCCATAACACATAGGTATTTCCAGCAGCAGACTATGATCGAATATGTCAAAAGCCGCACTGAAGTCTAACAAAAGTGTTGGTGAGTTGTTCTACAACACACAATTCTAAAACTGTCTAGTTTTGTCTCGTCTCGCCTCTCCTCATGTCGGCTGCCAGATCTGAACATGCTTTTGAAAGCCCTTATTTTTGCAGGCGGTTTTATAATCGTGGGCAGGCATCAGTCTTTCAGTACTGAATAAAAGTCACAAAATAGTTTATCTACAGCCTCTGTATTAGGGAACATATGACCTGGAGTGCCAGTGTCTGCTCAGTTAACACACTGTTCCCTGGGCACCGATGACGTGGATGTCGATTAAGGCAGCCCCCCGCACCTCTCGGATTCAGAGGGGTTGGGTTAAATGCGGAAGACAGATTTCAGTTGAATGCATTCAGTTGTACAACTGACTGGCTATTTCCCTTATATTATGAAGTATTATAAGCCATCCCAGCTATTGACATTATATTGAGGGCTGGGGGTAAATTTCACAAGTGTTTTCTTTGACATGTCTCTTTAGTAAAATGACATGGGACATATCTGCAAATTCTATCATTATCCATAAACGTTTTCCAGTTATTTATTCTAATCAATGTGTGTGATTTGTCATTTGAAAAAATTATACTGAGCTCATCATTGACATTTTCCAAAGTGCCTGTCGAATACCTCTGCAAAAAGGTTTTTGCATGCTAACTCGATCAATAGCTTTTCAGAGGAAAAATGCAAAGTGAACTGTAAACTTCAATTCACAGGCATCATGTTGGATGAAAGTGAATTACAGGCTAAGATCAACCTTGGTGTGCTGTGAAAGATTGCTAAATAAAACATGAAGTTAACCCTCGCTACATACATCTATATGTCCTGTGTGAACCTCTGGCTGCCTTCGGGCTGATTAACCAGTGTTTTTCAGAGCAAAAAGGATTTTCCCTCCCCTCGGGAGTTTAGCGGTTATTAATGTCAATCTTTTGTCATGGATTAGCCTTTACTCCAGACGTATTCACCCCCTGTGCCGAGCAATAAAATATCAATCAAACTGAGGAGAAGCAGCACACACCACCTCGTCTACGAGACCGCCTCTTGCCTGCAGCCATAGAGCCATTGCACATTGACGTCCCAAACTCCCTGAACTTTTCCCCCCCAACAGTGGCAGTTTTCTTGTCACTGTAACCTTGCTATGGTGATTGATGTCTTCTCATACATAGCAAGCTGATATTGTTATCCCTCATCCCAACATCCTCCCGTCCTACCAATCTGCCTCTTATTTAATGTCAAAGTGGCCCAGGCTATATAAACAAGCGCTAGATTGGAGAGGGAAAGGTAGTCTGCTGTACTTTAGTGACAAACATTGATCGCCAGTTTGCGCTGTTCTGTGAAGGGAGTAGTACACAGCGTTTTACCAGATCTTCAGTTTCTTGGGAATTTCTCTCATGGAATAGCCTTCATTTCTCAGAACAAGAATAGACTGAGAAGTTTCAGAAGAAGGTACTTTGTTTCTGGCCATTTTGAGCCTGTAATCGAACCCACAAATGCTGACGCTCCAGATACTCAACTAGTCTAAAGATGGCCAGTTTTATTGCTTCTTTAACCAGGACAACAGTTTCAGCTGTGCTAACATGATTGGGTTTTCTAATGACGAATTAGCCTTTTAAAATTATCAACTTGGATTAGCTAACACAACGTGCCATTGGAACACAGGAGTGATGGTTGCTGATAATTGACCTCTGTACGCCTATGAAGATATTCCATAAAAAAATCTGCTGTTTCCAGATACAATAGTCATTTACAACATTAACCACGTCTACACTGTATTTCTGATCAATTTGATGTTATTTTAATGGACAAAAAAAATGCTTTTCTTTCAAAAACAAGGACATTTCTAAGTGACCCCAAACCTTTGAACGGTAGTATAATATTTATACACTGCTCAAAAAAATAAAAGGAACACTTAAACAACACAATGTAACTCCAAGTCAATCACACTTCTGTGAAATCAAACTGTCCACTTAGGAAGCAACACTGATTGACAATAAATTTCACATGCTGTTGTGCAAATGGAATAGACAAAATGTGGAAATTATAGGCAATTAGCAAGACACCCCCCAAAACAGGAGTGATTCTGCAGGTGGTGACCACAGACCACTTCTCAGTTCCTATGCTTCCTGGCTGATGTTTTGGTCACTTTTGAATGCTGGCGGTGCTCTCACTCTAGTGGTAGCATGAGACGGAGTCTACAACCCACACAAGTGGCTCAGGTAGTGCAGTTCATTCAGGATGGCACATCAATGCGAACTGTGGCAAAAAGGTTTGCTGTGTCTGTCAGCGTAGTGTCCAGAGCATGCAGGCGCTACCAGGAGACAGGCCAGTACATCAGGAGACGTGGAGGAGGCCGTAGGAGGGCAACAACCCAGCAGCAGGACCGCTACCTCCGCCTTTGTGCAAGGAGGTGCACTGCCAGCGCCCTGCAAAATGACCTCCAGCAGGCCACAAATTCTGCAGGTGGTCACCACCTGCAGAATCACTCCTGTTTTGGGGGGTGTCTTGCTAATTGCCTATAATTTCCACATTTTGTCTATTCCATTTGCACAACAGCATGTGAAATTTATTGTCAATCAGTGTTGCTTCCTAAGTGGACAGTTTGATTTCACAGAAGTGTGATTGACTTGGAGTTACATTGTGTTGTTTAAGTGTTCCCTTTATTTTTTTGAGCAGTGTATATATATTTGATGAACATTTTTATTTGACCTTATTGCTATTAGCTCATACAAACGCAATGAATAACATATTCACTACATGGAACAACAGATGTCTGTTATATTTCTGAGAGATATAAAAAGATCAAGAAATTTTATATTTTTTACATGTATTTAACCTCTTATTATTGTCACTAAACAGTCTCCATATACACTTCCATACATTTTTTCAACTGGTACCGGGGGACCTTCAGATGAGTCTTGTAAGGCCTGTTGGCATCCTAGAGCAAAACAACTGACAACCGTGTTTGTGAGAGTCTCACCTTTCCACAGAGGGGTCATACTCGGACGCTACAGACGATTTTGTGAGAAGACCGATTTCGGTTTGTCTCATGGTCTGACAAACACAGCTCAAGCTCTGTTACCCTTCACCGCAGATGCATAGGTGGGACATCGGCAGATGCGGTGGATTGAGATGCATCCAATGCAAAAAACCCATTTAAAATGACCGATTTTTATGGGTATTTTTGTATTATGCTAATTGGATTTCCGCGGGGGAGCGGACATCAACTCTAGGGGGTTTGACGTGCATCAGGTAATTCATCCACATGAAATAGTTGGACAGAAACCTAGTTAGTGACATTCCCCCCTATTAATTTGCTTGAAATATTTATCTAACACAAAAGGATGATGAATCTCCGTGGGGGAACATTTTCGTTTGAGCAATCTTTTTTTCTCTCCAAACGGATAGAAATCGGCACGATACAAATGCTATCTGTTGTATAAACAAGCTTGAATAAAGCTCAGCTAATTTGTGTAAAGCCCTAGAATGATTACAGCATCAAATCCCAAACAAATGAACAATATAATAGAAACGACGATTGGAGACCATTTGTACGTTCAGCTTGCCTCCTACTTTGCCATTTTTCTGAATTTTCTGCTGCCACGGTGGATTCAGAACACTAGACGGTGGAGAGAAAATTACAGCTCATCCAATCTGAATTTGAACACTCCCCCCTCTCTCTTCTTCCTCTTCTTCTTCTCTTCTCTTTAGCTGTGGTGGTTCGAGGGATTGGCGTTGTGGGCCACTGGGCCATGTCTGTCTGGTGTTCCGTAGCATGGCAGGATGCTAGGGAGGTATCCATCATTACCTAATGATAGTCAGCAGGGGCATGTCGGTTTCAGCCCGCCACCTGTCCAGGCGCTATGTGAGAAATGGATCTGGTAACACCTCCCATGAAGGGTCGGTCCCTGGATGGGTGACAAGATGCTGCTCGAAGTTGTGTTGGAGGGCCAGTAGGATGCACTCTTTCCTCTGGTCTAAAGTAAAATATCCCAATGCCCCAGGCCAGTGATTGGGGAGATTGCCCTGTTGTAACAATCTTCGTCTGGAGAAAGAGAGGAGGACCAAAGCGCAGCGTGGTAAGTGTTCATGATGAAACTTTAATAGAACAAACTGAACACTGAAATACAAAACAATAAATTGAACGAACGAAAACCGAAACAGTTCCGTGTGGAACACACAGACATGGAAGACAACCACCCACAAAACAGGCTACCTAAATATGGTTCACAATCAGAGACATTTACATTTAAGTCATTGTAAGTCGCTCTTATCCAGAGCGACTTACAATTTGGAAAGTTCATACATATTCATCGTGGTCCCCCCGTGGGAATTGAACCCACAACGCTGGCGTTGCAAGCGCCATGTTCTACCCACTGAGCCACACGGGACCACAGAGACAATGACTAACACCTGCCTCTGATTGAGAACCATATCAGGCCAAATGAAAAACCCAACATAGAAACACAAACATAGATAACCCACCCAACTCACGCCCTGACCATACTAAAACAAAGAAAATACAGGTCAGAACGTGGCAGTACCCCCCCCCCCCCCCAAGGTGCGGACTCTGGCCGCAAAACCTGAACCTATAGGGGAGGGTCTGGGTGGGCATCTGTCCGCGGTGGCGGCTCTGGCGCTGGATGTGGACCCCACTCCACCATTGTCTTAGTCCGCTTCAGTAGCGTCTTTAGAGCGGCGACCCTCGCCGCCGACCTAGGACTGGCAACCCTACTAAAGGGCCCCACTGGACTGAGGAGCGCCTCCGGACTGAGGGGCAGCTCCGGACTGAGGGGCAGCTCCGGACTGAGGGGCAGCTCAGGACTGAGGGGTAGCTCAAGACTGAGGGGTAGATCAGGACTGAGGGGTAGCTCAGGACTGAGGGGCAGCTCCGGACTGAGGGGCAGCTCCGGACTGAGGGGCAGCTCAGGACTGAGGGGCAGCTCCGGACTGAGGGGCAGCTCAGGACTGAGGTGCAGCTCCGGACTGAAGGGCAGCTCCTGGCTGACGGACGGCTCTGGCGGCTCCTAGCTGACGGACGGCTCTGGCGGCTCCTGGCTGACGGGCGGCTCTGGCGGCTCCTGGCTGACGGACGGCCCTGGCGGCTCTTGGCTGACGGACGGCTCTGGCGGCTCTTGGCTGACGGACGGCTCTGGCGGCTCCTGACTGACGGACGGTTCTGGCGGCTCCTGACTGACGTGCGGCTCTGGCGGCTCCTGACTGACGGGCGGCTTTGGTGGCTCAGGACAGACGGGTGGCTCAGGCGACGCCGGCCAGGAAGACGGCTCAGGCGGCGCTGGACAGGAAGAAGGCTCAGGCGGCGCTTGAGAGGAAGACGGCTCAGGCGGCGCTGGACAGGAAGACGGCTCAGGCGGCGCTGAACAGGAAGACGGCTCAGGCGGCGCTGGACAGGAGGGAGACTCAGGCGGCGCTGAACAGACGGGAGACTCAGGCGGCGCTGGACAGACGGGAGACTCAGGCCTGCTAAGGCGCACAGTAGGCCTGGTGCGTGGTGCCGGAACTGGAGGTACCGGGCTGGGAACACGCACCTCAGGGCGAGTGCGGGGTGTTGGAAATGGAGGCCTGGTACATGGTGCCGGCACCGGAGAGCTGGTGCGAGGGGCTGCCACAGGAGAGCTGGTACGTGGGGCTGCCACAGGAGGGCTGGTGCGTGGTGCCGGAAATGGAGGTACCGGACTGGGAACATGCACCTCAGGGCGAGTGCGGGGAGCAGGAACAGGGCATACTAGACCCGGGAGGCGCACAGTAGGCCTGGTGCGTGGTGCCGAAACTGGTGGTACCGGGCTGGGAACACGCACCTCAGGGCGAGTGCGGGGTGTTGGAACTGGAGGCCTGGTACGTGGTGCCGGCACCGGAGGGTTGGTACGAGGGGCTGCCACAGGAGAGCTGGTACATGGTGCGTGGAGAAGACACCAGATAGACCGGACCATGGAGGCGCACTACAGGTCTCGAGCACCGAGCCTGCCCAACCCTACCTGGCTGAATGCTCACCGTAGCCATGCAAGTTCCACGAGGTGGAAGCACTGGGCTATGCACACGTACAGGAAACACCATGAGTAGGGCTGGTGCCATGTACCCCGGCCCGAGGAGACGAGATGCGTAGGAGATGCGTAGAGCTGGCTTCATGGCACCTGGCTCGATGCCCACTCTAGCCCGGCCGATACGAGGCGCTGCTATGTACCGCACCGGGCTATGCACATGTACTGGAGACACGTGCGCTCTTCCGCATAACACGGTGTCTGCCCGAACTAAGGTCAGAACGTGACACCTGTGTAGAGCGTCGCCTTTCAGATGGGACATTAACCTCTCTGGGATATGGGGGACGCTAGCGTCCCAAACTGGCCAACATCTAGTGAAAATGCAGAGTGCCAAATTCAAATAAATTACTACAAAAATGTAACTTTCATGAAATCACACATTAAATATACCAAATTAAAGCTACACTTAGTGTCAGATTTCAAAAATGCTTTACGGCGAAAGCAAATGATGCTTTTATCTGCGGATACCACCCAAGTAAGCAAACACAGACCATCATATTTCAACCCTCCAGGCGCGACACAAAACGCAGAAACAAAGATATAGTTCATGCCTTACCTCTGACGAGCTTCTTCTGTTGGCACTCCAATATGTCCCATAAACATCACAAATGGTCCTTTTGTTCGATTAATTCCATCGATATATATCCAAAATGTCCATTTATTTGGCGCGTTTGATCCAGAAAAACACTGGTTCCAACTCGTGCAACATGACTACAAAAGTTACCTGTAAGCTTTGTCCAAACATTTCAAACTACTTTTGAAATCCAACTTTTAGGTATTTTTTTAACGGAAATAATCGATAAAATTGAAGACGGGATGATACCGGAGGAAAACAAAGTGTAGCTAGCTTTCAGGTCACGCGCCACTAACAAAGAGTACACTTCCCTCGAGCCTCATTCTGAACATGGCTACTTCTTCATTTCTCAAAGGAAAAACCTTAAACAATTTCTAAAGACTGTTGACATCCAGTGGAAGCGATAGGAACTGCAAGAAGGTCCCTCAGAAATCTGGATTCCCAATGAAACCCATTGAAAAGAGATTGACCTCAATTTTATTTTATCTGAATAGTTTGTCCTCGGCGTTTCGCCTGCCAAATAAGTTATGTTATAGTCACAGACATAATTCAAACAGTTTTAGAAACTTCAGAGTGTTTTCTATTCGAATCTCCTCATAATATGCATATATTAGCTTCTGGGCCTGAGTAGCAGGCAGTTTACTTTGGACACGCTTTATATCCGGACGTGAAAATACTGCCACCTATCCCAGAGAAGTTAATGAGGGGAATACGTTTTTAATCCATTTTAGAATAAGGCTGTAACGTAACAAAATTAGGGAAAGGTCACGAGGTCTGAATACTTTCCTAAATGCACTGTATGAGCCTTACTCTTGAAATTATGAGCTAGGAAAGTAATGGAGCAAATCTCATTTCAATCTCAAATATTTTTTTGCAGCATATATAGCAGTGGTGGGCCGCCGCTACCGAATGCGCTTGGAGGAAACACTAGGTCTATTTTTAGGAACCTGTTGAAATAATCTCCAGTTAATTTTCCTTTTGTTTCATACACGGCTAACGACTACTCCACAAAGCTGAGGTTAATTAATGTCACCCCAGACTTCAGGAGTAAATATGAAGTAAGGTTGGTACCCAGACCTTTACCTACCCTTATCTTATTCGAGATACAGTATTGACTGCTGTATGTCAAAACCAAGTCAGCACTTTTTTTCTGTTATTAAAATAATTCAATTTCATTATACATCTAACAGTTTTAAAACAATGTGAACACTACTACATGTTTTAATGCAACCACTGTATCTGTGTTGTGTCTGTTTTACAGGAGAGACAGTATTTGTGGTGGAAAAGCACTTGTGTGTGCCCTGAAATGAGTAGAGGGAGTGGAAGAGACACAGAGAAGAGATGAGAGAGAGAGAGAGAGGGAAAGAGAGGAGGGGTACAGTTGAGCAGAGGAGAGGGTAAGAAATGGGGACGAGAGTAAAGGGAAGGAGGGAAAGACAAGAGAGAGTAGAGAGAGAGTGGAAGATGATAGAGCAAGGAAAAGTGGTTGGCAATATGTTCACTACAGACTCCAAAAGCATTTAAGTCCATTTCAGGAAAGCAAAGAATATACACTGCTCAAAAAAATAAAGGGAACACTTAAACAACACAATGTAACTCCAAGTCAATCACACTTCTGTGAAATCAAACTGTCCACTTAGGAAGCAACACTGATTGACAATACATTTCACATGCTGTTGTGCAAATGGAATAGACAAAAGGTGGAAATTATAGGCAATTATCAAGACACCCCCCAAAACAGGACTGATTCTGCAGGTGGTCACCACAGACCACTTCTCAGTTCCTATGCTTCCTGGCTGATGTTTTGGTCACTTTTGAATGCTGGCGGTGCTCTCACTCTAGTGGTAGCATGAGACGGATTCTACAACCCACACAAGTGGCTCAGGTAGTGCAGTTCATTCAGGATGGCACATCAATGCGAACTGTGGCAAAAAGGTTTGCTGTGTCTGTCAGCGTAGTGTCCAGAGCATGCAGGCGCTACCAGGAGACAGGCCAGTACATCAGGAGACGTGGAGGAGGCCGTAGGAGGGCAACAACCCAGCAGCAGGACCGGTACCTCCGCCTTAGTGCAAGGAGGTGCAATGCCAGAGCCCTGCAAAATGACCTCCAGCAGGCCACAAATGTGCATGTGTCAGCATATGGTCTCACAAGGGGTCTGAGGATCTCATCTCGGTACCTAATGGCAGTCAGGCTACCTCTGGCGAGCACATGGAGGGCTGTGCGGCCCCACAAAGAAATGCCACCCCACACCATGACTGACCCATCGCCAAACCGGTCATGCTGGAGGATGTTGCAGGCAGCAGAACGTTCTCCACGGCGTCTCCAGACTCTGTCACGTCTGTCACATGTGCTCATGTGCTCAGTGTGAACCTGCTTTCATCTGTGAAGAGCACAGGGCGCCAGTGGCGAATTTGCCAATCTTGGTGTTCTCTGCCAAATGCGAAACGTCCTGCACGGTGTTGGGCTGTAAGCACAACCCCCACCTGTGGACGTCGGGACCTCATACCACCCTCATGGAGTCTGTTTCTGACCGTTTGAGCAGACACATGCACATTTGTGGCCTGCTGGAGGTCATTTTGCAGGGCTCTGGCAGTGCACCTCCTTGCACAAAGGCGGAGGTACCGGTCCTGCTGCTGGGTTGTTGCCCTCCTACGGCCTCCTCCAAGTCTCCTGATGTACTGGCCTGTCTCCTGGTAGCGCCTGCATGCTCTGGACACTACGCTGACAGACACAGCAAACCTTTTTGCCACAGTTCGCATTCATGTGCCATCCTGGATGAACTGCACTACCTGAGCCATTTGTGTGGGTTGTAGACTCCGTCTCATGCTACCACTAGAGTGAGAACACCGCCAGCATTCAAAAGTGACCAAAACATCAGCCAGGAAGCATAGGAACTGAGAAGTGGTCTGTGGTCACCACCTGCAGAATCACTCCTGTTTTGGGGGGTGTCTTGCTAATTGCCTATAATTTCCACCTTTTGTTTATTCCATTTGCACAACAGCATGTGAAATGTATTGTCAATCAGTGTTGCTTCCTAAGTGGACAGTTTGATTTCACAGAAGTGTGATTGACTTGGAGTTACATTGTGTTGTTTAAGTGTTCCCTTTATTTTTTTGAGCAGTGTATATAATAAGGCTTTCACCTGCTAAATAAAATCTGTTAACGTCAATTTAAGACTTTTTTTTAAATCTAAAGGATAGAGTATCACTGATGTTTTTTTACTTCTTTAAAGTGAACTGAATGGAGGTGTTTCTCCAGTGTCGTTGGATGTATTTTAATTCAGAGCACCTAACTTGGAAAATGTAAGCATGTGTAAAGTACATACCCATTCTGCATCTTAAAATATCCTTGATGTTTCTATTCAATTGATTTATTTTGCAACTAAGTGAAAATATGCATGATTTGTGGCATTTTACCACTTAAATACCCTGTAAACCCCGTTTAAGGGGTGTTGTAAGGTGTTTGAAATCTTCAATAACACCTTATTTTGCACATCATTAATTTGATCAATTAAGGGCAAATTTAGGCACACATAATCCTGGACGCTGATTGGTTAAAACCGCATTCCATCTGGTGTCTATTCCACAAGTTGCCACTGGCTAAATCTATGACTTTAAAATGCCTATACACTCTGTTCCATCTCACTGTGCAATCCACTGTCTCATCAGCCCAGCCAGACACACTGCAATGTAAAAAGCATCTAGACATTATCTCCCATTTCTTTTAGACTAGCAATTGGTTTTCAATAGCGGAGATCTGTATAAAACTTGAGGTCTGTCTCGCTGACATTTGCAGCATTGTTTCATTTAAAAAAATTGATCTCCAGCTGTCCCATAGCAATAAACGTGTAGGGGTCGGGAGTCTGGACAAGATAGGCAGGCAGGCAGCTTTTTTCAGCCAATCGAAATAATCAGCTAGCATCACTTTTATGGACACACAAAGAAATGTCAATAGAAACAGGTCAAACGAAACGAAATGCAGATAGTTTGCAGTCTTTCAAGCTTCAGTTTGAAGTATTTAGGCCAGTAGGAGGCACCCTTTCATCTGGTCTAAAATTACCCTGTGTAGGGTGCTGTCTTTCGGATGGGACGTTAACTTCTCTAGGGTATGTGGAACGGTAGCATCCCACCTCGTCAACAGCCAGTGAAACTGCAGGGCGCCAAATTAAAAACAACAGAAATCCCATAATTTAACTTCTTCTGGCTGCAAGCCCGAGGCCGCCCACAATATGACAACAGCCGCTTCAAGTGCAGGGCGCGAAATTCAAAATATATTTTTTTGAAATATTTAACTTTCACACATTAACAAGTCCAATACAGCAAATGAAAGGTACACATCTTGTGAATCCAGCCAACATGTCCGATTTTTAAAATGTTTTACAGCTAAAACAGCAAGTATATTTATGTTAGCTCACCACCAAATACAAAAAAGGACAGACATTTTTCACAGCACAGGTAGCATGCACAAAGCCAACCTAACTAACCAAGAACCAACCAAACTAAACAACAAACAACTTCATCAGATGACAGTCTCATAACATGTTATTCAATAAATCTATGTTTTGTTCGAAAAATTTGCATATTTCAGGTATAAATCTAGTTTACATTGCAGCTACAATCAGAAATTGCACCGAAAGCAGCCATAATAATTACAGACACCAACGTCAAATACCTAAATAGTCATCATAAAACATTTCTGAAAAATACATAGTGTACAGCAAATGAAAGACAGGCATCTTGTAATTCCAGCCAATATTTCCGATTTATTACATATATTATTAAGTGTTTTACAGCGAAAACATAATATAGCGTTATATTAGCTTACCACAATAGCCAGAAACACAAGCCATTCCACAGTAGTAAAAGTTAGCGATCGTAACAAACCAGCAAAGGATATATAATTTTTGACTAACCTTGATATGCTTCATCAGATGACAGTCCTATAACATCAGGTTATACATACACTTATGTTTTGTTCTAAAATTTGCATATTTAGAGCTGAAATCAGTGGTTATACATTGTGCTAACGTAGCTACTTTTTCCCACAACGTCCTGATTTTTTTCTGACACTTTTTCTGACACACATATTCTGACCAAATAGCTATTCATAAACATAACTAAAAAATACATGTTGTATAGGAAATGATAGATACACTAGTTCTTAATGCAATCGCCGTGTTAGAATTCTAAAAATACCTTCATTACGACATAAGGCTTACGTTATGGCGACCGAGTGCCCAAACCTGGGCGCAAAACTAATAGTACACAGTTCGACAGATATATGAAATAGTATCATAAAATGGGTCCTACTTTTGCTGATCTTCCATCAAAATGTTGTACATGGTGTCCTTTGTCAAGAACAATCGTTGTTTGGATTTAGAACATCCTTTTTCCCTCTTGAATTAGCAAGCGCACTAGCCAAGTGGCGCGAAGCTCTCCTTTCTGAACAAAGGCACACAACGCAACACGCCTAACGTCCCGAATAAATTTCAAAAATCTAATAAAACTATATTGAAAAAACATACTTTACGATGATATTGTCACATGTATCAAATAAAATCAAAGCCGGAGATAGTAGTCGCATATAACGAAAGCTTTTCAGATGGCAATTACAGGTCCAACCTCGCGCCTTCCTGAAAACAGGAAATGGGTGACACGTCATTCCAAGAGGATTTATTCCATCTCAGACCAAGATAAACGCCTCATTTCTTCTCTCACTGCCTCTTGACATCCAGGGGAAGGTGTATAACGTGCATGTATACTAATGCGTATCATGCCCATTTATAGGCAGGACCTAGAAGAGAGCGTCGATTTCAGATTTTCCACTTCCTGGTCAGGAAGTTTGTGCCAAATGAGTTCTGTTTTACTCACAGATATAATTCAAACGGTTTTAGAAACTAGAGAGTGTTTTCTATCCAATAGTAATAATAATATGCATATTGTACGAGCAAGAATTGAGTACGAGGCCGTTTGAAATGGGCACCTTTTATCTGGCTACTCAATACTGCCCCTGCAGCCCAAACAGGTTAAATTCCTCAAACATGCAAGTAAATTTACACCATTTTAAAGCTACACTTGTAAATCCAGCCAAAGTGTTCGATTTCCAAAAGGTTTACGACGAAAGCACACCAAACGATTATGTTAGGTATGAGCCAAGTCACAGAAAAAGACAGCCAATTTTCCAGCTAAAGAGAGCAGTAACAAAGAGCAGAAATATAGATAAAATTAATCACTAACCTTTGATGATCTTCATCAGATGACACTCATAGGATTTCATGTTACACAATACATGTATTTGTTGTTCGGTAAAGTTCATATTTATATCCAAAAATCTGAGTTTAGGCAAGACGCTACTGTCTCATTTGGTAAAAAGCCTGAGAAAATGCAGAGCGCCATATTCAAATTAATTACTATGAAAATTACTATAAAATCAAACTTTCATTAAATCACACATGAAAGATACCAAATTAAAGCTACACTGGTTGTGAATTAAGCCAACATGTCAGAATTCAAATAGGCTTTTCGGCGAAAGCATACGATGCTATTATCTGAGGATAGCACAATAGTAAACAAAGCGAGAAGCATATTCCAACCCTGCAGGCGCGACACAAAACGCAGAAATAAAAATATAAATCATACCTTACCTTTGACGAGCTTCTGCTGTTGGCACTCCAGTATGTCCCATAAACATTTCAAATGGTCCTTTTGTTCAATTAATTCCGTCGATACATATCCAAAATGTACATATATTTGGTGCGTTTGATCCAAAAAAGCACAGGTTCCAACTTGCTCAAACGTGACGACAAAATATCTCAAAGGTTACCTCTAAACTTTGCCCAAAAATGTCAAACTACTTTTGTAATACAACTGTAGGTATTTTTTAACGTTAATAATCGATAAAATTGAAGACGGGATGATCTGTGTTCAATACAGGATTAAAATGAAATGTAGCATGCCTTCTGCACATGCGCTTCAATCAAACAGGACATCTGGAGTGACTCGACTTCAAGATGGCCGTATTTCTTCATTACACAAAGGAATAACCTCAACCTATTTCTCAGGAATGTTGACATCCAGTGGAAGCCGTAGGAACTGCAAGCAATTCGCTTAGAAATCTGATTTCCCAATGAAACTCATTGAAAAGACAGTGACCTCAAAAAAAATATATCTGAATGGTTTGTCCTCGGGGTTTCGCTAAATAAGTTCTGTTTTGCTCACAGACATGATTCAAACAGTTTTAGAAACTTCAGAGTGTTTTCTATCCAAATCTACTAATTATATGCATATCTTATCTTCTGGGGATGAGTAGCTGGCAGTTGAATTTGGGTATGCTTTTCATCCAAACATGAAATTGCTGCCTCCTACCCTAGAGAAGTTAAATGGGTGTCCTGACTCTCTGTGGTCACTAAAGGTCCCATGTCCATTATCATAAGAGTAGGGGTGTTAACCCCAGTGTCCAGGCTAAATTTTCAATCTGGCCCTCATACCATCACGGTCACCTAATCATCCCCAGTTTACAATTGGCTCATTCATCCCCCCTCCTCTCCCCTGTAACTATTTCCCAGGTCGTTGCTGTAAATGATAATGTGTTCTCAGTCAACATACCTGGTAAAATAAAAAAAGATTGTGTATTGTTGACTAGCTCCTCTGAACAACAGTGTCCTGACAAGAACACCGATTTTCTGTGCCTGGTGAAATCACGCATCATTAGATCATTCGTATTAATGTATCCAAATATATGTAACTTGAAAACAGCTTAAACAAATGCAAATGCAGCTACTTTGCTGTTATTCCCTCAATGCCGCTGTTTCGTCTCGGGTCTGACAACACCCATGCCTATATCCTCCAAACACAGGCTTCTCGGATATTATTACTTAAATTAGAATACATCTCAAAGAGGAGCCAGTCTTTGTGTGGAATGAATCTGATCACACCTCATATGAAGGGCATCATTGTCTATTGCGTGTTAATTAGCAGTGAATAATAAATGAATGGCCTCAAATACACATTATTAAGGAGTGAATAACATCAGAATATCCGAGAGGAGCCATTATTTGTGGGGAATGAATCTGGTTCTGGTCACACCTTATATGATGTGCCTTATCCATTGTCTGTGACATGTTAATTAGCAGTGAATAACACCTTAATGAGATGTTTTCAAGCATCCACAGATGGTGGATTGTTTAGGATTGTGTTTAACTCACTTCTCACCAGACCAATCAATCTGATTGATGTGTGGAATAACCCAAACCACCTCATCTTAACACATTGGAATCTTTGTCGGGATACTGTAACTACTATCAGAATCTAGTCAGTATAATTAATTCTGTCGATAACCCTCCTATTTACTACAACATATTTAATTTTTGGACGGATAAACTAATTTAAACAGATTATTCACTTTCCTCCTAATTAAAACTTGGCTGATGGCTGTTGCCAGCTTTGAAATGTCTTTAGCAGTGAAAACTTGTTAATTGCTTTAGATCTGTCATGGATTCACAGAGGAGGGATGGGAGGCATGGCCAAAAGTCTTTTTCTTCCTACTTCGTATTTGGCACAACAAATCCTTGCCGGCACGAGAGACTGAAAGAATGTCTTCATTCTCTTCCATTCTCCTCCTGCCTGTACATCAGTTGACACTGTGCCCCTCCGGAGTCTCCAGCCAGAGCGGTGAAACAAATTGTACATTATCTCGGGCTTAGGGACCCTGTTTAAATAACTTCAGTGGCATCTCCCTTATCTGGAGAGGTAACGTTCACTAAGGCAAGGTGTTACGGTGTGACAGGCAAACGCTGGCAAGTCCTCCTGCTGCGAATGTGACGCACACAGACACAGATGTGCTGCCAATCTCCTTCAGTGCTGTTTGTTGGCGGTGGAGACTTGTTACTGACTCTTTCTATTCAATTTCAAGCGAGTGAAGGGCTACAATGGCATGGATAAATGTGGGGAAAATGAGGGTGAAAGCCTAAAGAGGAGGTAGAAAACTTAGGCGGGTAGAAGATAATTTGTCCCTAACCAAATCTCCAGAAGAAAACGTTTTCTCTTGCCTGCAAAATCCTGCCCTGGACACGTTTTTATCTTAATGTTGGGTTGTGCGTGCCATACCATAGAACTTAGAACGTAGCATAGAACTTTCAAGAAGGATACGCCGACAGCTCTGCATGTTGGTGCTAAGTGTATGCTAACAGCTGACGTGAAGAAGAGGATGTATTAAGTCATCCATCTTAAAGTTTGGAGGGTGAGAGTGCGAGGGTGAAGGCACAAATGTGGCACAGCCAGTGAACCCACCATGAACGTGATTAATCGGTCCAGGCCACCAATTCCTGCGAGGCGGCCATCTTGAGATCTCACAACCAGATCCAGGTACATTTTAAAATGGGTCACATTTTCCCCAAGTCATCCTTCCCCTCAGTTTATTTCCTAAATTAAATAGCATTTTTTTCCTGCCAATTTTCCCCAATCTACAGAACTGAATGACTTGGTCCCTCCTAAGGGGTCAGTGAATCAAGGGGAGAGAAAGAAAATGTCATTCGGTGACAAAAAACAAGGCTCTAGTGTGGAGAGAGAGAAATAGAGAAAGAAGGGGAGGGAGAGTGGGCTTTTTGCATCCAGCGGCAGTAATTAAAGGGGGGGGGGGTGCTTAGTCCACCTCTATTTAGGCCAGCTCATCAGAAATCTATTGACTGGCCACGTTAAATCGTCAATTTGGAACCATTAGGCCGTGCCACATTCACAAACATGGTAGAAATGATGATGGGGTTACTGGAAAGGAGGGCCCCATCTCTCTCTCTCTCCCTGTCACTCTCCCCCTCTCTCAACCCCCCTCTCTCTTTCTCTCTCTCTCTCTCTCTCTCTCGCTTCCCTTGCTCTCTCTGGGGTCTAACTTGGCTTCGGAGACCAAACATCACTGCTGATGTTGTGAATTAGGCCCGTGTAATGAGTCACGCAGTATTAGCTCCTTTGCCGACCCATTGCAAAAGTGCCAGCTGGTTCCCTCATTTCTGACATCACGGACGACAGACACATCACAAGACCTGGGAGGGTGGTAGGGTGAACTCACTGCACTGGTCAGTATTTTATGTGGAGTTCCCAAGGCCTGTTGCATAGCTGGTGCATACCTCTAAAATGTGTGTGTGGTTGGTGTCACCTGATGCTCATCCAGAGTCTGATGATGTGTCCCAAATGGGAGCCTATTCCCTATTTAGTGCACTACTTTTGACCTGGGACCAAATGGATCTGTTCAAAAGCAGCACACCCTATAGGGAATAGGGTGCCATTTGAAACGCTGACCAAGAGAGACTGAAAGCAAACCAAATGCAGTGAATAATTCATGGGGCTCCTTTCTGCGCCGACTGGTGCAATACAGGGGACCATTTTCAATATCTCTTGGTCTGTGATGCTAAATCAACAAACACCACAGCTGTCACTGGCACAACATATCATAAACAAGCACATTTACATTATTATCTAAGACAAGCCGCTACTGTTAGCCATCTGTCCTCAACTGCCTGCCTGCCTTTTCATGCTGTTGGGTTCCTTGTCTTAGGCCACATCCAAAATGGCACCCTATTCTCTATTTTTTTTCACTAAATAGGGAATAGGGTGCCACAAATGAGACTGAAAGCAAACCAAATGCAGGTTGTCAACCTGACATTATTGTCTCCTTGCTGGTCTCATTAGTGGATAGGGAAGAAATAAAAACACAAAGATTATTTTTCTTCCAGCATCACAATATCCTGAGACTCCACCTTGTCAATAACCAACAATAACAACAACAACAAAAAAAAAGTTAATTTAGCGTGGAAACTCAGGGAGGAAATTGCCCCATTATGACTTGATTTTAGAGTACTGATAATGTATAAATATTGACTGGTACTCCACCATTACATCACCTTCATGAAATTACTTAAAAATGACTTCAAATTTCAATGTGACCATTTATTCTCACTGTATCCGTTCAAGCTGTGGGGGATGTTTCACATTTCGGATCTTCTTCATCTTCAGATTAGAAAATATTTGATAAATGTATTGTGCAGATTTTGGTCAAGGTGAAGGTTGTTGTAGGCTGTACTTTATTTACACTTTCACTTTTTAAACTATTCTTGAAGTTACTTAAAAGTATATACAGTGAGCTCCAAAAGTATTGGGACAGTGATCATTATATAAAAAAAAAATGTGTCTCTCTACTCCAGCTCTTTGGATTACAAATTATACAATGACTATGAAGTTAAAGTGCAGACTGTCAGCATTAATTTGAGGGTATTTTCATTGATATCGGGTGAACTGTTAAGAAATTACATCACTTTATGTACATAGTCCTCCTGAAAGAGTTTCAAGTTCCTTGGTGTCCACATCACCAACAAACTAGAATGGTCCAAACACACCAAGACAGTCGTGAAGAGGGTTTCCTGAGGGCCTATTCCCCCTCAGGAAACTAAAAAGATTTGGCATGGGTCCTGAGATCCTCAAAAGGTTCTACAGCTGCAACATCGAGAGCATCCTGACTGGTTGCATCGCTGCCTGGTACGGCAATTGCTCGGCCTCCGACCGCAAGGCACTACAGAGGGTAGTGCGTACGGCCCAGTATATCACTGGGGCTAAGCTGCCTGCCATCCAGGACCTCTACATTGTCAAATACCCCAGCCACCCCAGTCATAGACTGTTCTCTCTACTACCGTGTGGCAAGTGGTACCGGAGTGCCAAGTCTAGGACAAAAAGGCTTCTGAACAGTTTTTACCCCCAAGCCATAAGACTCCTGAACAGGTAATCAAATGAAAACCCGGACTATTTGCATTGTGTGCCCCCTCCCAACCACTCTTTTACGCTACTGCTACTCTCTGTCCATCATATATACATAGTCACTTTAACCGTATCTACATGTACATACTACCTCAATCAGCCTGACTAACCGGTGTCTGTATGTAGCCTCGCTACTGTATGTAGCCTCGCTACTGTTATTTTTCACTGTCTTTTTACTGTTGTTTTTATTTCTTTACTTACCTATTGTTCACCTGATACCTTTTTTGCACTATTGGTTAGAGCCTGTAAGTACGCATTTCACTGTAAGGTCTACACCTGTTGTATTCGGTGCACGTGACAAATACACTTTGATTTGATTAGTCCTCCCATTTTAGGACTATGTATTCACTTATATGTGTATTAAAGTAGTCAAAAGTTTAGTATTTGGTCCCGTATTCCTAGCATGCAATGATTACATCAAGCTTGAGACTACAACATTTTTCGATGCATTTGCTGTTAGTTTTGGTTGTGTTTAATATTATTTTGTGCCCAATAGAAATGAATGACAAATAATGCATTGTGTCGTTTTGGAGTCACTTTTATTGTAAATAAGAATATAATATGTTTTTAATTACTTGTATATTAATGTTGACGCTACCATAATTATGTATAGTCCTGAATGAATCATGAATAATGATGAGTGAGAAAGTTACAGATGCACAAATATCATAGAACCAAGGAATGCTAACCTCTCACCATTTTTGGGGGGGTATGATATTTGTACGTCTGTAAATGCTCAATGCTTGAAATTGCGCGATGCCACTGGGCTTCCACCATTATAAAGTAGTTAACTGGGTGGGGATTCCTATGAGTTGGGAGCAATCAGCCAATGAAGAAGTGCAAGGTAGCCTCAATGGCGCTGCCCATGCTATCACAAACGCTATAATGGCACAGATCGAAAGATGAGTCCTCTATCTATATCTATGGCCTGTTGTATCCTCCCTCTCATTGGTTATAATGGTCCCATGTGATCTCGCCTTCTATCGGCTGCCTTTCATCTTTGAGGACATGTATTACCATTGTTACAGCGGTCACTTGACTATCTTGTCAATATAATGGACAATCTTTGGCTCTACCAGTCTCATTGTAACTGTGCTGAACAAAGATGGCTGACAAAAGTGACAGCAATTGCCAAGGCTCTAATCAGTCCTCCCCCAGCTGTGAGGGATGAGTAATGAGCAAAGAGGCCAAGTCATGCCCTAATGAAGTCAGCTAGCTCTCTCAAACTCCATCTCCATCACACACTCTTTCTCTAACTCCCCTGCTGCTGCCAACGTGCCGTATAAGGCATTTGTCTGCATGTAGAGAGCTATACCTCTCCTAATTTACCCCTGGGAGGGAAGAAAAACGGATGACGCTAATGAAGTGAAAGGCAGTAGTGGTGATAGAAGGCCGCGGTGGTGATGTCCAATGTCTAAGTATTGCATTGAAGTGGTGGTGATGACGATAGGCCTTATTTTGTATCTATTTCGTGTAATATGTTACATATGAAGTGTATGGAAGTGCAGATTGAGCATGTTAAGGGGTGACAGAGAGATCATTGACAGATGCTGCTCTCTCTCTCCCCTTCTCTCCCTTAATCTCTTTCTGCCAAGCACTCAGGATGTGCCAGCTGCATGTTGCCTTTGATTTAGGCGTGCCCCAGATCTGCTCTCTAATGAGCTGAGTGTTTAATCAATAATTCCCTGAAGTTTGAATACAAATCTAGGGTGATCAGAGCTGGTTTCACACAAGAATGTAAGTGTCATTAACGTGCTGGGATTCGGCGAAACTCTCCCCAACTAGCTACCCTCTTTCCTTCTGTCTTTCTTTCTGCCTTTCTTTCATTCTATCTTTCTTTTCATCTTTCTCTTGCATGAAATGAGGCAGACTCTCTGGTTTCTGCTTCCTCTTTTTCCTCTGAGTAATCGCTCACCTGTGAGAAGTGTCAGACCACACAAAGCAGTAGCAGGGGTGAGGATGATGATGTATAGCCCCTATGTAACGCAGTCTAAGTGATTTCCTACCACTGAATGTGTATTTGAAATGTAGGCTACTTGTTCATGATGATGTACAATATTTGGATTTGCGACTACGTTGAATCTATATACTTCAGCCCCCATGCTGCTCTGAAATTAAGTGTATTTTATGCTACAGTGCCTTCAGAAAGTATTCATACCCTTTGACTTATTCCACATGTTGTTGTGTTACAGCCTGATTTCAAAATGCATTAAATATATATACTCCATAATGACAAAGTGAAAACACCTGGATTGTACAATATTTGCACATTTTTCTTTTAAAAATTCTTACAAGCTCTGTCAAGTTGGTTCTTGATCTTGCCATAGATGTTCAAGTCAATTTAAGTCAACACTGTAAGTAGGCCACTCAGGAACATTTAATGTCGTCTTGGTAAGCAAATCTAGTGTATATTTGGCCTTGTGTTTTATATTATTGTCCTGCTGAAAGGTGAATTTGTCTCCCAGTGTCTGTTGGAAAGCAAACAACCATGTTATCCTCTAGGATTTTGCCTGTGCTTAGCTCTATTCCATTTATTTTTATCCTAAAAAACTTGCAGATGACCAGCATACCCATAAAATGATGCAGCACCACCATTTTTGAAAATATGAAGAGTGG
Organism: Salvelinus fontinalis; assembly: GCF_029448725.1. Taxonomy (NCBI): domain Eukaryota; kingdom Metazoa; phylum Chordata; class Actinopteri; order Salmoniformes; family Salmonidae; genus Salvelinus; species Salvelinus fontinalis. Next base: position 49,923,083 of record NC_074666.1, read on the forward strand.
TACTCAGTGATGTGCTGTGTTGGATTTGACCCAAACATAATATGTTTGCCACATTTGTTTTCAGTTTTACTTCCGTGCCTTATTTGTATTCTGTACAGGCTTCCTTCTTTTCACTCTTATGAAAGTTAGTATGTTGGAGTAACTACAATCTTGTTGATCCATTCTCACTTTTCTCCTATCACAGCCATTTAACTCTGTAACTGTTCTGAAGCCAAAATGTACCTCAAATTGAAATCTTTGAACGATTTCCCTTCTCTCCTGCAACTGAGTTAGGAAGGACGCCTGTATATTTGCAGTGACTGGGTGTATTGATACACCATCCAAAATTGTAATTAATAATTTCACCATCCTCAAAGGGATATTAAATGTCTGCTTTTTTACCCATCTACCAATATGTGCACTTCTTTGCGATGAATTGGAAAACCTCCCTGGTCTTTGTGGTTGAATCTGTGTTACAAATTCAGTGCTCGACTGAGGGACCTTACAGATGTTAAACACGATTATTGCATGCAACTTATTATGTGACTTGTTATGCACATTTTTATTCCTGAACTTATTTTAACTTGCCATAACAAAGGGGTTGAATACACAACAAAATGTGAAAAAAGTCAACCGGTGTCAATACTTTCCGAAGGCACTGTACGTTTTCTTCCCGGACTGAAACATCAGAAGTGTTACCCTGAGTTGGCATACAATGTCATAGCAGAGCCTGTTAAAGGGATAGTTCATCGAAATTGCAAAACAACATATTGATTGCCTTTTACACTTGCATTGGTTTTGGGCCAAACATGCTGAAGACTTAGCATTTAGAGACAGTGGCAAAACCTAAGCATGGATTGCTGTTTTACCATGTCTATAAACTGCTTACAGGGCAAAGAAACCAATATGTAATTTGTTGTTTGGATGAACCACTATTGTAAGTCTTTAACTGCTCTACAACAGTACAAATCTAATAGAAAGTAATGCAAATTAAATAAATGCATCTTTATGGTACTCCACAGTTCCCCCTGATGACCCTGTGATTGTTGGGGCGCCTGTGGTGAGCCTAAGGGCCGGCGACCCCCTCAACCTGACGTGCCACGCTGACAACGCCAAGCCTGCCGCCTCCATCATCTGGATCCGCAACGGGCAGGTCCTGAATGGCGCCATGTACTCTAAGGTAAGGATGTGGGCGTAACTTCCACTAGGGATGGGGCAGGACATGTCCCCTCCCATTCTAAAATTGCAGTTTTATAATTTCACTGTAGCTACGGATCTAGACTGGGTATGGTTTGGGCTAGTTTTGATTGATCTCTGTGCTGACCTGACTCTTTCAACAGGACATCGCTATTTGTACATATTGAAACAAATTCAACAACTTAACCATTACACCAAGAGATTCAAGCGGACTTATTAAGGTTGCTACAATGTCCCCTTCCTACGGAAGGAGCGCCCATCACTTTTCTATCTGCAGTCACTCATACCCAGACTTTGATGGCATCACAGTAACATCATCCCACTTCTGACACCAATGTATAGAATTCAGGGGGTTGCACTGACCAGAACTCCAGTGAATGTCAACCTGACACCATAGCTGTTACGCCAAGAGATCCAAACCTCTTCGCTACATGTACTGTATGTACTGTAGGTACTGTATTTATTAACGGATAAATTCAATACATACTAATAAAACTGTTATTATAACTCTATACAAGACAGGAATCAGTTGCACTCACTAAAACGTTTTAAAGATGCATGCACTGAAATTGAGTTTACATAAATAAATTGATTGTGCACCTGAAATGTGTCTTTTGGACCTTGATAAGTGGTGTGGTCTCTCTTCCCTCACTTGGAGGAATCCTTCCCACTCTTCCTCTCTTCTCCTCTGTTTACTCATCCTTTCCTCGAAGTGTCCTGAAAAAGGCCTCGCTCTGTCAGTTTAATGGCAGCTGAGATTTTTTATTTGATTCACGGGGCAAGATGGACGTTTTGCTTTAAACATGACAAAAAAAGAGAAAGCATTCCAACACTCTACATTATGGATGTGTTCATGGGCAATTTGTTCACTTTGTCAGCCCTGAGTAGGAAACTGAGAAAGTGAGAGGCCGCGTTTAATCTTGCAGTGTGATCTTGCTCGTTCTGGGGTGAGTCTAACCCACACAAACTGACTGGAGGGCAGTTCACTCAATGTAAGCCCATGAATTAGACACAGGCAAGCCACTTAGACGTATGTATTTTTATATCAGCGCTCTCCTTCCTGATTAATTAAATGTCTCAAAGCTTGAGAAATGTTTTTGGCCTTTTGAAAAAAGAGAGGACTATTTTGGGGAAATAATTATATTGGGATCTTGATGGTTAATAACTGACACGGAGAGTGTATAGCTACTTTGTTAGTACTTAATATCAGCAACTGTATAGAACGTTCGAAACTTTGGAAAAACACACTTTGAGTCAGATCATGACTTGGCTTGGCATATCAAGGCATGCAAGTGGAGGCAAACGATAGAGAGACGACTGATTCCATCTGTCCAGTATGACATCAGAAATCTGCAAGATATGTACAACTAAACTCTATAATATGTAATTACAAATATGTTACTACTACGTTATTACTATGTAATTCAGGGCAAGCCATTCTTGAGATTCATGAGGTCATACAGTTTGTATATATTGCATGATGTACTGTAAATCGATTGCTACCCACCTACTGTATTACTTGCAATGGCAGTGATGTGTGCTTGCCTTATTTGCTTTAGTTGCTCTAGTCACTCTGGATAAAGATGCTAAATGAACACAGTGTAAATGTCATTTAAATAAGACATCTTGTGATGATAATAGCGACCTCTGGTCTTGCATTGTTTCCTCAGACACTGTTGCGGGACGAGCGAAGGGAGAGTACAGTCAGTTCACTCTACCTCTCTGCCTCCAACATCGAGACAGGCCAACAAATCACCTGTCGGGCCTCAAACAAGGCCTTGCCCAATGGGAAAGATGCCATTGTCACCATCGATATCCAACGTGAGTACAGCGCCCTATATCTCACACTAGCTCACACTAAACTCATCCATTGGTATATCTCTTTGAACAATCAATCACTGTCTTTTTCCTATTTCTACTGCAGAATTATACCCCTAACATTGCACATGCTAACCCGACATCTCCAATATTTATTAACATTGTCTTTTGGAGGGTCCAAGGCTGGGTTTTGACAAACACTGTCGAAATGTGAATTCTATTAATTGCAGCACTTCCCATTCAAAGAATAATTCACATATTTGATGTTGTCTGGGAGCACAATGGAAGAGATAATGTGTTTGATGTCGTGGTCTCAGCCAATGAAAATCAATGTTAGTGTTTGCTATTTGATTCTTCATTGTGTGCACTTCTCTTTCTTTCTTTCTTTCTTTCTTTCTTGTGCTCAACCTGCCACTAATCATTTATACAAAAATCCTATCAAAAGAGATTCCTTCCGAATAGTGAAGGAACAAAATGCAATTGTCAGAAGGTATTATTTGATTTCTAAAACCATTTGCCGTAAGTTAGGGATTTTGAACCAAGGGCTTTTGCATCCCTCACAGCTCCTTCAAAGCTATTAAGTTTGACTAATAAAACTGAAATACTATTCAAGGATTCATTACGTTTGACAGCTCCATTCTTCCTCATCGTGCATTCTTTTTATTTTTGTGTCTCATCCAAAAGGAATCCTCTCCCCAAGCCTTGGCATGGGGAGAGACAGAAACAAGAGCGCTAACTGACTAGCTGTTGTTGTGTGTACTGCCAGAGAGGGGCCTAATCGTTTTGTCATGAAAAACAATGGCACATTTTTCCCTCGCGGCAAATCAACTGCTGTATAAAAACAAATGTTTGATTCAGCTCTAGCTCTTTCTGTTTGGGTAACCTTGAGTTTGCCTGAAATAAAAGATATACCTAGCAGGCAGCAGCAGCAACACTGGAGCAATAGTGATGCCATTTGTGCTCGAATCGATTCGGGTAATAAGGTGAATCTGATACCGATCGTAAGCGGAGCTCGTTTGATAGGAATGAACTGCAACAATGCAGAGTTGAGGACAGGACTCTCCCCAATACACCAATAGTGGTGGAAGAACAAAGCCCCCCAAGAGTAACACACTCTATTGGCATGGCAAAGCTGTAGGAATCAATTCTCCTCAGGATGGAAATGTGAGAGATGACGACCCCCCCCACCCCCCCGCCATAACAGACTGAGAAGAGCTTGAGCGATGGGTCTGCCTTTAGCACTCAGCATTAACCTTACTGATTTCCAATTGGGCATTCGCGTGGGCCCACCTAAATGTGTCTCTTGTTTCACTTTGCATGCGCATTCAGCAGCAAAGAGAGGGGTGGGGGGGGGGGGTAAAATAAAACACAAGGAAGCAATTTAGAAAAGTGGAAAGCCAGACATAAGCCACTAGCCACAGGCTCCCCTGTTACCGAGGGTGGGGGAATGGAAACAGGTGTTGGATGAATAAGTGATGACAGCGCGTGGCGAGGAGAAGAGGCCACGAGGCTCGTAGGGGTCCTCAGGGGGGGCGCTGACTGCCACAAGGGGCGCCCTACTGTCACAGTAGCCAGTTAATATTGATGAGAGGCAGCTGGTTTGGGTGACGGTGGCGGGCGGTGTGGAAAGAAGCACACACACACACAAACACATGCCCCATAATACATTGGGCAGAGGGCAGACAAACACGGGGGAGGAGGGTTAGCTCGGGACACGGGGCCCGTCTAGTTGGCGATTCCTAGCTCTCTGTCTATGTGAATGTGTTCCTGACCACCTGATTATCTGTGGTGATCCACTATGCAGTAGAAAGGAGCACTGTAGAGTTTTATGTCTCATGGGTTTCATGGCCACATCTTTATAACAATTCAATATTGATGAGATGGTAGACCATGTATCTAGAATGCAATCATCTCAGCACACACAACTCCCATGATGCTCTTCGGCACAACCCCAATACACATCTCCTCCCGTCCTACTTAAATTGTCCCCATTATGAACCACAATTATGAGCAAACTTACAAGCAAGTATCTTGGTGCCCGTCTATCTCTCGTAGGGTAACGGTGGTCAACGTGACTCTCAATAACAATGTCTTTAGACTGTGGTGTAGGCATTTGAGTAGCCTGTGTCACAGTCTCGTCACATCCTTGAGTGGGTGCGGCTGATTCAGTGTCCTGAGAACGTGCCTGTGAGCCACTACTGGGTCAAGGTGTCACCCAGTAACAGTTCTGGATCAGACAGGACTGGCGGTTCTTTCGGTGTGGCTTTACTCAACAGTAATGGATCTGTGTGCCTTTTTCAGATGACATTCTATGCAGTCTTAACAGTGTAGGACACAGTCTGAGCAGTGTCTGTAGCAGCAACCCACTTTGGTCCATTGAGGTAGTTCCTGGCTAAGACAATTTCTCTTGGATTGAAAGGGCTGTCCTTTGCTTTCAGTTCACAACATTTGACTTGACTCTCCTATTGACGTCGCAATGTCTCTTTTGCGTTCGGAGGTTTGAGAAGGTCAAAGCTTGTGTGTAGATCTCTCCTCACGAGTAATGAGGAATGTTCTTGTATTTGTATTTATTATGGCTACTCTTCCTGGGGTCCAGCAAAATTAAGGCAGTTTATACAATTTTAAAAACATTACAATACATTCACAGATTTCACACCTCACTGTGTGCCCTCAGGCCCCTACTCCACCACTACCACATATTTACAGTATAAAATCCATGTAGGATAGAAGGATGCTGTTCAAGCGTTGGTGCAATATCCCTTGACCCTGAGACGCGTTCAATGCATGTTTCATGGTCTGTACCAGGGCTTGGAACCAGTTCAGGGAACAGAACCGAAAACCGGAAAAAATTGACATTTTTCAAGGAACAGAAACGGAACCTGGAACAAAAGTGATCCATACTGTTCCGGAACAGAAGCGTTATTTTAAAAACAGGGGAACCAGTTAATAACCAGTTATTTTACATTCCAGGCATTTTTTTCCAGTCCCACAACAAAATGCAAAGCCTTCACTCTGTCACTCAGAAACATATTCCAGTGTCTGCCTGCAAGCTCAAAATCTTTGCCTGTGCATTTATAGCCCCGCCCCCTCCCCCCCCGAAGCATAGGCTTCTGACTATACTGACGTTACATTGGCACTTGATTCAGAAGATAGGGAGAGAGATTTTTAATTAGCTAGAGATCAGATGAGGGCAGTGGGAAGGTAGGCCCCTAAATGTCATGTAATCTAAGAAATAAGGTGAGTAGGCAGCCAGTAAATTGCTATTAACTTTAGTGAACTATTAACAGAATATATTTACAAAATAATAAATATAGGAGCAGTCAGCATAATACATCAGGATGCACAACTGCAATGCGTTTCAACTACTAGAGTCTTCCTCAAGAAGCGTTGAGCTAGAGACAAATGGATAAACTTTTTCAATGCTAGTTAAGATTACTATAGGCCTAGTTATCAACATTTCACGTTGGATTTATTAATTTCAAAAACGTAAGACGTGTTTTTAATTCTGGTACAGCTCTACACACACAAGCTTGTTAGCTAACTAGTTCAAGCACATTCAAAGTTACTCCATAGAAGCCCCTCCTCCTAGGTATAATTCTGTGGACCTAATTCATATAATGCATGTCATAAAAAGATGTCCAGCGCTTCAAGCCTCCTCCTCAACCATCTCTCGCTCTTTCCCCACCTGCAAAATTTCAGTTTCATCTTGCTCCATAATCTTTGTCTGTGCATCATGCAGGTATACAACTAGCTTGCCTGCTCTTTCTGCACTGACTGATTAAGTAATTTAATTAGCTAAATGTAAAAAACTTGATTTCACAGGTTAAAAAAGGAAAAAAGGCCTCCCCAGGGGTGCAGCGGTCTAAGGCACTGCATCGCAGTGCTAGCTGCGCATCTACAGATCCTGGTTCAATACCAGGCTGTGTGGATCTGTTCAGAACTAAACAATTGCAAAATAATTTCCAACTCCTGGTTTGTACAAACTTTTCTTCCAACCTATTGGTTGATGGATGATACGGTGCAGACCTGATGTGCTATACACCAATCACCGGGAGGAAAGTGGCCATTTCTTGGTCACTAGCTAAGGTTTTTTGAAGCAAGCAAGTAGGAGTGGCGATCCGATGGTTACTGACAATTTTCTTTTGGCTGATATGCCCTCAATTTTGATTTTGGAACAGATTGTTAGTTAACCATTAATGAAGCAAAGACATGATTTAATTAGTGCCAGAAAAACCAAGATGGCGGACGGAACACAGCAATGTAGATAACCTCAAGATTAAAACGTAATATTCAATATCGGTAAATTAGACTAAATATTAGCACTTCATAATCTGGTGGGTAAAAACCTTTAATCTGGATAACAACACAAAACAAATCATAAAACTAGAGAAATGTATCAACAAATATTACGAAAACAAGCAACACCCAAACATGACGGAGAGTAACACAGAGGAACCTATCGGCAAAACAAAAATGTGACTCTTCTACAGACACAGACAATTGAATCTTTTCACCACCGGGAATGGTAAAGGTCGAAACCGATCTGTTAAAATCAATAAATGACAAACTGTGCATACTTGAACTAGTCAGCAAAGATATTAAAGAGTTTAAGGCAAGCCTCAAGATGAGTGTTGAAAAAGCTGCGACATTGGAGAAAGACACAAACAAGTTAAAAGGGACAGTCAATAAGATTGAAACCGAAGTTAATGAGCATAAAAAGGAGAACATCGTTCTGAGAGAAGTCTTACTTGACATACAGACTAGATCCATGAGAGAGAATCTGGTAGTTACAGGTATCCAAGAGAAAGAAGGAGAAGTTCCTGAATGTGTAGTTAGAGTTCCTCCTTCCAGCGCTTCAGATCCCACACGAAGCTATCGACAAAATCCAAGACGAACATATACACTGCTTCGGACAGAGAGAGCAAAAGTATGAACGCCCAGTAGTTGACAAATTTGCTTCCTTTAAAGATAAAACAATGGTTAAAAGCCTGGGTAAAAGACTTGCTGGCACGAAAATATGCACGAATGACCAGTTCCCGAAGGAAGTTCTGTATCCAATTTACAAGGAAAATAGATTGAAAGGGAAACGCATAGCTCTCGTAGTCGATAAACTATATTTTGATAACCAATTGTTCAGAGACAGAAAGACTACGCCATGGCTATTCTAAAAATTACAAAGTTCTCATAGAGGAGGCAAATAATGAAAGACACCAATACTATCGCTTTTCTATCTATCTTCAAATATAACTAATTGGAACACAAAAGCACTAATTCAACATGGTGGAGATGAAAACAGCAGACAGAAGGCACAGTGTGTGGGTATGGGTGGATGTATTGAGATGGATGGGGTGGTGGGTGTTTTTTGGTGTTTGGTAAAGGGTGGCATTAACTTCTCTGGGATATGTGGGACGGTAGCATCCCACTTGGCCAAAAGCCAGAAAAAAATGTAGTGCGCCAAATTCAAATATAATACTATAAAAAATCTATCTTTCATGAAATCACACATGAAAGACACCAAATTAAAGCTACACATGTTGTGAATCCAGCCAACATGTCTGATTTCAAAAAGGATTTACGGAGAAAGCACACCAAACAATTATGTTAGCTCAGTACATAGCCACAGAAAAACCCAGCCATTTTCCCAGTAAAAGATAGTAGTCACAAAAAGCAGAAATAGAGATAAAATGAATCACTAACCTTTGATGATCTTCATCAGATGACACTCATAGGACATAATGTTACACAATACATTTATGTTTTGTTCGATAATGTGCATATTTATATCCACAAATCTCGGTTTACATTGGCGCCATGTTCAGAAATGCCTCCAAGATATCCGGAGAAATTGCAGAGAGCCACGTCAAAAAACAGAAATAATCATCAGAAACTTTGATGAAAGATACATGTTTTACATAAAATTAAAGATACACTTGTTCTTAATGCAACCGCTGTGTCAGATTTAAAAAAACTTTACGTAAAAAGCACACCATGCAATAATCAAACATAACAACATTTCTCCTCCATATTGGAGTCAACAGAAATACGAAATTACATCATAAATATTCCCTTCCCATCCTCATCAGAATGCACTCCCAGGAATCCTAGTTACACAATAAATCATTGTTTTGTTCGATAATGTTCATTACTTATGTCTAAGTAGCTACTTTTGCTAGCATGTTTAGTGCACATGTCCAAACGCTCGCGCAAATGCAGGCGAACTCGGACGAAAACTTCAAAAAGTTATATAACAGGTTGAATAAACTGGTCAAACTAAGTAGAGAATCAATCTTCAGGATGTTGTTATCATATATATATCCAATAACTTTCCAACCGGAGCATTCCTTCATGTCTGTAGAAGTTATGGAACGCAAGGCGATATCATGAGGGAAGCGCATGACCAGGAACTGGCATTCTGCCAGACCAATGACTGAAACACCTCCCATCCGGCCCCACATCACACTAGAGGCTTCATTCTACGTTCTACAGACTGTTGACATCTAGTGGAAGGCGTAGGAAGTGCAAACAGATCCATATCTTAAAGGGAATTGAATCGGCGATGAGTTGAACATTGACCAGTCTCAGAATTCTCACATTTTTTCTCAGGTTTTTGCCTGCCATATGAGTTCTGTTATACTCACAGACATCATTCAAACAATTTTAGAAACTTCAGAGTGTTTTATATCCAATAGTAATAATAATATGCATATATTAGCATCTGGGACAGAGTAGGAGGCAGTTCACTATGGGCACGCAATTCATCCAAAAGTGAAAATGCTGCCCCCTATCATAAAGAAGTTGTTAAGTGAGTAAGAAAGGAAATGGTTGCATATCCCAGAACCAACGTATGTCTGTGAGCAGGGGTTGTGAGAGAGCTTTCAATTTTGTGCAGATGAGGAATATTCATTTTGTAATGAATTATACATCTTGTTTATTTATTCTCCTATCGTGGTGGAACTGCATTTTAAAATAAATTATGCATCTAATTTATTTACTGTCCTACTGTATCATGGGGAACTATTTAAAAAAAAATTATACATCTAATTTATTTTTTTTATGATCCTATATTGATGGAACGGTCCACCACCCTATATCCTATACACCCACCTGAACGACGCAGACGCTAATGAGAAGTCCCTATCTGTTTTATGGGCCTGCTGTAAGCGGCGTGTATGCAGCTAAAATGCCGTCAGAGACCTTCTAGAGCAGCACCGCCCCCTCAAGATTCTGAACCTGCCTGGCAGGGTTGGTCCTGCAAACCAGAGCCCCCTGATGGGAGAGCATAATATACAAGGAAATTCTCAAAGCTGCTAATGAGAACCTTGATGACCTTGTACCTAGCCGGTGGGGATTCCGTTAGGGTGCCCCCAGGCAGTGGCAGTGTTGGCAACACTAGCTGCAGTAACCCATGTGGAGATGGTCACACTTGGACATTCAGAGAGGGGGCATCTTATTGTGGCCCTGGTGGCACAAAATCAAAGGTTTGACTGCACAGAGATGCTTGGGAATATGGTCACAACGGGGGACCATGTGTGGGTGTTTCAGGGAAAGGGGGTATATCTGACCTCCATCACCTAGGACGTGACAATGGTTAATCAAATCTCCCCATTTCTGCCCATTTTTTTGCTCAGTTTTGCAGGCCTTCTCATACTGCTGCAACTGTATATGCATTCATTAATCAAGATCTTTCTTGAGTTGGGCTCTGGAATGGTGCAACTGTTGAGATTCTGAGTCTACAGTTGTTGTTGGGGAAAGGGGTTGAGGGGTTGTGGTCACTCACCTGATGGTCACTCACTTCAATATTGTCCTCAACCATAGCAATATTTTCATTAGTCATGTGCAATTCTTTCACTTCACTCACTGACGTTTCATCCTCAAGTTCGCTCATTTAGCAGTTTTTATTTCCATAGTTTGTCTTCACAGTTGAATAAATGTCCTTTCCTTTACACATTGTATATTCTTCCCTTTTTAATCACATTGTTTTCCCGCTCCAATGTCCATCTCAAATCATTTTCTGCCATCCATGACTATGCAAATTCTCTCTCTTTTAGCTAGCTCGACTATGTACTTGCCTCTGCTAGCAATACACTGTGCTAACATTAGCCTAGACAGTACCATGGAAAATACGTTTCAGATTTGTAAAAATGTACTTCTTAAGACAGAATATATCTTGTAGGTTCAGACTTACCCGTTGCATATCTTTTGTTATATCTCATGGGTTTCATTACTATGTCTTTATTACAATTCAATAATGATGAGATGGGAGACAGGAATCATATCAACCATTTATCTAGAACGTGATCATCTCAATACACACAATTCCCATGATACTTTGAGACACAAAGTGATGGACAATCCAAGTCTTTTCAGTGAGTCTTTCATTTGGCTTTATTTGCCATAGAACCACAAAAAAAACTTCAATATGAAGCCCAAAAGTTAGGCTATGATTATGTCAGGTTGTGAAATGCACGTTTAAATACAATTTTGCTTGGCCAAATTATTAGATCGACAACCAAAATATATATATTTTGTACGCAATGAAAAAATTGGTATGGACCAGATTGACACTCTCCACTATTTATTGTATCAGTGAGGATTCACCCTCTTCAGATAATTATTTATCTGAAAAAAATATGTTGTTTTGAGCTCAAAATGCAGTACTAGCAGTATGCAAATCAGGAAGCCAAATGAACAGCTCTTTCACCGATGTGCTTCAGTTTCTGACGTTCACCAAAAAGATCTGTTCAAACAGAGACCTTCGTTCGCGAACGACCCATCAATACAATACACAACAATAAGCAGGGGGAAAAAATATTTTATTTTCCAGCCCGCTGTTTACCAGGTACTTATCAATTCATAGTTGCATTGTAATTACACTTCCGCTTCTTTGGTACACAAGAAGTAACCAATTGTGTTATTTGAAGTAAGTACGAAAAAGTATCCGTTGTTACCACATAGTTTTTGTTGTTAATACCATGTAACCAACAGTAAGCAGCAGCTGAACCCTTTCTCCTCTGTAGGGAGACAAACAAATGAACAGGGGGGTTTATTGCATCCAGTCATCTCCTTGCCTTGCTTATTAGCGAAGTAATGTGTCTAATCGGTGGGCAGCTAATGGGCTGTACCTGAGCATGCATCCTTTCAATGTCATTATTTGTTCTGGCACCCACCCTAATACAATAATGAATTAAAACATGAAATTAAAACCCTTGTAGAAAAACCGTCACTATCAAAGTGGCCTTTAATCACATTGTTTGATTTTAGTCTACTACAAATACAGTCTTATTAATACATGCACAGTGGTATCAGTACTACTGTATACAGTGTCCATATTAGGACAGTACGTCCTGCTGAGATTGAGGCTGTCCAATCATGGACCTTGCTGTACCGGTAAAGTGCATAAACAACAGGTACACTCCCCATATCGAACACATACAGTTTGTATAGTTGAAGTCGGAAGTGAACATACACTTAGGTTGGAGTCATTAAAACTCGTTTTCAACCACTACACATTTCTTGTTAAAAAAAATATAGTTTTGGCAAGTCGGTTAGGACATCGACTTTGTGCATGACAGAAGTAAATTTTCAAACAATTGTTTACAGACAGATTATTTAATTTATAATTCACTGTATCACAATTCCAGTGGGTCAGAAGTTTAAATACACTAAGTTGACTGTGCTTTTAAACAGCTTGGACAATTCCAGAAAATAATGTTATGGCTTTAGAAGCTTCTGATAGGCTAATTTACAGTTTGAGTCAATTGGAGGTGTACCTGTGGATGTATTTCAAGGCCTACCTTCAAACTCAAAAGAAATTAGCCAAGAATTGTAGACCTCAGCAACTCTGGTTCATCCTTAGGAGCAATTTCCAAACACCTGAAGGTACCACGTTCATCTGTACAAACAATAGTATGCAAGTATTGTCACGTTCTGACCATAGTTCTTGTGTGTTTTGCTTGTTTTAGTGTTGGTCATGACGTGAGCTGGGTGGGCATTCTATGTTGTGTGTCTAGTTTGTCTGTTTCTATGTTTGGCCTAATATGGTTCTCAATCAGAGGCAGGTGTTTTGTGTTGTCTCTGATTGGGAATCATATATAGGTGGCTTGTTTTGTGTTGGGGGTTGTGGCTGGTTGTTTCCTGTCTTTGTGTTTTTTCTGCACCAGATAGGGCTGTATCGGTTTGCCACATTTGTTATTTTGTATCGTTGTAAGTGTTCACAGTTTCGTTTTATTAAACATGTTGAGCACTGGCTACGCTGCGTGTTGGTCCGATCCCTGTTACACCCTCTCTTCTCGTGAAGAGGAGGAAGGCTGCCGTTACAAGTATAAACACCATGGGACCGCACAGCCGTCATACCGATCAGGAAAGAAACGCGTTCTGTCTCCTAGAGATGAACGTACTTTGGTGCGAAAAGTGGAAATCAATCCCAGAACAACAGCAAAGGACCTAGTGATGATGCTGCAGGAAACAGTTACAAAAGTATCTACAGTATATCCACAGTAAAACGAGTCCCATATCGACATAACCTGAAAGGCAGCTCAGCAAGGAAGAAGCCACTGCTCAAACTGCCATAAAAAAATCCAGACTACGGTTTCCAACTGCAAATGGGGACAAATATCGTACTTTTTGGAGAAATGTCCTCCGGTCTGATGAAACAAAAATAGAACTGTTTGGCCATAATGACCATCGTTATGTTTGGAGGAAAAAGGGGGAGGCTTGCAAGCTGAAGAACACCATCCCAACCGTGAAGCAAGGGGGTGGCAGCATCATGTTGTGGGGGTGCTTTTCTGCAGGAGGGACTGGTGCGCCTCACAAAATAGATGGCTTCATGAGGATGGAAAATTATGTGGATTTATTGAGGTAACATCTCAAGACATCAGTCAAGAAGTTAAAGCTTGGTCGCAAATGGGTCTTCCAAATGAACAATGACCCCAAGCATACTTCCAAAGTTGTGGCAAAATGGCTTAAGGACAACAAAGTCAAGGTATTGGAGTGGCCATCACAAAGCCCTGACCTCAATCCTATAGAACATTTGTGGGCAGAACTGAAAAAGTGTGTGCGAGCAAGGAGGCATACATACCTGACTTAGTTACACCAGCTCTGTCAGGAGGAATGGGCCAAAATTCACCCAACTTATTGTGGGAGACTTGTTGAAGGCTACGCAAAACGTTTGACCCAAGTTAAATAATTTAAAGGCAATGCTACCAAATACAAATTGAATGTATGTAAACTACTGACCCACTGGGAATGTGATGAAAGAAATAAAAGCTGAAATAAATAAATCTCTTTACTATTATTCTGACATTTCACATTCTTAAAATAAAGTGGTAATCCTAACTGACCTAAAACAAGGAATTTTTACTTGGATTAAATATCAGGAATTGTGAAAAACTGAGTTTAAATGTATTTGGCTAAGGTGTATGTAAACTTCCGACTTCAACTGTATTTAAGCATTTCATGTACATTTCTGCAGTACAGTAAGCACTCTGTATGTACCCCTTGTTGATACTGTACAGAAAGTATCTTAAAAAAAAACAGCTTTCTCGTCCCCAAAAAACGAAGACGTTATTTTTGAGAGGTCCTTAAATTTTTTCCTTGGCTTTCTTCTGAGTGACACCACAATGATCTGCAAGACTCAATGCACAAGAAGGGCGCGAGTCCGAGGGTCTCCAGGAGTAATTGCATGTAGTGGATAAGAGCAGTGCAATAATACTGCTCTTTTTTTTGGGGGGGGGGGTTAATTAATGGCCAAATGCAGATGTGTTGTGTCCACTGGGAACCACACGCAGACTCTCTCTCTCTCTCTCTCTCTCTCTCTCTCTCTCTCTCTCTCTCTCTCTCTCTCTCTCTCTCTCTCTCTCTCTCTCTCTCTCTCTCTCTCTCTCTCTCTCTCTCTCTCTCTCTCTCTCTCTCTCTCTCTCTCTCTCTCTCTCTCTCTCTCTCTTACATAGCCACACACACACACACACACACACACAATGTATCTCTTCACAGCAAAGACACACTCACTCTTCCAGCTAAAGTAAGAAATCTGCTTCATCAAGCTGAAGGAAGCTGCCTAGTCTCTCCCAGGAGTCTGCTAGCTCTCGCTAAAATATCCCCATACATTTACATTCACCAGAAGTATCTATCTCTCTATTAGAACCTCCCCATTAGCAACTTCACAGTTTTTTTTGACAGAAGGCTCCTAAGGAAGTGAACATGATAGGTGAGTTTCATGGGGGTAAGGTTTGTGCCTGTGGGTGACTGAGCCTGTGAGCCCCATTTTGTCAAAACCTTCATCATTGCATTGTCATGGATTTCATGGCAAATTAATTAGTCATTGGCTTTTTAAAATAAATTCAGCTTTAAAGCTGAAGATCCCTTGCCCCCTTTCCCACCAATGGAATTACTAATCTGCGATGTAATATTGTCATCTGCAACTAAGCATTTATGAATCTGCATCTGGTCACATTAAAATAGACCCTCAGGATATTATGTACAAACACATGAAGACCCCTCTCCCAGTCATTCTCATTATACAGTTCCCCACCTCTCCCTCTTTTCAAACGGTGCATTAGCCTTCATAAGGTGGGTGGAATTGTATTTGTTTTGTCATTCCAGCCCATCCTTCTTTGTTTGCTATCTAATTTGAAAACCCTGCAGGTGTGTTAAAAAAAAAGATGAATCCTGCAACATAAGGCCTTGTGAATAGAACATCTGTCCGACGCGCAAATGTGTTCTCTGATTGAAATGCATTTGACTGTTAATGAGAAATACGGCCCACAGGTATCTGCTGTTTTGAATGTAGAACCGATATTCAAGTCAGTTGGAACCAACAGACTGGGGTAGATTGAGGCAGTCTTCAAAGGTGGATCAACTTTGAAAAGCACAGGCGTTTGATTTTCCATAAGAATGACAAGCACAAAAACATTAACAGAGAATCAAGCAACAACAAGACCTTTTCGACAACCATTTTTCTTGAACATAATTATCTTTAGAAGTGTCTTTTTATAATTGTTGTCGGTGTTGTTATTCTGCCTTCCATTGTTCCCGAACAGTAGCTTGTACTCCCAAACTTTCCCATCAAGGCCAACCAATCAATCTTTCCCTCTTTGAAATATGAAGATGTTGTTTTACCATTGTCAGTCTGCTGTCTATTGTGGTTGAAGTACACACAATTGGAAAGCAGAAAATAAAAGCAGCTAAGGTAACAATAATGTCATACGCCCACTCCACCCTGTTCGGAGCTCCTCAACAAAGTTTGTTAAAAAAAAGCGTATCTTCTTTCAACAAAGTAGTCCATCAGCAATGGGAGCAACCATCAGCAATGGGAGCAACCCAGCACAACAATGATCTGGACCAGGTATCCTCCAACAGTTAAAGAAGATATCTGGAGGTAACAACATGGAAAAGAGCAGCCATTCAAGATAGCAAATACATATGGTTATGTGACCAATAAAATTTGATTTAGCTGTTTTTATTTTCTGCTTTCCAATTGTGTGTACTTCAACCACAATAGACAGCAGACTGACAATGGTAAAACAACATCTTCATATTTCAAAGAGGGAAAGTTTGATTGGTTGTCCTTGATGGAAACGAGTGATGTTCCAGACTTTGATGCGTATGTCTTGTGGCATGTCAACTTGTTTCTTTGGCCAACCTCCATTTGCTGCCGTGTCTCGGCCAATGAGTCAACGCAGTGTCCACAACTTAAACTCCCACCCATTTGTAAGATGGTTGCTGACTGCTCATACATGATAGAACTCAACTCTAGAGTGTAACAGGGGCAGGAGATACTGTGAGGGTGTTATGGAAATAGGAATAGAAACGTGTTGCGCCATTGCAATCGTTCATTGAAGCGATGTGCGAATGCAATCACAATCGCTAAAATCAGCGCCCTTCACGTGACTTTACATTGACGTTTCCCCTTTCAAGACTGACAAAAGTGCATTCTATATAACACAAATTGCTTTCCTCTTTCTAATCTCCACAAACTATTATAGCCATGCCAACACATAGATAGCTTGTTTTAGCACTACACATTTTGATGTATTTTGATACATGGTGTATAGGGCTCGTGTGAGAGTTTGGCAGAGGTCAGAAGTAGCATATGACTGGAGTGATCTGCAGCTGAATCCCCAATCTCTCACACAATATAGTCATGGCAGTTGAACTGAACTGGCCCCAGCTGAGAGCCTAGGGGAACACCTCAGGGGTTCCTCCTGTGTCTCGTGCCCCCCTCAGGTGGTAGTGGTATTCTGGGAAGTAAAGTCCAGCTGAGAGCCCATATGGAAAACTCCAGTAGGATAACTCAAGTGCCGTTAGAAGGGCTATAGTATAACACTCCTCAAAGAGTGTCATTTTGAGATCCCCTAGTTAGCCTAAACTGTACTTTAATCAGCTTGGCTACAGCTCTCTCTCCCTTAACACACCTGACCTGACCATGGTGGTCATGGGAAATTAAATTGATGCAACTGCTCTCGGACTGAAATGTATATGGCTATTTCTGCATCACTCTGTCCTCATAAAAGTACTTCATAAAAAGTGTTTGGATAAAAAAACTAATATAAGAGTGTTTCTTCAACATATAGAAAAGAGTTAAGACGTGACCTAAGGATGTTTGCTTTTAAGTGGCTGCTTTATATTTTGGGAGATTTGGGGGCTTATTTATTTATCTTTGGAGCTGGGAGTAAATTGTCAATCTTTTACCTGTAATATTCGAGCAAAGCTTCCTACAAGGCCTTTACGGGGGAATAACAAGCATCCCATTTATTTTTATGGGAAATTAATGAACATCTTTAATCCATGAAAGTTATTATTGTCACGGATCTCTCCGGAACTTTCATCACGCACACCTATCCCCTATTCCCACTGATTAGTATATATGTGCCCTTTGGTTTCCATTGGGCTGTCCATTGTTGTTACAATGTCCGTTGGTGCATGTGAGTACCTGTGTTGTGTTGTTCTGGCTTTCGTGCCACTTGTATTGTGTAGATAACAGGTCTCGTCCCGTGTGGTATAAGTGTGCACTTGTTTTATTTATTCGAGGTACTCCTCACTCTTTTGTTTGGGTTTCAACTCTGTGTGTTTTGTTTACATGTTTGTTTGTGTCACGTCCGTCGAATAAATAAGTGGACCAAGGTGCAGCGTGAGTAGAGTTCCACATATTTATTACAGTGACACTTCAAAACAACAAAGAATTAACGAACGTGCCATTCATAGCGCACATAGGCACTGAACAAAACAATATCCCACAACGCAGGTGGGAAAAGTGACACACTAAGTATGATCCCCAATTAGAGGCAACGATATTCAGCTGCCTCCAATTGGGAACCATACTCACACACCAACATAGAACTATAATAACTATTAAACCCTCCTAGTCACGCTCTGACCTATTACACCATAGAGAACCCCGAGGGCTCTCTATGGTCAAGGCGTGACTGTAGCCCCCCCCCCCCCCCCCCCCCCAAAGGTGCGTACTCCGACCGCAAAACCTGAACCTAGATGGGGAGGGTTAGGGTGGGCAACTAGCGTCAGTGGCGGCTCCGGTGCGGGACATAGCACCCGCTCGGGCCGCGGATCCGGCCATGAAGCCGGGCTGAACGCCATGCCCGGACTGGGCACCGGCGCAGAGGAAGGCTCCGACCATGGAGCGGGACTGGACGCCGTGCATGGACTGAGCATCGGCACAGAGGAAGCTCCGGCCATGGAGCAGGACTTGACGCCGTGCCTGGACTGAGCATCGGCGCAGAGGAAGGCTCCGGCCATGGAGCGGGACTGGACGTCGTGCCTGGACTGGGCACCGGCGCAGAGGAAGGCTCCGACCATGGAGCGGGACTGGAGGTTGCCCTTGGGCTGTTTGTGGCCATGGACCCCGGCGTCGTCGCTGTCGTCCTATACTCCTTGGCGACTCTCGAGGGCTCTCTATGGTCAGGGGGTGACAGTGGGTGACAGTGCCTTTACATGGCACGCTGTAATTTGGGTAATAAAAAAAAAACGTATTACGCATTCCTGCGCCTGTCTCCCGATCCTTATACCAATGTGACAATTACCAATAATGCACTGGCAAGATCTGTTGAATGAAAAACACACTAAGCTACAGAAATAGATATTTATAATCTCCCCTTGGCCAAAGGGTCAGGAGGTAATTTGGTATACTTTCTAAACCTTTTCCTGATAAGTCAAACACAATCAAGGCGACCCAAGTCAAAGTGAAAGAGTTCCATTTGCTTATATCAAAGATCAGAGGTACTTTTGAAGAAAATCCCAGAGAGCGTTTTTGGAACTAGCAGCACAGAATGTGCCCCATCGCTGCACACATCTAAAGCACTTTGAGAGTTACAGAGTGAGAGAGCGTTTGATGGTTCCGGGCCCCCGCTATCCATCTCTGGCGTGCTTCTGGGGCTGCTTAGGCTGCCTAGGCTAGGGCCAGGGGTCATTTGGATACAGCCTATTGTATTTTCACAATCCCACTCCGTTTCAGTCATTTCAGCAGCATATTATTTAACTAAGTGTGATTTGTTTGGAAAACAACCCGAAAAAGGACCCTGGCGGAGACATCGCTCCCAACGCTCCCACTGAAGGCACATTCAGTTCATTCGTCTGAACACTGTTGTTTGCTTCATTTGTTTAATTTATGTGTTAGTTACTTTCATCCGAGCGGTCCTTCATCACGGGTATTCTTTAAAAAGTTGCGTACATTTCTAATGTAGCAATTAGCAAGTGAAACGAGGCTCCAATTAATCTGAATGGAAAATATCAGCCATTACAGAGGAGAGTATTAACGAGCCCTTTCCGCTATGTTTGTTGTTTGCTTTGTTTTGCTCTTTTATCTCCAATATTTGACTGAGTGAATCTTTAATTAACCGGTTTAAGCACTGCTGTGTGAAAATGTTTTACCGGGGATCAGGATAGCATCAAACTCCAGCCACTGCAACAATGTTTATACAGTTCTTAACAAGCTGCTTCTTGCAATCACACATATCTGATTCTGACAACTGAATCCATCTGCATTCGATTGGGGTCACACGCTCACGCACGTGCCTGTGCTAACACACACACATATTCTCACACAAACACACACTGACAGACAGACAGACAGACAGACAAACAAACCACACACACACACACACACACACACACACACACACACACACACACACACACACACACACACACACACACACACACACACACACACACACACACACACACACCTGAATCCACTTACTCTATTAGGGGAGTCAATCTGGTTTTACAGACACTAAAAAATCCACGACACGGTTAGCCCTTGTAGCTGCGATCGCAGATAGTCCCGGGCTTGTGGCTGATTAAATCCCTGCTGTTTTCATCGGGCCTGCGAGCTGTGCTGGCTGGAATTGCGTGGAGTACCAGAGGTAACCTAAGTTTCTACCATCATGCCACCCAAAGCTAAAGAAGATGGGAGGTATGGAGAAGACAGTGTTTTGACATTCACAGAAGCGTGATCTTTTAAATATTTTAAATATCTACAAACAGGAAAATAGCTTTGTCAAATTGCTGGTGGACTCAACTAACAAAACAATGGATTATCTGACCAGAGAGGTCCAAGACTTTTAGAACAGTTTGCAGTTCTCCCAGGCAGAGGTGGATGTCCTGTAAGAGATTTGCAGCAAGTTGACAACAAGTCACGATAGATAGTCCACGATAGATGTCATCAGCACTGTCTGTCAGTCATTATTACAAATGACTGGGAAACAGACTATCTAGAGGGACAATCCAGAAGGAATAACATTGTTGTGGATGGCATACCAGAGTCTCCCCATGAGACCTGGATGGAGTCTGAGGAGAAAGTGAGAAAAAATCACTGCAAAGCTGCCGATGGATCATTGGAAGATTGAGGCGGAGCGCGTCCACAGGTCTGGGAAATCTGCAACCAGCCCAGGTGACAGACCCAGGCTAATAGCGGTCAAGTTCCTAAGGTTCAAGGAAAAGGTCGCTGTTCTGGAGAGAGTCGAGATCTTGAGAGGAATCAACATCTTCCTCAAAGAGGACTTCTCTGAAGCTGTGTGCCACAGGCGGAAAGAAAGCATGGGGACATTGCTTACATCCACTACGACAAGTTCATTGTCCACCCTCCATCCCAAAAGCCTGGGAGGAGGGAGAAACCCAAGCTTCCGAGTCAATAGCTTCAGCCCAATATCACACACACACAGCAACTGACACTCACAAGTGCCTGATTGACTGACTTTATCAGCCAAAGAATGTATTTATTTTATTATGTCTTTTTCTGATAAGCTACCCAAGAAAGGGATAAGATTAGCCCATATTAATATATGTAGCCTTAAAAATAAGGTAAAAAAAATCTAATAGCTTGCTAACATCATCATATGCTGGCTATCTCTGAAACTTACTTAGATAATTATTTGATGATACAGCAGTAGCAATACAAGGATGTAACATCTACAGAAAAGACAGGAATGCCTATGGGGGAGGTGTTGCTGAATATGTTCAGACTGATTTTCCTGTAAAGCTTAGAGAGGATGTTATGTCAAATGTTGTTGAAGTGTTGTGGTTGTATGTTCACCTGCCTCATCTAAAGCCTATTCTTTTGTGCTAAGTTAGTATTTGGATAATATGTGTGCAATGCTTGATAATATGTGTCTATTTTCTGGGTGACCTGAACATTGACTGGTTAGCAACTAGCGGGCTAAGAGGAAGCTTCAAACTGTGACTAATGCCTGTAATATGACCCAGGTTATCACTCAACCAACTAGAGTGCATACCAATAGTGTTGGATCTGTGACATCCACTTGTATTGATCAACTCTTCACTAATGCTGCAGGGCTTTGATCCAAAGCAATATCAGTTCCCATTGGCTGTAGTGAAAATAACATTGTGGCAATAACAAGGAAAGACAAAGTGCCAAAGGTTGGGCCTAAAGTCATTTATAAGAGATCATAAAACACGTTTATTCAGGACTCTTTTATTGAAAATGTTAGACAAATTTATGTTGGTCTGTGTATGAGGAAGGGGATCCAGATGTAGCACTGGAAGTAGTTGTAAAATTAGTAATGCCAATTGTTAACAAGCATGCACCATTTAAGAAACTAACTGGTCCCGTGTGGCTCAGTTGGTAGAGCATGGCGCTTGCAACGCCAGGGTTGTGGGTTCAATTCCCACGGGGGGACCAGGGTTCAATTCCCACGTGGGGACCAGAATGAATATGTATGAACTTTCCAATTTGTAAGTCGCTCTGGATAAGAGCGTCTGCTAAATGACTTAAATGTAAATGTGACTGTGAGAACTGTTAGAGCCCCCATCATTCATTGAAGTTGATGGGTCATTTATAACAAAACCTTTTGATATTGCCAATCATTTCATTTCCTATTTCGCTACTAAAGTGGAAAAACTCAGACGTGAAATGGCAACATTGAACAGTGAGACATCATATTTTTGTATAACATATATAATAATGAAAAGCAAGGATTGCTGTTTTAAATTTGGTCAAGTTAGTGTGGGAGAGGTGGAAAAACTGTTGTTATCCATCAATAATGATAAGCCACCAGGTATAGACAACCTTGATGGGAAACTATTGAGAATGGTAGGAGACGGTGTAGCCACCCCTTTTTGCTATATCTTCAACCAAAGCCCAAAGGAGTGTGTGTCCACAGGTGTGGAAAGAAGCTAAAGTAATTCCACTGCCTAAGAATAGTAAAGCACCATTTGCTGGCTCGAACAGTCGCCAAATCAGTTTGCTGCCTGTTCTTAGTAAATTGATGGAGAGAATTGTTTGACCAAATACGGTGCTATTTTTCAGAGAACAAGTTAACAACTGACTTTCAGCATGCATATAGAAGGGCACTACTCAACTTGTATTGCACTGACTCAGAGGACTAATGATTGGTTAAATAAATGCATAATAAGATGATAGTTGTAGCTGTATTGTTAGATTTAAGTGCCGACTTTGACGTTATTGATCATACATTGTAATTGAAAAGAAAAACAAACAAATAACTCACTTGCTATGGCTTTGCATCACCTAACATCACGTCGCTGGAAAGTTATTTATCTAATGGAATCCAGTGTTCTTCAATGGAAGCTTCTCTAACGTCAGATATGTATAGTGTTGTGTCCTTCAGGGCAGTTGCCTTGGGCCGTTACTCTTCTCTATTTTTACAAATGATTTGCCACTGGTCTTACACAAAGCTAGATTGACTATGTATGCAGATGATTCCACACTCTACGTGTCAGCACACAAAGCCAATGAGCTCACTGAAATTCTAAATAAGGAGTTACTATCAGTGTCAGAAAGAGTGATTAATAATAAACTGGTGATTAATACGATTCTGGAAAACTGTCAAATCCCTGAAGGGTACTATTACTTCCTCTCTGCCACAACAAATTAATTCAAACGCTGACCTCATTACAGAAAAAAATGCCATCATTTATGCATTTAATCACCATTTTATTTCACTGGGCTCTCTCTTTCAAATAACTTCTAAGCCTATTCACAATGATATTGGGCAGGATGCTGTCAGGGGAAACTTGCTGAATGATCAGAGAAATGATAGCAAAAGCTTTTTTTGGGGCTATTTACAGAATAAGAAGTCCTGGATGCTATACTAGCAACAGACAACAATAAATTGTCACGTTCCTGACCTGTTTTCTGTTGTTTTTGTATGTGTTTAGTTGGTCAGGGCGTGAGTTGGGGTGGGCATTCTATGTTATGTGTTTCTATGTTGGGTTCAATGTGTTGCCTGATATGGTTCTCAATTAGGGGCAGGTGTTGTTTCCTCTGATTGAGAACCATATTAAGGTAGGGTGTTCACACTGTTTGTTTGTGGGTGATTGTCGCTGTGTCTGTGTTTTGTTGCACCACACGGTACTGTCTCGTTCGTTCATTTGTTTTTCCTGTTCGTGCGTTCTTCGTTATATGTAGTTCTCATGTTCAGGTCAGTCCACGTCGTTTCTTTGTTATTTTGTAAATTATCAAGTGTAGTTCGTGTCAGTGTTCGTCTTGCCTATTAAATTCATTATGTCTACATACCTCGCTGCGTGTTGGTCCGATCCATGCTCCTCCTCGTCTGAGGAGGAGAACGAATATGACGACCGTTACATAAATCCACAGGGGACGACCAATGGATAATGCTCTGCTTAAGTGTGCATCATTGTTGGCTCAATAACTCACACTTTTTATGTAACATTTCTCAGGAAATATTCCCGAAGTATGGACATCAGCTCTTGTGCTGCCAATCCATAAGGGCGGGGATAGTAGTGATCTTAATAATTACCACCAGATTTCAAGGCTTATTTGTCTAGCTAAGATGTTTGAATCATTGGTAAATGTACAACTTTGCTCTTATTTGAGAAATGTATTTTGAATGTAAACCAATCAGGGTTTAGGCCTGGGCATAGCACTATTACAGCAACAACTTTAGTTGTTAATGTTCTTGTCAATGCTTAAGAGACTAAAATTAAATGTGCTGCTTTGTTTGTGGATCTGCCAAAAGCTGGTGATCATGCTATTTTATTGAAGGCCTGAGCTCTGACGCCTGTTCATGGTTTCACGATTATCTTGGCGCCATAACTCAGGCCATCGTGATTGATGGGGTTAAAGGGGAATTTCACCCTGGGGGAATTTGGGCTTGTTTTCATCATGTCTGATACATTTCTAGGACAGTGAGATGTGTTTCAGACATAGATGCCCAGGAGGAAGGCAGGTCAGGGTTTTGCGCACTGAATTATACACCCTATGATGGCTTCAAGGTCATTGATGGGGGGTGAGATCTAAAAATACATGTAGTCCTGCTTTGTGGCATTTCGCCAAGGCTCTACGTTCCACTGATCACACTTTAAGTTTGTGTGTGTTTAGATATGGTTGTCCTTGTTCGATAGAGCCATTGGACGTCTTTCAGCGATGTTCCTATCGGCGGACTCATAGCTAAATATACAAGCCGACACATTTTTACAATCTCTGAAAGACTACAACTTGTGTTGGGCTGTCACGCCCTGGCCTTAGTTATCTTTGTTTTCTGTAATATTTTGGTTAGGTCAGGGTGTGACAGGGGGGAATTTTGTGTATAGTTGTCTCGTCTGGGGTGGTTGTATGGTATAGGGGGTTTTGGGAGAGTGTATGGGTTTGTGTTGAGTGTAGGTGTATAGGTAAGTCTATGGTTGCCTGAATGGTTCTCAATCAGAGACAGCTGTCATTCATTGTCTCTGATTGGGAGCCATATTTAAGGCAGCCATAGACAGTAGGCTTTTGTGGGTAATTGTCTATGTGTAGTGTTTAGTGTCAGCACTATTTGTTTGAATAGCTTCACGGTCGTCTGTTTGTTGTTTTTGTTCGTTTGTTCGTCTTCTAAATAAAAGGAAGATGTCATTCTATCACGCTGCGCCTTGGTCCACTCTGCCTCATTACGACGTTCGTGACATGGGCGGTGCTTCGGGCTCTGGCCCCTAACAACAATCCTTTAGGCAATACTGAAAGAATTTACCAGACACAATGACTTCAGGTGATTCCTCTCATCAACACAAATTTGTCAATGGACCATCTATTTGCTACAAGTTGAAATTCAATCATACATGTTTTAATCTGAATATAGCGAAGAGGATTCGAAACAGAGAGTTGGATTTAGCTAACGTTAGAAGCTCAGCTACAGCCGATACCAGCGCCAAGAGGGCAGATGACAAACACGGTGTCTAGCTGAGTAAGTAATTTTTCCTGCAAGCCACCTAGCTAGCTAACATTAGTTTAACTACTGAAACCCATATTGGGCTAACATACTACTGTGTTACAGGGGAGAAATCAAAAGATTTTTTATTTTGATAACTAATTAGCTAAATTAGCTAGCTAAACAACTACCTGTAGCCATGTCTATGACTAAAAATAAAATAGGTTCTACAATCGGAAATCTCCTGTATCTCGATGTATGTTAATTAAACCTCTTCCCTTTTTAGTCATAGATATGGCGAGTTACTAAACAGCAAGCTACGCTGTTACAACCAGAAACCTAAAGCTAGGTTTTCCAGCAAACGTTAGCACATTACTGGAGTTGGATAGCTAGTTAAAAAGCTAGCAATTTCACATCAATTACATAAGCATGCCTGATAGACATGACTGTAGGTAGATACTGTCTGCCAACCTACCTAGGCTCATTTGTACAGTCTGGTCATTGTGCAAAGGTTGAGTCTTATGCCATATTTCTTTCTATTAGGCTAGATATTGTTGGAAATGTAATCGCAGTTTTAATTTAGAAAATGCTCCGTTATTAAACCTGTCTAGGACTGGGGACTAGCGGAACCCCTCGCCAACAGCCAATGAAATTGCAGGGCGCCAAATACAAATCAACAGAAATCTCATAAATCAAATTTCTCAAACATACAAGTATTAGGCACCATTTTAAAGATAACATTCTCGTTAATCCAGCCACAGTGTCTGATTTAAAGAATGCTTTACAGCGAAAGCTCCACAAACGATTATGTTAGGTCACCACCAAGTCACAGAAAAACCAAGCCATTTTTCCCGCCAAAGAGAGGAGTCACAAAAAGCACAAATAGAGATAATATGAATCACTAACCTTTGATGATCATCAGATGACACTCATAGGACTTCATGTTACACAATACATGTATGTTTTGGACGGGTAAAGTCCATATTTATATCCAAAAATCTCATTTTACATTGGCGTGTTACGTTCAGTAGTTCCAAAACATGCAGTGATTTTGCAGATAGCCACGTGAATTTACAGAAATACTCATTATAAATGTTGATAAAAATACATGTGTTATACATGGAAATATAGATAAACTTCTCCTTAATGCAACCGCTGTGTCAGATTTCAAAAAAACTTTATGGAAAAAGCATAATCTGAGTATGGCGCTCAGAGCCCAAAACAGCCAAAAGAAATATCCGCCATGTTGCGCCGTCAACATTAGTTAGAAATAGCATTATAAATATTCACTTACCTTTGATGATCTTCATCAGAATGCATTCCCAGGAATCCCAGTTCCAGAATAAATGTTTGATTTGTTCCATAAAGTCCATCAATTATGTCCAAATAGCTTCTTTTGTTAGGGCATTTGGTAACCAAATCGGACAAAAAGTTCAAAAAGTTATATTACAGGTCGTAGAAACTTGTCAAACTAAGTATAGAATCAATCTTTAGGATGTTTTTATCATAAATTTTCAATAATGTTCCAACCGGAGAATTCCATTGTCTGTAGAAAAGCAATGGAACGAGAGCTACCTCTGATGTGAACGCGCATGACTGAGAACGAGGCTGCTGCCAGACCAGCTCTCATCCGGCCCCCCTTCACGGTAGAAGCCTAATTCATGCTATTCATGCTAATTCATACTATTCATCCAAAAGTGAAAATGCTGCCCTCAATCCCAAAATATATTTTTGGCTCCATAAAATAATCCAGCAATATGTGCACCAACATTGTGTCTCTTTAAAGTCTTCTCACTCATTGATCAAGACAGCTCTCTGTCATCATGACATGCAGCACTTGGGGTGGACACCCACCTGTCTCGATCAATGACAGAAGACTTGAAATAGACAAGATGTCTTTAAAAATCTTTAGGTAAATCCCATTATCTGGTGTAATAAACTGTAACTACTATTCTCTGCGCTTGTGTGTCTCTACACCTGAAACACACTCGGACACACTAAACTATACTACACTGTTCATACAATTGTTTTGTATGTTGCTTTTACCATATAACACTGTTGTTGAATACCCAGTTCTTTTGAGATAACATTAAATTGTGTATACTCTTGTATTTTAGATTTGAACAAACAACCAAACATTCTTTGGATATCTGAATGTCTAGCATCTGTTTGATTCTACAGAGCCCTGTACAGCTTATATATACACTGAACAAAAATATACACGCAACATGCAACAATTTCAAAGATTTACTGCGTTACAGTTCATATAAGGAAACCAGTCACTTGAAATGAATTAATTAGGCTCTAATCTATGGATGTCGCATGACTGGGCAAGGGTGCAGCCAAGGGTCCAGCCAATCAAAATGAGTTTTTCCCCACAAAGGGGCTTTATTAAAGACAGAAACACCCCTCAGCACCCTCTCAGAGGATCCAGCAGGTGAAGAAGTGGATTTCCTGGGCTGGCGTGGTTGCACGTGGTCTGTGGTTGTGAGGCCAGTTGGACTTAGTGCCACATTCTCTAATATAACTTTGGAAGTGGTTTATAGTAGAGAAATGAACATTCAGTTCTTTGGCAAAAGCTCTGGAGGACATGCCTGCAGTCAGGATGGCAATTTCACTCTCCCTCAAAACTTATAACATCTTTGGTATTGTATTGTGTCACAAAACTGCACATTTTAGAATAGAATTGTCCCCAGCACAAGGTGTACCTGTGTAATGATCATGCTGTTTAATCAGCTTCTTGATATGCCACACCTTTCAGTTGAATGGATGATCTTGGTAAAGGAGAAATGCTCACTAACAGGGATGTAAACCAATTTGTGCTCAAAATGTAAAATAAATAAGCTTGTTGTGCATAGGGAACATTCCTGGGATATTTTATTTCAGCTCATGAAACGTGGGAACAACACTTTACATGTTGCGTTTATATTTTTGTTCAGTAGAAATATATTCTGTGAATCCATAATGGGAGACATATTTTGAAGGTTGATTAAAAAATATCCATATTTATTTTATGGGGGGGTTCTACATCAAGGCTCTCCAACCCTGTTCCTGGAGAGCTACCGTCCTGTAGATTTTCACTCCAACCCTAATCTAGCACACCTGATTCAAATAGTTAACTGGTTGATAAGCTGAACCAGGTTAGTTACAACTGGAGTTGGAGCGAAAACCTACAGGAGTGTAGCTCTCCAGGAACAGGGTTGGAGACCAATGTTCTAAATAGTCTTACGCTTAGCAACACTTGCTGTGTTTACACAGGCAGCCCAATCCTGATCATTTTCTTCCACTAATTGGTCTTAATCACATCAGATCCTTATAAGATCTGATCTGATTGGTCAAAAGACCAATTAGTGAAAAAAAGATCAGAATTGGGCTGCCTGTGTAAACGCAGCCATAGTCCTTTATAAGGCACACTGGCAATGGTGGGCTGGGGAAGCTGAGACTCCTTGTGCTTATCGTGATGGCCTTGTCCTGAACGGCTAGCTAAGTTAAGACTCTGCCAAAAGTGGTGTAGGGCTTCTTAACCACCAACTAGATCAGGGGTCGGGAACCTTTTTGACTAAGAGAGCCATGAAAGCAAATCATTTGGAAATTTATTTCAGTGAGAGCCATATAATATATTTTAAAAGTGAATTCAACTAAATGTCAGTATAATAAGCCTCTGAATTTGTCGAAGTGCCGATTTACATTCGACCGTTTCATCGATGTAATTTTGTCATTGCAAATTAGACACACCGTAGAACCTGCTCTCTCCACAAAGGCGAATTCTTCGGTCCATTCGTCCTGAAATGTACGATACTCGTCATCTTTTTTTCTTTTCGCCATCTTCTTCGTCGAAGGGTTAGCTTTGAGCTAATGACCGAGCAGACTGATTCAAAAGGAGTCGTTTACCTGTTTTAACTAGCAACGGCCAACGTAGGCCAGTATCATTTATCCTCTACAGAGTACCTAACCCGGATCCGGGAGCACCCCCCACACCCCCCACACTGATTAGCATCGCTAGCATAGCGTCACAATTAAATAGTAGCATCTAAATATCATTAAATCACAAGTCCAAGACACCCAATGAAAGACACAGATCTTGTGAATAAAACCACCATTTCAGATTTTTTAAATGTTTTACAGGGAAGACACAATATGTAAATCTATTAGCTAAACACGTTAGCAAAATGACACCATTTTCTTACTCCAACAGTTTCTTACTCCATCAGGTGCTATCACCAATTCGGCTAAACTAAGATATTGATAGCCACTAACCAACAAACAAATTCTTAAGATGACAGTCTGATAACATATTTATGGTATAGCATAGTTTTTTTTTTTTAAATGTGCATTTTTCAGGTATAAATCACAGTTCTACATTGCAGCTGCAATCTGATATAGTGCTGATGCAGCTAGAACAATTACAGAGACCAACGTTATATAACTAATTACTTGTCTTAAAACATTTCAGAAAAAATACACAGCGTACAGACATTGAAAGCCCAACATCTGGTGAATCCAAACAATATTTCAGATTTTTTAAATGTTTTATAGCGAAAACAAAATGTAGCGCTAAATTAGCATAACCAGGCCAGCCAGAACCAGCTGGACGCGCGCGACCAGTTCACATGCACGACAGATATATGAAATAACATCGTAAATTGGGTCTTACTATTGCTGGTCTTTCATCAGAATGTTGATCAAGGTGTCCTTAGTCCTGATGAGTCGTTCAATCCATTCACAATGGCAACTTCCCCTCTTCATTTAGCCTGGGTACTGGTCGACTGGCACGGCCCCTGTCCAAAGTTAAAAAACTCAAAGAACGGAACACGGCAAAACTCCCGAAAAAATTCTAATAATCTGATTAAACTATATTGAAAAAACATACATTACGGTGATATGGTCACATGTATCAAACAAACTTCGACACGGAGATAGTTTTCATCCGTAACGTCAGCATAACAAAAGTCAATGGCTTCTCTAAAACGCGCATCTCAGGAAACCGGAAGTTGTCGGTCACGCTAAAGAAATAGGTCTTATTTCACGTCAGTACAAGATAAACAAAAAATTTCTCCTCTGACGTCTTCCAGACACCCAGAGGAAGAAGAAGGAAGTGTGTTTCGGGTCATAGGTCGCGTGACCATATATAGGCAGAGCGTTGAAGCGAGCATACACATCTTGCAATCTTCTTCTGGCTCAGGGAAAGTGCTGTGAAATGACCTGTGTTTCACTCACAGACAAAATTGGAACGGTTTTAGAAACCATAGCTTGTTTTCTATCCAATGGTATATGGTTATATGCATATAGTAACAGCAATAATTGAATAAGAGGCAGTTTTATCTGTAGAGGCAATTATGCTAATGTGAAAACAGCACCCCCTGTATTCTCAAGAAGTTAATTAACCTGTCTAGGATCAGCGTGGCGCTAGCGGCACACCCCCCCCCCCCCCACTGAAAAACCAGTGCCGCGAAATTCAAAAAAAATATTTTTTTTAAATATTTAACTTTCACACATTAAAGTCCAATACAGCTAATGAAAGACACAGATCTTGTGAATCCAGTCAACATTTCCGATTTTTAAAATGTTTTACAGGGAAGACACAATATGTAAAGATGTACATCTATTACCTAAAAACACATTAGCATAATCCACCATCTTTTATTTGTCCACCAACACCAGTAGCCATCACCAATTCGGCTAAACTAAGATATTTATAGCCCCTAACCAACAAAAAAACTCATTAGATGACAGTCTGATAACATATTTATGGTATGGGATAGGTTTTGTTAGAAAAAAGTGCATATTTCAGGTATATGGCATAGTTTACAATTGCACCCACCGTCACAAATGGACTAGAATAATTACAATGAGCAACGTGTTTACCTAACTACTAATCATCAAACATTTCGTAAAAATACACAGCATACACGAATCGAAAGACACAGATCCTGTGAATACAGACAATATTTCAGATTTTCTAAGTGTCTTACAGCGAAAACACAATAAATCGTTATATTAGCTTAGCACATAGCAATTAGCAGCCCAGCATTGATTCTAGCCAAAGTGAGCGATAAAAGTCAACATCGCCAAAAGATATTAATTTTTTCACTAACCTTCTCAGAATTCTTCCGATGACACTCCTGTAACATCACATTACAACATGCATATACAGTTTGATCGAAAATGTTTATATTTAGCCACCAAAATCATGGTTAGACAATGTGAAATGTAGACAAGCTGGTAAAGAAAAAGTCCTTGCGCCACTTAGACAGTGATCTACTCTTATACATAAATACTCATAAACGTGACTAAAAAATATAGGGTGGACAGGGATTGATAGACAATTTAATTCTTAATACAATTGCGTTATTACATTTTTTAATTTATCCTTACTTTTCAATACAGTTTGCGCCAAGCGAAGCTACGTCAAAAAACATGGCGTCCTAAGCCACTAAAATGTTTCGACAGAAACACGATTTATCATAATAAAAATGTCCTACCTTGAGCTGTTCTTCCATCAGTATCTTGGGCAAAGGATCCTTTCTTGGGAGAAATCGTCTTTTGGTGGAAAGCTGTCCTCTTGCCATGTGGAAATGTCAACTGCGTTCGGGATGAACTGAAAAGCGTGCCCAACTTTTCACATCGTTGCAAAAATAAATGTCCCAAAATCGCACTAAACGGATATAAATTGCTATAAAACGCTTTAAATTAACTACCTTATGATGTTTTTAACTCCTATAACGAGTGAAAAGATGACCGGAGAAATATAACAGGCTAAACTAACGCTTGGAACAGGTGCGCGCCGGTGTCCTCTAGGCTCATGACGCAGCTCCCAAAGAATGACTAGCTTCAGGGTTTTTTCATTTGTAGGGCCTGTGAACGCGCAATCGACCCCGTTGGAATCGTCATCACGTAAAGGCATCCAGGGGAAGACGTAAGAAGTGTCCGTATAGTCATAGCAACGACAGTGCCCTTTTAAATGACTTCAGAAGAGTGGCCAACATTTCTCAAATCTGACTCCATGTCACGGAAATTGCTGTAGAATGGGCTCTGTTCCACTTAGAGACAAAATTTCAACTCCTATAGAAACTATAGACTGTTTTCTATCCAATAATAATAATAATATGCATATTGTACGATCAAGGATTTTGTGGGAAGCCGTTTAAAAAATTAGCCAAATTAGCATAAATAGTCTAAACAGCGCCCCCATCCCCAACAGGTTAAAATAATGGACAATTGCTCCTGCAGCCCTGAACAGGACATGAGCAGTGAAAAATTGATGGATGGATTAAAACAAGTGAGAATAGGCCTCCCGGGTGGTGCAGTGGTCTTGAGCACTGCATCGCCACCAGAGTCTCTGGGTTCGCGCCCAGGCTCTGTCGCAGCCGGCCGCGACCGGGAGGTCCGTGGGGCGATGCACAATTGGCTTAGCGTTGTCCGGGTTAGGGAGGGTTTGGCCGGTAGGGATATCCTTGTCTCATTGCGCTCCAGCGACTCCTGTGGCGGGCCGGGCGCAGTGCGCGCTAACCGAGGGGGGCGGGTGCACTGTGTTTCCTCCGACACATTGGTGCGGCTGGCTTCCGGGTTGGAGGCGCGCTGTGTTAAGAAGCAGTGCGGCTTGGTTGGGTTGTGCTTCGGAGGACGCATGGCTTTCGACCTTCGTCTCTCCCGAGCCTGTACGGGAGTTGTAGCATGAGACAAGATAGTAATTACTAGCAATTGGATACCACGAAAATTGGGGAGAAAAGGGGAAAAAATAATAAATAAATCTCACCTTTTTTTTTTTTTTTTTTTTTTATCTGCGAGCCAGATGCAATCATCAAAAGAGCCACACCTGGCTCGGGAGCCATAGGTTCCCGACCCCTGAACTAGATGGTCCTCTTGCAGAAGATTTTTTGGTGCTGCACTTCTCCTGGAAAGATACGGTTGTGGTCTTAGCATTTTACACTTTGTGGAAGGGACGTAGGACAACATGCCTTTGTTGGTCCCATTCAGTTGATATCTTTACCATCTAGCATATTGTTGAGGCACAATGAGGGGACATTAGGAGCTGCTTTGTAGAGGAAGGATCAGTCAACAATGTGAATGGGCTGGGCTAAAGGTGTGAAAAGTCTTAGGAAGGCGGTTCTTGCACAGTATGAATTTATGTATGGGAGATTGATAAGAAATTGCACCTAAATCACTCAACACATTAACTGTCTAAGCATAACCCTGCACAACCAAAACTCCCTCATCTCAAAGTACTGTCTGTAAACCTCCTCCAGCCCATTGACTTTGACAGATAATTCTTGTCAATAGTTGCCCTTTCCACAGAAATTTGTATTGTGTTTTGAGAATCTGCAGAGAGAATAAAGCGGTTGTGTCATTACTGTTGTAGTCTTGATTGTATACCTTTCAGTGTTCCTTGCTGGTGGTGTCTGTCCCACAATCTGTTGTGCTCCATAACCGT
Organism: Salvelinus fontinalis; assembly: GCF_029448725.1. Taxonomy (NCBI): domain Eukaryota; kingdom Metazoa; phylum Chordata; class Actinopteri; order Salmoniformes; family Salmonidae; genus Salvelinus; species Salvelinus fontinalis. The sequence goes on from NC_074666.1 coordinate 49,957,145, forward strand.
AAGGTGTGTCCCCTCCCTCATGCTTGTGTACCCAAAAAGGCCCCCACTTTGGGGTATTTTTCAGCAGGGCACCGTGGAATGACTCCAGATAACCTGAGTTTTAGAAAAAAGGTGAAGAGGGATAAACTAAATGGATTACATGGTCTGGAAGGTACTCTGTGGTCCTCAGACTAAGTCTAATCACCTGTAACCCCATAACACAAATCATACAAACACTACCCAATTCATGTTTATACCATGCTTACTGTAAATGGACCTATCTTAGCTGTCAGCTTGTAAATATTTTGGCCAACTTATCTTCACCTTGTGCAGAGCTATAGGTTTGAAGTGCATGTTGGGGAACTCAGATTCTGTACCACCTACAACAAAACACACAATTTAACCACTCCACTAATTGCATTTATCTATATTTGACTGGCTAGCAAAGTATACCTAACAAGGACATTTCAATATTTTCAGCTTGCTGTTTGCTTAGTAGCCTCACTAAATTGGCAGCAAGCTTGCTAGCCAGCTGAGACTGGCTGAGAACCAATGAACCAACCATAAATGATTTATACACATGAGTTAGTTACTGTAGCTATATTGACAATTCTATTTTTAGTAACGGAGTGTTTTCCAGACTGTTGGAGTAGATGTCTACCAATTGAGATACTCTTTATTTGGTAACATTAGCTAGCTTACGTCAGTCAAAGATAGAACGAACAACCATGTTTGCTCTGCTGAAGGTAGCTACCAGTCTTGCAGTGACTACCATGGAATAGGCCAAATTGACTGACAGTGTATATACCAAAAGATAGCTAACTTGGCTGGCTAAGCTAGCAAGCTAGCTAACTTTAGGTTACCTGTAATTCAGAATCTTAAATTTTTTGGAAAAAAATGGATGGTATCGCATCACTTCTCAGCTGTCGTCGAAATGGATTCCCCATCAGTTAAGCCTGAAAATCCCTCGGATAGTCTTTGGTCACCGCATCATTCTTGATAGCCACAAGCCACTGGCAGAAGCGGGATAAATCTTGTTTGTAATTAGCACTGCCAGGCACAGAACACTACACGGGCATGATGAAAAACTGTGAAAAACAAACGTTTTCTAAAGAAAACTTGCCTTTAGAAGTTCTGAGATTACTATGTGTTGGTCGTACGAAGTAAACAACGTCATTATTCAAGTTTGTGGGCACGATCAGCATTCGCTATGAATGCCAGACTTTGTGGTTCACTATGAGCAGACGAATACAAAGGGAGTCGAAACTTCTCAATTCTACATGTGAAATTAAAATGTGCTAGTTCTAGCTTGTGGTTTGGATAATTGTGATGTTTATGATTAAAAACATAATGTTGTGAATATAGTAATGACTTTATGCTATGACAGAGCCAGGGTGAAATGCCCCTTTAAGTCTGATTTTGTAGTAGGAAGAATAGTTGCTGCTTCTGCAAAAGCTAATAGGGAACCGAATTAAACATTTTACAATTTCAATTAACCGCAATATGTCATTAATCACTATTTCAGCAAATGCTGCACTGGGTGTTTAAAGGGATGGCGATATTTACTTCCAAAGATTCAGATTAACTTATGGATACCATTTGTATGTATCTGCATCCAGTAAGAAGAAAGTTAGTTAGTTTCGAGAGCCAATGCTCGCTAGCATAGGCGAAATGACTGAAAATCTAGCATGCTAACTGTTCCCATAGACTTCCAATAGTCAAGCTAATGCTAGTTAGCAATATTCCAGTCAAGCTAACGCTAGTTAGCAATTGGGCAAAGGTTTGATAGCAACATCCTTCAATTTTCACACAGAAACATAAAAATTGTATCCACTCATTCATCTGACTGAAGTAAAGGGCTTCATTGCCAAAATCCTGAACTATGCCTTTAATTTCATTGAGCCCTAGATGCTGTCGTCATATCCAATGTTGGTTAACACATCCTCTCTCCCTGTCTAAGGGGGGGGGGGGGGGGTGTTCATTAGGCACCAAAACAGAAAAGGGAGTGAAACATGGGGATTAGCTGGACTTTTTAGCATTATTACATACAGCCAGAAATAACTATTGGATATCAGAGCGACGGTCTCTCACCAAGATTACGACCAGGAATACGACTTTCCCGAATTTGATATTTTGTTCGTACCCCCCAGGGCAATTGAACTTATCCCAGCGGCTGCTCCAAGACGCTGCTGGCTGAGAAGAGGTATTCGGCCTGGACTTCTAGTCCGTCTCAGGAGGCGTGCACACCATCCACTGCTTCCGAGTATATTACTCGCTAATGTTCAGTCTCTGGATAATGAAGTAGAGGAGCTCCTTCCAGAAAAACATCAGGGTCTGTAACATACTGTTTCACGGAATCATGGCTCTTTCCGGATATACTGTCCCCGTCCATACAGCCAGCTGGGTTCTCAGTACATCGCGCAGACAGGAATAAAGAACTCTCCGGGAAGAATAAAGGCAGTGGTGTATCTTTCATGATTACCTAGTCATGATGAGATTGTGATAACCTACAGACACTCAAGTACTTTTGTTCACCAAACCTAAAAAACCTCACAATCAAATGCCAACCGTATTACCTCCCAAGAAAATTATCTTTGGTTATAGTCACAGCTGTGTATTTTCCCCTAAAGCCGAAACTACGACAATCTGAACTACACTAGGCTTTGTGCGAACTGGAAACCACATATCCTGAGGCTGCATTTATTGAGGCTGGGGATTTTAACAAGGCAAATTGAGGAAAACGCTACCGAAGTTCTATCAACACATTGACTGTAGTACTCACGCTATCAGATCACGACTTCATTCTGCTTCTCCCTTCCTATAGGCAGAAACTTTTCCTTGCTAGGGTCTGTTCAACCCAAGTCTGACCAATCGGAATCCATGCTTCAAGATTGTTTTGATTACATGGACTGGGATATGTTCCAGGTAGCCTCTGAGAATAACATTGACAAATACATGGACACGGTGACTGAGTTCAATAGGAAGTGTATATGCAACGTTGTTCCCACTGTGACTATTTAAACCTATCCAAATCAGAAACAGTGGATAGACGGTACCATTCGTGCAAAAATTAAAGTGCGAACCACCACATTTAACCATGACAAGGTGACTCGGCATAAGGTTGAATACAAACAGTGTAGTTATTCCCTCCGTAAGGCAATCAAACAGGCAAAAACGTAAGTACAGAGACAAAGTAAAGTTGCAATTCAATGGATCAGACATGAAACAATCATGAATTGTTTGAACAAAGGGACTATCAGCCATGTCGCGGACACAGACGTTTTGCTCCCGAACAAGCTAAACACCTCTCCTTCTCCGTGGCCGACGTGACTGAGACATTTAAGCGCGTTAAGCCTCGCAGGGCTGCCGGCCCAGACGGCTTCCCTAGCCGCGTCCGCAGACAGTGTTAACGGACATATTCAATCTCTCCCTATCCCAGTCTTCCTGATGGACCGACCCCAGGTGGTGACGGTAGGAAACAACACCTCCCCTTCTCTGATCCTCAACACTGGGGTCCTACAAGGGTGCGTGCACAGTCCCCCTCCTGTACTCCCTGTTCACCCATGACTGCGTGGCAACACAGGCCTCCAACTCAATAACTTTTGTAGACGACACAACAGTAGTAGGCCTGATTACCAACAATGACGAGACCCCCTACAGGGAGGAGTTGAGGGCCCTGGCGGAGTGGTGCCAGGAAAGTAACCTCTCCCTCAATGCCAACAAAACAAAGGAGCTGATTGTGGACTTTGAAACAGCAGAGGGAGCACAACCCTATCCACATCGACGGGACCTCAGTGGAGAAGGAGAAAAGCTACAAGTTCCTGCGTATACACATCACTGACGATCTGAAATGATTCAACCACACAGACAGTGTTGTAAAGAAGGCGCAACAGCACCTCTTCAGCCTCAGGAAGCTGAAGAAATGTGGCTTGTGCCCTAAGAACCTCACAAATGTTTACAGTTGTGGCAATTGCACTGTCTGCAACTGCAGGGCTCTCCAGAGGGTGGTGCGGTCTGCCCATTGCATCACCGTGGGCACACTGCCTGTCCTCCAAGACACCTACAGCACCCGATGTCACAGGAAGGGCAAAAAGATAATCAAGGACATCAACCACCCAAGCCAAGGCCTATTCACCCCTTTACCATCCAGAAAGTGAGGTCAGTACAGGTGCATCAAAGCTGGGTCAGAGAGACTGAAAAATTGCTTCTATCTCAAGGCCATCAGAATGTTAAATAGCATCACTAGCCGATTACCACCCGGTTACTCAACCATGCACCTTAAAGGCTGCTGCCCTATATACATAGACATGGAATCACTGGTCACTTTAACAATGGAACAATATTCACTTTAGTAATGTTTACATACTGCTTTACTTATTTCAAATGTACAGTCGTGGCCAAAAGTTTTGAGAATGACACAAATATTAATTTTCACAAAGTCTGCTGCCTCAGTTTGTATGATGGGAATTTGCATATACTCCAGAACGTTATGAAGAGTGATAAGATGAATTGCAAATAATTGCAAAGTCCCTCTTTGCCATGCAAATGCACGGAATCCCCCAAAAACATTTCCACTGCATTTCAGCCCTGCCACAAAAGGACCAGCTGACGTCATGCCAGTGATTCTCTCGTTAACACAGGTGTGAGTGTTGACGAGGACAAGGCTGGAGATCACTCTGTCATGCTGATTGAGTTCGAATAACAGACTGGAAGCTTCAAAAGGAGGATGGTACTTGGAATCATTGTTCTTCTTCTGTCAAACATGGTTACCTGTAAGGAAACACATGCCGTCATCATTGCTTTACGCAAAAAGGGCTTCACAGGCAAGGATATTGCTGCCAGTAAGATTGCACCTAAATCAACCATTTATCGGATCATCAAGAACTTCAAGGAAAGCGGTTCAATTGTTGTGAAGAAGGCTTCAGGGCGCCCAAGAAAGTCCAGCAAGTGCCAGGACCGTTTCCTAAAGTTGATTCAGCTGTGGGATCGGGGCACCACCAGTACAGAGCTTGCTCAGGAATGGCAGCAGGCAGGTGTGAGTGCATCTGCATGCACACTGAGGTGAAGACTTTTGGAGGGTGGCCTGGTGTCAAGAAGGGCAGCAAAGAAGCCACTTCTCTCCAGGAAAAACGTCAGGGACAGACTGATATTCTGCAAAAGGTACAGGGATTGGACTGCTGAGGACTGGGATAAAGTACTTTTCTCTGATGAATCCCCTTTCTGATTGTTTGGGGCATCCGGAGAAAATCTTGTCCGGAGAAGACAAGGTGAGCGCTACCATCAGTCCTGTGTCATGCCAACAGTAAAACATCCTGAGACCATTCATGTGTGGGGTTGCTTCTCAGCCAAGGGAGTGGGCTCACTCACAATTTTGCCTAAGAACACAGCCATGAATAAAGAATGGTACCAACACATCCTCCAAGAGTAACTTCTCCCAACCATCCAGGAACAGTTTGGTGACAAACAATGCCTTTTCCAGCATCATGGAGCACCTTACCATAAGGCAAAAGTGATAACTAAGTAGTGTGGGGAACAAAACATCGATATTTTGGGTCCATGGCCAAGAAACTCCCCAGCCCTTAATCCCATTGAGAACTTGTGGTCAATCCTCAAGAGGCGGTTGGACAAACGAAAAGCCACAAGTTCTGACAAACTCCAAGCATTGATTATGCAAGAATGGGCTGCCATCGGTCAGGATGTGGCCCATAAGTTAATTGACAGCATGCCAGGGCGGATTGCAGAGGTCTTGAAAGAGAAGGATCAGACCTGCAAATATTGTCTCTTTGCATCATGTAATTGTCAATAAAAGCCTTTGACACTTATGAAATGCTTGAAATTGTTAGTTACTATTGTACTTTTGGAGCTAGGAACTCAAGCATTTTGCTACACCCGTAATAACATCTGATAAATGTGTGCATGTGACCAGTAAAATGTTATATTGATTTTGACTTGTCCAATACAAAATTATTACAAATTTTGTAAATTCAATTTTGGTAGCGTGCCCTAACGAGCACGACCCAGGCACAGACTCACCTGTACGATGTCCATAGGACAGCCTCAGTCTCGGCAGGACTTGAGGCTGTGCTAATATTAACACCATACTCTGGCATTGGTTTATAGACTAACCCTCTGTTCTCTCCCATGTAGACCTGCCCCTGGTCAACCTATCTGTGGAGCCCCAGCCCATAATGGAGGGCAATCTGGTAAAGTTCCACTGCTCTGCCAAAGCTAACCCACCAGTCATCCACTACAGGTGAGATAGTACACCTGCATATACACACACACACACACACACACACACACACACACACACACACACACACACACACACACACACACACTCTCTTCCTCACACACACACGTCTATTTTTCTCTCCAATTTAAATCTTTGGTTTGGGTGACCCAAAATCTCCACTTTTTGATGCCCTTATTGTGTTCAGTAGGCCTATATACACACAATCTACTTTCCGCTCATGTTTATGCACACAGGCTACTTTAGGAGTTCCGTAGTCTCTCTGTCCATGTTCTGCTGCTCTTCTGGGGTATAACACAGGAAACAACCACATACAGTTGAAGTCGGAAGTTTACATACACTTAGGTTGGTGTCATTAAAAGTAATTTTTCAACCACTCCACAAATTTCTTGTTAACAAACTATAGTTTTGGCAAGTCGGTTAGGACATCTACTTTGTACATGACAAGTATTCTTCCAGTACTTCTTCCAACAATTGTTCAGAGACATTATTTCACTGTATCACAATTCCAGTGGGTCAGAAGTTTACATCGTCTAAGTTGACTGTGCCTTTAAACAGCTTGGGAAATTCCCCAAAATTATGCCATGGCTTTAGAAGCTTCCGATAGGCTAAATGACATCATTTGAGTCAATTGGAGGTGTACCTGTACCTGAGTGCCTTTTTGCTTGACATCATGGAGAAATCAAAAGAAATCAGCAAGACCTCTGAAAAAAGTTGTAGACCTCCACAAGTCTGATTCATCTTTGGGAGCAATTTCTAAATGCCTGAAGGTACCACGTTCATCTGTACAAACAATAGTACGCAAGTATAAACACCATGGGATCACACAGCCATCATCCCCCTCAGGAAGGAGACGTTCTTGTGAAGATGGAGGAAACCGGTACAAAAAGTATCTATATCCACAGTAAAACAAGTCCTAAATCGACATAATCTGAAAGGCCATACTTTTTGGAGAAATGTCCTCTGGTTTGATGAAACAAAAATAGAACTGTTTGGCCATAATGACCATCGTTATGTTTGGAGGAAAAAGGGAGATGCTTGCAAGCTGAAGAACACAATCCTAACTGTGAAGCAGGGGGGTGGCATTATCATGTTGTGGGGGCTCTTTGCTGCAGGAGGGACTGGTGCACTTCACAAAATAGATGGCATCATGTGGAAGGAAAATTATATGGATATATTGAAGCAACATCTCAAGACATCAGTCAGAAAGTTAAAGCTTGGTCTGAAATGGGTCTTCCAAATGGGCAATAACCCCAAGCATATGTACCAGTATAACTTTACGTCCGTCTCCTCGCCCATACCCGGGCGCGAACCAGGGACCCTCTGGACACATCAACAACTGACACCCACGAAGCATCGTTACCCATCGCTCCACAAAGGCCGCGGCCCTTGCAGAGCAAGGGGAACCACTACTTCTAGGTTTCAGAGCAAGTGACGTAACCGACTGAAAGGCTGCTAGCGCGCACCACCGCTAACTAGCTAGCCATTTCACATCCGTTACACATACTTCCAAATGTCACGCCCTGACTTTAGTTATATTTGGTTTCTTTATTATTTGGTTAGGTCAGGGTGTGACAAGGGTGGTTTGTTTAGTTTTTGTATTGTCTATGGGTTTTGTCTTGTCTAGGGTTTTTGTTATCTATGGGGATTTTGTATTGTCTAGGGGTAATTAGGTTGATGGTGGCCTGGATGGGTTTCCAATCAGAGACAGCTGTTTATCGTTGTCTCTGATTGGGGAGCCTATTTAGGTGGCCATTTTCCAAGTGGGTTTTGTGGGTAGTTGTCCTTGTTAGTTGCCTGGATGCACTACGTTGGCGTCACGTGTCGGTTTGATTTTTGTTGGCGACATCGGTAAATATAAATAAGTATGTACGCTCAAAACGCTATGCCTTGGTTCACTCTTTTAAACGGCCGTGACAGCAAAGTTGTGGCAAAATGGCTTAAGGACAAAAAATTGAAGGTATTGGAGTGGCCATCACAAAGCCCTGACCTCAATCCTATAGAAAATTTGTGGGCAGACCTGAAAAATAGTGTGCGAGCAAGGAGGCCTCCAAACCTGACTCTGTTACACTAGCTCTGTCGGGAGGATTGGGCCAAAATTCACCCAACGTATTGTGGGAAGCTTGTGGAAGGCTACTCAAAATGTTTGATCCAAGTAAAAAAAAAATGAAAGGCAATGCTACCAAATAATAATAATATTAAGTGTATGTAAACTTCTAACCCACTGGGAATGTAGTGAAAGAAATAAAATCTGAAATAAATCATTCTCTCTACTATTATTCTGACATTTCACATTCTTAAAATAAAGTGGTGATCCTAATTAACCTAAGACAGGGAATTGTTACTCGGATTAAATGTCAGGAATTGTGAAAAACTGAGTTTAAATGTATTTGGCTAAGGTGTATGTAATCTTCTGACTTCAACTGTAGGTTTCACATTGTTGTAGGTAGTCCGGGGTGGGGCAGGTGGTTAGTCGGCGTAAAAAAAGCGTGCTAAATGTACCCAGATCTCCCCTTAGACCTTAACTCCTTGACAGCAGCTGGCATCTCATTGATTATAGATGGGCGGGGGTCCCTGAGACGATGGCAGTTATATCTCTGCCATATGCCTGTGCAGGGGGGGGATAACAAGCGCTGACTGAGGAAAGTGTGAGCTAACACAAGCATTCATTTTGGTTAATTCCCAGCCACCCTAACCAAAAAATAAGATGAGGTCTGTCTGCAGTATGCATGTGGAAGGGGTTGTGTCATCTACCATCATTAACTTCCCATCATTCACTTTGGGAAGTTTACATTTACCTCGTTTTGTTATAACATCTTTGGTCTGACCAACATTAACGTAACACACAGAAGGCATTGAACAATGTCAACAAACATGGCTCCACACATTATTGGCAATTAGCTTAGCATTAGCTTATCATAATCAGCACAACATTCAAAAAAGTATTTTACACACATCATTTGTTTCCAATACAATCTATGCAAGAATCAGAATGCAGGACTTGAAACCGTGAATAAAAGAGTAAATAAATTATTAAGACACAAACCATTTTCTGAAGGTGATTTATTGATACAGTTGGTGTGTGCTGGCAACCAATCACATCAACCCTGATACTCGCTTGGAGCCATTCGGTGTTGTTGTTTATGTATATAGCTAGTTGGCTAAGCTGTAGCCTTAGCAATTTCTTTCAAAAGGAGACCCCAGATATGTGGAAATTATGGAGGTTTTTGTTTATTCTGACAAAGAATCTGAGTATTAAAATTTGGAATCAGATTCTGACAGTAACAGTGAGGAGTTGCCCCCCAGCCTTGTGGCCATTGAGAACCCTGAATCTGAAGACCCCTTGCCCACTGACAAAGTCCCAGATCCCTCTGAAGATGCTGGTGGTGATGGAGGCAGACCAACAGTGGGTGAAGTACGGAGGGGCTGTGGTAGCTGAAAGGCCGCCAGCCATTTCACTCCTCCTCTGGCCCTGCTTTTGGCTTTGATGAGTCCTAGTCTGGAATGCAAAGCCCCCTTGCGATCTCCCTCTGAGTCAGAGTGCTTTAAGCTGTTTCTGACAGAGGAGCAGGTGGGAGACAGTGGAGGAGATCAATCGCTAGGCCTTGGAGCTACAGTAGAAGAGAAATCCAGGATTGAGGGGGAAGCTTGCTAAATGGATGAAAACCACAATGAGTGAAATGTATACCTTCCTGGTAACAGTCCTTCTCGTGGGAATAGTGAAGTAGAACTCTGTAAGGGAATACTGGAGCACGGATCCTATGTTTGCAACTCCCTTCTTTGCCACCCCCTTTTCCCAAGACCGCTTCCTAGTTCTGCTGCTATGCCTGAATTTCATAGAAAATGCTGCTGCCAACATAAATGTTCTCACCAGCCTGACATCAGCATTTGGATGGGACTTTGTGCCATACAAGGACCTATGCATTGACGAGTCCCTGATGTTACGGAAGGGTAGGCTGGCGTTCTGTCAATACATTCCTTTCAAAAGGCACAGGTTTGGGGTCAAGTTCTTTATGTGTGACGTATAGACAGGATTTGTCAAGGACATTATAGTCTACACGGGTCCACCACTGACATCCAACATTCGTGGTAATGACCATGCTGGCTCCTCATTTCAGGAAGGGCCACACTTTGTATGTGGACAGCTGGCTTAGCAGTCTTACACTCTTCCAGCATCTGCTCTCCAACAACAAATCAAATCAAATGTTATTGCTCACATACACTTGCTTAGCAGATGTAATTGCAGGATTTGAGTCCCTGGCGGCATAGTGTGTTATTTATGGTAGGCTTTGTTACTTTGGTCCCAGCTCTCTGCAGGTCATTCACTAGGTCCCCCCGTGTGGTTCTGGGATTTTTGCTCACCGTTCTTGTGATCATTTTGACCCCACAGGGTGAGATTTTGCGTGGAGCCCCAGATCGAGGGAGATTATCAGTGGTCTTGTATGTCTTCCATTTCCTACAAATTGCTCCCACAGTTGATTTCTTCAAACCAAGCTGGTTACCTATTGCAGATTCAGTCTTCCCAGCCTGGTGCAGGTCTACAATTTTGTTTCTGGTGTCCTTTGACAGCTCTTTGGTCTTAGCCATAGTGGAGTTTGGAGTGTGACTGTTTGAGGTTGTGGACAGGTGTCTTTTATACTGATAGCAAGTTCAAACAGGTGCCATTAATACAGGTAACGAGTGGAGGACAGAGGAGCCTCTTAAAGAAGAAGTTCAGGTCTGTGAGAGCCAGAAATCTTGCTTGTTTGTAGGTGACCAAATACTTATTTTCCACCATAATTTGCAAATAAATTCATTAAAAATCCTACAATGTGATTTTCAGGATTTTTTCCCCTCATTTTGTCTGTCATAGTTGAAGTGTACCTATGATGAAAATTACAGGCCTCTCTCATCTTTTTAAGTGGGAGAACTTGCACAATTGGTGGCTGACTAAATACTTTTTTTGCCCCACTGTATATGTGTGTACCTTGTGACATACCCCTGTGCTTGGGGGAGTACCATACAATCAGGCACTATTGAGAAAATCTGCCGCAATTACTGACTGACTGAGTGATTTGACAGGTGACCTGCCATGATACTATGACTTGGGGGTAGGAATGGTGGGGGGTAGGAATGCAGTTTTTGATGTTAAACCACTACATGAATATTGAAATATGGGTTATGCATAACTATACTGACATGACAGTTGTCAGTCTTCCCTTGCATTTTTCCTCATGTTTTTGTTTGTTGTTCAATAAAATAAATGCCTATGTCTTTTGTTGTTTTTCTCTCCAGTTAAACTGTAAAGGAGTGTAGATTCAAACAGTATATTGCTGCATTCAAACGCTGGCCTCAATCTTCAGCATGAAAGATGGCAAATTGTTTTCAATATTGTTTGTGTGCGTGGTTTCTGAAAGTACTAAATAAATATGAAATATTCGTAATTAGAATACAATATCAGAAAATAGCAATAGAAAAAACATTACACAAAATAATCAATTTCATTTACAACATGAGAATTTTGAATGATCTACATAAGAAGCAGTAACTGAAGTGCTCCACAAGGGCTCCGCAAGAGGGCAGGGCAGGACAGAGGTATGCTAAACACGCCAAATGAATACAGTGCCTTGCAAAAGTATTCATCCCCCTTGGCATTTTCCCCATTTTGTTGCATTACAACCTGTAATTTAAATGGATTTATATTTGGATTTCATGTAATGGACATACACAAAATTGTCCAAATTGGTGAAGTGAAAAAAAAAAAAATACTGTAAAAAAGTACAGAAAAATTGTGCATGGACATGTATTGACCCCCTTAATAAGATCTGGTGCCACCAATTACCTAAATACGTCAAATAATTAGTTAAACAAAGTCCACTTATGTGCAATCTTAGTGTCACATGATCTCAATAAAATGTTCATGAAATCACAAGTCCAAGACACCAAATGAAAGATACACATCTTGTCAATCAAGCCATCATTTATGATTTTTAAAATGTTTTACAGGGAAGACACAATATGTAAATCTATTAGCTAACCACGTTAGCAAAAGACACCACTTTTTTACTCCACCATTTTTTTACTCCATCAGTAGCTATCACAAATTCGACCAAATAAAGATATAAATAGCCACTAACCAAGAAACAACTTCATCAGATGACAGTCTGATAACATATGTATTGTACAGCATATGTTTTGTTAGAAAAATGTGCATATTTCAGGTATAAATCATAGTTTACCATTGCAGCCACTATCACAACTCTCACCAAAGCGACTAGAATAACTACAGAGACCATCGTGTATTAGCTAATTACTCATCATAAAACATTTCTTAAAAATACACAGCGTACAGCAAGTGAAAGACACAGATCTTGTGAATCCAGCCAATATTTCAGATTTTCTAAGTGTTTTACAGCGAAAACACAATATAGCGTTATATTAGCTTACCACAATAGCAAACATCACAACAGCATTGATTCAAGGCAAAAATAGCGATAACCACCAAAATATATAAATTTTTTCACTAACCTTCTCAGAATTCTTCAGATGACAGTCCTATAACATCATATTACACAATGCATATAGAGTTTGTTCAAAAATGTGCATATTTAGCGGCACAAATCGTGCTTATACAATGTGATTAGTGGCCAAAACTTCAAGCAATCTGTCCGGCGCCATCTTGGAGAAGCACCTATTCTAATCGAAAACTATTCAATAACTTGACTAAAAAAATACAGGTTGGACAGCAATTGAAAGACAAATTAGTTCTTAATGCAATCGCTGGGTTACATTTTTTCAATTAACGTTACTTCAAAATACAGCGTGCGATAAAGCGAGGCTGCACTGCAAGTAATGGCGTCTTATGCATTTGACATTTTTCAACAGAACAACGAATTATCAGCATAAATAGTTCTTACTTTTTGATGAACTCTCATCAGAATCCTGGGAAAGGTGTCCTTTGTCCAAAATAATCGTTGCTAGGTTGTATAACGTCCTCTTCAACGTAGCAATTAGCAGTAAACATTAGCCATGTGGCAAAGACGTGTCCGACTCACTAAAACGCAGTACAAATAAATATCCGAAAATCGCAATATACCGATATAAACTGATATAACTCGGTTTAATATAACAAGATTATGATGTCTTTAAAGCCTATATCGAATAAAAACACAGCCGGAAATGTCTAAGATCTATAACCGATGGTTCTAGTACAATATGCCAAGGTCCTCAGTGCGTCAGAGCGAAGAGGGAAAAGAACATCCACGTCTTTGCCAAGTGATTTATAACCTTTGAGATCTACGTAGAGACTCCATTTCAAGTCTCCCTATTTGCTAACAACCAGGGGAAGGCGTATGCAGTGCATCTCAACCAATAGAAGACAGGCAGATTTATACACAGGTCTCAGAGCAGCTTGGAAAATTTGGCATTCTCACATACACATAGGAAAATTGCTCTAAGTCCAGTTCTGTTTCACTCACAGATATAATTCAAACGGTTTTAGAAACTAGAGAGTGTTTTCTATCCAATAGTAATAATAATATGCATATTGTACGAGCAAGAATTGAGTACGAGGCAGTTTAATTTGGGAACGTCATTATTACAAAGTGCTAACAGCTCCCCCTATTGACAAGAAGTTAAGGAATGATGGATGGCGCAAAATACAGGGAAATCTTGAGGGAAACCTGTTTCAGTTTTACAGAGATTTGAGACTGGGACGGAGGTTCACCTTCCAGCAGGACAATGACCCTAAGCATACTCCTAAAACAACACTTGAGTGGTTTAAGGGGAAACATTTTAATATCTTGGAATGGCTTAGTCAATGTCCAGACCTCAATCCAATTGAGAATCTGTGGTATGACTTAAAGTTTGCTGTACACCAGCGAAACCCATCCAACTTGAAGGAGATGGAGCAGTTTTGCCTTGAAGAATGGACAAAAATCCCAGTGGCTAGATGTACCAAGCTAATAGAGACATACCCCAAGAGACTTGCAGCTTTAATTGCTGCAAAAGGTGGCTCTACAAAGTTTTGACTTTGGTGGGGTTGAGTACTTACGCATTTTCAAGTTTTCATTTTTTTGGTCTTATGTCTTGTTAGACAAGAAAAAATATTTTGCATCTTCAAAGTGGTAGGCATGCTGTGTAAATCAAATGATACAAACCCCCAAAGAATCAATTTTAATTCCAGGTTGTTAGGCAACAAAATAGGAAAAATGCCAAGGGGGTTGAATACTTTTGCAAGCCACTGTGTACACAGGTCAATGGTCATGATGAGGGCAGCTTCAAAGAAGCTAATAGTTCGCTGACGCCATTAGCATTGTTTTTACAGAACTAATAGATTACTTTATACAAGCACAATTGAGTATAACGTAATTGTTCTGAAATCAGTACCTTGCGTGGTTACAAAGGAATGCACACGCTCAATACATAAACACATACATACAGTTGAATTCGGAAGTTTACATACACTTAGGTTGGAGTCATTAAAACACTTTTGTACCCGTTTCCTCCAGCATCTTCACAAGGTCCTTTGCTGTTGTTCTGGGATTGATTTGCACTTTTTGCTCCAAAGTACGTTCATCTCTAGGAGACAGAACGCGTCTCATTTCTGAGCAGTATGACAGCTGCATAGTCCCATGGTGTTTATACTTGCGTACTATTGTTTGTACAGATGAACGTGGTACCTTCAGGCATTTGGAAATTGCTCCCAAGGATGACCCAGACTTGTGGGGGTCTTAGCTGATTCCTGTTGAATTTCCATAGTTAGTGTATGTAAACTTCTGAGCCACTGGAATTGTGATACAGTGAATTATGAGTGAAATAATCTCTGTAAACAATTTTGGGAAAAATTACTTGTCATGCACAAAGTAGATGTCCTAACAGACTTGCCAAAACTATAGTTTGTTAACAAGAAATGTGTGGAGTGGTTGAAAAACAAGTTTTAATGACAACCTGGAGTCATTGTGTTTTTAAACTTCCGACTTCAACTGTAAGTGTATGTAAACTTCTGACTTCAGCTGTATATAACTTGCAAATATTGTATAATCCAGGTGTGCAAAGCTCTTATGGCGCTTTGCACTGCATGGCAGTGCCATGCCGTGCCGTGAATATCACAGTTCCTATTTCATTTTCATTTTCCCATGGCCCGCATGATTCCTGAACCCAAGCATGATATTCATCCTTAAACAACATAAGGAAAACAACAATGAAAGCAATGCAGGCGCCAGCGGGAAAAAGTTTAGCATGTTCTATTCTGAGTCGAGAAAATGTCTGCATACTTGACCTGAGGAACCACTCATTGGGCTCTCACCGAAGAGAGACATTTGTCCGGCTCATCTAGCAAATCCTAATCTTACATTTGCATAACATGCCTCGTACGTAAATTGTCTGCAACAGTGAAATGGGCGACAACTACTTGAATTAATGAGGAGGCTGAACGCACCTCATTTCAAACTGTTGTTTGAAAATAACTTGTAATTGACAAGATTAAACATAGTTTATAGATAATTAGCAGGCAATTTGCCTTGGTTTGCAGGCAGCACGTGTTAACTGTCCTGTTGCGTAACAATCACATTTTGGAACAGTGAGCGCATTCTGACATCACACGCATAAAAAAAACTCACGCTGAGGAGACCAGCATGATTTTCCTGTGTTATATAATGAATTTAGTCTATGGGCCAGGAGAAACTTTAATCCATTATTTGGTTTGTTTTAAACAGCCATTTAAAAACGTCAGCTAAAAATCACTGTGAGAGAGAGGGGCAGCCGTACTGAAATACTGAACTTCCTTGAAGACAAGCACACACATATTTTTGACCAAAGTCCATTTTCAAAATAATCCTAGCCAAATTGAAAATCCTTCCCCTTCAAGGGACAATTAAATAAATATGTGTACTGTGTTTTTGCAAAAAGCTAAGGGATGGGGCTGGAGAAATGTTACTGCTCTCAAATTCAGAAACAGAGCTATGGGTGCAAGGACTGACCATCCATGACATCAAAATTATAGCTTTAACCATGTTATATATGCTATACAGTGTTTACATTGGAGTAATGTTCCTGTCGAGGTTTTGTCTTGTTCCCGGTTTGTTCCCGGGACGTCCCCAAGAACGATTTTAGGACATTCTCTGGACGTTGTGTCATGGACCATGAACAAACCGGGAACTAAACCAAACCTCCACAGGAACATGACACAATGTCTTGACATCCTTAGGTGACCATTTTGTGACACATTTATTGTTTCGAGGATAGGACCTGTCTGAAACATCCCCTTGCAGTCATTGAATGTCCCAACTACAAAGTCCTATCAGAACCAAAAAGAAACCTATTTGTAATGTTCCTTAGTGGTCATCAAAATACCTTTTTTATGACTTTATACTGCGACCAAACTGAGGCCTATACTGAAAGTCCATTTATGGTGTTGAGTATAACGTCATGTTTTAATGTTCCTAGAACGTTTTCAAAGGTCATTGAGATAACGTCTCGCCCAAACCCTAAAAGGGACCTTGTGTTAACGTCGCCTAATGTCCTTAGGACGTCCCCTTTTTGCCGGTAATGCATTTGACTTAGTAAATTGGGATTTGCTCCAGTGTGTATATGAACGGTACTTACTTAACGGTAAGGGCATTCATTTTAGGCAACCGAACAGTTGGAAAAGTTATTGTACACCTCTGAAGTAGTTCCAACAATAGGCACCTTATCACTGTGCTCAGGTAGCCTAGTGGTTAGCGCATTGGGCCAGTAACTGAAAGGTTGCTGGATCAAATCCCTGATCTGACAAGGTAAAAATATGTTGTTCTGCTCCTGAGCAAGGCTTTTAACCCATGGTTCTCCGGGCGCTGTGGATGTTGATTATGGCAGCCCCCCGCACCTCTCTGATTCAGAGGGGTTGGACTAAATGCAGAAGACACATTTCAGTTGTACAACTGATTAGGTATCCCCCTTTTCCAGGTATAGGCAGTAACCTAAATAAGAGCTATGAAGGACAGTTAGCACTGTGACTGTAGAGATAGAAGAACCTTTCCCAGCATCGTGAGGAAATGGACAGAGAGAGTGTGGGATTGGTCACACAAGCAGAAGTCCACAGCCCTCCCAACCCAGGAGAGAGAGGAGAGAATGGGAATCTACTGTAGAAGAAAGATTAGGGCCCTGACTTGATGCAAGAATCCTCTCTACTCCTCTGGTTCTGTACTAAATGGCACCCTATTTAATGCACTACTTTTGACCAGGGCCCACAAGGAAACCCATAGGGCTCTGGTCAAAAGTAGTGCACTAAAACAGGGAATAGGGTGCCATTTTGGACACATCACTACTATCTATTCTCTTTCAAGGGAAATACCTAGTCAGTTGTATAACTGAATGCATTCAACTGAAATGTGTCTTCCGCATTTAACCCAACCCTTCTGAATCGGAGAGTTGCGGGGGCTGACTTAATCGACATATTCAGCGCACAGGGAACAGTGGGTTAACTGACTTGCTCAGGGGCAGAACGACAGATTTTTACCTTGTCAACTCGGGATTCAGTCCAGCAACCTTTCGGTTACTGGCCCAATGTTCTAATCACTAGGCTACATGCCTTAAAGCTGCACACAGACAGGCTCGTTTCTCGCTGCCTTCTTAATGCCCTATTTGCATGGGATTAGTTTTACTGGGGGAGATAGGGTTATGTAATTATGTGCATGAGCACAAATCACCACATCCGTAATTTAAGTCCCATCCGAATCGGCCATGTCGGTTATTTCTACAAAGCAGGAGAGTAATAATTCCAGCCGGAAAAAAACTTCACGTGCAAATCGAAGTAATTAAAAAAAAAATGTTTGACAGGTGTTGCTCACGGTTTGAGCAAGAAAGCAATAACTAATTCGATAAAATGATGCGCTGCGCATAGCCTATATATGAATGGCCTACATGTATCAACATTCACAGTGAATGCTTTTGTTTATACGTTTTGTGCCAATGAATTGAACATTGCCAAATGCATCAGTAAAAAAACATTGTGCCTATTTAATGCAACCCTTGCTGTTAGATCGCAAAGCGGCATTACAACTGAGCTAAACTTTTGGAAATGACAAGTTCACTTTCTCATCCATAGCCTAAAAACACATCTCAAGTGCTGTCTACCT
Source organism: Salvelinus fontinalis (assembly GCF_029448725.1). Classification (NCBI taxonomy): domain Eukaryota; kingdom Metazoa; phylum Chordata; class Actinopteri; order Salmoniformes; family Salmonidae; genus Salvelinus; species Salvelinus fontinalis. The sequence goes on from NC_074666.1 coordinate 49,975,472, forward strand.
CACATCTGCAGACTGGGGGACATTTAGGACGTCTTCCACTGCGGATCGCTAAAATATCCTAATGATTATGATCACACTTCCTCAATCCAAATATTACGTCAACACTATACCAAAGATGGTTTGGTATGGTTTATAAACTTGGAAGCCAAGCTCGAGTTACCAGTGAAGCCTGTTATTGCCTGGACATGTTGAAAAATCTTCATGTCTAGAATAAAAACCTCCAGGCTTCCGTCATAACAGTCAATTTATTGAAAAAAAAGAACAAATTACAGGCGGCAGTTTGGTAATAATTACATACACAACCTTCTCTAGTAATACAAGTCCTGTGCGATTAGGGCTTTAGCCAATGCTTGGCTATTGATCACCAGAGAGCTACCATTTTCCTTGTGAAATGAGGAGTGTTCTTCCGATGCCTGAGAGGTCGGAGCAGGAAGCTGTCGATGCTATGAGGTTGGGCTTGGAATCTGGATGTAGGGGATAAGGAGGGATAGGAATAGGGAGGTATCTCTTATCTCAGACGCTCCAGACCTTTTACTCAGAGAAAGTATGATGGTTTGGAAGCGTGGAGAGACCTAACGGTTTGGAGATGAATATCTAATACTTCAGGTTACGTCCATAATGGTACCCTTTCTCTATATAGTGCACTTTGTTTGACCAGAACCATATGGGCCCTGGTCAAAAGTTGGGCAATATCTAGGGAATAGGGTGCAATTTGAGCTGTAGCCCAGGTGGTCTTTCATTCAAGCTCAATTGGGGGAAGAGAAAAACATGAAGGAGGGAGATGAGATCACCTTACAAAAAGATAAATAAACTCTGGAGAGTGGATGGTCCATTTTGTGAGAGATGCAGGCCATCTGGTTGAATGACAGCACAGAGGTGAAGGGGGGAGGGGTCCGGCAGCTAACTCCATTAGCAACTTTTTGTTTATAATAAAGCTGCAGAGAAAGAAAGAAAGCGAGAGAGAGGATAAAGTGGGGCAGGGAAGGGGAATGAGATGGTTTCGCTTGCAAAGAAAGTACGCTTCTTATCCTCACGGGGGTTTCTGGCGTTGGTGTCACTGCTGCTGTTGTTTTTGTCGCAGGGCAATTTGTGGTTCCTAATTTGTCACTTCTGAGGTGTCTGATGAAAAGACTCAATTGTGCAGATTTAGCTCGGCTTGTCAGCTGTTTGATGAGAAGGTGGGTGATTTGAACACAAATCGCTCTCTGTGTGTATCGACATGAACTAATTTGATTGTTGTTGTTTTATACAACAGGGTTCCTCTGGGAGGAGAGTGTGTGTGTATACATGCGTGAGTGTGTCTGTGTCTGTGCGCGACACCCTGCATTCGAATTGTACCGCAGAAGATCATAGAAAACATGAATAGCACTTCAAAAACTCAAAAAAGCTAAATGGATTCCTTCGTGCATACAGTTATGTGGGTTTACATGTTCAAAAGCGGTGCTCGTATATACGATCGTTACTGAATAATTCAGAAGTGACTGGGAAAGGATGGGCGTCAGACATGTAGCTCTGATCTGTTGCGAATCTGACATTCAGAGGCTTGAGAGAGAGCATATTGAGAAGGGATATTGAAGAAACATTGACAGCAGACAGCATCACCCTTTTGGAGTTCGTCTTTGCCATTTTCAAGCTGTGTTTTTCGAGTGCCATGGTAAGGCAGTAAAATATCTTCTGACTCATAGGCGATTTGGTTTACTTTGATCCCCTTCAATGCGGTCACGATCCCTTTCAACGCTGTGATGAAATATCTTTCGCAAAATGGCAGACCGTCATATGGCATCTGGTGTCTAGCTTGTACGGATTGCATTGCTTCTGTGGGTTCGTCCCAAATGGCATCTGATCCCCTCTATTGTGCATTACTTTTGACCAGGGCCCATTGGGAAACCTATTGGGCTCCAGTCAAATGTTGTGCGCTATATTGGAAATAGGGTGTCATTTGGGTCGCATCCTGTGTACACCCGATCTACAGGTAACTACCTAAATTTTGAAAACACTTGAGTAAATGTGGGATATAAAGTATATTTATGGCAGGTGTTTCCACAAAGGTGTGGTTCCTGAGTTAATTAAGCAATTAATATCCCATCATGCTTTGGGTATAAAAATGCTGGGCAGGCCATTATTTTAGCTGCCATGGCTATGGGATGACAATGTCCCCATCCACAGGGAAGGAGTGGTCAATTAATAGTTTGATGAGTTTGAAAATGATGTAAACCATATGCCGTGGCCGTCAGTCACCAGATCTCAACCCAATTGAACTCTTATGGGAGATTCTGGAGCGGTGCCGGAGACAGCGTTTTTAACCACCATCAACAAAACATGGAATTTCTGGTGGAAGAATAGTTTTTCATCCCTCCAATAGAATTCCAGACACGGTGCATTGAAGCTGTCGAATCCCCCCAGTAGAGTTCTATACCAAGGTGCATTGAAGCTGTTCTGGCTCATGGTGGCCCAACGCTCTATTAAGAGTTCATGTTGGTGTTTCTTTTAATTTGGCAGTTACATGTATCTTTGATTTGAATGCTAGATGAAACTTTAAAATGGACATTCCACAATTGAGAAATGTTTCTGGAAGGGAATGTCAACGCGGGCCTGGATGGTGCATCGAAAGTGAATGGTGTGTTCTACAACAGTACATACAGTCTGCTTCCCAAATGGTACCCTATTCCCTATGTAGTGCAATACATTTGACCAGGGCCCATAAGGCTCTGGTCAAATGTAGTGCACTATATAGGGAATAGGGTGCCATTTGTGACATAGTCGTAGATTTACAGCAATTGAACATAACACACATGAGAAAATGAAAACAGGACTTTTCGTGAATGTATGTATTTGGTTTTGACAAGAATTCGAAGGTAGTATATGTCTGTGTTGTCTGTATTCACAAAAAGTGTTCTGCCTGTTCATAATCTCATTATCTAAATGTTGACATCTATAACCAGGCCATCTTTTCTACCATAGCATTACACACAACCAACAGTGCATTGTTAAAATACAACAACACATTTTATTTTCAAATATGTTCGTCCTAGTTAATTATATATGATTTGTCGCTCTTTTCACTCCGAATCCTAAAGTTATGTTTTGTCCCGATGTATAGCCTAGCCTACATATGTAAGGGCTGTCGTTCTCC